>NW_026991709.1:121807900-122407900 GCF_029215605.1 Mirounga angustirostris | reverse complement strand
TTATACATAAGGTGATGTAAGTCCTGAGACATAAGGATGCCTTCAGGCTCCCCCTGCAACCATGTAAAAGAGTGAGGACTAGAATCCCAATTCCTAAATCTGTGTCCAATGCTCTTCAGAACACAACCAGTTTCCTGGTATAATATTCCAGGGAAGCTTCTTTCCTTTATGAGCATGAGGCTGGAAAGAGGAACAGAAATAAATTCCATTGAGTCAGGGAAAGATTCTCTTGTAAGAGGCTTTGGCTTTCTACATTCTCCCCTCCACCAGATTCTCCCCAAGCTCATTCCTTTCATCGTTCCCTTCAGAGGACTTGACCTGAATCTGTTCGGTTTGTTAATTCAAAATCTGGAGTTAGAGTGACTTTTTCCATTAAAGAATATTATTTGATTATCTTCATAACTTGTAATGCCTAAATTTTCTCTAGCAATTTTTAGCTCATGTGATTAATCTTCAATGATAATTTGACAGTTTAACTGACATAGTTCTAAAGAAGCTGTAATTAATTTTAATGCACAGCTCATTTTTTTCCTAATTTCACACTTATATTTATCTCATTATATATGTTGGATTAAAGACATTAATGTTTCATTTGAGCAAACATATATTTTAAGTCCCACATGGCTAGAATAAAGTAGGGAATTTAGACAACATAAAATTACATTTTTTTCAAAATTTCTGAACATAAAATTTATGTAAACCTTCATCTTCTGAGAACATTAATTACATTCAATGCAAAAAAAAAAAAATCAGAAACTCGAAACCTAACAAAAATTCAATTCAGTCCTGAGACTAAGAACCGGGTCTATGGCTTCAGCTCCATTCTCTCTCCTCCCTGTCACACACTTCTGCATCTTTACTCTGATTATACAGCAGCTGCCCTAAAAATTATCACAGATTGAAATGCACATCATTGAGGGTGTGAGCTGAGGGGTGTGGGCTCAGCAACAAGAAGAGCAAGAGAGATGTGAAACAGAAACTCTGAAGAGAAGAACCAATAAATATTATCAAGAACTAAGGTCCAAGGGCAAGTTATCACAGAGGGCTGATGTCATCATTAAAATGTCATCCTAAGATTCAAGGAAGCATGAGAACCCTAGGGGGAAAGTCACCTTCCTATTTTTCTGGCAATCCCTCTTGTTCCCACTGCAGGAGGAGCCCTCCTAGTCCCTGTCACTCCCTGCCACTCCCATCTTTGCAGCTATTTTCTTCTGTACATATTTTGGGACTTGTGGTTTACTTTTCAAAATAATCTTGTGGGTCCTGCATCTTTCAGGAAATCTCCCACAGTTTCTTTTTTTTTTTTTATGTTCAGTTAGCCACTGTATAGTACATCATCAGTTTCTGATGTAGTGTTCAACGATTCATCAGTTATGCATAACACCCAGTACTCATCACAACATGTGCCTCCTTAATACCCATTACCCTGCTACCCCCTACCCCTACCCCCTCCTCTCTGAAACCCTTCATTTGTTTCCCAGGGTCCATAGTCTAAGATGTGGTACATATATACAATGGAATATTATTCAGCCATCAGAAAGGATGAATAACCACCATTTGCATCAACATGGATGGAACTGGAGGGGATTATGCTAAATAAAGTAAGTCAAGCAGAGAAAAACAATTATCATATGGTTTCATTCATATGTGGAACATAAGGAATAGCGCAGAGGACCATAGGGGAAGGGAGGGAAATCTGAAGGGGGAGAAATCAGAGAGGGAGACGAACCAATGAGAGGCTATCGCCCACAGTTTCTAATGTGATCTTACTTTTTCCAGCATGGTTATTAGAAGATACTTTACTAACCCATTATTTCAATACAAAAATGTGTTCTTGAGCAAGAATTACCAAACATTTGGTGAAATCCAACACCATGAGAGGAAGTAACCTCAACAAATAGAGGAAATGTTACCTAAAAAAGCATAATTAATGGGCACCTGGGTGGCTCAGTTGGTTAAGCGACTGCCTTCGGCTCAGGTCATGATCCCAGGGTCCTGGGATCGAGTCCCACATCGGGCTCCCGGCTCAGCGGGGAGTCTGCTTCTCCCTCTGACCCTCTCCTCTCTCATGCTGTTTCTCTCTCACTCGCTCTCTAATAAATAAATAAATAAATAATCTTAAAAAAAAAAGAAAGCATAATTAATAGAATTTAGTAGGGCAGGACAGTAGATTAACTTCAATTAATTTTTCAGAAAAATATGTGAAAAAATATAGTGCTTGTGTATGTCTATATGTATACATACATTTGTGTGTGCTTGTGAAATAATCAATTAGAGGTCATAGACATTAAAAATGAGACTGTGGAAGGAATTCAAAAGATGGTCTACAGAGAAAAACGTACTTGGCAGAGAATGATTAATAAGCTGGAAGCTAAGTGGAGGGATCTTACCAGTACACAAGAGAAATGAATAAAGATGTAAGAGTATGAAAACAAAATGAAGAGACAAGGCCAAAAGATCCAAAAGTTTTATCATCTGACTAAAAGGAATTCAGGAAAAGAAAGAGAATGTAGGGGAGTAAATACATGAATGTATAGATAAAATTTCCAAAAATTGAAAAAAAAAAAAACAAGCCCCTACCTGATTGAAAGGGCTTAGTAAATGTCAAGTAGAATTTACCATCCACAGACTCTGATGGAAAGTTCTCCAGCAGGAAGGATGTCCTCTAATAGTTTAGGAGTTGGAACAGATCTCATATTTCAATGTCTCCATCATAACAATAAGAAAGCCAAGACTCAGGGAAGTCAAACAATTTTATAATAATCATGTAGTTATCAAAGATAAGAGTCAGGGTTAAATTCAAATATCCTGACTATGGCCCAGTAATTTTTTCTCAGCTTTCTGCAATGGGAATTCATAGATAATCAGGTCTGGTCAGGTTTCAAGTTGTTCCATGACAGCAAGATCTTAATGCTATAAGACTGTAAACATATTTTTAAAAAACTCCACATGGGTTTGAACTTTTTTTAAAAAGTTGTGATTTAGTGGACATTTAGTCAAGAAAACATTCATTGTCGACCTCAATGACACCTACATGTCCATTTCCCTATATTCTTGGGAGTATATAAATACAGTACTGGCACTAAGCAGTTAAAGTATTCATTGAGTGATATGGCTTAATTTACCCATGTTGCTCCCCCAAACCTTGATAATTAGTCTTAGAGAAACTTGACTAGTTTTATTGCGGTTGTTGCTATTATTGCTTGTTTGTTTTTACTATTTACACAAAAGGTTTATTTACTACTTGAATTACTATAGGCAGTTTACTTAAAATAGCTAGCCTCAGTTTTCCTATCTCCAATTTGGGGATATCAATACCTACTTTGCGGGACTCCTGTGTGGATTTAATGATTGAATGTAATGCAGTAAAGTGAAGAAAGGAGTGCTTGCCCCAGGGTGTGAATCAGCCAAATATCCATTCCTTCTTCATTCTCCGCCCCCGCTGCACAAAAAAACTGCGTCCCCAAGAAAGGGATTTCTTTCTTCCCTTTCCCTATTTTTTTCTGCCTCCTTACTCTTTACTTTTTGCTGCTGAAATGTGGGATTTTGTTTATAGACATTAATGAAAATATTTTATTTAGAGATATTTAAGATCCCTAACCCTTTCTCTTAACTCAGAGTTTTCAAAATACCTAGATGGCCTTTCAAGAGAGAAAGAAGCAAATACGAGACATGAGTTAAGAATCAAATGTACAGACATAAGAAATAAATTAAGACAGTAGGTCTGGGGGCGCCTGGGTGGCTCAGTCATTAAGCGTCTGCCTTCGGCTCAGGTCATGATCCCAGGCTCCTGGGATCGAGCCCCGCATTGAGCCCCGCATCGGACTCCTTGCTCTGCAGAAGGCCTGCTTCTCCCTCCCCACTCCCCCTGCTTGTGTTCCCTCTCTCGCTGTGTCTCTCTCTGTCAAATAAATAAATAAAATCTTAAAAAAAAAAAAAAGACAGTAGGTCTGTTTTGAGTTCCAGATAAATAACTGCATTAGTAACTGTATATTTTGAGTTCCAGATAAATGTGAAAGTGCTTAGTAACTATAATATGTTCTGCTGCTCTCATATTATAAACAGTTTCAAGACTATTGAGAATAAAGAGTCTCTACCCCCAACACAGATATGAGACTGCTATTCAATATTCATATGAGAAAGTCATGTGGGACACCCTGCACTGCAGCATCCACACAGGGCAGTCACTGGGAAGTATCTGCCTGAGGGAGTGCTTCTCTCAGGTCGCACAAATGCACATTCTATTAATGAACACTTTTTGCTTTAGAACTAACAAGAAATCCCAGCTTGGAATTTTGTTATAGAAGAGAATGTCTACTGGGTGTTTCTTCTGTGCCTGCATGAATGTGGCATATTTTAAGGAAAACCTTTCTAAAAATTCCACCTATACATTGTACAAGGATTTACTACTCTTAAAGCAAGCTCCCTTGGGCATCTAGAAAGGTAGTGCATGTACAAAAATCACTGTGCTTGTCCTATTCTCTTTATTTACAAGAATCATCTGAAACAGAATCAGTTACATCTTGCAGAGTGCATGTAGACCTGGGATAAAAGTTCCTCCGAATTTGAGGATTTAGAAAATGAGAGGAAAAAAAGACGGATTTTGTCCAATGTGGGATACATATTGTCACTGTATTTAGGAACGTAGAGCTTGCCTTCTTTCCTTTCTGCCCTGAACTAGCTGGTCCTTTACTGCCCCCATTAAAATGCAGGAGACATGAGAAAAAGAGACTAACTGTGGCTGCCTAAGATACCATGATGTCCATTTTGACACCTTTTCTTGCCTTTGAAAGTGACGTTAAGGCGTTTTCCCCCTCTCCCTGCTTGAAAATCACTTCCAAATACCAAGGAGAAAAAATAAATAAGCAAACAAATTTCATGTTCATTGACTGAGGTAGAATATATAGAGAGTGGGAGAGCAGATGGGTAAGTAAAATAAATTACTGAGAGGAACAGAAAGGTAAATGTAATTATTTGCAGAGAGTAACTAGTGAGAAGGAAGCCAATTCAACCACACAACCCCAGAAAGACTGAATTAAGCAACATATACTTCAGAAAACAGGGTGGAAGGGCACTGAAAACAGAGGGATTGTTTAGTCCATATAAGAAGTAATTTGACTCTCCAAGTTCATATCACTTCACAGCAGAGTCAAGTGATCAGTCCCCTACCCTCAGGGTACTGGAAGTATATTCTCTGGAAAAATTGAGCAAGAGAACTCTAGACTTGAATCAATTAGAACAGAGGAGGTAGAAAGTGAGATGCCAAACTGAAAATGGGAAGAGAGGATTACTTGTAAACCACTGAAGAGAGGAACCCTCACTGACATTTTCCCCCACCCAAATTCCAGAATGCTATTAGCCAGACTCATACATGGAGGCAAAAAACTGAAAGACTCTTCTCTGTAGAAGGTAAATTACACCAAAAGCAAGGCCTCGTCCACATACACAGAATTTTCAATAAACTTTTAGAACCTCACTCTTAAATATAAATGGATAACATTTACCATGAGAACATGGACCAAAAACAAAGACACAAAGGGGAATTTGAAGGAAACAGAGACAATGCTAGGAAAAGAAATGTCATTAATGAAGGGCCATAATTAATGTCCTTCAAAAAAAAATACTATATCCATGAGATAAAGGCAGCATATTTTAGAAAATAGAAAAGAACTCTTAGAAATTACATATATGATTAGCCAAAATTTAAACCGTTAATAAAATGGTCAAAAGTAGAACAAAAAATAAGAGGGGAAAATGGATGTGAAAAGGAAATTAGAAAATCACTCCTGGAGGTCCAACATACAACTAGGAAGAATTTCAAGAGGAGAAAATAGATAAGATTTTGAAGAGGAAATTATTTTTTAAAATACCAGAAAGTATCTAAGAAGTAAAGGACATGAGTTTTTAGATTGAATGAACCTGCTCAGTATTTATCCAGTGAATAAAATAAGACCCTGTTAAGGCACATTATCATAAAATTTAAGAGTATAGAGAAGACCCAAAGAATTTTCAAAAAAAGCAGTTTACCTACAAAGAATCAAGCAAAAGAAGCCATGAACCTTTTCAACAGCAACTGAATAAATATGGTTTTCAACATAGAATCTATGTATCAATCAAAAGTGAAGATAGAATAAGTCAATTTACACACATGCCAGGTATCAAATTTTTATCTTTCATGAACATTTTCACTGGTGGATGTATTCTGACAAAATGAAGAAAAGATATGGAATCCTAGAAACATGGTATCTACTACAGGATCATGAATCTCCAGGGTAATAGCATGGAAATTGTCAGGCTATACGACAGGACTAGAGACTAGAACTCAATCCAGGGTAAGCTGGAAAACAGAGGGTTTCATGTGGGATGTCTCAGAGCAAAGAGATGAACTGAGAATTTTTACCATGTGACAAGCTGTATTGAGAGGTGGTTTATTGAGAGTTGGAGGATGTTGGAAAACATAGCCATGAGTCAAAGAAAATTAAGCGAATGAAAAAAGAAGACAATAGTTATTTCTGAGAAAAGCCAGAAGTCGTACAAGAAAGGAAACATTTGCACTATATACTGTAATACATTGTAACACTACAGTATATGATACATTATGATACCCTGCCTTGCAAAGCAAGGAAGAGTATTTTCACAGTTATAACAACACTGCATAGGTATTTAACTAAAAATTGTGATACATATAGAGAAGAAAAGGAGAGGGTAGTGGAATAGATGAGAATGCTAAAATCTTCATCTACTGTAATATAAACTCAATGTGTAAATGTGATGAAACAAGGAACATCTGTGGATATATGGACTAAATACCATAAAAAGAACCTAGAAATTTTAAATGGTTGCTTTTTTTCAGGATTGGGAAGGAAGCATAAAGAGAAGGGCAGGTGACTGCTATTTTGGTTAAAAGACTTTAACACTAGCCACTTCCTGCTTCCCTGTGGGTGGGTCATTTCTGTGTCCCTGCAGCATGGGGCAGGAGACCACCAAAGCTGATGCAGTGACTGAGGCTGATGTGAATCCAAAGGCCTACCTCCTCACAGACACTGACCTCACAAGAAATGACCGGACCTTGCTCAGCAGGCATGTAACTACAAGCAGCTCCGGAAAGGAGCCAATGAAACCACCAAGACCCTCAACAGAGGCATCTCTGAGTTCGTCGTGATGGCTGCAGACGCTGAGCTCCTGGAGATCATCTTTCACCTTCTGCTGCTGTGCCAGGATAACAGTATGTCCAACATGTTTGTGCACTCCCGCTCCAAGCAGGCCGTAGGGCCTGTGGGGTTTCCAGGCCTGTCATCACCTATTCTGTCACCATCAAAGAACGCTCACAGCTGAAGCGGCAGATCCAGTCCATTCAGCAGTCCCTGAAAAGTCCTCAGCTGACCCCGGTGGCCTCTGCTACACTGACTGCTGTGAGGGTTGTGTATCATATTGTCTGTGTTAGCATGTACTGTCTCCAGCCACATTCTCTTGTTATATTATAGTACTAAATCTGGTTTTTGCATCTATGTATTGCTTGTGTTTAGTTTTACAGGTGGTTATCCATGTTACTCCCCCACCCCACCCCCAATCTCCCATTCTACTCTCTCTCTCTCTGCCATCTTATCCTCCCTTTTGAAAAATGAACTAATGCTAAGAACAGGCAGAAGTCAAATGATGACACCATTCAAAGGCAGGGGAGAGCCAGGATAGAGATCTGGTTCCAGCTTTCAGGCACTAACTTCCTAGGGCATGGCAGAATTAAACACCATGCACTTTGTATCCCTGTGTCTGGCTTACAAAGTCATTCCATACATGTTTGCTCTCCAGGGGGAAAGCATGTATCATTTGGGGAGAAAGGATGTACGCTGTGAGGTTGTCAGGTGTATGTTCAAGTGCCATTTGCTAATATACCCCTATTTGCTTTGGTAATGTGATATTGCCCTTCTCCCCCAACTCCCAACCATGCTCCTGAGGGTGGCAGGGCAGTAGCATATCAAAGAAATATGCCACAGAATTCCAAAGGCTGCCTGGGTTTGTTAGACATGGCGCAGTTGAACTAGGTCTTGAAGGAGTCCAGAGTGGCAAGAAAGTAGAGGGTCAACTGAAGCTGGAATGAAGAAGTCTGGGAAAGTCATGGAGACCTGCCTGGAAGCTATAGCAGAGATGTTGGAATCCAAGGAAACATCCTCTCCGGTGAATGGAGATGGACATTTGGTACCAGCCTTAAGAGCCCTGACTCCTGTTTCCTGCCACAACGTGGGTCAGATGTATGTATTCTTTATCACATCAGAAGGACAGTGCTACAGCAAAGGAAACAGTCAACAAAACCAAAAGACAACCGACAGAATGGGAGAAGATATTTGCAAATGACAGATCAGATAAAGGGCTAGTATCCAATCTATAAAAAACTTATCAAACTCAACACCCAAAGAACAAATGATCCAATCAAGAAATGGGCAGGACATGAACAGACATTTCTGCAAAGAAGACATCCAAAAGGCCAACAGACACATGAAAAAGTGCTCAACATCACTCGGCATCAGGGAAATCCAAATCAAAACCTCAATGAGATACCACCTCACCCCAGTCAGAATGGCTAAAATTAACAAGTCAGGAAACGACAGATGTCGGCTGGGATGCGGAGAAAGGGGAACCCTCCTACACTGTTGGTGGTAATGCAAGCTGGTGCAGCCACTCTGGAAAATAGTATGGAGGTTCCTCAAAAAGTTGAAAATAGAGCTACCGTACAACCCAGCAATTGCACTACTGTGTATTTATCCCAAAGATACAAATGTAGTGATCCGAAGGGGTACATGCACCCCAATGTTTATAGCAGCAATGTCCACAATAGCCAAACTGTGGAAAGAGCCAAGATGTCCATCAACAGATGAATGGATAAAGAAGATGTGGTATATATATACAATGGAATATTATGCAGCCATCAAAAAAATGAAATCTTGCCATTTGCAACAACGTGGATGGAACTAGAGGGTATTATGCTAAGCGAAATAAGTCATTCAGAGAGAGGCAAGTATCATATGATCTCACTGATATGAGGAATTCTTAATCTCAGGAAACAAACTGAGGGTTGCTGGAGTGGTGGGGGGTGGGAGAGATGGGGTGGCTGAGTGATAGACATTGGGGAGGGTATGTGCTATGGTGAGCGCTGTGAATTGTGTAAGACTGATGAATCACAGACCTGTCCCTCTGAAACATAATACAGTATATGTTAAAAAAAAAAAAGAGAGAGAGAGAAGATAGTAGGAAGGGAAAAATGAAGGGGGGGAATCGGAGGGGGAGATGAACCATGAGAAACTATGGACTCTGAGAAACAAACTGAGGGTTCTAGAGGGGAGGGGGTGGGAGGATGGGTTAGCCTGGTGATGGGTATTAAAGAGGGCACGTTCTGCATGGAGCACTGGGTGTTATACACAAACAATGAATCATGGAACACTACATCAAAAACTAATGATGTAATGTATGGTGATTAACACAACATAATAAAATAAAATTTAAAAAATAAAAGTAGAAAATGTTAAAAAAAAAAAAAGGAAGGACATGCTAGTGTGTCATTCTTGTGAGCATCCTAATATATTCATATTCCAAAAAAAGATTTAGGAATATTTGACTATTTAAGTTAAAATACTGATAAACATAAAAGTTAAGTTTGAGTGATAAGGTCTTTTTTTAATTCTCTTTTATATTGGCTTTTTCATACTACAAAATATACGCAGGCTCATTGAAGAAGACTTGGAAGATACGTAATAATTTGGAGAAGAAAATTAAAAACTATTCATTCTTTATTCACAGAGAATCTTGAATCTATACTGCTAACCATTCTTTATTCCTCTGTGGATTATTTTACACAACAGAAACTATTATCTGAATACAATTTATATCTTTTTTAGTCTAATATTTTATAATCAGAAGTTTTCATACATTTAAATATTTTTTAGAAACATTTTTATTAGGTGCATAATAGTCCATCTGGTGATATAACATAATTTAACTATTGGCATATTTTCAGACTTTTTTTTAGATTTCCCAGTTATAAACAAATCTACTTTAAATATATTTGTTTATTGATCTTTCCCAGTGCTTTATTATCTTTCCCTAGGAAGAATTCCTGGAAATGAATTGGTAGGCTAAATGGTAAAAACATTCTTGAGGCTTTTGGCACATGTTGTTAAATTGCTCTCCAAAAAGATTCTTCCAATTCATATTCCCACCAGCAATATATGAGACTATCTCATTTCAATGCCGCTATGCTGATACTGGATTTTTCTCATTATAAAAAATAATTTAGGGCGCCTGGGTGGCTCAGTCGGTTAAGCGACTGCCTTCGGCTCAGGTCATGATCCTGGAGTCCCGGGATCGAGTCCCACATCGGGCTCCCTGCTCAGCAGGGAGTCTGCTTCTCCCGCTGACCCTCCCCCCTCTCATGCTCTCTCTATCTCATTCTCTCTCAAATAAATGAATAAAATCTTTAAAAAAAAAAAATAATAATAATAATAATAATTTAAAACTAAACCTAAAGTAAAATGGAGCAGTTTTCCCCAAGATCTTGGACTTTTTCAAATTTTTCAAAATTGGTGACAGGAAGATAACCCTCTAACTTTTCTCATAGAAAAGAAAAGATGCAGGCCCTTTCTCCCACTGTTCATACCCTTTCTGTTATCTGTGTATAGAACAGATAGCTGGTGAGATAATTTAGAGGAAGGACACAGAAAAAGAACTAAATCATGTTATTTCAGGATTCTCCTCAATATAAGAAAAATATGTGTTGATGGAGGTATTAGTTAACACTATGGTGGTCATCATTTTGCAATATATAAGTGTATCAAATCAACACACTGTATACCTTAAATTTATGCAATATTATATGTCAATCTCAATAAAGCTGGGGGCAAAGAAATGTGGGGGCTGTAAGGGCATTTTGAATTCTGAAATTAAGTAAAAAATACATTTGTAAAAGCCAAGATTCTCTGTGGTAATTTGCCTAGAACTTTCCACTTGGGTCAATGGTGACCTTGCCAAGATTATAGGAACATCTCCTTTTGTGAAAGTAGGGGCCAATAAAATAAATAACAGTGGCTAACATTTACTGAAGTCTTCCTAGACACGAAGCACTTTAGTACAACATCTCATTTAACCTACACAGCAACTCTATTAGCTGACAATTATTCCCACTTTACAAATGAGGACATTGATGATCTGAGGAGCTAACTAGCCCAAGACCCCAGAGCTTGTGTGACTTGAGGGCCAGTGTTCTTCACAATGCCTTCACAATGCAGGCAAGGTGAAGGTCCTGGGTCCTCACCTTGGCAAACAACCATAAGTCAAAAGTGAGCTGAAAAGACGGTGCTTCTGAGCTACATACTGAAAAGGTTCAAACATATCCCTAGCCTTATTAGTTTGAAAATGGATCTACAAGTTAGAGGCTATCTTTCTTTTATTCTTTTTTCTTTTTTTTTTTTTTTACCATCACCAGGATGTTTTTTTTTATTTTTTATTGAATATATTTGACATAACATAGTATAAATTTAAGGTATACAATATGTTAATTTGATACACTCATATATTGTAACATGATTGTCATTAAAGTGATAATTATTTAGCACCTCCATCACAGTATATAATTATCCAATTATCTTTTCAGTGGTTGGAATAATTAGGTTCTAGTCTCTTAGGAAATTTGATTATAGTACAATATTGTTGTCTATATTCATTATACTGTGCATTAGATCTCTATGGCTTGTTTACCACTCATTGCAAGTTTGTACTCTTAAACAACATCTATCTTATCTCCCCACCCCTCATCTCCTGGTAACCACCATTTTACTCTATGTTCTTATCAGTTTGACTTTTCTTAGATTTCACATGTAAGTGATACCATATAGTACATGTCTTTGTCTGACTTACCTCACTTAGCATAACATACACAAGATCCATCCATGTTGTCACAAATGGCAGGAAGTCCTCCTTTCTCCTTGCTGAATAATATTCCTTTGATATATATACACCACATTTTTATCTATTTACCCATTGATGGACATTTTAGGTTGCTTCCATATCTTGGCTATTGTGAATGATGCTGCAATAAACGTAGAGATGCATATATCTCTTTGAAATAATGCTTTCATTTCCGTTGGATATATACCAAGTAGTGGAAATGCTGGATCGTATAGTAGATGTATTTTGAATCTTTTTTAAGATTTATTTATTTATTGGAGAGAGAGAGTACGTGAGCATGAGTGGGGGAGGGGCAGAGGGAAAGGAGAGAGAATCCCAAGCAGACTCAGCTAAGTGCGGAGCCCGATGTGGGGCTCGATCCCACAACCCATGAGATCATAACCTGAGCCAAAACCAAGAGTTGGATACTTAACTGACTACACCTCCCAGATGCCCCATGTATTTTGAATTTTTTGAGTAATTTTCATATTGTTTTCCATAGTTGTTGGGCCAATTTACATTCTTACCAACAACGTATAAGTGTTCCCTTTTCACCACATCCTCACCAGTCCCCATTGTCTCATATCTTCTTGATAATAGACTGTCCTTTTGTAAAAAAAGAAAAAAAACTGCCCAGGTAATAGGAGATACATGGTAAAGAAAGGGTGGGCAGGAGCATTCTGGTTGGGGAGAGAACTGGGGAGATCAAGTGATGGCAAATAAGGCTTTGTTCCATGCTGCTTACAAAGACAGAATCTGGACTGATAAGTAAAGTTGCAGGCAAGAAAATTTCAGCTCAATAGATTTTAACTAGTTCCTAATTACATTTTAAACTTTAAAGAATTGTGCAATTAAAAGTTATTATTAACAAGAGCTCCTCAAAAATGAGGCAGGCTCTGTCCTGAGATAATAAATAAAAATTAATTTCTGATAATTCTTTTGAGAAAGATTTACCTTCACACACTTGGGCTGCACATGTCTTAAAGCAATGCCCGTCTTGGAGAGTAACAAACATCATTTAATTTCTGTCACCCCCCAGCCTCCACTGTTAGCAAACTACTACAACTAAAAACTGCTCCATCCTACGTGCTCCCAACAGTTGTCCCCACCCAAGTGCGCATTAGCCCTAGTAGACGGGCCCCAGGAGGAACTGTGCTCCAACTATGCTCTCCCACGTACCCCAAATACATCTTAGGGCTTACACTTTTCTTTCTGTATCACCGATTATTTTACACACGCAGAAAATTATAACAAACCTTCTTAGACCCTCTACCAACATTTGTCAAATCTTATTGTGCCCTATTTTTGTTTATTATTTGAGAGAGAGAGAGCACGTGTACTCGAGGGGGGAGGAGGGGCAGAAGAAGGGGAGAGAGAGTCTCAAGCAGGCTCCATGCCCAGCGTGGAGCCCAACACAGGGCCTGATCTCACAACTTTGAGATCATGACCTGAGAAATCAAGAGTTGGAGGCTTAACTGACTGAGCTATCCAGGCATTCCCTATTGTGCTAATATTTTAAAAGAACACAAAGTACAGATACAGTTAGAGCCTTCTGTGAACCTCTACTTGTTCTCTCTTCCCAGGGCTAACCACCATCCTGAATTTGGTACTCACTATCCCCTTGCATGTGTAACTATATATATACTTTTTAAAAATTTTTTTATTGTTATATTAATCACCATACATTACATCATTAGCTTTTGATGTAGTGTTCCATGATTCATTGTTTGTACATAACACCCAGTGCTCCATGCAGAGCGTGCCCTCTTTAATACCCATCACCAGGCTAACCCATCCTCCCACCCCTCTCCCCTCTAGAACCCTCACTTTGTTTTTCAGAGTCCATCGTCTCTCATGGGTCCTCTACCCCTCTGATTTCCCCCCCCTTCATTCTTCCCCTCCTGCTATCTTCTTTTTTTCTTAACATATATTGCATTATTTGTTTCAGAGGTACAGATCTGTCATTCAACAGTCTTGCACAATTCACAGCCCTTACCAGAGCACATACCCTCCCCAATGTCTATTACCCAGGCATCCCATCCCTGCCACCCCCCACCACTCCAGCAACCCTCAGTTTGTTTCCTGAGATTAAGAATTCCTCATATCAGTGAGGTCATAGGATACATGTCTTTCTCTGATTGACTTATTTCGCTCAACATAACACCCTCCAGTTCCACCCATGTCATTGCAAATGGCAAGATCTCATTCCTTTTGATGGCTGCATAATATTCCATTGTATATATATACCACATCTTCTTTATCCATTCATCTGTCAATGGACATCTTGGCTCTTTCCACAATTTGGCTATTGTGGACATTGCTGCTATAAACATTGGGGTGCACGTACCCCTTCGGATCCCTACATTTGTATCTTGGGGGTAAATACCCAGTAGTGCAATTGCTGGATTGTATGGTAGCTCTATTTTCAACTTTTTGAGGAACCTCCATACTGTTTTCTAGAGTGGTTGCACCAGCTTGCATTCCCACCAACGGTGTAGGAGGGTTCCCCTTTCTCCGCATCCTCGCCAACATCTGTCGTTTCCTGACTTGTTAATTTTCACACCAGTCAGAGTGGCTAAAATTATATATATACTTTTTACTTTATATTTAGACATTAATATATTTGTATTATTTTCTAAGTGCTGCTGTAGCAAAATACAGGTATCCCCAGTCTTTTACGGCACTTTACTTTTACAGCGAAAACAGCGTTCAGTGTTTGTTTTGCAATGAGCCATTTTAGAGGCAACGTGAACCCCAAGCAGCAAGTGACATGACCAAGCTCCTTCGCTGGGACCTACACTCAGCCCCTCAGCATCCAGCCACCACAGCTTTGAACTGTATCTGTGAGCATCTGTGCTTTAGCTCCACTTATTTTGTGTATCTGTTAGCGAGATGTGTCCTAACTAAAAGAAAAGCCTCAGGGAGGTTATTTTGGGGGTCCACAAATGCTCAAAATGTTTCCATTTAAATTAATGGTAGTCTTTGCTTTATGCCCCTTTGGCTTCCAGAAAGTTTCATGGGAATGCTCTAATAGCTGAGGAAACCTGCAACATAAACTTGTGGCTTAAAATAATGGATTTTTTTTTTTTTCTCACAGTTCTGGAGGCTTAAAGTCCAAATCCAGGTGTTGGCAGGGCCACACTCCCTTCAGTCCCTTTACAAAGGATCTTTCCTCGACTCCTCCAGCCTCTGGTTGTCCCAGGTGTTCTTTGACTTGTGGCAGCTTAAGTTCAGTCTCTGCCTTCTTGGCATTCTTTCTGGTGTCTCTATCTTTTCTTACACAGACAGCAGTCTTATTGGATTAGAACTTTTCCTAACTTAACTAATTACACCTACCACAATCTTATTTCCAAATAAGGTCGTATGCTGAGTACTAGAGGTTAGGACTTCAACAAATCTTTTAGGAAGACACAATTCGACCCATAACAATATCTCTAAATTATATCTGGAATTGATAGGTTGTTTTAAAACTTACATAAATGATATCATTCTGCAACTGACTTTTGTTCTTTTATTTATAATTCTGAGATTAATCTGTCTCCATACTTGCAACTGTGGTTTGTTCATTTTAACAGAAGTATAGCATCGTATTCCATTGCATGAACATACCACAATTACATATCCACTATCCTTTTATGGGCATTTTTGTTTCTTCTGTTATATCATGATCACAAAAGGTACTGCAATAAACTTCTTTATACATGTTGCTTGTGCACCTGTGTGCCTGTTTGTCTAAGGTATAAATATAGGAATGTGGGGACTAGGTTTGTAGCATTTATGCATCTTCATTCTTTAGATGGTATTTCCAAACTGCTGTCCAAAACCAGTAATAAATTAAACACCCATCAGTTCTATCCTGGAATTCACACTCAATATCCTTGCTAATATTTGGGATGGTCCTATTTTTTAATTTTTTGTCTGTATGGCTGGTGTGAAATTGTTTATTGCTTTAATTTTCATTTTCCTGATTCCTAATTGGTTGAATAATGGGGCATATCTAGTGGCCATCAAGCTTTCTTTTTCTGTGAATTGCTTATTTATATACTTAAGTTTGTTTGTTTTCTCTTGCTAATTTACTGGGATTTTTAATATATTTTGGGTCCTAGCTGGTTATAAGTTTTGCAACTCTCTTTCAACATGTAACTTGTCTTTTTTCCTCACACTGACGCAGACACATTTTGAAAATTTTAGTATAGTCAAATTGATGAATCTTTTTATGATTTGTGTATTTGACATGTGGATTTATAAGTATGATATTTTCCTATGTTTAACATTTCATTTCCAAATAATTCAAATACGGAGAAGTTATAAGTTGCTTTTCAACCAGATTCACTAATTATCAACATTTTGTCCCATGTGCTTTATTATTCTCTCCCTCTCTATATATAATTACTCCATTGTATGTTAATATAATCAAATGTGTTGTATATTACATATTACCATAAGTAGAAAATAATATAAATACATGTGATAATTATATAAGTATAATTCACATTATATAATAATTATATTAATCACTAAATATTACTTTAATTAGTATGTGTTAATATACTTTTTTCTAAATCACTTGAAAGAAAGTTGCAGACATCATGCTTCTTTAACACTTCAGTGTATATATCCCAAGAACAAAGACATTCACTTATGTCACCACAGTATAATTACCAGGAATTTTAACACTGATATAAAAGTATAATCTATAGATCATATTCAGATTTTATCAGCTTTTCTAATATTGTAAGTTTTGGAAAATTTTTCTGGTATATGATCCAGTTCAGGATCATATATTACATTTAATTTTATGTCTATTTAGTTTCCCTTCATTTAAACACTTCATCATGCTTTCTATCTTTACTGACATTGACTTCTTTTTCTTTTCTTAGGTATACAAGCCATCTATTTTGTAGAATGTCTCTTAACCATTTGATGTTTTCTTAGGTATACAAGCCATCTATTTTGTAGAATGTCTCTTAACCTCATGATTAGATTCGGGTTATGACAGGGGCCCCTGGGTGGCTCAGTCGGTCAAGGGGCCCACTCTTGATTTCAGCTCAGGTCATAATCTTAGAGTCTTGAGATCAAACCGTGCATGGGGCTCCACACTCAACATGGAGTCTGCTTGAGATTTTCTCCCTCTCCCTCTGCCCCTCCCCCCACTCACATGTGCTTTCTCTCTCTCAAATAAATAAATAAATAAATAAATAAATAAATAAATAAATCTATCATCTATCTATCTTTAGATTCAGGTTATGGCAGAAATGATATGTAACTCTACTTTTTTTTTATGTTTGCTTTTCTCATTTAGGTTTATAACCAACATCTATTTTTATATATGGTGTGAGGTAGAGATGTATTATTTTTCCACATGGATAACTATTATTATTAATCAAATAGTGAGTTATTTCCCCAAATATTTGTAATGATAATACAATTTCTGCCATATATCAATTTTTCATATATACACAGTACCATTTCTGGGATTTCTATCCTGATGCATTGATTTATTTGCTCATCCACATGCCAATATTGCCTTATCTTAATTATTACAGCTTTACAATAGGGTAAGATAACCTACTCTGTTATTTTTTCACTTCAAAATTATCTTGGCAACTTTGACCTTTTGTAAAATTTCACACACACACACACACCTGATGAAATATTTACTTGACTGCATTGAATTAACAGGTTAATTTCAGGAGAACTGCCATCTTTAGAACTAAATCTTTCCATTAGTGGACTGAACATGATTTCTCTTTTTGTTTAGACCCTTTTGGGTAAATTTGATAAGGCTATACATAGAGGTCCTATACATCTTTTGTTGTATAAATTCTGAATTATTTTTAGGTTACGTTTTATTATATTTTTAGATGTTACATTTTCTAAAATCCATTTTGTATTTTTTTAACTGACAGATAAGAATCGCAAACAATTTGTGTGTATTAATCTTATATCCAAAAACTTTACTAAACTTTCAAGTCAAAAAGTTTTCAAGTTTATGTATTTTGAATGTAGATAATCATACTGCCTGCAAACAGACTTCCATTATACTGTGGAATAAAAGCATCTTTGTATGTTTAAAGGAAATTTGACTAACTTTTCACTATTAAGAATGTTTTTTTGCTTCGAATTTCTTTGAAATCCTTGCTTTGATGTTTTAAGACTTTACTTGTTTTTATTGTAAGTGGCCTCAAAATCCCTATCAATGAACAAACATGCTGCATTATGTTCCTTAACCCCACATTCTGCTCCTCTTCTGCCCCATTTCTCACTTCTCTTTACAGTAGATTCTGCAAAAAGTTGTCTATATCGCTATTTCCATTGGTTCTTGCATAGACTTTCTTGAACCCATTTCAATCAGGCTTTTATCTTACCACTTCACTGAAATTGCTCCTGTCAAGATCAACAGTAATCTCTACCTGGCCAAATAAAGTTTAGGTCTCAACCTCTCAGCAGCATTTGACACTTGCCACTCAGCTTCAGAGACACCACATCTCCTGTTTTTCCTCTTATCACCGGCCCCCGCTTACTCTCCGTTGCTAGATCCTTCCCCTTTTACTCAAAATTATGGGATGTTGTAATCTCAGTCCTCCCCACTATCTATTCTCACATCCTTTGTAGGTAATTTCAGCCTGTCTCCTGACTTTAACAACCAGCTCTATGCCAGCGACTCCCAAGTATGTATCTCCAGCCCAACTGCTCCCCTAAACTCCTGACTTACATATCCACCAGCCTACTTGACATCTTTGCTAGGAAGTGTAAAAGAAACTCATATTTAAAATGCAGAAAACTGGGGCACCTGAGTGGCTCAGTTGGTTAAGCGACTGCCTTCGGCTCGGGTCATGATCCTGGAGTCCCTGGATCGAGTCCCGCATCGGGGTCCCTGCTTGGCGGGGAGCCTGCTTCTCCCTCTGACCCTCCCCGCTCTCATGTACTCTCTCTCTCTCATTTTCTCTGTCTCAAATAAAAAATAAAAAATAAAATCTTTAAAATGCAGAAAACAAGCCCTTGACTTCTTACCAACCTCTCCCAGCAACATTCTCAATCTCAGGAAATAATATTATTCCCTGATTAGAGTTATCCTTGATTCCAACTCTTTTGTTCACAATCCACACACAACCTGTCAGGAAATCCTGTTGATTATACTTCAAAACATATTTGTATAAAACCACATACTAACATATAGATGTGAGCCAGGAGCCAGTAAAAGGGAGACAAGCCATCTTTAGACAGTAAGGGGCTGCTGTTATAAGGAGAGAAAACTAGCTCTGGTTAAGTAGATAACTCTGTGTCTTATAATTGGAGGATCTGGTAGGGATCATGCTTTTTTCTGATATGTTCTCAAAAACTGTGTGCCAAAATTCCTTGTGCATAGAGACAGATTAAACACCATACAAGCAGAGGTTTTGCTAAAAGGATTACAGAAATCACAGTGCAGATTTCCTGCCAAGATAGTCTACTAAGCTTATATAAGAGAACTTTAGTATATAAGAGAATTTTAGTATAGTCAAATTGATGAATCTTTTTCTTTATGATTTATGTATTTGACATGTGGATTTATAAGAGAACAAGTACAGAAAGAATATAGATTTAAAAATTCTGTGAAAAGTAACTTTAAAATACATAGCCAAGTTTGAAAGAAAGAAAGAGAGAGAGAGAGAGGAGAGAAAGAAAGAAAGAAAGAAAGAAAGAAAGAAAGAAAGAAAGAAAGAAAGAAAGAAAGAAAGAAAGAAAAGAAAAGAAAAGAAAAGAAAAGAAAAGAAAAGAAAAGAAAAGAAAAGAAAGAAAAGAAAAGAGGAAATTTCTATAAATCCTAAATAAGACAAAAATCAGAGTCCATGTTCATTTTGGGGTCTGGAATTTGGGCTTGCCTGGGGAAGAGAGTTTAGACCCAGGCCTCAGAAAAGAGCTTTCCTGTCCTTGAACAGACACCTTCTTCCCACGATCCCAGGATTCTACCCTCAGCAAGCGGCCCCTAAGAAGAATGGCCCACAATAGTTCTCATTCATCACCTAATTTTTCACTCATAACCAAAGTCCAGCAGACCAATGAGGAAAACTGTAGTATGCATGAAAATAACCAAGATAACAAATCAAACTGGTCCAGGGGAAGCAGAAACAACTCAGAGAACAGTAGAAGGCTTTAAAAAATCCCAGTGAATTTCCTTAGAGAGATTTGAGAAGATGCTGAAGCTGCAAAGTAAGTTTAGGCTGCTATGATGAAGGAGCAACTAAGAAACAAGAAAGAAATCTTGGGATTTAAAAATAGGATTGTGAAAATTACAAGTGCTATAGAATAGCTGAAAGAAAAAGAAATCTGCAAAGTAAAACAAAAGACAAATGGAAAGCATGAGGAAAAAGTCAACAGAAATTATTTTTATAATGTGTATTGTATATCTGACACTTATGAAATAATACATGTAACTTAGATATAAGTTATGACGATCACATGAACACCACTGAGTCCAACTCAAGCAGAGCGTCACCAATCTGCTTATTCCTGCTCTATTCCCACTGCCTGCTTCCCAAATAAAGTGCAATTGTGAATTTTGTTATGACCTTGTTTTAGAAATTTTATTTTTTTGTACATATGAATGTATCCTTAAATAATAGTTTTACTTGTTTTTAAACCTAATAAAAATGGCCTCAAACTCACAGATTTGTGAGGAGGGATAGATAGATATAAGGCTAGATTGAGAGGCTGCAAAGCACAGAGATTAAAGGTAGGACTGTCATTTCATGCACCATCACTTCCACGCTGGTAAAGCTACACAAGTTGCTTACTCAGAGACTCAGCTTCCTCATCTGCAAAATGGAGATCAGAGGGGTGTCATGACGATTGAATAAAGTAATACACATACAATGCTTAGAATGAGGCTGGCACAGAGTAACTGCTATGTGAATATTTACCATCATCATTATTGTACTGTACTTTTTTTCTGTAACTGGTTTTTTTTCCACTCAAATTTATGTTTGAAGATTTATCAATTTTGTTGTATGTAGCTACAGTTATTTTCTTCTACTGCATAACATTGTATCATTAGAATATGCTGTATTTTACCTTTTCATTCTCCTGTCAATCTACATTTGGGTTGTTTTACTTTTTTGCTATTAAAATCTGTAATGCTATAAACATTCTTATGCCTGTTTCCTGGTGCATGGATGCCAAAGTCTCTCTAGAATATACATTCTTATGTCCAGGTGTGGAACTGCTGGGCCATAGCATGTGAGAACGTGCAGCTTCACATAAAACCAAATCACCAAATTATTTTCTAAAATGATCAACATTTTGCAGGAAATAAAACTTTCCATTGAGTTACACACTCTTGGTATGGTCAAAACTCCGAATTTTTTCCTCTTCAATGGGAGTAAAATGAAACTTCACTATCTTAATTTACATTTCTATACTTTTGAATGAGGTTGGGTATCTTTCAATATATTCATCATTTATGTTTCCTATCGTATAAAATCCTGCTTATATGATTTGCTTATTTTTCTATTATGTTTTGGCTTACTAATCTTATTGATTTGTAAGAGTTCTTTATATATTCTAGAAAATAACGTTTTGTCAACAGTTTGCTAAGTGACTATCTTTCCAAGTTTGGGGCTAACCTTTCCACTTTATTGATAATGTGTTTTGATGAAAAGAGGTTCTCAAAGTTAAAATGATCAACTTAATCAATTTTTTAGTCAGCATTTTCTCTATCTTGACATAAAAATATATCTCCTGCATTTCTGATAAAAGTTTCAAAGTTTTGCCATCACATTTATGTATAATCTATCAGGGACTTTAAAATATACATATTTAGAGATCTAATTCCATTTTATCCATATTCTTTATATAAACATGTATATATGTGTATATCTCTCAACATCCTTTATATCATGTTTATGTCTCCACTCTCCATTGATTTGCAGTATAAGTATACTAGATTCTTAGGGCTGCTGTAATAAGTTAATCACTTGGTGGCTTAAAAATGACAGAAGTCTATTGTTTCATAGTTCTAGAAAATAGAAGTCAGAAATCAAGGTGTCAGCAGGGTTGGTTCCTCCTAGAGGCTCTGAGGAAGAGATCATCCTTTGCCTCTCTCCTAGCTTTTGTTGGTTGCACACAATCCTTGGTGTTCCTTGGCTTGTAGATGCACCACTCCAATCTCTGCCTCCATCTCACACTGTCCTCTCCTCTTCTTGAAAGGACACCCAGTACTGGATTTAGGGCCTAGGATGATTTCCTCTCTAGATCCTTAACTGCATCTGCAAAGACCCTATTTCCAAATCAGGTCACATTCTAAGGTTGTAGGTAGACATGAATTTTGGAGGGTATACTTAGTCAACCTACAATGCATCAATATCAAGATTCCATATAATTAAGTATCTAATTCTGGGCCCTTTCTGCTGTTCCATTTCCCTATTTTTCTATCCTTGAACCAATACCACACTGTCTTAATTGCAGATACTTTAATACTTATAATTATTGATATCTGAAAAACAAGTCCTATCTCCTCCTCCTTTAGAATGTTTTGGCTACTCTTGGGGCTTTGTTTATCTATATAAATTTAGGCTTCAGCTTGTCAAATTCCTTTAAAAATCCTGCTGATATTTTTATTGAAATTATACTGAATCTATGGAAAATTGGGGAGAAACTGACATCTTTACATTACTGGGTCCTCCAATACATAAATATGATGTATCTCTCCCTTTGTTTCAGCTTCCTTTAACATTTTTCAATAATGTACTGTATTTTCTCCCATACCTTTTTTCAGTAAGCTTTTCATTGTGGAATAATTTTAGATTCACAGAAAAGTAGCAAAAATAATACAGAAGGTCTAGGTTTACCGTTCAGGTGGCTTCCCCTAATGTTAACATCTTACATACATCTTTTGTTAGATTTATTTATGGGTAACTTATATATTATGTTGCTGTTATAAATGGTGAGACATAATCCACATGGTTCAGCAACCAAATAATAGGAGTCTCCAAAAATGAAAACAGAGGGGAAGAAATTATCAAAGAATAAAATTTCTAAACACTGAAGAGTCAACAACCTTTAAATTGAAAGAGCTCACTCAGTCCTAAGCAAGATGAAAAAAAGTAGAATTTCCCCTAGGCCCTTCCTTGTGAAATTTCAGAACACCAAGGAAAAAAGAAAAGCTTAAAAGCTGTATAAGTTTGTTTACTTTAAAATGTGTTATCCTGGAGAGCAGCTACTACATAGAACTCAGAGTCTCTGTGTTGAGTTTTTCCTTCTGAAAACACAATCTCCTTTTATGCCCTCAGTAGTTCTGAAGTGTTCTCATGTATGTCTTGCATATTTCCTGCTAAGTCTATTCCTAGGTGGCTTATATTTTTATTGTTATTTACATTACAAATTGAAATTTTTTTCTCATATTTTCTGGTTACCATTGGTGTAGAAAAGCTATTGATTTTTGTTTTCATTTATCCATATACAGTCACTTACTAAACTCATTATTTCAATAAATCTTAGTTAAATCTGTAGTGTTTTCCTATTAGATAATTATATAATCCAGTTATATAATTATATAACCCAGTACTGGATTTAGGGCCTGGGATGATTTCCTCTCTAGATCCTTAATTGCATCTGCAAAGACCCTATTTCTAATTTTGTCCTTCTTAGCTCTCTTGTTGCTTTTTTTTTTTCTTATTACTCTAGCTGGAACATTCCAAAAAAATCTAATAATAGTAATGGTGGGAGTACCATTGTCACTACTTTTTACCTGTAGTATTGCACTCTTAAAAAGTACCTTTAGTTTCAGAGTCTCTATCATCTTAGAAATAAATGAATCTTAACATATCTTTGGTATTAATTGAAATGGTCTGTTTAACCTTTTAATTTAATGAATTTAATCAAAATATTCCAACTATTGAATCATCTTTACATTTTTGGTGTTAATCCTACATAATTAAGGTGTGTCTATGAACTCAGTTATGTCTTCCCCAACTTCCTAAATTGAAGCCCTGACCTCCATTGTGATGGTATTGGGAGATGGGTCCTCTGGGAGCTAAACATGTTTAGATGAGATCCTGAGGGTCAGGCCCTCATAAGGGGATTAGTGCCCTTATAAGAAGAAACACCACAGAATTTGCTCTCTTATTCTCCTTACCATGTGAGGACATAGCAAGAAGGTGGTCGTCTATAAGACAGGAAGAGAGCTCTCACCAAAAACATCATGGTGGCATCTTGATCTCGAACTTTAAGCCTCCAAAACTGTGAGAAAAATTTTTTAGTTTTTTAAGCTACCCAGTCTCTGGTATTTTGTTAAGATAGCCCTGGCTAAGAACTCCCCCTGCCTGATCACCTTGAGCTGGGACATCAGTCTTTTCCCACCATTAGACTCTAACTGAAATATTGCTACTTGGGACTCAAACCTGCCAGTTTTTGGAATGGAACTTACATTATTAGCTGCCCTGGTTCTTGGCCCTCAGACTCAGACTGGATCGACACCATTAGCTCTCTTGGGACTTCAGCTTGCTGATTGCAGTTCTTGGGACCTATCAACCTCCATGACTGTGTGAGCCAATCCCTTATTATAAATGCATGTGTGTGTGTGTGTCCTATTGGTTCTGTTTCTATGAAGAACCCTGACTAATATAAGAGGTATTGCCTTTTTAATACATTCCTGAATTTATTTGCCAGTAGTTTATTTATACTCTGTTAACTGTTGCCATTCCTTAGTTTTTGTATATATGTATACCACTTTTACTATTAAGTTTTGACACTGGGCTCAGGTCAACCTTGTAAAATTAATTGGAAATTTCACCCTTTTTTTCTATCCTTGGGGCAGTTTAAATAGCAAAGAAAGTAGTATATGTTTCTTGCAAGTGTGCTGAAATTTTCTTTAAAAATCATCTGGGCCTAGGGCCACCTGTGTGGTTCAATTAGTTAAGCGTCCAACTCTTGGTTTCAGCTCAGGTCATGATCTCAAGGGTCATGAGATCGAGCCCCATGTCAGGCTCCTCACTCAGAGGGGAGTCTGCTTGAAGATTTTCTCCCTCTGCCCCTCCCCCCTTTCCTCCCTCCCTCCTTCCCTCTAAAATAAATAAATAAACAAACAAACAAATAAATAAATCTTTTCTAAAAAAATCATCTAAGGGCATCTGGGTGGCACAGTCAGTTAAGCTTCCGACCCTTGGTTTTGCCTCAGGTCATGATCTCAGGGTCATGACACTGAGCCCTGTGTCAGGCTCTGCACTCAGTGGGGAGTCTGGTTCAGATTCTCTCTCCCTCTGTCCCTCCCTCCTGTTCTCCCGCTCTCTAAGAAATAAACAAGTCTTTAAAAAAATCATCTGGGCCTAGCATGCTTATTTTGAAAAATTCTGTTTTTAAAATTTTTAAATTTTTTTTTAATTTTTTAAAATTATTTTTTTTTAAATAATGGAGAGAGGACCAGAATAGACATTTTTCCAACACTAACACACAGATGAAAAGATGCTTATTTAAAAATTTTTAAATTTTATTTTTTAAAGTTATTATTTTAAAATTATTATTTTTAAAAATTTTTTTAAATTTATTATTAAATTTTTAAATTATTATTTCTTCCAGTTATTTTTCCACTTAGATTTTCATCTTTTTTGAATCAATTTTGGTAATTTTTTTCATTTCCCCAGAAAATCATCCATTTTATCTAGAGGTTTATTAGGATCAGGTTGTACCTGGTGTTTTCTTTAAAAATTTGTTAATCTCATCTTTTACATGGTGATATTCCTTAATATTGTGTATTTATGTGAACTTTCTTTTCTCTCTACCACCCTTATCACAGGTTTGTATATCTGGCTAAATTTGTATAACTGGCTGAGTTTATATAAACTAATATTTAATAAAATTAATTTTTGCCTTTTTTTCTAATGGGGGGCAGTTTGAAGTACAATTGACATACAATGTTATATTAGTTTCAGATGTACAACATAGTGATTTGACAATTCTATACATTATTCAATGCTCACCATAAGTGTAGTCACCATCCATCACCATACAATGTTATAACAATATTATTCCTTATGCTGTGCTTTACACCTCTATGAGTTTGTACCTCTTAATCCTGTTCACCCATTTTTCCCATCTCCCCACCACTCCTCTGACAATCACCAGTTTGCTCTCTGTATTTAAGAGTCTGTTTGCTTTTTGCTTGTTTGTGCTTTTGTTTTGTTTTTTAGATTCCACGTATAAGTGAAATTATATGATATCTGTTTTTTCTGTCTGACTTATTTCACTCAGCATAATACCCTCTAGGTCCATCCATGTTGTTGCAAATGTCAAGATTTCATCCTTTTTTACGGCCGAGTAATAATCCATTGTATACGTATACACCACATCTTCTTTATCCATTCATCTATGGATGGACATTTGGGTTGCTTTCACGTCTTGGCTATTGTAAATAATGCTGCAGTAAACATAGTATTGTATATATCTTTTCATTTTCATTTGGGTAAATACCCAGTAGTGGAATTACTGGATCATATGGTATTTCTATTTTTAGTTTTTGAGGAACTTCCATACTGTCTTCCACAGTGGTTGCACCAATATGTTCCCACCAACAGTGTATGACAGTTCCCTTTTCTCCACATCTTTACCAACAGTTGTTATTTCTTCTTTTTGATACTAGCCATTTTGACATGTGTGAAGTGATATCTTCACTGTGGTTTTGATTTGCATTTCCAAGATGATCTGTGATGTTGAGCATCTTTTCATCTGTGTGTTAGTGTTGGAAAAATGTCTATTCTGGTCCTCTCTCCATTTTTTAATTGGATTGTTTGTGGGGTTTTTTGGTGTTGAGTTTTATAAGTTCTTTATATATTTTGGACATTAACTCCTTATCATATATGTCATTTGCAAATATCTTCTCCCTTTCAGTCAGATTGCCTTTTTGTTTTGTTGATGGTTTCCCTTTCTGTGAAAAAGCTTTTTATTTTGGTTTTGTCCCAATAGTTTATTTTTTTTTGTTTGTTTGTATCTCTTGCCTGAGGAGACACATCCATAAATACATTGCCAAGGCTTATATCTGAGAGATTACTGCTTATGTTTTCTTTTGGAAGTTTTATGGCCTCAGGTCTCACATTTATATCTTTAATCCATGTTGAGTTTATTTTTGTGTGTGGTGTAAGAAAGTAGCTCAAATTCATTCATTTCCATGTAGTTGTCCAGTTTTCCCAATACCATTTTCTATTTTTTCTATTCTTAATGGTTTCTTTTTTAAATTTCTCACTAATTTTTGCCCTCATTTTCCTTCTCCTTATTTTTTCCAGTTAAGCTTTCAGCCCTTTTTCTAATTTCTATAATTGAAAACTGATATTATTTTCAAACTGTGTCACTTTCTAAAGCATTTCTAGTTCTATTTAGGTCTATGGATTTGCCATAAATTCACATTTGGTTATATCCCATAGATTTTAACTTATAATATTCTCTTGGTTGTTAATTCCTCCATAGACTGCACAGAACTAACTTTAGAAAAGTTAGAAAATGCTTGAAAAATTCTAAGGGGAGAAAATTAAAATATTATGGATACCTGTTTAGAAGGGGAATGGGGGTAAAGAATTGGGAGATGGGCAGGGAGAAAAATACATAAATCATTACCCTAATTTATGCTAAATGAGTAAAAAGTTCTGGCCATATTTGAGATCTTGATTTTGAATTACTTCTTATTCCATGGAAACACTTCTTTTCAGGCTATGTAAGTGTCTGGTTTGAGAATCTTAATGAATTCGTCTAAGAATCTTTTCCTGTTGCCTCCTCATTTGAAGGGTACAGAAAACCCTTGGGATGTAAACTCTCTCAAAATTTTTTAGATGCTGCTCGAATATTTTCTGGTATTTAGTATTTCAGATGAAAAACCCAGTGATTTTATTTTCCTTTTTTTTTAAGATTTTATTTATTTATTCATGAGAGAGAGAGAGAGAGGCAGAGGCAGGAGAAGCAGGCTCCCTGCAGAGCAGGGAGCCCAATGTGGGACTTAATCCCAGGACCCTGGGATCATGATCTGAGCTGAAGGCAGACACTTAACTGACTGAGCCACCCAGGCATCCCTTATTTTCCTTTTTTAAAAAGATTTTTTTTATTTATTTATTTATTTATTTATTTATTTATTTATTTATTTGACAGAGAGAGAGAGAGAGAGTGAGAGCAAGAGAGAGTGAGAGCAAGAGAGAGAGAGCACACGCACACAAACAGGCAGAGCGGCAGGCAGAGGGAGAGGGAGAAGCAGGTTCCCAACTGAGCAGAGAGCCCGACATGGGGCTCCTGGGATCATGACTGGAGCCAAAGGCAGATGCTTAACCGACTAAGCCACCCAGGCACCCCTTTATTTTCCTTTATGTATTTTCTTCTGACCGTATATTTGAGGGTGGGTTTTCATTCTTGAAATTAAAAAATTTCACCAGAACTTTCAAATTTCAATTACAAAACAGGCTTCAAATTGTTCCTTTTTTATAAACATAACGCTCTCTTTAATCTCATTATAATTTAAGATTTTCTTATATTTGCTCCTATATCTCAGTTCTAATCAATATCAAAATGTACTTCTGGCCTTGTTGCCTGTTTCTGTGATTATAAGTCTTTTCATAACTTTAGTGACATTCTGTTTGCCCATTCTCATGGGGAAGGAAAGTTTATGTTTGTCCAGTATTGTGAGTTCACAGCTCCAGAATAACTTGTTTCTATTAATTTAGTCTCAGACATTGTGAACATTTTTATTTTCTGGACTTTCATGGTAACACTTGAAGGAACAGTTGGCCATAAAAAGCATGGTAGAGAGCTGCTTCTCCAGGGGTTTCTTTGCTATGTGGTGTGGAGTGCTCCAAAGACTCATAAAAGTTACTCTCCAGTGGCATGACTGAAGTTCTCAAGACTCTACTGGTCCCTGCAGAAGTCAACTGGCACTACTTACATACCACCCATACCAGCAGGTGGCTACGGATGCATCCCCTGGTCAGTAGCTTAGAAAATACCCTCATTCATTTATGAAATATTTTATAAGCACTCACAGCATAGAAGTTACTGGCTTAGATGAGATAGAGCAGTGATTAAAAGAGACATGGTACTAGCCCTTTCAGTAGAGGAGACAGACACAAACAAGTAATTATTCAACTCATTTAAATATATATATATATATTTAATTCTGGAGCTCTAGGGAGAGTTCTTGGATGAAGACATAAATTTGGAAGTCACTAAGTTATAAGTAATCAAGTTTATGAGAGTGGATGCTATTACCTAAGTGGAGAGTACCAAATGAAAAATAAGGAAGCTAGGACCAAGATTTAAGGAATATTAACCCTTAGAAGTATGAAAGAGAAGGGTAAATCAGAAACTAAGAATGAATCAGATAAGTAAGAGAAAGTTTTTAAAATATATTTCAACTAAATAGAATACCTAAGTTAGACATTGTTTGCTTTCTCAATACCTATTCCCTAATGATTTCTTGCTAACAAACTTCATCTTGGTTTGGCATAGCCATGTTCCCAGTCCCAAGTGAGATACTCACTTTCTTAATATCCCTTGTTTATGGGAGGAAGCATGTACCACAGTTCTGACCAATGAAAATGAAGTTTCCTATAAGTTTTTTGAAAAGCTTCTGTTTTCTGATTTTTAAAAAGAGGGAAAGGGGCTTCAGATGCTGTTGTTGTTCTTTGTCCTTCTCTGCCTTGAAGACAGACTAGTTCTCTGATCTTCAGCAACCACCTTGCTACTATGAGGTAGGTAATATGCATAGAAATAAAAGTCAACTTGCTAAAACTAGGAAGGTTTGGATATGTTCCCAGTGGGATCATTTAGTAGCATAACAAATGCTAACAGCCATTCACCTCCAAATTTATTGTTAGATGAGAAGATTAAAGTTATTTTTGTTCTAGCCACTATAATGAACTTTTCTATACTTGAAGAATAGAATTGAACATATTTCTAATTAACAAAATTTCCATCTTAAACATAAAATAGTTTCTCCACTATAAATATAATTGTACTTACTTTGGGAAAGTAGAAAAAATAAAGTCTATGTAATTCTGAAATACTTTTTCTATGTATTGCCCAGTTCATTATAAAGAATGAAAGAATAGCAGAGAACAAAACAAAAAACAATCATCCTGTTTTCATCTGATTTTCCTTGGTAATGAAAAGGAAAACTAATTTTTTTTTTTTTTTAGTTTTGCTGCTAAATGTCCAAAACTTAGTCTCTTTTAACTAAATGTGTATTGCCCATAGACGCTGGACCGAAAAAAAAAAGAGTTTTCTTTGTTTCCTAACAAGTGGAGGAAATGGAGAGGAAAGAACATCAAGTCCTACTTAACTTAAAGATGGCAGAAATCACATATGACTGACTAGAGGTGTGAACTATTGATAGAAACACAGTGGAAAACCTATGATTTTCTAACCAGACACACCAGGCCAAGGACATTTAAATTCAAACATTTTCATCTCTGATTCTCCCCCAAAACAACTCTCTGCTCTGTCCCCAAGACTTGCCCTAAAAATGAATTGTTGCAATTACTACTATTTCAGACGTAGGATCTTATTTGACCCTTCTCTTCATTCAGAACATTTTATTAAGTTCTTACCATTTCTCAGGTCCCATATTGACATTGAGGATATGATGTCAAAAAAGATATGAGTAATAATGTAAAAATCAGTGCTAGAGGAAAAAAAAATCAATGAAAATAAACTTGAAAGTTAAATAGAACATAAATCCTATTCCTAAAGACGCTAAATAGACAAAAGAAATCAATAAGTATAGATTAATGTGACAAATGATATGACAGAAGTCTGTGAGCACTACAGGAGTGGTTCTAAAGTTTTGCCTCCCATTTGAATCATCTAGAGGGTTTTAAAAAGTTCCAATGCCAAAGCCACACTAATGAGACTCTCATTGGCTTTTTTTCTTTCTTTTACTCTTTAGATGATTCCAATATGTACCCAAGTTTGAGGACCAGTGTACTAGTGGCAATCCCAGCAAAATCAGGAACAAGATTAAAAGGTGTTCTAGAGGGGCGCCTGGGTGGCTCAGTTGGTTAAGTGACTGCCTTCGGCTCAGGTCATGATCCTGGAGTCCCAGGATCGAGTCCCACATCGGGCTCCCTGCTCGGCAGGGAGTCTGCTTCTCCCTCTGACCCTCTCATGCTCTCTCTGTCTCATTCTCTCTCTCAAATAAATAAAATCTTTAAAAAAAAAAAAAGGTGTTCTAGAAACATTATTTTAAACTAATATAAAATTTATGTCCAATGCAATAAGACATGAATATTTGAAATTATTTAGAACTTATATCACTGTCAACTATAAAAGCAAAGAGAAGTGATAAACTATTAAAATTAGTATAATCGATGGCTTACCTAAGTAGTCAGATATGAGAATTAGAGAAACTATAACTCATATACTGTTAGGAATGTAAATGGTATAGCTGGCTTTGCAAAAACAGTCTGGCAGTTCCTTAAATGGTTGAACATAGAGTTTCCATATGATCCAACAATTCCATTTACAGACATATATCCAAAAGAAATGAAAACATATGTCCACACAATAACTTCTACATGAATTGTTCATAGCAGCATTGTTCATAATAACCAAAAAATAGAAACAACCCAAATGTCTACTAACTGATAAATTGATGAATAAAATGTGATATATCCATAAATAGAATATTATTTATTAATAAAAAGGAATGAAGTACACTACTGATGCATAATACAGCATGGATGAACTTTGAAAACATTATGCTAAGAAAAGAAGCCAGTGACAAAAGGTCGTATATTGTTTGATTCTATTTATATGTCCCACAGAGGCCAATCTATAGAAACAGAGGGTAGATTGGTGATTGCCCAGGACTGAGGACAATGTGGGGACTAGAGGGTAATGGTTAAAAGATGTGGAGTTTCTCTTTGGGTAATGAAAATCTTCTAAAATTCATTGTGGTGATGAATGTACAGCTCTATGAATACACTAAAAGCCATTGAATTGTACACTTTAAATTAGTGAATTTTATAATATATTAACTGTATCTCAATAAGCTGTTAAAAAAGAATAAAAAAAGAATATCTGAAATGCAACAGCTTTCTGGTATAATGTAATAAGTAATAAGAACTAATTAAAGCTATATTTTACTTACAGTTCTTTCAACAAAGAACTTTAAACAAAAGTTTATCTGGAATATCAAAATGTAAACAAACATGGTGCTGCTTGGTTGAAGCAGGGGTGAGGATCCCAGAGTCCAGCCTACTTGTCCCTGCCCTGTCCCTTCCTCCAAAAGACTCCTAAATATGATTTAAAATATACTGCTTTTAAGAATATAACAGGAATCTTGGGGCACCTGGGTAGCTCAGATGGTTAAGCGTCTGCCTTTGACTCAGGTCATGATCCCAGGGTCCTGGGATCGAGCCCCTAGTTGGGCTCCTTGCTCGGCTGGGAGCCTGCTTCTCCCTCTCCCTCTGCCTGCTCCTCCCCCTGCTTGTGCTCTCTCTCTTTCTGTTAAATAAAATAAATAAAATCTTTTTAAAAATATGTAACAGGAATCTTTTTTTTGATAACAACAAAAAAATAATTCCCATGTAAGAACCATATGATAAAACTGAATAATTTTACTGACAGATATAAAGAAAGGCCTGAATATCAAGCCTCTTATATTTTTGCACCATTTGTTTAAAAGAAATTTAATTTTGGAGAACAAATTTTCTTATATTCAAAGCTTTTGGCATTTTTTTTAGCCCTAACTATGAAATTTTAAAAGAGAAAGGGGAATACTACCTTCACTGACACAACTGCAGGAGCAATTTTGAGTAACTGGAAGTATATAACAAATACTTTCTCCTCCTCATCTTGGTTTAGTCCCTGGAGAGTCAGATCTGATATTTTTCCAAGAATACTATCCTAGTCCGTGTGGAATCTTTAGATATCAAGACCCAATTTAAGAATCTCACTTTTCTTCTATTTTTTATCCCAGTAAAAAGGGAATAGACTTAAAAAAAGACAAATCCGGTTCAAATCCATCTTTGCCACTTCATCACTTAGTTTTTTCAACTATAAAATGTGGACCAAAACACCTTCCCCATAGAGTTATTATAAGGATTAGAAGTTATGCATGTAAAACACCTAGCACAGGATTTAGCACTTTGTGGGGTTCAATAAAAATGTGAGATTATTTTTTGCTATTCTTAGTTATAATGTGGTTATAAAAATGAACCTACTACCTGAAGAAATAATTACAATAGCCTTAGACATGCTGACTAGGAAAGTTTTGCCAATGTTCAATCAAGGGAAAATACGGACTGAAAGGATGTTTCTCCATAAAATGTGCTTCTCTATGACACCTTTCACTTGTCTCTACACTAGTTTATTTCAGATGCTTCTGAGGTCAGGGTGGGGGTTCAGAGGGAAGTATTTCAAGAACAAGTAAGTTTGGGAAATGCTTATACAACCAGATCCACTTCTAACATTTTCAAGAACTGAGGTAGGTGATCAAGTATTTCCTGAGACATGGGACATTCAGTGCTAACGAGAGAAAGTCCTCAGCAAACCCGGACCATTGGCCACCCTAATTGGTGATATACCTACATATAAAGATTATAATCAAGCTGATAAACTGTTAAATAAAGTATGTTCTATCCTTCCACCCTGACAAAGATACCCTCAAAATCACATGGAAGACCAGGTTCACATTCAGAAATTCTGGAATACTGAGTGTTTACACCAGAACATGTTTGGTGAAGAGAGGCAGTTCCTAGTCTCCGGTCCCTAGTCTATACTCATTCTCATCCTACCAGGCCAAGAAGCCTATAGACACCCCAACGTGTACTTCCATATCCCAACCATACCCTTCTCCCCTCCAAACAGCTGCCCTTTGCCTCAGGCACACTGGTGGGAATACTACTCTCTGGAGGAAGGATTTGCAGAAGTTGCCACTCTTTCAGGTTCTAGAAGCAGGCTTGGGCCAACTGAGTGGCACATTCCAGGATCCTGATATCTGGAGCATAGTCTAGAAACAGGGGTGGCTGTGGGTAGGCATACATTCTTGATTCTTGGGACTTCTTACCCCTCTAAGAGGGGCCCAGTGAAATAGCCATCAGAGGACAATGCTGCAAACTGCAATATTTCCTCTGGGAGATATATTATTTACATTAGCACATTAAATGTTTTTAGAAGTAAACATACAACACTGGTTTTCATTTTTGTTTTTGTTTTCAGCCTGAATTCCACACAGCCCAAAACCTGGATATGGGCACCAGGGTACAGAGAAAGAAAGCTCCAGGAAAATTCATCTATGTCTGGCTCAAAGAACAAAATAAGGAATCCCTACAAGTCAGAGAGAACAAGAGAAATCCATTTTTCCCTTCTTTTCTATGTTCCTTTGTGACCACACCACCAACCTATCTCATAGCAGCAGCAACAGCGGCATCAAGGGGAACACTGAGTAGCAAGAATTCCAAGGGTAACCTTCCTCTCCAACAGGAAGAATCCTAAAAGAGTTGGAAAACTCCCAATACTTTTTTTCTCTCCCTATCGTCCTATCACTTGGCCTGAGATGTGGCACCATCATTGGAAGTGGACACCTGAGCAAGACAATAAAGCCACAACTTTCTGGCCAAAGGATCAAAAGCGAGAGGCTTGGAGAGCCAGAAAGTACCAGGGAGATCATAAAGAGCTCAGAAAATTGACTCCTTAAAGTCATTTATAAAATCCTGGGTTTACTCATGAGTGATGAATACATTGATCTGACCTTGAATAGCATGCCTAGACTTTGACAACTGAATTACAGGATAAATCACCAACCAGATACCAGACTGGCCACTGGGTAGCACACACACAGAACAGATATGAGGAGTGCAACAAAGGCTTTGTAATTTGAACTGACATTGGAACCATACCCATAGAAGGTAGATCTGAAGCTATAGTCTCAACTTAACAGGGTCAACTGCCTGCTAAAACAAAAATATCAACATTCTCCATATGATTTAACAGGAGGCAAAATCTCTAAACACAATATTAAAATGTCCAGGATGCAGAGAAGAACCAGGAAAATCTTTACATGGAAAAAGAAAATCAAGACACCAATGCTAAGATGACATAAAGGTTGGAATTATCTGACCATGACTATTTAAAAAATGCACTAAGACTTCTACTTCTACTTCTACTCTGTGAAGATGGAGTAAATGTACTTTTCCCTGCTCCCCTCACTAAGTACAGCCAAACACCCAGGACATTATATAAAATCACCATAAGTAGACTCTGAAAGGTGGAGAGAAGGAAAAAATTAGGTATTTTGGAACATGAGTTGGTAAGTTCTGGGGCTTTCTTTTTCTTCATACATCTCACTGGGTATTAGAGGCCAAAAACCTGCAAATGCCAATGAGCACAAATGAAAACAAACAACAAAAGGCTGCTCTCTCTAGCCAGAGGACCAGGAGCACCTACAAAAAACCTACACCTAACTTCATACTTAAAGATGAATGACTGGGGGCGCCTGGGTGGCTCAGTCGTTAAGCGTCTGCCTTCGGCTCAGGTCATGACCCCAGAGTCCTGGGATCGAGTCCCGCATCAGGCTCCCTGCTACTCAGGAAGCCTGCTTCTCCCTCTCCCACTCCCCCTGCTTGTGTTCCCTCTCTCGCTGTGTCTCTCTGTCAAACAAATAATAAGATCTTAAAAAAAAAAAAAAGATGAAAAAAAAAAAAAAAGATGAATGACTGAATGCTTTTCTCCCAAATCAGGAACAAGGCAAGAATGTCTCACCACAGCTATTCAACATTGAATACCTAGACAGTGCAATAAAGCAAGAATAGGAAAAGAAGAACTAAAACTCCCCACTTGCAGATGACATAAATGTCTACATAGAAAGTCACCAAAAAAACTTAAAAAAATCTAAGATCTTTAAGTGTGAGTTCATAATGGTTGCAGGATACAAAAATCAATTGTATTTCCATATGCCAGCAATGAACATGTGGAAACCAAAATTTAAAATATAATATCATTTATAATCACTCAAAATAAAAGGAAACCCTTAAGTGCAAACCTAACTAAATGTCCACATGGCTTGTATGTTGATGAAAGATTTAAATAAATGAAGAGACCAATCCTGTTCACAGATTGGAAGATTCAACATAGTAAGGATGTCAGTTCTCCCCAAATGATATACAGTTTCAATGCAATTCCCATTGAAAAATCAGCCAGATTTTTTTGTAGATATAGATAATTCTAAAATACATATGGAAAAGAAAAGGAACTAGAAAAGCTAAAACAGTTCTGAAAAAGAAAAAGTGGAAAGAACCACTCTATCCAATTTCAAGACTTATAGTTACAGTAATCAAGATTGGTATTGGCAGAAGGAGAAACACATAGATCAGTAGAATCTGCTAAGTCTATTTGCTATAACCAAAGCTGGAGAAGGTATCTAGAGGAATCTGAGACCAAAATAAATGATATCTTATCCTTCCCCAAATCCTTGGCAAACTCTGTACACTCTGGTCCGAGTTTCTTAACATTCCTTGTGCACCACAATTACCAGGCTTTAGGCAGGAATCTCCTGCCACTGACCTTTGTGTCCCTTAATTAGAAAATATTTCTGAACAACTTGCTTATTCCTGGTGGTAACAGAGGAGGCTCCAGCCTTTGTGTCCATCAACCAGACCCACTTAGGGACCAGGCCAAGAGCACCAGGTCTCAATGAGGGTCTCTGGCTTAGCCTACTCCTTCTGAGCTTCCCTTATAAGTGGCATGAGACAATGGTGATTCCCCAGGTCTTGTGGCTCCAGGTGGTAGGTGAATCTAAACAATGCACACTGATGAAGAAAGTTGCTCAGGAAATAATGACGGGAACCATGTGAGATAGCATTGTATGTGTGTATGTGTGTGAGTGATTATCTATTTGTGTGTCTTCCAATCTCAAGACACCACCTGCATTCCTAGGCTTGTGGTTCCTTCTTCCATCTTTAAAGCCAGCATCTCAGCATTCTCATATCTCTGACTCTGACACTGACTGTCCTGTCTCTTTCACTTATAAGGACTCTTGTGATTATACAGGGTCCATCTAGACAATCAAAGACAATCTCCCATCTCAGGGTCAGTTTATTAGCAACTTTATTTTTTTTTTTTTTAAGATTTATTTATTTAAGAGAGAGAGAGAGAAAGTATGCATGTGAGTGTGGGAGAAGCAGAGGGAGAGAGAGGATACTCCAACCGACTCCCTGCCCATAGGGGAGCCCTACGCAGGGCTCCATCCCAGGAACCTGAGATCATGACCTGAGCCGAAATCAAGAGTCGGCCGCCCAACCGACTGAGCCACCCAGGTGCCCCAGCAACTTTAATTACATTTGCAACCTAATTCTCTTGCCAATCACAAGTTCTAGGGAGTGGGGTGTGAACATATTTGAGGGGCTATTATTCTGGCTACCACACTAATGAGATTATTTCAATAAATTTGCTTTACAGTTACCTAACACTATTTTCAAGACCTCCCAAAAATCTGTGCATTTCTCCATGTGTCCTGGGAGCTTACATTGCTTGTGGCTATCTCAACTACACTTCCCACAACTCAAAGGCAGTGGTTCTTAAAGTGTAGTATCCAAAGCAGCATCAGCATCACCTAGGAACTTATTATCAGTGTAAAAATCTCAGTCCCACCCCATATCTACAGATTCAGAAACTGGGTGTGGGACCCAGCAATCTGTGTTTTAACAAGCTCTCCAGGTGATTCTGCTGTACGCACATGTTTTTGAGAACTATTGGTCCAGAGACGGTTAAGTCTAAAGGCTTCTTACACTGTACCTAAAATATAACTCTAAAATATATTGCTTTCAAATCAGAATTATTTTTAATATCCACTGCTCGAACAAGTTCTGGTATTTGGAAACTCTATTCTATTATCCAGGAAGAAACAGAACAAAACAAAGTACACACACCACAAAGAAAAATTCACCAAAATATTAACAGTTGTTTTTTTTTCTGAGCGGTAGCATAATTAAGGGTTTTCCCCACTGGACTTTTCTGTTTCCAAATATTTTATAATAAACATACATTATGTTAAAGTGGATAAGAAATAGATCGCAAAATGGAAGGAACAATTTGAAGTACGAACAAGAAACACATACCAAAATCCTCTGTAGTCATTTCAATAGTGAGGCCAATCAATCAATAATAATAATTTGACAGATTCTTTCGCTTTTAGTGCCTGCTGTCTCAGCTGTTTATTTGATCACTGTGTCGTAGCCATGGTCTTAATAGGTCAGTATAGATCAGAACAAGCCATTATAGAAGAGTAGAAACATCTAGAGATCCTCAGAGGAAGAAGCCCGTACCTCCCCGATGCACCCAGTCTTAGATGAGGCTGCCAACGCACCCACATCATCACCTTTACTCAGGACTCTGATAAGCTCTGGACCAACAAACGCCCCAGGGTCCCGCTCACAGTCTAGCAACACGCTGCACCCCCACCCGATTTTTTTTTCCAAAGCAGACAATGTGGTATTGTGATTAGATATAAACTGAAAGTGTATTTTCTGCCCTTCAGTAATTACACTGCCTTATGGTAGCATTATTCAGTGTGAAGCCTTATTATGCTGCAGAATGAAATTCTGTATAATTTTCTTCTCCTCCAATGCACAAATGGAAATCATATTTTGGTCTGAGTTGGGAAGAAAGGCTCAGTTATCACTTGTGAGCGTGGTGTTATTTCCCCCAGAATTAAAAAATCCATCTGGGTGTCCGACCTCGCTCACCCCGCTGCCTCTCCATTCAGCCTTTTGTATGCAGATGAACCTTATCAATTTCCACTGCCTCAAAAGCCCGCACCCAGCTTGGTGCCTCCCCCTGGTCCGCGCGGCTTTAATGGAAATGCATGAGGCTTTTTTTTTTTTTCTTTGATGTCTATGCAATATACGCATGTGGATAAAAACCGGTGCTTTTATTTAGGGGGAGGGAGAAGGGGGCTCAAATCAAAGTTAAAGTCTCTACCCTATCGCGCCTCGCTGGCGATTAGCGGAGGAGAGAAAGGAACAGCAAATCCAACACAGAAGCTGTGAAACTGGGGTTATTCAGATTACTGACTAACAAATAAAGGGGCATGGGATGTCACATTTGTATTCTAAGGGTTTTCATCCCGCCACAGGCCTCATCAACAACTTAGTGGAGTGCTACTAAATCCCCTGTGTTAACACGCGGGCTCCGGGGGCTCTGTGTGATTAATGCATTAATTGCAACCCCCTCAGGCCTGGCGCTGGTTGTGTCAGTAATTCATTTAAGGCCCGTTGGCCCTTGAGTTATTCCACAGGCTAGTGTAAACAACTCACGAATAAGCACTCAACCGTTTACCCGGATCCGACCGCCGGTTCGCAGGCTATGAGCAACTTCCAATGAATGATCCATCCGCCGGTGACAAAGCCTAGCCCGGGAATTGTCTGAACCCACCAGGACTGCAGGAGATCAGAGCAGCCTGGCTTTCCACAGACGTGGAGACCCGTGTGCCTCTCAGAAATGCAGCTTTGCCAGACCAGGGGTCGACACAGTACAAAGTAAACAGTTGTTTCGAAAACAAATGCCTGGAAAATTTAGGCATCAAGCCTCCCTATTCACCCAAGAAAATCATTCAGGAAGAAGGACAAACAAGCAAGCAAACAAACAAGAACACATTTTCTTTGCCTCTCAGTATCCCACCCACTCATTACATTTGTAAGGGACGGGGATTCTATTGACAGGGCTTTTGTATTGTGACTTAAAGATGCAATTCCGTGGGAACGTAGACTGTAGTAGAGTCCAGAGTGAAATCGCCTTCCCTAACCAGCGAGAACTGGGCTGTGTTAACTTGAGCGAGCAGCTTAGCTACTGGACTCTGAAATGGAAATAGTATTCGTTCTCTTTGCCTAATGAGATTGTTCTAAGGATTTTAAAGTAATGATTAAAAAAAAACCTTGTAAGTTTTCAGAACTTACTAATAATGTAATGTAAGTGCTAATCAAGTGAAAAACTAAAGCTCTTACTGATTAATATGCTAAAATAATATATCTTTGGTTTGTAGCACTTTAAATTTCGCCAAGAGTAGTCATATATATGAGAATTTATAGAGATGAATTTCAAGCTTACAGATTTGGCAAAACAAGAATTAACCCATCTTTTTAGGTCTTAATAATCAGGGTTAAGGAAGGAAGCAGGAACCTCAGGGTTAAAATATCTACTCTGTGCTGGCCTCATCCAACCTCTGTGTGAACAGGAAAAACTGTTTCAACAACCAACAAGGAAGTCCATTTTCTCTCTGGTTGTCTCTACTTTGAAAAAAGTTCTCCTCACAGGGAGCTGACATCTGTCTCCTTGGAGTCATCACTCATTCTTCCTCGCTCTGCTTTTTGAGATCCCAGAAAACAAATCTCTTTCTCCAAGTCAGGGGGACACCTGACCCCACAAATGAGAGAATCATAAAATCCTAAAGAGGGTTCTGGATATTAGACTCTAGATCAGTGATCAGTCAAAACGATTGTATTTCCCTCTTTTTTTCTTCTTAAAATTTAAAAGTAAACACATTTATGGGCAAAAAGGAAAAAAAAAGTTCAAACAGAATACAAAGTACAAAGTGACAAGTAAATATTCCCATCTACCCCACCCCACCCAATATTTCATTTCCACTATGCAAATATAACTTCGATTAAGAGTTTCTTGAGTAGGTAGCCTTCTGGCAATTGGAATGCAATTTACAAATTTACAAGGATACACAAGTTGGAAAGTATGCACATTTTTCTGCATTGTTGAACAGTATCTTGGACATCTGAACATAATCATACGTGTAATATAACAAGATATTTACTGGAAAAGTGCTTATAATAGAATTTTGTGTCTAAATTCACGTATGAGATTGGCCAATAGCTTTCTTGCACTGTTTTGTAGGTTATGTTGTTAGGTGTGCTAGCTTCATAAAACAGTTGAGTAGCTTCTCTCAAAAACTCTTTTCTTCCTTATGTTTTGGAACAGTTTATTTTATTTTTTAAGATTTTATTTATTTGACACAGAGAGAGCGAGAGCAGGAACACAAGCAGGGAGAGTGGGAGAGGGAGAAACAGGCTTCCCACCGGGCAGGGAGCCCGATGCGGGGCTCGATCCCAGGACCCTGGGATCATGACCTGAGCCGAAGGCAGACGCTTAATGACTGAACCACCCAGGTGCCCCTGGAACAATTTACATGGTATGAAAATTATCTGTTCCTTGAAAGTCTGTAAAGCTCATCGTTAAGATTGTCTGGACCTGGTACCTTTTTTATAGGCAATTGTTTTTGTTCTTCTTTTAATGTCTTCTCTAATTATTGTTCTATTTTATAGGCAAATTTTCCAAATTTAATTTCCAAATCTTTACTTATTTGGATGCAAAATCCTCTATGACTCTGGAATGATTTTAATGATGCTTATTCTAGTATCTTATTCTTTTTTGCTTCTAATCAGCCCAATTTCCTGCCATCAGCACATCTACTTGTTGAGTTTGGTGGCTCATTTTTATAGTTTTGGCTTTCTTCAACTGTTTAATGAATCTTGATTGTGTGCTCATGTCTGTATTTGTGATTCCCTTTAGTCTATAGGTGGAAGCCTGCCTCCAGAGGTTAGAGCAGAGGAATAGAACACATGCTGGGCAGTGTGAGCCAAGAGCTCAATTCCTGAATATTGGGGCCTCTGTGGGAGCACCAACCTCTGGAGCCACCATCCTTCCTCTCCAAGCAAGAGCCCACCCTTCCTATCTGTGGCTTGTGGCCTGCCTTGACAGAGAGAGGGGTGGGGAGTTGAAGACATTTCTCCTGCCAGGTGAGGTTCTCACTCTGAACCCCAGCAGCCCCACCCATCTGAAGCTCTGGCCCCTGGAAGTTATGCCCCCCACCAGCCACATCCTCCTCTGCAGCAATGCTCTTCTGCAGACATTTCCGGCTTCTGTCTGATTTCATCTGCTTTCATGTCTCTGGGAGTCCCCATAGTTTGGGATGCATCAGAGACACCTCTTATCTTCCACTCTGGTTGTGGGTTTTTCCTCCCAAGAACTATATCATTTGCCCATCATTTCTACAGATTTGGGGAGAGAGAGATGAGTCCACAGTGTGTGCTCTGCCCTCTTGATCTCGTCTCTGGTGATTAATCTTAAATTGCTTACTGACTGTTGGCCCTGAAATGGGCACCTCCCCTAGACAATGTCCTTGAAACAATGGTAAAAGATGGATCTTGAGACTGATGCTGGATGAAGTGTGGGGAGAATAAATTCTTACAGTTGTCGAACATGCATTCTTAGGGAAAGTACGTGTATTTACCAGAATATTAGTGTAAAAAAAAAAATTCAGACACCAGGTGATAGGTATTCATTTGTGTTCCCTGGTGACTACTGTAGGTGGAGCCTGGGAGGGCTGGCCTTCCTGGGCTGTTCTAGGAAACAGCTGCACCTATTTGAATAAAAGAGAGGGAAGGGAAGACCCGTCCATTTACAGGTCAACAGCAGCCTCACTATCTGATGCCTTGTGGAACTAATTCCTAATTGGGGCAGTGTTTGTCAACACTGACAGGACCCTAATACACTGTAATCGCTCCAGCCACAGCTCCGATAGAGATCTTAATCTCCACACTGTCCCCTTCACATGGCAGCAGGCCCAGTGCCTCCCTCGCCCTCTCCATTCTTGGCTCTGTCTGTCTCAGTCTTCTCCCTCCACCTCACCCCTTTTTATACCATGTTTGTACTGTGTTCCACCTCCTTTTGTCTCTCTTTCCATCCTGTACTCTTTGTAGGATCCTGGATCTCCCTTCTCCATCCTTCTGTCTCTCTTGTTCCTTTGTCTCTCTCATAAACACCCATCAAATCTAAATCCTCAAGAATTCCCAGAAAGTTTGGGCCATATTTAATTTTACTATGTGGGTAGTTCGTAATTCAATGCCCACAATCTCTGAAATCATTAAGAAAGTCAAGTTATACCTTGGCAAATTTTCACAAATAGAAGCAGAGGGTTAAGATAAATGTTTGTGGCAAATGGAAAGAGAGTGGCTTTTTGTTTCTTTGTGGCTCTATTTTACTAATTTGGCAAAATAACAGTCTCACCTTAGCTAGTGTCCCAGTGGTAGGATCTGCAGTGCCATCTGAACCTAGGAGCGACATGTTCGCAACAAAGTGAGACACACAGAGGGCACCGCTCAATCAGGATGAGACCCTTCTGTTAAATACCTGTGCTGGCACCCACATGAGTAATGACCCACTTCCAAGAAGGTCTGGAGAGACCTGGGTAAAAAGCAGTGGCCAAATGGGCACTCCAGTCAGAGGCACTGCAAGCAGATCCAGGCCGGGAAGCAAAGGATTCATTCCATTTTATTCAATTTTCTATTTTGCCTCCAAAATAGCCTGTTGATACTTGAGTCACACCGTTGGGCCTGAGTCCAAAGCTCATCACTTCCTCTGGATTCTTGCTAGAAACTTTCATCTCTCTCTGTCCTTCAAACTCCTTCTTGGAAATGTTCGTTCAGGAGATTCGTTCTTCTCAGCCTGAGGGTCTCAGTTCAAATATTATACCTCTTCAGAGAGGAGAAGCCCTGACCACTCTAGCCAGAGTATTGGTAGCTCTCCACACACCAGTGACTCCCTATCCTTAACCTGTTTGTTTTCTCCGAAGCACTTATTTCAAACTTTACTTATCTCCTTTGTTTATTTCCCTCCAGAAGGATAAGCTTCATGAAGGCAACGACTGTCTCCCTCCTCCCCAATGATAGCCCACTACATTGCCTGGGACATAGTAGGTCTTCAATAAATATTTGCTGAATGAAAGAATGGATGAATGAGGAATGAATGAAATGATGGAACAAAGAATGAGGGGCTCATCCTCTAATCTCTCTCCTTCCTGACAATAGCAATCACGATTCCATTGCTTTCATTTTCTGTCCTCTCAAAGATCCTCAGTGGCCAATTAAATCCAACCTTCTGAATTTCTCCTTTGAGGCATCCTAAAATTTTGTACCAATTCCTTTATCCAGTCTTGTTGATGTATTTCTCAAAATTTCCCCTGGCGAACCCTCTATCAGACTCTTGCTCTCTCCTTGCTCTCTTGCATATCCTCAGCTTTGCTCAAACTGTTCCTCTCCTGGGATGTCAGGATGCTGAGAGCAAGCCATGCTTCATGCTCTTCTGTGCCCCTAAACTCACAACAGACTTTCCAAAACCTCTGTAGTCTACTTATTGGCACCACTGCTTGCCTGATTCTTTAGAGCTGGCTCTCCACCTGTATTCTCACAGTCTTCAGACAAGAATGCCCTCTGCCCATGTACGGGAACTACAGGTGTCATGGAATTGAACTTACAACCAACTCAACCTTGTACCCAGTTCCCCTAAAAAGTCCCTCTGCATTAGAAACCCGGACTTATGGGGTTTCTTGGAGCCAGGCAATAGGAGAGACTTTCTTACACAAAGCTTCAAATGTATGGGGAGGTGGGAGCCGAGGGAGGGAGGGAAGAAGGGAGGGAGGGAGGGAGGGGTGGTAATCACTGAAAAAGAAGAAAAAAGACATAAAGGAGATTCTAAAAGTAAAGGAGACACAAGCAGATCTCAAGGCCTGGTTCTAGTGATGGGACTTGGTGACCCAAGGAGACAAGAAGCTGAGGGCTGAGTCAATAGGTAGTGGAGGGAGAGTCAGCAGGAGGCCTGGGACCTGGCTTCTGGCAAGTGCCTGGGGCCTCCTGGGCAGGTGCAGAGGCCAGCCTGGGCTGGGCCACACTCCTCCCTCTTGCTGTCATCTCTGACTTTGCCCTCCCTTCTGTCAGTTGTCTATCCTCTCCTCCTCCTCCATCCCCTTTCCTTTTCTCCCTCCACCCCCTCTTCCTTCCACCTCTGTGTCACCCCACAAGGCCCCTTTTTCTTGCACACACAGAAACTCCTTCCCTCCCTTGTGCACTCTCTCAGACACTTCGTCTCCTCAGGGATGTGAAACTCTGTCTACAGATGTTGTGTGAAACGGGGCTGAAGGCACATCATCAAACCACCGCAGACTCCCACCTCCTTTGAATGGGCAGAGTGGATGCTCCGCTTCTGAGGTATCCCCACCAGGCCCCCAACAAAGTCAGTCCTGAAAGTCCAGCCCTCCCTCAAGTGTTGGCTCTCACACACTTTTTGTTCTTCCTTTTCCCAGTGGCTTAGAAGTCTTTCTGCTTTGGTCCCATCCATGGACACACTTACCTGTGATTTATTGATGATAATCGTAGGAAAGCCATTTGTAATCAAACGTTAAACAAAGACATTCTCTTGCTGAGAGGGAGTGATAACGCACCATTTAGTAATTCTTGTGCACTTGGTAATTTGGAGAATGAATGATAATTTCTGAGCCTTGAAAAGCTACGTTGACAATGCCTGGTGTTATTCACGTAGTGAATAAAGACAGCTTCTTCTCCATGTCTTGTGATAAATTTCTTTTATTAGGGCCACTTACGGGACTTTATCTTAATGGTCTCTCATATGGGGCAGTTGTGCTTGAGCCGTCAGGTTGTTTTTCATCATGCCTTAAACACAGGGCTTGGAGAAAATAAATAGTTCCAGGCAGCTCAGCTGCTGCAGAAATTAGGTGCTGAAGCTAAGGGGTTTGCCCAGTCACAACCGGCAGGAAATGCAGAGAGAGAGTGGATCCCTACACTCCCGTGAGGATGGTGAGACTCCCCCAAGTACCCACCACCTCACTCCTGTTTGCCCTTCTCTCTCCTCTTTGTCTCCCCCTCTAAGAGACTCTTCCCTTCCCTTCTTGGTCCCCACTCCCCCTCTATACCAGCATGTCCTTATGACAGCCACAATAATGCCCCATCAGTGATTTGCTTTGGTTACAGGTTCTACAGCTCACTGCATTTGGTGACAGAACCTGGGGACTGCCCTGGTAGAGGTCGGCTGCTTCTTGGTACTATACCCCTGAGCACCGTTCCTCTGAGCACCATCTCTGGCAGAGGCAGGCTGCCTCAGTGTGCTATTCACAGGCTCAGGGCCTCTTTACAGGCATCCTGGCCACCCCTACAGATGTCAACGAATAATCATGAACGCTGTCCTCAGCAGTCATTTCCCCTTTCCCACAGTCTGCCTCTCCTTAACCCCTTCTCTGACCCCCACCCAGTTCCCACCTCCAGCTGTGTCACACCCCCCAGAAAGGGCTGTCAGCCATCTCTGCCTCTTAGTTCCTCCACCAGGTAGGGGGAGTGTGGGAGAGAGGGACAGAGGAGGGTTAATCATAGTGAGCCAGTGGCACACCTAAAAGATCATATACTAAGAGAGTAACTGTCCACTTCTCAGCCCTGGACTGAATTACAAACGACTCCTCACTGCTTTAACCTAAACATAGGCTCCAGGAGATGGGGGGGGGGGTAATATTAATGAGAGCTGGCATTTAATTCATGTTTACTATATGCTAGAAACTGCACCAAGAACTTTGCCATTTAACATTCACAACATCCTTAGATATAGATACTCTTATTTTTTTTTCAGCTTTATTGAAATATAAGTGACATATAACATTGTGTAGGTTAAAGTATACAATGTGATGATTTGATACATGTCTATATTGTGAAGTGATTTAGGTACTAATAGTATTATCTGCTTTTCTTTGGTGAAGGAAAGGAAGTCAAGAGGGCCTAAGTTAGCTGGCCAGAGCCATAGAACTAGAAAGTCCTGGAGCTGGAATTGGAACTCAGGCCTTCAGGCCACAAATCCCTCACTCTTTTTTTTTTTTTTTTTAACTTTTTGGACCATGACACACTTTTATTTTTTTGGTTTTGAAGGATTTTATTTATTCATTTGAGACAGAGAGATAGAGAGAGAGAGAGCATGAGCAGGGGAGAGGCAGAGGGAGAGGGAGAAGCAGGCTCCCTACCAAGCCAGGAGCCAGACGTGGGGCTCGATTCCAGGACCCCAGGATCATGACCTGAGCCGAAGACAGATGCTTAAACATCTGAGCCACCCAGGCGCCCCTCCCTCACTCTTTTCCTCTCTGCTGTCCTGTCAGTGACAATCCCATCCAACCACACTCTTGAGTGCTCGTAAAGGGCTAGCACGTGCCCTCTTCTCCCACAGATAGGTAAAGAGAGATGCCATGTCTGAGTCCATCTCACTGTTTCCACACACGAAGCAGCTGATGGCCCTGGGAGAGTGCCTCCCCTGGGCACCATGCCATCCTTGAGAGGCTGGGCGGATTTCCTGGCACCCTCACTGGGGAGTTGACACTTGTTCTCTCTCAGAAGATGCACCAACCCTTGCTTAGACATAACTATCATCTGTTCCTCAACAATACCCTTCTCTTCATCCGGGAAGTACTGGGCATGTACCACGGGCTCAACTACTACTCCCCTTGGACCACAGAAGAAAGCCTGCCCTCCACTCAGCTCAAAAGCTTACTGCCGCCCCCTCCTCAAAGAGTGGCCAGTCTCATCACTGCCCTCCACTCTTACCCATCTACCCTATGTCTGGCTATGGGCTTATTTTTATTCCACTTGGATCCTGCCTATAAATTCTGTGTTGGATTTCAAAGGCAATGTCCCACAGGAGGGTAGTTTTCTTTCCACTGGTTCCTGCATGGAGAGATTACTGTGATGTACCACCTTACCTTGAGGGATCCCCACCATCCCATCCAATCTCTGCCTGTCTTATAAACTAGCATAGATCCTAACCAGCTACCCCCAAATAGTGGAACTCTTTTCAGTGTCAAGAACCTACAAACCCTACAGTTATCTCTGGTCTGTTACTCCTGGTAAAGAACCTTCTAACACAATATCTTTTCTCTCTTGCAGTGTTGTGTTCAACTACCAGAGTACCAAGCCATTCTTCAGCTTATTGATGTATCTTTATCTCTTCTGCCTCCTTTTCTGCCCCAAACCAGACATCAGTGGGCAGCCAGTGTTCCTGCTCCAAACCAAAAACAGGGACTTCATCAGAGGTGGCAGTCTTACTGTTACTATGACCATAAACATGAATCTCATGTATCCCCATGATCTTTACAGCTCTGGGTACAGAATTTCAAGTATTTTTAAATAATGTTCTATTAAATCTGTTGATTTGTAATTTCCTTTGTGAGTGATAAGGAATTCCCTAAAGTGAAGTAGGAATGACCAACCATGATCCACCACATTCAGAGATCCCTTGTCAGAATTCCTATTGAAACAAACAGAAAGACAGACAAGGATCCCCAGGCAAAGAACAAACAGCACGAAAGAGAAAAGCAAATTGAAAAATATGGTTGTCACACTCATTGTTAACCTCTGAATGGATTATGTCTCAGAACAAATACCCAATCAAGACTTTGAGACCAGTAAATCCTTTCAGTCAGTCAAAATAACTCAGAGAGGAGGATAAGGGTGTGGCTTTCTCACCTAAGCCTGATAGATTCAAGATACCCACAGGGGAGAGAGAGGCAGCTGATGGGAGAGAAAACATATTTTTTAAAAACTGTAGGTATACATATTGGCATACAATGCTCATTAGAATCAAATATGTAAGAAGCTGGACAAGTTCTATAGAGAGCCGTGTTTATTGCCCCTTCCCCAAAATGTGCCTGAGCCAAAATATCAAGGATTGCTAAAGACCTAAATCAACCCTGGGCTTTCAATATTCTATGGAAAGGAGGTAGACTGAGAAAGCTACTAAAACCCTAAGAAGGACATATTCTCCAATGTCCATTTCAAATGTGGTCAAGAACAGGGGAAAAGAAAGAACCTCAGAGAATAGTGTATGGGGAGCTGATCCCTGAGCACAGAATCAGGAATATTTTTCACCTCCAGGAGTCTGGTCTCAGGTAGCAGCCACCAACAGGATTTCAGGATTGTAAGAGACCTGTACTATATGCTGTGTCTCCCAGTTTTCCGCTTACTGAATAGCAGCTTGTATTTTGGTTATCCTATTTGTGTTCTGCCATTGTTAATTGAATGTAGGAGGGGACATACTGTCTTTTTTAGTTCACAAGTCTCTGAATGAAGAGGCATGTTTTATTTATTTATTTATTTATTTTTTTTTTTTTTTTTTTAAAGATTTTATTTATTTATTCATGAGAGAGAGAGAGGCAGAGGGAGAAGCAGACTTCCCGCAGAGCGGGGAGCCCGATGCGGGACTCGATCCCAGGACTCCGGGATCATGACCTGAGCCGAAGGCAGACGCTTAACCATCTGAGCCACCCAGGCGCCCAAGAGGCATGTTTTAAAACAATCAGTAGAGTGTATCGTTTTTTTTTTACCTTAATGCTAGAAGCATACTTCATCTAATAGCTCAGTGATCATTGCATTGAATGGATAGAGAAGGAAATAAAATCCTAGACCACTACTTGGCCCCTCAACACTCAATATGCATGTAGTAACAATATTAATAGTATTTATTGCTTAATGTTTCCAAGTCATTCTATGGTCAAAGCCCAGAAGACTTGCTTGTGATTTCAGGACAAAACATAAATGTTAGGAACCATGACAAGGAGAAAGAGAGCTTATGGAAGGAGGTAGAATTGGGGAGAAAGTGTGAAAGTAAGTCTAGGGCTGCCATTATCCTTACCCTATAAAGTTTGTGTGGAAAGATACTCTTGAATGTTGGTAGGACAAGATATGACAGTTTAGTATATTATTTGAAGTTATAATACAAAAACAGATGATAAGAATAAAATTATAAAATATTGGAGAGAGTGAAGGGGGAAATTATGTATGTGATCCAAATCTTTCATTCATAGTGAAAAGCCCATTAATCTTACCTAATATATATTAATCAAGAAACTAAAGTGTAAATATATTACTTAGGGTTAAAGAATTAAAAGAAGAAATTATTTTTAAAATTAAATCTGGCAATGAGTACTAGAAATAAGGAGAGGTGAAACAAAAGATTGTCCATTTTCATCCCAAATTTTTCTATCCTATTTTAATTATGACCATGTGGGTAGATTTATTTAATGAAAACCAAATAGAGGACTTGCCATTTTTTGTGGGCAACCTTTTAAAAACATTTGTACTGAAGTGAAGCAAACATATAATAAAGTGTACAAATCTCAAGTGCACAGCTCAAGATCAAGACAGAGAAACTTCCAATGCCTCCAAACCCACATACACCCAAACTACCACTATTCTGACCTCCATCAATCTATGTCAATGTCACTTGTTTTTGAAAATCATATCACTGACATCATACAGTAAGTACTCTTGGCTTTTCTTTTCTTACTCTGTATTATGTCTGTAAGATGAATTCATGTTGGTGTTAGCTATTACCAAGCAGTATGAATATAATAAAATCTATTTTTATGTTTTGTTGATGGACATTAGGTTGTTTCTAGTTCAAAGCTACTATGGATAAAGCTGTTAAATCTGCTACGATGATGTGCATACTTGTCTTCTGGTGGATATCCGCACACATTGGCTATATACCTAAGGGTAAATTTGCAAAGTGATTTGTATGTTAAATACTGCTAAACTGTTTTCACCATGGTTCTATCAATCCCATGAGCAATATATGAGTGTTCCAGTCACTCATCATCCCCACCAACACTTACTACTGTCAATCTTTTTCATTTTAGCCATTCTGAGGCATAAAGTGGTATCTTGTCACAGTTTCAATTGGCATTTCTCTGATGACTGAGGTTGAACATCTTTTTATATGTTACTGGACACTAGGATATCCTCTTTTGTAAAATACCTGTTCAGGTTTTTCCCATTTTAAAAAAAAATTGGTTTGTTTCTCTTTTACTTGTTCTTTATATATGTTGAATATATAGCAAATATCTCAAATACCTTCCCCTAATTTTTCTTTTCATGACTTATCTTTTCAGTCACACTATAATGCTTTTGGTGAACAGAAGTTCTTAATTTTATTGAAGCCCAACTTATCAATCTATTTTTATTGTTATAAAACTTGTTGTGTCTTACTTTGGAATCTTTATCTACTCCAAGGTCATGGAGATATTTTACAAATTGTACAAATCTTTATCTACTCCCAGGTCATGGAGATATTTTACAAATTGTCTTCTGGAAGCCTTATTGTCTTACCTTTAGTATTTAGGTATATAATACAGCAGAACTGTCTCTCTTTTTTTCCCTCTTCCTTTTTCTCTTTATTGAATCCAACAGCCTTCATTTTGGGGTAGGGTGGGGACCCGAAGAAAAGTGGGAGACAGACTCTAAGGGAAAGATTTTTTTTCTACTTACCTGCCTACAGCTACCACATGAGCAACCCAGGCTCAGACAATCTGATGATCCTGCCTAAGAGCTGAGTTGACAGTGAGTGCCACAAAGCACAGGGAGAATCCGAGAAAGTTTCCGGGGACTCTGAGTAAGCCTAGGTCCCAGAAACACAGGGGTCAGAGCAATCCAATGGCACGGGGATAACTGCCTGTTAGCAATGGTACCAGAATGGTGTCCTTAGCAGACTCTCCAGTGTGGTCTTGGTTGCCAGTTTTTCAAGTATAGTTTTTCAGCCCTCCTGTAGATTTTGTGATCTACCCAATGTCCTTCCAATAGATGCCCTTTTCTGCTCAAGTTAACTTGGGTTTTATTTGCAAACAAAATCTCAATCTGGTAAAAGCAACAAATTTAAAAAAACTCCACAAATGACATGTCAAGAAAACTACATGCACACTAGAAGCTAAAGAGGTATACTCACTGGCTGGGATTAAAGCTTTTCTCAAACATTTCCCTAAGGTTCTCTGTGGCTGGAGACAGTTAATCGAAGCCTGACCAAGGGCTGGTGGATATGGAGACCACTGGGGCATTACTGGCAAATGACCTTGGAAGAACCAGTTTACTCTGCATGTGAGACAGTGGCTAATTTGGAACGCAAAACTCTAACTCTTTACGCCTTCCCCCAAACATTGCCAGGGGTTGCTGCAGACATTTTGCTCTATCTATTCTTCTTTAAGAAGAAATTGGCAAAATAAAATTCCTTAAATGATAAACTATGTTTAAAAAGTAATAGAAGATTCCAAATGGTGTGGAAATATGTCTTAATTGGAAGGCCATTTTTAAACTTCTCTTTATGAGGAGGACTTTGGGGCGTTGATATCAAGCAGGAGGAAGTAAAGAGCCTTGTGAAGGGAAGGAAACACCCTGGAGTCCTGACTTTTTTTTTTTTTTTTTTGCTAAGGGGTTCTTTGAAGTCTGGGATGTGATGTAGTCAAAACTCCATTCTTTGTACATGCCCAAATTCTTTCCCCTTCTCCTTTCCCTAAATTATTATCCTAATATATTAACATCATAATGCCAATGTTTTCCTGGCACCTATTCTGGAAAGCCTTTTGTCCCCTCGCCAGATCCATCTCTACCCCTTCAATCCCCGCACACACCTTTCATGCTGTTTATTCTCTCTTCTCTCTGTCCTTTGCTTTCCTGTGGCATCTTGGGTTAACTGGTGTCACAGCCCTGATCACATTATTCTGTCATTAGCTAACTATATGTCCCATCTACTGGACTATGAATTTCTTGAGTGGGGATCATATGTCTTTCAGTTCTCTGGCCCGAGGGCATGACCCAGAGGAAGGTCAATATTTGTTGAGTAAAAGGCCAAATGAACAAGCAGGTAAATGGAGTAATTCAACCAACTATCTATGCTCAAATAGTCCTAACTAAGGTGATCAAATAATTTATTGTCCTAACAGTGATACCACTGAAAGTGAAAGGACACTGCGACAACATGCATTATCTAGGACTGGTCTAAGCTGTTGGGGACAGATGGTCATTCCAGCATTAGCCCATCTCACCCAGCCTGCTTCTCCCTCCTCTGCCACTGTACCCTGGGGAATGAACCAATAACACTACACTAGATTGTCTCTGAACAATGAAGGTTGTGTCCTTATCTTTGATACTGAGCATGCTGGGGAGTAAGTTGGGGCTGACACTTGGGTTTGAGGTCAGGTTTAGAGATAATGATTGGAGAGTCAGGCTCATTCATCTAGCAGGGTGAAACGAAGCCACAGGAAAGAATGAGATCCAGAAGACTGGGTGTCAGTTGAGATGACAAGAGGCTCAAATTTAGAGACTTCGACATAGGACACACTTGGGTTGAGTGGAGGCCTTCCTACATTGTCTCATATATGTTATCTCATTTAATCCTCACCCTGTGAAGCTCTGTGACATAAGAAGTAATATTATTCCTTTTTTATAGATGAGCAAATTGAGGCACAAAGTGGAAGTGACAGCTTCCTAGGTCAAAAGTCAGAAAGTGGCTGAACAAGGATCCAAAGTAGTTTGGGCTGACACTGAGGCCCATGATCCTAACCAGGATAGGAATTCAAGGATGAGAGAAGGAGGGTTAGGAAGAAGGGGGTGTTCAACACTATCAAATGCTCTGAGGAGTCAAGGACGATAGAGAAATAGAAGAGGTCATTCATCAGACGATGGGGAGATTAGCCATGACCTTTCAGTGGTCATATCACAAGAGATTAATAGAATGAATTGATAGGGAGCAAATGGAGATAATAAATCTATAAAAGACAACTGTATGGTTGTAACTTCATAAAGTACTGTATCTATAAATATATATTTATACATTATAACTATATGTGTGTGTGTATATATATATATACATATATACACACCTATATATATAAAATATTTCAGCTAAATTACCTAGCTTGATGGTAAGATTTTGCTGAACAATTCTTAATTTTTTTTGCCATATATTGACAAACTGGAAATTATAAAGTAGAAAACTGTGAGCAATATGAGGGCAGGAGTCATGTATCTTTTTTACTGTTATATTCTGAATTTAGTACTATACCCAGATGTCCAATATATGATGAATTAATACATGAAGCATGAAGAAAATGAGAAATAAAGGAGTGAGCCCAAGTCAGGGGAAGAAGAATGGCTCGCATTCACTTCTTGCTTGCTCTTTACAAATAGTACAGCTCCACCATTGATCCCTATCTACTAAAGGAAGGAGAACCCTTTCTGTATTTTAGCTTAGGGCCTTATAACTTAACTCATGCCAATGAACAGAGTATTTCATCTTTTATGCTTTTTTCTCAAATTTTTCTTACCTACCATTTATTTTTTTCCTAAGTTAACTTTAATTCCTTCAATATTCTTCCTTTCTAGGCCTCTACAAATGGAGAGAGTCATCTTTCTGTGTATCTACACTTCTGTTAGGAAACATTTTCAAGACTAAATTATAATAGGAAATCAAGGGTCCCCAAAAGATACAGTAATGAACAGTGGTAAGTGACCCACCTTTTGAGATAGAGAGCACTTACTCTTCTATGTTAGGGACTTAGCAACAGAGAAGTCACAGAAGAGATCATTATTCCATGAATCTGGTAGTAGGTCCCAAACAAGCCCACAGAAATGGAAGATCTTAAACATAGTCCCAGCAACAATGAATGAGAGGAAATTGACAGAAACTAACTCTTACTAAGATACCACATGCCCAGAATCAATAAAAGGGCAGCAGGAATTAAACAACTAAGCTTTAGGACAGATCACCAGGAAGTCTGGGTTTTGAAAAAATCTCTAGTGAATGTGGCCTACCAAAAGATACTCAGTGGATCTGGTTTTCTTAGAAATTCACCATGTTTGGTAAAAAAAAAAAACTCTCTATACACCACATCCACTACCCCTACTCACATCAGCCAGCCCTCAGCCAACAAGATACTTTTTACATAGTACTTATCAATTTCTTGTTTATACAATATTTTTATTTTTTTAAAGATTTTATTTATTTATTTGACAGAGAGAGAGAGGGAACACAAGCAGGAGGAGTGGGAGAGGGAGAAGCTGACTCCCCACTGAGCAGGGAGCCCGACCCAGGGCTTGATCCCAGGACCCTGGGATCATGACCCGAGCCGAAGGCAGATGCTTAATGACTGAGCCACCCAGGTGCCCCTATATAATGTTTTTAAATAAGCACAATAAATATTTTTAAGAAACTAATGTCAGTGCCCATTTCTCTAGACAGAAAAGGATGACTTTAATAGGTGAAGGCACGAGGGACTCTTGGATACACCTGCAAAGTTTCTGTCCCCAGTTCCTCTTCCAAGAAAATCAGCCTCTACCCCAGAGGTCCACAAGAATTTGCAGAAGGTTTAATCTTCCCAGGAACAGATTTTTCCCACCTCCCTGCCACCTTTCCCTACCCAATGGAACAGAAGGGAGAATCACAGGAAAAATAAGTTTTCTTAAAAATGCAGGCCTTTGGAGATGGATGTGCTTTTATAATATTTAGATTATAAAAGCAAAATAGTGTTCTTTTTTTACACCATACAAATTCTTATTGGCCAGGACTTAACTGGGGAAGGAATTCTGTCATTTAGAGATGCAGTATAATGTGGTCACATTTCAGCTCTAATAACCAAACCACTGGGTTTGAATCCAAAACTTGGAAATGAGACAAAAGGATAATTATATCTGTTTCTTTATATGACAATGGAGCATCATCTAACAGGCCCACTGGAGGACTATTTAATTTGCTTTTTAATTTTTTTTAATTTATTAAGACCCAAAATCTCTCTGGTTATGTGTTAATTTATAGATTGTTGTCAAGAAATGCAAATAGTTTCTGTATTATAGGGACGATAACCCCAAAGATTATAGTTTCATTGACTTATAAGACATTAACCAGTTTGTCTCTAATTTAGCAAACCTATTTCAGTATGCCTTTCCCAAATGATAAATATCTGTTCTCCAAATGCTCTTTGAACCACCTTTACTGTCCTGCTGGTCCCCTCATTAATGAGTCACATTTTGATATGTATCGACTTTATATGAGATGTTTTAAGTATTTTTTCATATATATTTTGACCTTAGCTTGTGACTTTAGGTATGTTAAATCTGTGTCTCAGTTTCCATATTTGTAAAATTAGAATAATATTAGAGTACCTACCTCAGAAGGTAATTGTAAGAATTAAATTAGTTAATATCGGGAAACAAAAGGAAAATTAAACTATTGGAACTACACCAAAATAAAAAGCTTTTGCATAGCAAAGGAAGCCATTAACAACAACAAAAAAAAGACAGCCTACTGAGTGGGGGAAGATATTTGCAAATGATGTACCTGATAAGGGGTTATATCCAAAATATATAAAGAGCTTATACAATTTAACAGCAAAAAAGCCCAAAACATTCCAATTAAAAAATGCACAGAGAACCTGAATAGGCATTTTTCCAAAGAAGCCATAGAGATGGCCAACACACACATGAAAAGATGCTCAGCATCACTCATCATCAGGAAAATGCAAATCAAAACCTCAACGAGATATCACCTCACACTAGTCAGAATGGCTAGTATCAAAAAAACAAAAAAATAGGGTGCCTGGGTGGCTCAGTCGTTAAGCGTCTGCCTTCGGCTCAGGTCATGATCTCAGGGTCCTGGGATCGAGTCCCGCATCGGGCTCCCTGCTCCACGGGAAGCCCGCTTCTCCCTCTCCCACTCCCCCTGCTTGTGTTCCCTCTCTCACTGTGTCTTTCTCTCTGTCAAATAAATAAATAAATAAATAATCTTTAAAAAAAAAACAAAACAAAACAGTGTTGGTAAGGATGTGGAGAAAAAGGAACCTTTGTACAATGTTGGTGGGAATGTAAGTTGGTGCAACCACTGTGGAAAACAGTATGGAGGTTCCTCAAAAAATTAAAAATAGAGGGCGCCTCGGTGGCTTAGTTGGTTGGACGACCGCCTTCGGCTCAGGTCATGATCCCAGAGTCCTGGGATCAAGTCCCACATCAGGTTCCTGGCTCAGCGGGGAGCCCACTTCTCCCGCTGACCCTCTCCCCTCTCATGCTGTTTCTCACTCTCTCAAATAAATAAAATCTTTATTAAAAATTTTTAAAAAATTAAAAATAGAAATACCATACGATCCAGTAATTCCACTATTGGGCATTTACCCAAAGGAAATGAAAACACTAATTTGAGAAGATAAATGCACCCCTATATTTATTGCATTATTTATAATAATCAAGATATGGAAGCAACCCAAGTGTCCGTCCATAGATGAATGAGTAGAGAAGATGTATACACACATGCACACATAATGGAATATTACTCATAAAAATATCACCCATAAAAAAGAATGAGATCTTGCCATTTGCAACAACATTGATGCATCTAGAGGATATAATGCTAAGTGAAATAAGTCAGAGAAAGAAAAATACCATATGATTTCACTCATATGGGGGATTTAAGAAATAAAACAAATGAACAAAGGAAAAAAAGAGACAAAAACCAGACTCTTAAATACAGAGAACAAACTGGTGGTTGCCAGAGGGGAGGTAGGTGGGTGGGTGGGTGTAACAGGTGAAGGGGATTAAGGGTATACTTATGGTGATCAGCACTGAGTAATGTGTAAAATTGTAGAATCATTATATTGTACACCTGAAACTAATATAACACTGTGTTAATTATACTTCAATTAAAAAAAGAAAAAGAAATTAGTTAATATTTATAAAGTACTTTGAGCCATGCTTGGAAGAAAATATATAGGTGTTTGTTAAATAAACTTAAATAAAAGGCTTTAGAAGTCACTTTTCAGCATCTAGACTAGATCATAATGTGGGTTATTTACCCCCTCTTCTTCTTGGGCCTTTGTGTCACTAACAACCTGAAGTAGAGATCTGAGCATCCTAGAATAAGGGTTGAGAAGTTGCCAAGCATTGGGAAGACCCAGATTTCAATGGGGAAGAGGTGGTGTATGTTTAAGGTAACTATCCAAGTTTTCTAGTCTATCATGGGCCTGTTCAGAGCAAGGATCTGTTTATAGGCTTTCTGATAAGGCCGGAAACATTTAATTTTTGAATGGAAATTATGCTACTCTGTCGTTTTAGAGATGAGGACAAAGACAAAGAGTTGCCTGACTCTTCCCAAGAGCACTCACATAGATTATGGTGGAGTTGAGGTGAGAGCCTTGGTCCAAGGGGGCAAAGCTACTTTCTCACTGAACTTCAAGTCCTGCCCCAAATGGTAGTAACTACAAAAGATATTAGAAGGAAGAGGAAGGAAGGAAGATGGGGAAGTAAAAGAGGTAAACTTCTCTAACTTTCCTACTTCATTTTTTTGCCAAAGGGTGGTTTCATGGATACAACCTGATAGGATTCACAGAGTGCCCAACAAACAGTTGAGAACTCGTATGCTATTTCATTTTCTAATGAAGATGTCGTCTCTTTAGCCTCTTGCAAATATCCTAAGCTCTTGCTTCAATGATATAGCCCTAGAGTGTTCAGCAAACTCCTTTTTCAGAAAATAGCTCTCTTGTAGTAATCTTTTCAAGATTACTCTTGCCTGTCATTTCCTAAGGCTTCCTTGTAGCCCATAAGGAATCTCACTAACCCTTGGCCAACACTGAGTGAAGTGAAAGTCACTCCCTCAACTGCTCTCTTTCTCTCCCATTAGTCTTCCCTTTCATTTCTCTGGATACCGATTTCCAGGCCCCTTGACTTTAGGTGACTTATGAGGGTCGCCTAAGAACCCTCTCAAACCACACTCTGCCAACAGCACAGGGAGTGAAGTGAAGGTCTCTCCTCCTCTTCAGACCCTAATCTCTCTATGTCATTCTTTTGAGTTGCTCCTCACTTGGCTGAGGAAGGAGAAAAGCCCTCCTGACCCTCCTTTCTGAAGCCTCTCTGCCTACGTATCCCAAGATTCTTCCTCAGTGCACTCTCCAAGCTTCTATTATATAGGCTGTTGGAAGAGATGGTTACTAGATCAGTTTGGCCACCTTCTGGCAAGTCCTTTTCAGATCTCTTAAAATAGATCAGCCATGGGGCGCTTGGGTGGCTCAGTTGGTTAAGCGACTGCCTTTGGCTCAGGTCATGATCCTGGAGTCCTGGGATTGAGTCCTGCATCAGGCTCCCTGCTCAGCAGGGAGTCTGCTTCTCCCTCTGACCCTCCCCCCTCTCGTGTGCTCTCTCTCTCTCTCATCTCTCTCTCTAATAAATAAATAAATAAATCTTTAAAAAAAATAGATCAGCCGTATGTCAACTACACGTGTGTGTGTGTGTGTGTAGTTGACTTATGGGTGACATACACACACACACACACACACACACACACGTCTCAGACATATATCTCAGACATTTTCCCCAGCTTTGTCAACCCAAAAGGTCACCCTGCCACTCTCACTTCTAGTCCCTACCATACCCTGCAAAATGCATATCTTTTATAGGTAAGGAAACATACTTAGAGACTTGCCCAAGACCATTCAGCTTGCAACTGGTGGAGCTGGGATTTGAACCTGAGATGCCTGACTTGAGAGCCTATACCCTTTGTACTATGGTTCCATCGGTCCTGGCTCACAAATTAAATCAATCAAAAAGCATTTTTTTTTTCATTTTCAAGATAAAATATTGGACATTCCTCTGATGAGTTGCACAGGACTGCTTTGAGTCCTGTTGCCAGAGAGATATAGTATCCACAATCAAACTGTCAAATTGCTGGAACAAAAACAAACAAACAAAATATTATCTGCCAAGGAATACAGCAGCAGATTAAGGGCAGTCATTTCTGTTCTTTTCACAGCATCTGTATGAGCAAGATATTGAGAATATTAACCTTCATTCTATAAACCTCCATCCAGAAAGTTGCCTCATGTTCATCCTAGCTCTCGTGCTCTGCCTCCCATAAACACATCTGGTTACACGTCGGTGGGGTCTTTAGAAACTAGAGGAGGCACTCCCAGGACACAAGGGGGTTAGGATCCCCATAGTTCCATTACAGCAGCTCAGGGGGCCCACAAGAAATTCATACATCTTGCCCCCTAAACTCCAAGAGTCTGACCACTCCCACTGCAACCCTTTCTCCTCACCCAGCTATCCCAGACCACTCCAGGCAGGCTCCCACCTTAATCCTTTCAAACCAAATCCAATGCCTTTCACCCCAAACTGTTCTTCTGCCATTACACCCTTTCTAAATGAATGGCACACAAGAACTGGCTACATAACTTGTGAGGTCTGGTACAAAATGAAAATATAGGGTGCCTTGTTCAAAAACCATTAAGAATTTCAAGACAGCAATAGCAGGGCATTAAACCAAGTGCAAGGCCCTGTGTGACTTTAATTAAGTTCTTCAACTGCTCTGTTACTGGCATTTATTGCCTTCTCATCCACTGCCCCCACTTCACTGTGAATAACTTGAGAGAAGAGAACGTGCCTTAATTTTGTGTCCTGGGGCTAGCTCCATGGTCTTTCAATAAGGGTTGAAAGAATGAATAAAAGAGCAAGAAGAGTGTCACCTGTCTTCCAGAACTTTGACACTTCAAGGTCACGCTGCCTTTGGAGAACAGAAGGAGTAGAGCAGCCTACCTGGATGTTTGCTGGGACAGGGCCCTGTTTGGGGGACATGAAGCATGCTCATGTAACCAGGCCTGGGAACCACCATCCACCAGTCACTCCAACCAGAAACCAAGACTTCTCAACTCTTCTGTCTGCCCTCCCTGTACTCTTTACTCTCACATGTATAATAAACTACTATATTCTGTCAATCCTAGCTCCTTAAAAGTACTCAAATCTGGCTCCTTTCTCTCCTCACTGCCAACACATCACTTCAGGCCTGAATCATTTTTTACTTGGTGTATTAGGGTAAAGGACTGAGCTGCTGTAATAGAGAGATTCAACAATGCAGCGATCAGAGTTTGAAACCAGATTTGTCTCACTCCAAAGCACAGGTCCTTAACCTGTAAGGGTATTTTCTAAGAAGTTGAAAAGTTCTTAGAAGTAAGAATAGAAGAGTATATTATTCAGGGCTCTTTTGGATGCAAGTGATAGAGACTCAACTTAAACTAAAAAAGGAGAAGAGGAATGGATTGGTCCCCATAATGGGAGAGTGCAAAGGATAGTTATTTTCAGGAACCAGCTAGATTCAGGGCTTTGAACAATGTTATCAGGGACCCAACCCTTGACTCTGCTTTTCTTTGTTTATGGGTCTCATTCCTTTCTATTTCAAATGGCTTTCTTTAGGCAGCAGTGGAAGACAAAATACAAGCAGCTCTGGCTCACATGACCCAAAACCTGGTCCTCATCTTTGCTATCTTAGATACTTAATTTGACTAGAGTCAGGAGTTGATGAGCTTCAGGGAAGCCAATTATGCCAGTTTGGAGGCACATGTGTTGCAGCAAGCTATAGGCCATGTCCACTTCTCTGACTGAGATGTGGTCCCTGATGCCCTCCTATAAGTGTGAGCATACTTTCCCCATAGACTCCCCCTGACTTCCCGGCAGGCTGCTCTGCTCTGCATTCTCTCAAAGTAGCTCGAGTTTGCAGTGTCAGGGACCCTTGACACTCCTGAGAGTCCTGCTCATTTATTCATTTCATTTCAACCCTATGGAAAGCCTACTGTATAAGGCACATTCTCTGCCCTCAAGTTGCTCACAGTGTAGTGGGGGCAAATGAATGATAAAACAATGAACTCCCCTACAGATCAGTTGAAGGTCTTACTAAAGTTACATAGAAGGAACAGTGGAGAATGCCCAAGATGATGAGGTCCTGGGCTGTTGTAACATTTACCATGCTGAGTTACCATGTTTTCATCTGTTCCCTTATAAGAATGTAAGCTTTTTAAAGGAAAGGACATATCCTATTTCCCTCTTTATCCCTAACATGTAATACTCAGTATGGACATAGTAAATGCTTGATCCAAATAAATGAGGATAAGAATATAAGTGAAAGGATTTTCAACATTTCCTAAACGCCCACTACATTCAAGGCTCTGTGACAGAGGTGAGGGAAACACAAGGATGATTAGCTTCCTGTTCTTATAGGGAGATGGTCCAGAGGAAAGGATTCTTAAAAAGTTAGCTGAGACTTCTTAAGAACTCGACTGTTGTATCTAAAGACCAAAAGTTCCCTCCTACTGACTCCTAAAACAATGGAGCTTGAGCCAGTAAACTCATTACCCTTCTCTGCCCTGCAATTGAATAGACAAATAACTCTTTAGTTAGTCATTATGCTCTAATCAGAGTAATTTCCATACAAGAGGGTGGATTGAGTTTGTTCCCCAATTGTAACATTTGTGAAATTCAACCACAAGTCCACTTATTAATGGTAATTAGTGATCTATAAATAAAGCACAATCCTTTAGAACAGAAACCAAGCCATGAGCTTGTTTGAAATGTAAACAAGATATTCATGGATTTGCTAATTGCAATTCCCTGTTTGGCCTTTAGCCAACCTTCTTTCCCTGGAAGTGGCCACTGATTGAAATGTTACACGTCCTCTGATGATGAGTCCTGAGGGGTCAGAATCTAGGATTTGTGGGTTTATAATCCAGAAGCCTACTACCTTCTTACTCAAATATTTATTGAGTCCCTGCAGTGTTTGGGTCAATGGGTTATCGAAATATGAATACAGCACAATTCCAGGAAGGTAAGAACCTAAATTTTGCTGTTAGATGTGGACTCAAATATTAGGGGTGCCCAGTGGGACCACAGAAATGGCCCAGAGATCTCTAAAGGTTGAGGGGTAGAGGGGAAAGAAGAAGCCTTCCTAAAGGTAGTAACATCTGAGAGGGGATAGATTGAAAAATGTTCTAAAAAGAAAAAAAAGTTGATATCAACAGCTATTAGCATAAAAATTGAGCATTGTAAAATATTCCAATTTGTAACTTGGGAGATTTTTATATAAATGTCCATATTTCTAACTTCTCTTGTAAAGTCAGGAGATCCAACAGCACTAAGCCCACCCTTCATTCCGTCTGACAAGAAGAAGCTGAATCTAGGTTTCAAAATTCCCCATAGATGTTAATCTTTGGGATTCAGGCACACGAGAAATTAGAATTCCTGAAAATTCTTGGAAATTCCTCCAAATCATAAGGTGTTCTTAAAATATCTTCCAAATTCTTCAAAACTGTTACTTATTATTGTGGATATTTTATTTATTTATTTTTATTTTTTTTAAGATTTTATTTATTTATTTGAGAGAGAGAATGAGAGACAGAGAGCATGAGAGGGAGGAGGGTCAGAGGGAGAAGCAGACTCCCTGCCGAGCAGGGAGCCCGATGCGGGACTCGATCCCGGGACTCCAGGATCATGACCTGAGCCGAAGGCAGTTGCTCAACCAACTGAGCCACCCAGGCGCCCCTATTGTGGATATTTTAAACCATTTTGTTTAATAAATATTAAATACGAAGCTTAGCAGTATTTACAGTTAAATGTAGGCTACAATAAACACTGGAAAAGACCAGGGAATATCACTGGTGGTATTCATATAGATCTAGCAAAGTTGCTAACACTATATAGAATCGTGTGTCAAACTGTCGATTTTGCTTCCAAATTTGTTCTTTTTTTAGAACACCATTTACAGGATTTGTATTAAGTATACTATTGATATAAATTTAATATTTATTTGCAAAACTGACTCACATATAACCTTCAGTTCCACATGTCTGGGTCTCCTGCTCGTTTTCAGCTTGACATCAGTGGATTCATTTTTTTTCTTCTAAAAATTTTATTTATTTATTTGAGACAGAGAGAGAGAGAGACAGCAGAGCAAGAGAGAGAGAGAGAGAGCATGAGCTGGTGGGGGGGGGGTAGCAGAGGGAGAGGGAGAAGCAGGCTCCCCACTGAGTAGGGAGCCGGACAACACAACATGCTGCTGGGCTTGATCCCAGGACCCTAGGATCATGACCTGAGCCAAAGGCAGACGCTTAACCGACTGAGCACCCAGGCACCCCTAGTGGGTTCATTTGACCCAGTCATGTCTCCATGTTGACTGCTAAACTTTAATTCTTGCTGAAATATTATAATACTTTTTATTTTCCTTATTTCTTGATGGATTTTTCTTGGGATTCAAGGTTCATAGAGACATATACATTTTCTAAGAAATGCTGGGAAAGAATACCAGCATGGAAACACTAGCTGGGTCTGAGTAGTCCACTGACTCCCTTGGGATATGTGTTGTCTAATTCTCCAAAGTCTACAACAGCTTTGCTTTTTCCTCCCCTAAATTGAGACAAGTGTTAGATACCATTTATCATTTTCCCTTTAGTTATATGTCTGCCTGGCCCCAAACATATTTCAGTCTTGCCTCTGGGCTTAGGGGGATGAAGGCCAGGGACATTTGAAAGGACAAGGGCAAGAGCAATAGCTGGTTTGAGTCTAGATGATGGGGCAGTGTTGCTGAAATATCATTGGATAGCAAGCTAAGATGTTTGTCTTACTCAATGGGAAGCTATCAAAGGTTTTAAAGAAGCATGACACCACCAAAGCCACATATTAGGAAGATGAATCTGCTAACTGCATAAAAGACAGTCCCAGAGGCCATGAGCTGAAGGCAGGAGACTCATGATGGGGTCCCTTGAAGGAGGGAATGAGAGCTTGAAACAAAGTACAGGCAGTAGATGCAGAATGAAAGTAGACACCAGGTACATTGTGAGGGAGGGTGAACAACACTTGGCTGCTCATTGGAAGGTAGTGCTAAGAGAGTAGGCTCTGAGGTTTTAAATCTACAGGGTCTGAGCCATCCAGCTTGTCCAAGAATGAGGACATCAGGGAAAGGAGTAGGCAAGACCATAGCTGAACAAGGTCCAGCTGCCCAGGATCCCACTAAAATACATTCACAAGTAGAGAGGGATGAACAAGGTGTCCTCCCCTTTTCCACACCTCTGCCCCTTTATAAAACTCTCAACTTTCAGGGGACACCAGCTTCGCATCTGCCAGCCACAGGAAAGGAGATAAACTTTGTATAAAAAAAAAAAAAGAAGAAGAAGAAGAAGATAGCAGGAGGGGAAGAAAGAAGGGGGGGAAATCGGAGGGGGAGACAAACCATGAGAGATGATGGACTCTGAAAAACAAACTGAGGGTTCTAGAGGGAAGGGGGGTAGGAGGATGGGTTAGCCCAGTGATGGGTATTAAAGAGGGCACATTCTGCATGGAGCACTGGGCGTTATGCACAAACAATGAATCATGGAACACTACACCAAAAATTAATGATGTAATGTATGGTAATAAATATAACAATAAAAAAAAAAAAAAAAAATCCTGCTGGGATTTTGCATGCTAAAAAAAAGGGGGGGAGGATTCTCACAGGGTGCCTGCGTGGCTCAGTCGGTTGGTTAAGCATCTCCCTTGGGCTCAGATGATCTCAGGTCTTGGGATTGAGCCCCGTGTCAGCAGGGAGTCTGCTTCTCCCTCTCTCTCTGTGATAGCTCTTACTCTCTCAAATAAATTTTTTTAAAAGTTAAAAAAAAAAAAAGGATTCTTACCATTGCTTAAAATTGTGTTTTGTTGTTTTTTCCCTTACTATGGCCTCTGTTCCAGCCAGGGGAAAAGACAGGATTCTCTTTGCACTGCAAGGAGTTGCCTTGTCTCGATCTTTGTATAAAACCTCAACCAGTGTGCTGCCCTGCAGACCCCATCACCGAGGCCCACAGCACACTGCTCCCACCTGGGCCGCCTACATCAGTTAGCCACTCTTTGAGCATTCCCTCACCCTCCCAGCCCTGAGTAAGTCAGGCCTTCCCACGGCCTGAGCTGCAGCTGCCCATTACCTAGGAGAGTTAATAAGAAATTCACCTTCCCTCCCTGGCACAAATGAATTCCAGTCAGTTCATTCTCACAGGAAATAAATTTTAAAATGGAAATTAAACAAAACAATTGCTAGGAAAGGTAATAACATGTCGCCCCTGAATTCTGCCTCTGAGAGGAATATATTACAATTCCCAAGATCATGGCAGGCTCAGAGAAACACACCCCCCACCCCCTCCAGACATAAGGCTTTTGTAGTGGTGGGACAGGCAGGCCCCTTGCCTCTTGTGTCCATTCTCTGGTGCCCCATCAGGCTATTAAATGGGTCTCAAAACCACATATCTACTTCTCAAAATGCATGGGCCGCATGGAGGTAAGAGCCTCTGCACTCACTTCAGAATTCTTGGTGGCCTGGAGTCGCAATGTCTTTGTCCCCAGGACTGTTTCCACACCAATCAAGACACTGTGCACTCTAAATACAGTGATTAAGAGACAGGCTTGTGGTAGATACAGGCTCTTCCATTTACTACCTGTGTGACTTTGGGCAAATTACTTAAAACACTCTAAGCTTTAGTTCCTTTATCTGTTAAATAGGATAAAAAAAAACTTAAAAAAAAAACAAAAAACAAAACCACCTCTGCCTCATAGGATTACTGTGAAAGCAAATAAATTAATGCTTGCAAAGCCCAGTGCCTCACAGATCATAAGTGCTCAATAAATGTCAGTTTTTATTATCTTATTTTTTAAAGGTCTTCAGGGATGAGTAGATATTCTACAACTTAAAGCAGGACCCTTGTGATTTATTGTTTAGAAGTGTATATTCTGTTGAAACAGTTAATGTGTTTCCTTAAAAGGCATTTTAGCTTTAAGCAAAACTTACAGAGTTAGAAATCTGAGTCAGGAGTTTAATAACAAAATTCAATAACACTATTTATTGAATAGTTTAGATCCCATTGACCAGGAGAATCACAAAATTCTGAATTAAAACACTTCTACAGGTGGCTCCGGGCTATATATACAAATGTGCAGGCAAGATGCTTCTTTTTTGGTGGAGGAGAAAACCAGGGGTAGTACTGATAAAAAGAGACAGAGACTGTAGTAAAATTGCTAGATGGAAACACTAAGAAGGCAATCTAACTCCTACCCTTTTATTCATATAGGGTAACTAAAGAACACTGAAATAGTAGAAAGAATCCTCAGAAGGATGTGGATGTCAGACTTCCCCTATGTCCCAAAGTGCTGGCCCGTGGGTGTTTTTATTCTGCAGAAGAGTTTCGTTTCAGCATGAATCAAGGTTGTGGTTCACTTAACCTTGAGAGAAAGAATCAGAGTTAGTTTGAGAAGAAAGATTTAATAAAAGTCAGATGAAACCGTGAAGTTGGACCTTAGCGTATCTCTACCTTGTGAGGAAATACTATGCAGCCAGTAAAAATGATGGTGGACGGGTGCCTGGGTGGCTCAGTTGGTTAAGTGACTGCCTTCGGCTCAGGTCATGATCCCGGAATCCTGGGATTGAGTCCTACATCGGGCTCCCAGCTCAGCGGGGAGTCTGCTTCTCCCTCTGAAACTCTCCCCTCTTATGCTGTTTCTCTCTCAAATAAATAAGTAAATAAATAAAATATTTAAAAAGAAAAAATGATGGTGGACTTGTTGGTGGGAATGTACATACAAATTATCTGGAGGGCAATTCAACAAGATATATTTATGGTCCTTATAAATGTTCATATATTTTGTTAAACATTTCCATTAGTTAATTTTAAGAAAATAATCTTGACAGTGTATGAAGAAAGAAGTACAATGATATCAAGATGTTTATTTGTGTGTTGTTCATAGTAAAGTTTGTTTTGCAATTAGATAATGAATATTAAAACATTTTAGGAACTGTTTAGCTCTGCATAGATGTGTTTTTATTGCTGTTATTTGAATTTTCTCCAGTCATGCCCTACCTTTGTGTTTGATCTTGCTCAGTTCTACCAAGTGCCAAGCAAGGAGATATTTTAACGCAATGGTTAAGAGCTCAAGCTCTGGGGTCAGGTGGCCGTGGGTTTGAATCTTGCCTTTGCTATTTATGCTAAATTGTCTGGTGCCTGTTCCTTAACTTCTCAATTTCTTCACCTACAAAATGGGAATGATAATAATACCTACCTAATAAGGCCATAAAGAAGATAAATGATATAATCTAATACCAATTACATGGATTAGGGTCTAATATTTAGTGTGCTTTCAGTAAATGTTAACTATCCTCAATAGAGCTTATTTCTGGCATCATTACACCGAACACATTTGAACTCTAAATCCACGGGCTCTCAATTAATACTTAGACAAATCACTTGTGAAATCATCAGGAACATGATGAGCACAGGCACACCGGTCACTCTTAACCACAACCCTGGTGATTCTTCAGTGCTTAAACTAATGTCTTAGAATTGGTGACACTTGAAAGGAATTCAAATGTGACAACTCCCCCCCATACCTCCTTCCTAGAGCTTAACCATCAGAACAACCTCAGGCATTCCTCAGACCCAAAAGACCTAAGCCTGGGATCTGCAAAGCATGGAGGGACAGGTGCAAAGCCAAGGAACAGCATGTTCAGCCTGTCCCTTCTAGAAACCTTCTTCTGGACCAAATTCTGGAAATAAACATCAATCCTTTAGAACAGGGGCCCCAAAGCAGCAGCCCTAGCCAGCATGCATCTTGCCTATTTAGCCCATGCTGTTTTAAGTTTTTTCTAAATTGGTTGTCAGCAATTAGTTGGTAGGTTCACATTAAATTTCAGGTTTTTCTTGAAATATCAGAAGAGTTGGCCACATTGGGCCCACATTCCCGAAAGGCAGCAATCCTTGGAAGTTGGGTAACAGCTGCCCCCTCCAGGCAGGGCATGGGATCTCCAGTGTGCCACAGCCCCATCCCACCAGAAATAGTTATCTGTATTTCCTGCCTACCCTTTGGGCACTTGGTTCTCTGACCTGCTCCACTGCTCCATACCATGATGAGCGCGCATGTGTGTGTGTGTGTGTGTATGTGTGCATGCACATGACTGTGCTGGAGGAGGGTGTGAGCTGGAGGATATTTGCTGGCAATCTCTTAGGACTCGGGAATGTTTTAAAAGATGGAGGCGGGCTCTAGCAGTACCAATGGAAGTGTTCTTAGGTAAGCAGGGTGTTTGGGGCTGCAGGGTTTCTGAACACTATTTAGAGGTTATGCCTGTGAGGGCCAGGCTGTAGGCAGCCCCATGGGGCTGGCTAGAAGTTACAGAATTCCTGCACTGTCCCCTGTCAGCAAAGTGCTGAGACAACAAACTTAACCTCTCTGTCCAGCATGAGCCTATCAGCCATGGTTATTAAATCCCACAAAAGAGAGAAGAGGAGAAGTGAATAGGTCTGAAAGAAAAAGCACTTTCCCCATTTGGATAGCTGTGCAGAACAGGAGCTGCTGGAGAAAGGCAGGGAGTGTAATTGCTGGCCTGAAAGAAAAAGAAAAACTATAAAAGGAAAGAAAGAAAGAGGGGGGGAAATTGATAATGAACAATTTATCCTCAGAGCTAACAGTTAATTAATTCTGAAAATATCTGTCAGGCTAATAGAAGTGTGTGTGGGGGGGAGGGCTATGCCATATACACAATTAATAAAATAATAATAACAAAAAAGGAAAGAAAAAAAGATTTTTTAAAGGTGTTACTATCTTCTTACAGGCTGGGCCCTTGGCTTCCCAATGTCATTTTCAACACAATTTTTTTCCCCTCCGTCTCTTTTCAGAAATTGTTCTCATGAATGATTTATATATGTCTAGTTATCTGGAGTGATTTCTATGGACCCCGGCGCATTGCTGCATAATTGTTAATTTTAACGCCATAATAGCTTCAGATGGAGGAAGAGATTAGGCATTTATTGCACAATTAAATGAAACATACTTGAGAATCACAAAGGGTTCCGTAATTATTTCAGACCATTAATAAAATGGGCATTAAATTATATGGGACACAAAAGGGAAAGGAAATAGATTTTCATTACAGCAATAGAAGCTGAGAGTAGTAATAGATCCTTGTTGAATTATCTTTCTCTCTCTCTCTCTGAAATTAATTGTTGCCCAGCTTATTTCAAAGCAAAATAAAGGAGGGAAAAAAAGTGTTTTAAAGAACCTCTGATGAAAAGGCTTTGTTTGATAGGGACAATAGCCACTGATACACTCCAAAAAACAAGGTAATCTTTGATTCTGGCTCCTTGCCTTTGGTTCTGAAGACTTTAAAGGCAGTTTTTCAGCAGCATGGGGTTTCCCCACCCTTACCCAACTCCCAACACGTGCAGATCCAGGTGGGAGAGGGAAGAGTGGGGAGGTCAAGGAAGGGTGGGTCCCTGGCTTCTCTCTTCACTCCTGACAGAAGAACTCAGACCACTGCACACAATCCCACACGGCTTGACAACATTAAGACCATCCAGCTTGAACTTCTTGAAAGGGAATAAAAATGGAAGGAAAATACACCTCATTCATTGCATAATTCATTCAACATGCACTGATCTTCGAAACGACACTATGAGGTAGGTACTATTATCAACCCCATTTTACAGATGAGGAAACCAAAATTTGGAATAATTGAGGAAACTGCCCAAGGCCCCACACCCACAAGGGGGGCCATCATGATTTTAAGACCAAGAAAACAGCATCCCTGCCCTAAAAATACTCTTATTCTAGTGGGGAAGATAGAGCAGCTCATAGAAAAGTCTGATACCACATCATTTACTCCTGGACAAGTAAGTCTCACCCTGGCACCAGCACCCACCTACCATTGCAGCTGCAAAACATGCAGTGACATGAAACACTTCCTCTTTTTTCTTCCCTTACTGATGTCATATCATCCCAACAGAATTCAAGCAAATGCTCTCACCTAAATGTGGTCTACCTTTGTCCTTTGGGGGCCCTGTGATCAGGATCCCTGCCCGATTCTCTGTGGCAATAATGACAAAATTACAAGAGGAGGCCAGGGTCCCTAGAGTGGCCAGATCCTCTTGACCCTCCCTTCAATCTACATAGGCTACCTCTGCTAAGGAGTAATAACCATGAGGAAACCAGTGTGGCCACTGCTTTATACTAGAGGGGGTAGGGTGAGGAATAAAGCTAAAAAATGCTAAGCTTAAAAACAAGAGCAGGTCTCAAGCAACCAAGAAGCTCCTGCCTTGGACACTGTGCTATTCAAGCTTTGGGTGTCACGACAGTATCCAGTCATCTATGTGGCTAGCTCTACCTGAACTCTGATGGAGCTCAACCTCAAAGTCCAGGACCGTAGGCTGAATGTCTTTGTCCTTACTTTGCCGTCCAGCTTTGCAGAACCTGCCCAAGCTGCCCAAACACACTAGCATTTTATTCCTAAAACTTCAACTCTTGTGCCCCAGACCAGAATCTTGTAACACTTAGCAAGAGCCCCAGTTTTTAGAACTCAGACCTGAGAGCCCCCATGATTCCACTGGGAACCAGATATCAGGAGAATAGAGCACACTCTTTCTTTAGGAGAAACTCACCCAGAAGTAGAACCCAGAAAGGGAGGCCCTTTGTGCGGATACCTGGAAAACTACCCAGATGTCAACATCATGCAGAAGGTCAAGTTAGGAAGGAGTCACACCAAATTAAATGACTTAGGAGTCACACCAAATTAAATAAGCATAAGACCCATAGCCTATACATTTCTCTTATTGGCAAGATAAGCCATTTATAAGGTAATGCTTCACCTGCTGACTTTTCTACAATTTGTGTATTAACAAGACCTCTACCTTTTCTATTAAGAGGAATAATCTTTAAGCCAGTAGTAAGAAAAACCGAATTCTAGGAGAGTTGTGGAGATAATATGAGAACACTTTCAGATCCAAATGAATTACATATAAGGGGCTTAAGAAAACAGAGAAGCAAATGCCAAACAATTGCACCAATTGATAATTCTTATGGAATCATGGAGAATAAGAAAGGTGTCAAAAGATTAGAGATAGCCATATATGGTCTCAATTTTGAGTAAGAAGGTAGATTCTGGAAACTGTAAATCAATGATTTTGAAATGATTTTTCCCTGGCTTTCATCCACACTTAGAAGTTCTAAATTTGTTTTTAGCTTGAAAAGAAACTAATAAAGAAGAAATGGTTTATAAAATGAAAAAGTCTAAAACAAAAGACTTTCCTTCTAATAGCCTGGCAGACTAGAAATTCTAAAATGCCCTTCCATTATAATATGACTAGATCCTGAATATGTTACAACAAGCAAATATTTCAACATATAACTGAGCTCAAAATAAGGAGAAATTCTACCTAAAGTCAAAATAGAGGTGCCTGGGTGGTTCGGTCGGTTAAGCGTCTGCCTTCAGCTCAGGTCATGATCCCAGGGTCCTGGGATCGAGCCCCGCATCAGGCTCCTTGCTCAGTGGGGAGTCTGCTTCTCCCTCTCCCTCTGCCTGCCACTCTCCCTGCTTGTGTTCTATTTCTCTTTCTGTCAAATAAATAAATAAAATCTTTAAATAAAATAAAGTCAAAATAAAACACCACAAGCTGAAATTTAAAAATGAAAACAACCCATAAGTGATAACAAAAAGGAAAATTTGTGAAGCTGTAAGAGAAAATGCCAATTCAGAAACCAGTGCCTTGGGAATTAAATACTGTGCAGAGAAATGGAAGAATAAATCTCTGGCTCAAGAAAATGTGGGAAATATGTCCAAGTATCTCATATCATGCCAAAATCCTTGAAAAAAAGTGACATCATTGGTGAAACAAGGGGTAAAATTATCCAGCTGCCAAGTGAAGGAAGCCTAGAAGAACTGTTTGCTCTGATGGTTCTATGTAGAAAAGAACAATAGCAGCAAAAATAACAATAATAATGGTAACTATATTAGTCTCTCCAGAAAAGTTCTGCTCAAGGCCCTCACACTCAGATCTGGAGTTCATCTATATAATATTTATAGGTCAGCAACCCACTCAGTCTAGAAATTAAAATAGTTCAAAATTGGGGCACCTAGTTGGCTTAGCTGGTTAAGCATCTGACTCTTGATTTCAGCTCAGGTCATGATCTCAGGGTCACGAGATTGAGTCCTGAGTCAGCTACGCACTCAGCACGGAGTCTGCTTGGGTTTCTCTCCTTCTGCCCCTCTCCCCACTCACGCAACCTCTCTCTCTCTCTTTCTCTCAAATAAATATTTCTTTAAAAAAGTAGTTCAAAATTTATAAAACTCTGTGGTACCTGGTAAAAATAAAAGGAAACATTCTCTAATTCCTCAGGATTCATACAGATTCAGTTGGAGGAAACATGAATTGACAAATAAAAATGAAAAAAAATCACACAAAGAAATGAGTCACCATGAGGGAGATTCAGCAAAAATAACAAGCCATAAATTTAGACATCCCTCCCCACAAGTCAGTTATTGAAATTTTGGATACAGCTTATAAAGTAACTATGAATGAAATGTTTTCTAAAAAGGAGATAGACATTTTAAATGATCAAAGGACAAGAAACTATAAAAAAAGGATTTAATAAAGAAATGGAATAAAACATTAAAATTTAAATATAATCAATTTCAAGTCACTGGATGGATGATTATAGAGCAGTTATACATGGCTGAAAAGAAAATGAATGGGAAGATGGATCTAAAAAATATTACCCAGATTGAAACACAGAGAAACAAAGGAAGTAGAACTTATAAAAGAGAGGTTAAGAGATATGGAGGAGAGAATATGTTTAACCAGAGTTTCAGAATGAGTAAACAGAATAGTAAAGAGGCAAAATTTTCTAGACCAGCTGTAAAATATGAATCTATAGATACAGGAAGCCCAACATATACCAAGGCATATAAATAAAAAGTTCATGTTTAGACACATTATGGTGAACTTATAGAACACCAAGAGCAGATATTAAAAGCAATAACAGAAAGAGAGAGATCACTTTCAAAAGAATGGCTGTTTTATAAATAGAACACACTTAAACATCAACAATTAACCCAGAAAACAGTGAAATGATACTTCCAATGTATTCAGAGAAAACATTTATCAATCTAGAAATGAATACCCAGAAAAACTACTTCAAAAATAAGGACCAAAGACCTTTTCAAGTAAAGACATTTTTGAAAAAACATTTTCAAATCCATGTGTTAGCATGGATTTCTTATTTGTATGTCTTATTACATGTTGGGTTTCCTGTATTTGTAGATTCATGTCTAATTTTCTTTTGTTGTTGTTGTTGTTTTTTGTTTTATTATGTTGTGTTAATCACCATACATTACATCATTAGTTTTTGATGTAGTGTTCCATGATTCATTGTTTGCGTATAACACCCAGTGCTCCATTCAGTATGTGCCCTCTTTGATTCCCATCACCAGGCTATCCCACCCCCCCACCCCCCCTCCCCTCTAGAACCCTCAGTTTGTTTCTCAGAGTCCATAGTCTCTCATGGTTCATCTCTCTCTCCGATTCCCCCCTTCATTTTTCCCTTCCTACTATCTTTTTTTTTTTTTAACATATAATGTATCATTTGTTTCAGAGGTATAGGTCTGTGATTCATCAGTCCACACAATTCACAGTGCTCACCATAGCACATACCCTCTCCAATGGCTATCACCCAGCCACCCCGTCCCTCCCACCCCCCACCACTCCAGCAACCCTCAGTTTGTTTCCTGAGATTAAGAATTCCTCATATCAGTGAGATCATATGATACATGTCTTTCTCTGATTGTCATGTCTAATTTTCATTCACTTGAAGGTGATCTCCCATTTCTCTGTGGCTGTTTTTAAAATCTTCTCTTTATCTTTGATGTTTTGTAATTTCACTAGGAAGTGAAGGAGGAAAGAAGACCTGACATGTAGGAAGAGATGTTGAGTAAATAAATTGGTTAATATGTAAATAAAACTAAACAAATACTGATTCTATGAAACAATGATAGTGATAACAATGTTTAATTTGTGAGGTTGAGAAAAAGCATTAAACATAGCTAAATATTGGATACTAGCAGCTTACATGTCAGGAATGGGTGATCAGAATTATTGTTCTAAGTACTAGGAAGAGAGAATAAAATAGAAATGAAGTATTTAGCTTTCAAACCTGTGGAGAGGAAAAGAGTGTGGGTATACCTTTATTTAACAAAAAGAAGACAAACAAGAAAGGAAATGAGGAAATAGTATAGGAAAGACAAATGGAAAAAAACTAAATGATACAGCAGAAATTTTCAAGGATTATGAAGAGTCTGAGATTTTACCCCACTTGTGAGCTGATAAGTTAGCCTGCCAGTTTCATGGATTCTGGTAGGAGACATAAGACTCCTAGATCAAACACAAGAGATGATTTATTACTTACAGCAGTAGCAGTAGCCAGTTTATCAGCAATTTTGTGCCTATTCTCCAAATCAGAATTCCCACAGCATGACAGGAAGATGGCCAGGTGACACTTGCACATGAAACAGGTTGTATTATGGACAGGAACCCTGAGCCTAGGAAACCTGAATCTTTTATGATGGATACTAATCATTCTTGCTCTTTGTTCTGGAGAAAGAAACCATTTCCATCTTCTAAGTTTAAGTAAAACTACCCTTTTCTCCAGAGGGAAACATTCTCAATCTTCTGGGGCTATTCACTATACAAATATCCTTGAAAAGATAGTTTGGAACAAAAAGCACTCAATATCTCTCTTGAAAGATATGCAGAAACAGAAGTAGAATTGTCTCCCAGCAGTAATAAGTCCAACTATATTAGTGATCACAAAATATATTTATTAAATACAGAGATTATCACACTAAATAGAAAAATAATCTAACCAGTATTATTTACAAGAGAAGAAGAATTGTACATGGCTCACAAAGCTGAAAGTAAAAAGATGGGAAAGAGCATCACAAGAAAATTGAAAACAAAAGTAAGCCAGAGTATCTATAGTAATACCAAATGAAATAGATGTTAATACACAAAAATATTTACTAGGGTGTTATATCACCACATAATAATGAAAGATTTGATTCAGCAGGAAGATATAACATACACCTAGAAAAACATGCTCAAATTACATAAATCAAAAAGTGATAGAACCATAAAAAGAAATTGATAAACACACTATCATAGTTGCAGATTGTTTTAATAGCTATCAAAGATAGGTCAAGCAGATTAACACATCTGTGAGTATATGAAAGACAAATTACCCAATTAATAAAATTAACTTTAGAATTACTGAAAGAATATGACTTTGGTGCAAAGACAGCCAAATACACAAAGAGAATAAAAGAGAGAGCTCAAAAACAGACCAATGCATACCTCGAAACTTTGTATATGATTAAGATGGTATGACAATCACAGGGAAAGGGAGGACTATTTAGTAAATTCAATCCCTCTCTATATACACACAAAACTTAAAGTGAATTAAAGATGAAAATTTTGAAAACTTTACATATATATTTTATTTAGATTCAATTAGCCAACATATAGTGCAACCTTAGTTTCAGATGTAGAGTGCAGTTATTCATCAGTTGCATATAACACCAAGTTCTTCTCATCACATCATGTGCCCTCCTTAATGCCAATCACCCAGTTACCCCATCCCCCCACCCACCTCCCCTCCAGCATCCCTCAGTTTTTTTTTCCTATGATTGAGAGTCTAACATGGTTGGTCTTCCTCTCTGATTTCTTCCCATTCAGTTTTCCCTCCCTTCCCCTATGATACTCTGTGCCATTTCTTATATTCCACATATGAGTGAAACCATATGATAATTGTCTTTCTCTTATTGACTTATTTCGCTCAGCATAATACCCTCCAGTTCCATTCACATCAATGTAAATTTTTAAGTATTCAACCTTTTTGATGTCTGAGTAATATTCCATGGTGTGTGTGTGTGTGTGTGTGTATGTATCTTCTTTATCCATTCATCTGTCGATGGACATCTGGGTTCTTTCCACAGTTTGGCTATTGTGGGCATTGCTGCTATAAACATTGGGGTGCAAGTGCCCCTTTGGATCACTACATTTGTATCTTTGAGGTAAATACCCAGTGCAATTGCTGGGTCATAGGGTAGCTCTATTTTTACTTCTTGAGAAACCTCCATACTGTTTTCCAGAGTGGCTGTACCACCTTGCATTCATACCCAAAGCGTTCCCCTTTCTCTACATCCTTGCCAACAAGGATCTCCACATCCTTACTGTTTTCTGACTTGTTAATTTTAGCCATTCTGACTGGTGTGAGGTGGTATCTCATTGTCGTTTTGATTTGTATTTCCTTGATACCAAGTGATGTGGAACATTTTCTCATGTGTCTGTTGGCCATTTGGATGTCTTCTTTGCAGAAATGTCTGTTCATGCCTTCTGACCATTTCTTGACTGGATTATTTGTTTTTTGGGTGTTGAGTTTGATAAGTTCCTTATAGATCTTGGATACTAGCCCTTTTTCTGATATGTCATTTGCAAAAATATTCTCCCATTCTGTCAGTTGCCTTTTAGTTTTGTTGACTGTTTCCTTTGCTATGCAAAAGCTTTTTATCTTGATGAAGTCCCAATGGTTCATTTTTGCTTTTGTTTCCCTTGCCTTTAGAGATGTGGCTAGCAAGAAGTTGCTGCAGCTGAGGTCACAGAAGTTGCTGCCTGTGTTCTCCTCTAGGACCTTGATGGATTCCTGTCTCACATTAGGTCTTTCCTCCATTTTGAGTTTATCTTTGTGTATGGTGTAGGGAAATGGTCCAGTTTCATTCTTCTGCATGTGACTGTCCAATTTTCCCAACACCATTTGTTGAAGAGACTGTCCTTTTTCCATTGGATATTCTTTCCTGCTTTGTTAAAGATTAGTTGACCATAGAGTTGAAGGTCCATTTCTGCGTTCTCTATTTTGTTCCATTGATCTATGTGTCTATTTTTGTGCCAGTACTATACTGTCTTGAGGATTACAGCTTTGTAATAGAGCTTGAAGTCCAGCATTGTGATGCCACCAGCTTTGCTTTTCTTTTTCAACATTCCTCTGGCTATTCATGGTCTTTTCTGGTTCCATACAAATTTTAGGATTATTTATTCCAGCTCTGTGAAAAATGACAATGGTATTTTGATAGGGATTGCAATGAATGTGTAGATTGCTCTGGGTAGCATAGACATTTTAACATTTATTCTTCCAACCCATAAGCATGGAACATTTTTCCATTTCTTTGTGCCTTCCTCAATTTCTTTCATAAGCGTTCTATTAGTTTTTAGAGTACAGATCCTTTACCTCTTTGGTTAAGTTTATTGCTAGGTACCTTATGGAAACAAATGAAAATGAAAACATAATTGTTCAAAACCTTTGGGATGCAGCAAAGGCAGTCCTAAGAGGGAAGTATACAGCAATACAGTCTTTCTTGGGAAACAAGAAGGGTCTCAAATACATAACCTAACCCTACACCTATAGGCGCTGGAGAAAGAACAGCAAATAAAGCCTAAACCCAGAAGACAAAGAGAAATAATAAAGATTAGAGCAGAAATCAATGAAATAGAAATCAAAAGAACAATAGAACAGATCAACAAAAGTAGGAGCTGGTTCTTTGAAAGAATTAATAAGATTGACAAACCCCTAGCCAGACAAAAAGAAAAGAGAAAGGACCCAAATTAATAAAATCATGAATGAAAGAGGAGAGATCATGACCAATACCAAGGAAATACAAACAATTATAAGAACATATTATGAGCAACCATATGCCAGCAAATTAGGCAATCTGGAAGAAATGGATGCATTCCTAGAAACATATAAACTACCAAAACTGAAACAGGAAGAAATAGAAAACCTGAACAGACCCATAACCAGCAAGGAAATGGAAGCAGTAATCAAAAATCTCTCAGCAAACAGGAGTCCAGGGCTGGATGGTTTCCCAGGGGAATTCTACCACATATTTAAAGAAGAACTAATACCTATTCTTCTGAAGTTGTTTCAAAAAATAGAAAAAAAGTCTCTTCAATAAATGGTGCTGGAAAAATTGGACAGCCACATGCAGAAGAATGAAACTCGACCATTCTCTAACACCATACACAAAGATAAACTCAAAATGGATGAAAGACCTCAGTGTGAGACAGGAATCCATCAAACTCCTAGAGGAGAACATAGGCAGTAACCTCTTTGACATCGGCCACAGAAACTTCTTTCAAGATACATCTCCAAAGGCTAGTGAAACAAAAACAAAAATGAATTTTGGGGACTTCATCAAGATAAAGAGCTTCTGCACAGCAAAGGAAACAGTCAACAAAACGAAGAGGCAACCCACGGAATGGAAGAAGATATTTGCAAATGACACTACAGATAAAGGGCTGATATCTAAGATCTATAAAGAACTTCTCAAACTCAACACCCAAAAAACAAATAATCAAGTCAAAAAATGGGCAGAAGACATGAAAAGACACTTCTCCAAAGAAGACATATAAATGGCTAACAGACACATGAAAAAAATGTTCATCATCATTAGCCATCAGGGAAATTCAAAGCAAACCACACTGAGATACCACCTTACACCAGTTAGAATGGCAAAAATTGACAAGGCAAGAAACAAGAAATGTTGGAGAGGATGTGGAGAAAGGGGAACCCTCTTACACTGTTGGTGGGAATGCAAGTTGGTACAGCCACTTTGGAAAACAGTGTGGAGGTGCCTCAGAAAATTAAAAATAGAGCTATCCTATGACCCAGGAATTGCACTACTGGGTATTTACCCCAAATACACAGATGTTGTGAAAAGAAGGGCCACATGCACCCCAATGTTCATAGCAGCAATGTCCACAATAGCCAAACTGTGGAAAGAGCTGAGATGCCCTTCAACAAATGAATGGATAAAGAAGATGTGGTCCATATATACAATGGAATATTACTCAGCCATCAGAAAGGATGAATACCCAACTTTTACATCAACATGGATGGGACTGGAGGAGATTATGCTAAGTGAACTAAGTCAAGCAGAGAAAGTCAATTATCATATGGTTTCACTTATTTGTGGAACATAAGGAATGGCATGGAGGACATTAGGAGAAGGAAGGGAAAAATGAAGGGGAGGAAATCGGAAGGAGAGATGAACCATGAGAGACTATGGACTCTGAGAAACAAACAGGGTTTTAGAGGGGAAGGTGGTGGGGGGATGGGTTAGCCTGGTGATGGGTATTAAGGAGGGCATGTACTACATGGAGCCCTGGGTGCTATATGAAAACAATGAATCATGGATCACTACATCAAAAACTAATGATGTATTGTATGATGACTAACATAACATAATAAAATAAAATTTAAAAAAATTTAAAAATTAAAAAAAATAGAAATGGACAGAAAACTTCCAAACTCATTCTATGAGGCCAGCATTACCTTGATCCCAAAACCAGAAAAAGACCCCACTAAAAAAAGGAGAATTACAGACCAATATCCCTGATGAACATGGATGCCAAAATTCTCACCAAGATACTAGCCAATAGGATCCAACGGTACATTAAAAGGATTATTCACCACGACCAAGTGGGATTTATTCCTGGGCTGCAAGGGTGGTTCAACATCCACAAATCAACCAACATGATACATCACATTAACAAAAGAAAGGATAAGAGTCACGTGACCCCCTAAATTGATGCAGAAAAAGCCTTTCACAAAATACAGCATCCTTTTTTGATGAAAACTCTCCACAGTGTAAGGATAGAGAGGATATACCTCAGTATCATAAAAGCCATCTATGAAAAGCCCACAGCGAATATCATTCTCAATGGGAAAAGACTGAGAGCTTTTTCCCTAAGCTTAGGAACACAACAGGGATGTCTACTCTAACCACTGTTGTTCAACATAGTACTAGAAGTCCTAGCCTCAGCAATCAGACAACAAAAGAAATAAAAGGCATTCAAATTGGCAAAGAAGTCAAACTCTCACTCTTCGCAGATGACATGATACTTTATGTGGAAAACCCAAAAGACTCCACCCCAAACTTGCTAGAACTCATACGGGAATTCAACAATGTGGCAGGATATAAAATCAATGTACAGAAATCAGTTGCATTTCTATACACTAACAATGAGACAGAAGAAAGAGAAATTAAGGAATTGATCCCATTTACAATTGCACCAAAAGCTTTAAAACTTTTAGAAAAAGTATAGGGAAAATATTTGACTTCCTTTTTAGTTGGTGAAGGTCCCAGACAAAGCCATGATTTGTCACTAACAATCTGTATGTCCATCTATTATCTGTAATATAATATGTCTGTAAGAAGTCCAGAGAGTAGGGGTGCCTGGGTGGCTCAGTCAGTTAAGCATCTGCCTTCAGCTTAGGTCATGATCCTAGGGTCCTGGGATTGAGTCCAGCATGGAGCTCCTTGCTCAGCTGAGAGCCTGCTTCTCCCTCTTCCTGCTACTCCCCCTGCTTGTGCTCTCGCTCTCTCTCCTTCTGACAAATAAGCAATCTTAAAAAATAAAAAAAATAAAAACCTACCCAGCTGTCTTCCAAAATGGCTATGAGGAAATTCCCTTCTTTGTCTGACAAAAAGACATATCATTTTATTTTTTTTTTTAGATTTTATTTATTTTGGGGGGAGCACAAGGGGAGAGTGAGGGGGGGAAGCAGACTCCCTACTGAGCAGAGAGCCTGACATGGGGCTCAATCCTAGGACCCTGAGATCATGACCTGAACTGAAGGCAGACACTTAACCAACTGAGCCACCCAGGTGCCCCAACACATATCATTTTAATATAAAAATCACCCTCCTTGGAGAATTAATAAGTATCAGCTTTTATTCATATGGTCTTCATGGAATTATCAAGGTCCCAAGTTGTTTAAGCCAGCTATAGTCTCAATTCCTCCATCCTTCCCTCCCTTCTTCCCTGGCTCTCTCCCCCATCCCCCCATAAGGGGTGTGTGTGTGTGTGTGTGAGAGAGAGAGAGAGAGAGAGAGAGAATATATTTTCCTGCATCCAAGCCTACTTTAGTAATCTGTAGTTTTTCCATATCTGTTTATAGCCAGCTCTCTTTCACTTCCTTTTTTAAAATCCCTTTTCCTCTCTTTCTCCTGCTCCCTTGAGAAACTTTGGAGATCAAATAGTCTTTTAGAAATTGTTCTGTTATGTTCAACTCTAAGAACATCTAATCTAGATAAATGTATCTAATATAAAATGAAATAAATCAGATTACAAGGTCTCTTAAAACCTAATGGGACAACTTCTCTTCCTATTAACTTGGGAGGGGGGATGATATATTAAGCACTCATAAATTTGAAAAAGAAACTCAAGAGTTTTCTAAAGAAAAAAATTTAACTCTAATATTTTGTTTATTTTTGCTCTTCCAAGGAAGAATTTTCTGTTTCTCCTGTAGCTCTAATAAATAACAAAATGTTTATCTGTAAATTAAGTTAATGGCCTTGGTTACTAGTTTATAAGATAAGAGATATTCAGAGCTTTTAAACATGATTTAAAAAAATCTTTAAAACTGGTTTATAAATTCAAATATATTTGAATTGTACTAGAAAAGGTAACAGTCTTATCAAGATGCTTTGGACAAATTAGACTAATTTAATAATATTCATTTAAATCTAACTCTGTCTTCTCCCTGTTTTTACCACTTCATAAAAATATAATGTAAGCACGTTATTCTAGTTTGCACAAGGTAAGGTTTATTTTCTAATGATTAAAATTTTCTAAATTTCCTATATTGGTTTTGTAAGTAAAAGTTATTACAAATTGTTTAAGATCACAAAAATGTTTAATTAAATAAGGTTGTAGTAATAGACATCTTTTAAAAGTATTATGCTAGTGAATTTTTTAATGTTACAAATCATAAGAACTTAATGTGTAAACTTAAAACTGTAATTTTCATATCCTTAGTTAACTTTAAGATCTTGAGTTGATATTAATTTTTAAATTGATAAATAACATTTGAATACCTGGACAATACAATTTTCTTTTTCTTTCTTTTTTAGAGAGGGGGGCGGGGGGAAAGGCAGAGGGAGAGAGAGAATCTTAAGCAGGCTCCATGCTCAATGGGGAGCCCAACATGGGGCTCAGTATCACAACCCTGATATCATGACCTGAACCAAAATCAAAAGCCAGACACTTAAATGACTGAGCCATCCAGGTGCCCCTGGACAATATAATTTTCATTTACCTATATTCTTTTTCTACTTCATAAAATACGTATCAGTTGATACATCAAAAAGAATGCACACATATCCTTGAGTTTTATTGACATTCATTTTCATTTTTGAAAAAATGTAAAAGAATGAGTGTTAGTAAAGAGATGTATATGCAAGATAATGGATGTATTTTTGTTTATCAAGAAAAAGGAAAGAATAATGTTATCTTGAGTAAGAGTTAGCTGGTTGTACCGAAACATGAAAGAACATCATAAAGATGAAAGAAATGAACTTTATTTTCTTGAGTTTCAAATACCTGTAAGTAATGAGCTTTAGGGAAAAAATAAAATGTGTAAAAACATTGAAAAGGTATGTTAAATGTGATGTATTTATCAATAAGAAAGAAAGGTCTAGGAATTTTTTTTACCGAAAATCATTAGAAGGATGATGTGAAGAGTCCCTGTGTTGAAATGACCAAATGAGGGGTGCCTGGGTGGTTCAGGCAGTTGGGCATCTGTCTTCAGCTCAGGTCATAAGCCCAGGGTCCTGAGATCAAGCCCCTCACTGGGCTCCCTGCTCCGTGTGGAGCCTGTTTCTCCCTCTCCTCCCTACTTGTACTCTCTCTTGCTATCTCTGTTGCTATCTCTCAAATAAATAAATCTTTTTAAAAAAAAAAAAAGAGAGAGAGAAAGAAAAAGAAATGACCAAATGAGTCTGTGCTTAGATAACATAGGTCCCCTTTATCACTATAATATTTAACTATCTATACTTCTGACATACTCTTCAATCACTTTTGAAAAACAGTTTGTTAACTTTGAAAAAAGCTTAAGTTCTTAGTTATTATCTACTACTGTTTTTTATTAAGTGTATACACATTTAAGGTTGTTAAATCTTCCTGAAGTATAAACTATATTATTATTGGGCAGTGACACTCTTGTCTCTAATAATATTCCCTGTCTTGAGGTCTATTTTGTCTGATACAAAAAGCACTCTGGCTTTATTTTTTGATGGCTTGCATAACAGATATTCATCCATCTTTTTTAATCATTTGTGTCTTCCTTACATTTAAAGCTTGTATTTTGTAAAAATATATATATATACATATAGGAATAAATAGTGTCTTTTGTAGATAGAATATACTTGGCTTTTGCTTCTTTTAATCTAGTCTAACAATCTCTATTTTTTATTGGAATATTTAGCCCACTTATACTTAGTATAATTATTGATATAGTTGTATTTAGGTCTGTCATTTTGCTATCTTCTGTTTGTCTTATCTATTTTTTGTTCCTGTTCTTCCTTTCCCACATTCTTTTACATTAACCAAATGTTTTCTAGTGTTCCATTTATTTTTTTAAATTCTTTTATTCTTTTTTTAAGATTTTTATTTATTTATTTGACAGAGAGAGACACAGCGAGAGAGGGAATACAAGCAGGGGGAGTGGGAGAGGGAGAAGCAGGCTTCCAGCAGAGCGGGGAGCCCAATGCAGGACTTGATCCCAGGACCCTGGGATCACAACCTGAACCAAAGGCAGACGCTTAATGACTGAGCCACCCAGGCGCCCCATGTTCCATTTATTTATTATTGACTTTCAAACTACATCAATTTGCATTATTTTATACTGGTTGAATTTATAACTTACCCCAATATATTTTAAAATAATATGGAATTACTTCATGTAATATAGAAACTTTGCAACAGCATATTTACCTTCCCCATCCTTAGTGCTATGGTTGTCAAATATAATTATATACATTATAAACAGAACAATTTTTGCAAACACCAAAACAACCCAAATAATCCAAATAATATGGGCAGAGGACATGAATAGATATTTTTCCTAAGAAGACATCCAGATGGCCAACAGATACATGAAAAGATGCACAACATCACTCACATCAGGGAAATGCAAATCAGAACTGCAATGAGATAGATATCACTTCACACATATCAGAATAGCTAAAATCAAAAACATAAGAAATAGCAAGTGTTGGTGAGGATGTGGAAAAAAAGCAACTGTTGGTAGAAATGCCTGCTGATGCAGCCACCATGGAAAAAAGTATGGAGGTTCCTCAAAAATTAGAAATAGAAATACCATATGATCCATTAATTCTACCACTGAGTATTTATCCAAAGAAAATGAAAACATTTGAAAAGATACATGCACCCCTATGTTTATTGCAGCATTATTTATAATAGCCAAGATATGGAAGCAAACCAAGTGTCCATCCCCAGATAAATGGATAAAGATGTGAGATAGATAAATAGATAGATAGATAAATGGAATATCACTCTGCCTTAAAAAAAGGATAAAATCTTGCCATTTGCAAAAACATGGGCCTAAAGAGTATAATGCTAAGTAAAGTCAGAGGAAGACAAATGCCGTATCTCACTACGACATAGAATTTAAGAAACAAATGAACAAAGAAGAAAAGAGACACACACAAAAAGACTCTTAAAGAACAAACTAGTGGTTGCCAGAGGCAAGGTGGGTGGGTGGATGGGTGAACCAGGTGAAGGGGATTAAGAGTACAGCTATGGTGATGAGCACTGAGTAATGTAGAGAATTGTTGAATCACTATGTTGTACACCTGAAACTAACATAACACTGTATGTTAATTATACGTGTATTAAAAAAAATAAATTTAAAAAATAATTATTGCTTTAAGTTACATATCTTTTAAAATGTGTTATATAACATATATAGCTTTACATATGATATATATAACTTTATATGTTATACATATTTATATATTTTTATATATAAAGATATACATTCTTCATTTCTTTATTACTTCCTATAGATCTAGTGTTATTTCCCTTTATCCTGAAGAACTTCCTTCAGCATTTCTTATAGCACTGGTCTGCTAGCAATAAATTCTCCCAGTTTTTGTTTGTATGAAAATGTCCTTATTTTGCCTTTATTTTTAAAGAATAGTTTCATTGGATAAGGAATTCTTAGGTGATAGTTTTTCTTACAGTACTTTTAATATGTTGTTCTAATATCTTCTGGCCTCCACTGTTTCTGATAAGTCAGCCCTTTGTCATATCACTATTCCTCTTTACATAATGTATTATTTTCTCTAGCTGCCATGAAAAATTTATCTTTGCAGTTTAAGTATGATGTGCCTAAAAGTAGTTTTCTTTGTGTTTATCCTGGTTATGGTTTGTTAAGCTTCCTGCATCTGTAAATAAATACTTTCCACCAAATCTGGGATGTTTTCAACCCTTGTTTCTTAAATATTTTGTCTCACCTTTCCTTCTGGGACTGCAATGACCATATTCCACTACTTTTATTATCTCACAGGTCTCTGAAATTCTGTTCACCTTTCTTCAATCCTTTTTTTCTCATTTTTGGATTGAGTAATTTGTATTTACCCACCTTCAAGTTCACTGATTCTTTTGTTTTGGGTTTTGGTTTTTTTTGTTTGGTTGGTTGGTTGGTTTCAGGGTTTTGTTGTTTTTGTTTGTTTTGTCATCTCCAATTTTCTGTTGAGCCATCTGGTGAACTTTTCATTTCAGTGATTGTACTTTCAGCTCCTGGATTTTCATATATATTCCATTTCTTAGATGAGATCCCTACATTTTCATTCTTTAAAACTATTTTTTAACTTTTTAAATATATTTTTCTTTGATTCTTTGAACATATTTATAATAGCTGTTTTGGTATCCATCTGCTAAATCCAGTATTTGATCCCCCTTAGAGACAGTTGCTATTTATTGTTTTCCTCAGTATGGGCCACACTTTTCCTACTTCTTTGCATCTCCATGGTTTGGCTGAGAACTAGACACTGTAAATAATATATTACAGCATCTCTAGATTTGGTTGAGTTTAGAAATTGTTGGATCTTTTTTCATGCCTGGACTCAAACTGCAAACTTTGTACCCCCTTGGGTGTGCTACAGTTGATATGTCTCTGCTCAGTTTTTATGGCTTCCTGCTAATGCTTTTTTAATCTGGCTCCCTTGGGACCTCCTCTGAAGCTGGGTATTTTGGAATATCAGAGATAAATCAGCAAGGTCCTTCCCCGCAAACTCAAAGTTTATTAAGAAAAACAAGTAAGTAGGCAATATCAATATAATGTGACTAATTATATAATAAAAATATGCACAAGGCATACAAGTAGTGCAAAGCAGAAAGCAATTAACTCTGGGAGGAAGCAATAATCTAGGAAGACTTCATAGAAGAGGTGACTTTTAGGTTGGGTTTTGAAAGATAGTAATTTACAGGTGGAGGTAGAAAGGCGGCATTTCAGGTAGAGGGATGTGCCCGGGTAAATGAGTATGAAACACCATGACATGTTCTAAGAATGAGAGACCATTTGATGTAACTGGAGCATAAAATATTAGGGAATATAAAGCTGGGAATATAAGAGGGTGTAAATCATAAACAGCCTGTACACCAAGTTAAGGGGTAAATACTTGATTCTAGTAATGATAATGAATCCTTGAACAGTTTTAAGCTACATTAAGTGTGGATTAGTCCAGAAAGACAATGCTGCCAGGGTTGAGGGTAGTAGAAGTAGAGTGGAAGTAACTGAACAGCACTGAAAGGTAAAACAGGCAGCAAAATAGACAGAACTTGGGAGAGGGAGGAGTCAAGGATGAGAGTAAAGACCATTGCTTAGGCAACCAGGTAGAGGACAATGCCATTTATCCAAGATAAGAAATACAGGAGGAACAAAGGTTTGAGTGGGGAGAAGGGCAGATAATGTGTTCAGCTTTTGCTATGCTGAGGTCAAGATGCAGGGGCAACTCAGAAGAGAAGTCTGGAGGGCAGCTGAATATACAAACAGCTACCAGCATTGGAATGTGCAGATTGAGGGAAAAAAAGGTGGTCTGAGAACAACACCTAGGGCACCCTGACATTTAAGGCATGGGCCAAAAAGGTGATTGACCGGAGAGGAAAGAGGAGTTGATGATAACAGCTACAGTGGAGGTAATCATAGTACTACAGGGAGTAGTAGTCTCCCACTATAAACACCAATCCTATGGCAATCTTGAAAAGGCTGGCCTCACCTACATCTTTTTCCATACCTATTATTGGCCCCTCTTAACTTGTTCCTAATTCAGACTGTATGTCAGACCTCTGCCCTTACTAATTAATTAGAAAATTCCTAGTAGGTCCATTATCACCAGAAGTGTTATATAGTCTTGCTAGAGACTTCTGTCCAGTTATAAATCAATTGCATTTCTTTAAGCTTAGCAAAGCAGTCCCCTGGCAACTTCACCCCATCCATCAAATGTCACCCATGAGGCACTGGTGATGAAGACCCACAGAGTCTCAGGGTCAGGCTCATTAGCCAGAGGCTCCTTTAGTATAATTCTCTATGGACCTCCCTTAATAGCCTTCAGTAGAGGGCCCTACTGCCCTGGGCCCAAGAAAAGGAGATATTATATCGTGGAGAGGATTAGCCAATAGAATCCCTGCAGTTCTCAGGAACCAGAAAATGGAGGGATATCCCTTGCATAAGAAACACATTCATGTACACAAACAAAAACAGCATGGGAAGTACATTTAAAGAGGGAAGGTAAAAAGCAAACTGAGTGTGAATTTATACAAATGCTCTTTAAAGATTCAGAATTCATTTATACCAGTAATTACAAATTACATAAATCTCCAAACTGAAAAAAGATGTATTTTCTAAAAGAAAAAAAGTGAATTACTAGATAATAATGAAAAGTTAAATGTTGAGCCATATTATCTTTCTTAAGTTTCAGAAGACACAATCATAAGTTACAACAAAGGAGGAGGATTTATGTAAATATATGAATAATCCTGAACTGGAGACAATAAATTTTGCAGTAGGAGCAACAGAGGTGTTAGGAAGAAGATGGAGAAGGAGAGGCTGAAGATGGTTCAGGGAAAGAATCAGGAACCAGATAGAGGGTTTTCTTTTGTTTGTTTTTTTATTTGAGTATATTTGACACTAGATGGAATTTTAAAGAGACTTGCAGTTTTTATGAAAAAATGAGGCTATCTATGGACAGTGAAAATTATCCCCCAAGATTTATTGAGGTATAATTGCCAAATTATATGTATTTAAAATGTACAATGTGATGATTTGATATACATATTTACCAAAATCAAGTTAATTAACACATCTATCACCTCACATGGTTACCTTTTGGGGGAAGTGAGAGTGCTTAAGATCCACTCTCAGCAAATTTCGAGTATACAGTACAATATTGTAAACTAAGTCATCATGCTGTATATTAGATTCTCAGGACCTATTCGTCTGATAACTCAAAGTTTGTACCCTTTGACCAATAGTTCCTCTTTTCCCTAATCCCTCAGCCCTTGGCAACCATCATTCTACTCTCTGAGTTTAACCTTTTTTCTTTAGATTCCACATATAAGTGATACCATGCAGTATTTGTCTTTCTCTGCCTGACTTATTTCACTTGGCAATAATGCCCTCCAATATCAACCATGTTGTTGCAAACAGCAGGATTCTCTTCTATTTTATGGCTGAATAGTATTCCACAGTAGTATAGCATGGTGACTACAGGTAGTAATACTGTATTGTATATTTTAAAATTACTAACAGAGTATATTTTAAAAGTCCTCATCACTATGGTTACCAGAAGGGAGGTGGGTGGGAGGGTGAGTGAAGTAGGTGATGGGGATTAAGGAGTGCACTTGTTGTGATGAGTATTGGATGATGTATGGAATTGTTGAATCACTACATTGTACACCTGAAACTATTATAACACTGTATGTTAACTATACTGGAATTAAACTTAATTTCAAAAGTTCTCATCACAAGAAAATAAAATTGTAACTGTGTGGTGATGGATGTTAACTAGATTTATTATGGTGATCATTTCACAATATATACAAATATCAAATCATTGTTATATATCTTAAATAACATGTCAGTTATATATAGATCAATAAAAATATTCCATGGTATGTGTGGATAGATAGGTAGGTAGATAGATAGGGAGGGAGAGAGAGATCTGATATATCACCTTTTCTTTATCCATTCATCCACTGACAGACACTTAAACTGTTTCCATATATTGGCTATTGTGAATAATGCCACAGTGGGGAATGCAGATATCTCTTCAAAATCCTGCATTTGATTCCTTCAGATATATACGATTAAGTGCTACTTTTAATTTTTTGAGGAGCCTCCATACTGTTCTCCATAATGGCCATAACAATTTAAATTCCCACCAACAGTGTACAAGAGTACCTTTTTCTCTATATCCTCATAACACTTGTTATCTCATATTTTTGAGAAAAGCCACACTAACAAGTGTGAGGTGATATCTCATTGTGGTTTTGATTTGCATTTCCCTAATTATTAGTGATGTTGAGCACCTTCTCTTATACCTGTTGACCACTTGTATGTCTTCTTTGAGAAAATGTCTATTCAGATCTTTTGCCTATTTTTAAATCAGGTCATTTTGTTTTTGTTAATGAATTTTATAAGTTTTTAAATATATTTTAGATATTAATCCCTTACCAGATATATGACTTGCAAAGTTTTTCTCCTATCCTCTGGCTTGCCTTTTCATTGTGTTAATTTTTTTTTCTTTGCTGTGCAGAAGCTTTTTAAATTCATGTAGTCCCATTTGTATGTTTTTGTTTTGATTGCCTTTGCTTTTGGTGTCATCTCCAAAAAATCATCACCAAGACCAATGTCAAGGAGCTTTTCCCTATGAATATATCACCTATGATATATTCTAGCCAAAATTCTTTAACTTGAATCATCAAGTTTTTTAATCTAATTCCAGTTCCAGGCTGCCCATCTGCAACTGACTCAAAGTCACTCTTAACTATTTGGGCTTGGCCAACTGCCTTGTCAGAGCTGTAATGCTGAACACAGCAATTAAGAGTGCAGGCAGGCCCATTGCTAGATTGGCTACATCTGAGTTTCACTGGTTACTCTTACTAGCTCTAGGACCTTGCAGAAGTTATTTAACCGCCCTGTGCCTCAGTTTCCTCATTTGCAAAATGGGGATGATGCCTATACCTGTCTCATAAGAATGTTTTGAAGATAAGTAACTTATAAATGTAACGCTCTTAGGACAGCACCACACACATCATGAGGTGCTCCACTGCTGCTAGCTATTACTAATTTTTAGATGTTCTTGTGTGATATGCTAGTAATGTAACAGGTATGACCATGTACATCTGAGGGATATAAATATGGTCTTGTGCTGACTTATGTGGCCTTGCCTTTCTATCTCACTTCATATCATTGTGCTTTGTCTCCCACTCCACTTACTGAATTCCAAACTCCTCAGTCTGGGTCAGTTCCTAAAATGTCTACCTCTTCTCCCTCCCAGGACACCACAATGTATTTCTTTCACCTGGAATGCTCTTCACATGGCTGACTCACTCTCAACTTAAATCTCATCTCCTTCTCAGTCAGGCTACACTGACCATGCCATCTCCAGTGGCTTCACCCACCCACCTATTACAACTCTGTGGTCATTTTTTTAAATTATCTTGTTTTGCCATTATTTTATTTACTTACTTATTTACTTATTTACTTACTTACTTATGTACTTACTTACTTATTTACGTTGGTATCTCCCTCTGCCCATGAAGGTTACCTCTGTCTCATTCACTCTTGTAATCACAATGCCTAGCACAGGGCTTGGTACATGCAGGAAGCTCATAAATAGTTGTTGAATGAATGAATAAATTAGATGGGGCCATTTAAGTCATTCTTCTCAAGAAGAAATGAAAGGGAAGGGAAGGGAAGGGGGAAAGAGAGAGAGAAGGAAGGAAGAAAGACGAAGATAGGAAGAAGATATACTTTAGTCAGAGAAATAGTATACATGGACATCTTTTACATGGCATTTTCTTTTCCTTAAAAAAAAAAATGTTTTGCTCATTTCACCCCACTATAGTAAGATTGAAAATAATAACAAATATAGTAGTAGCCAGACCGGAAACCAGAGATAAAACAATTTGAAGGAGATGGAAGGAAAATAAAAGCCAAGGAATAGAGAAGTAGCAGAATATTGGGGGGAGGTGGTAGAAACTGGCCAGTATGTACTGAAGTGAGCACTTCCAGTCTTCCTAGCAATGCTTAAATATTATTATTAATATATTCCCTGAGTTATTACATCATCATATATGCAGATTATCAAATCACTGACGTGGGTATATTTTTTACCAATCTTTTTAGGAACACAATGAATAAATTACAAATATGAGAGGGACTTCCAAGATAGCCTAACTTCTTTCTTTTACTATTGATGTAGACAGGTAAGTTACTCAGGTAGAAAAATAGGTAGATGAGTGATATTTACCTCCTTGAGTTTCAAAATGGATTTGAGGCTTTGAAGCAGGTCAGCTCCTTTCATACTGGCAAATATCTCCAGGTATTAACCCAGAAATTAAAACTGGCAATTGCTCTTCAAAACCAAAATTTTTATAAATGAATGGGAATGCCTTTTAAGTACAATGCACAACATCATTCTCTTCAGTCTTATATCCAACCACTTTTGACATTTTCAAAACCTAACAGACCCATGAAGTCAACTGAACTTTTCACCACTAATTTAAACTCTAAATTAGCTCTAATAGAACTTTTTGTCATGAGGAAAACATTCTACATCTATATGTTGTCTGATTAGATAGCCACTTGCTATATGTGGCAATTTAAATTAAAATTAAATAAAATTAAAAATTCAGTTCCTCAGTTGCACTAGCTACATTTCTAATGCTCTATTGGCACATAAGTTGAATGACTAGTGAATTTGACAGCACAGATGCAGAATTTTCTTATCCTTGAAAGTTCTATTGGACAGCATTATTCTAAAACATAAAAAACACTATATTCAGAAGCAGAGGTTCTCCCATGGTTTATTATAAAGGTTTTGACATATTAAAATTTCTTCCTTCATCAACTATACGCTCACAGAGAAACGTATGCAGACACACATTCTAAACTCTAATAATAACTTACTTGAAAATCACTTTATTCACAAAAGCTTTCCCACCCATAATATTATTTTATCCCCAAAGAATCCATGGTCAGAAAAGATTAGGTATGTTTAGGGTGATGTGACCTGCAGAAAAGATAGCATTACCCCATTTCACAATTGAGAATATTAAGCCCCAGAAAGGTAATGTTACCTGTCTATAGTCACAGAGCTAGAAGTTGCAAGGGTCAAGGTTTAAGCAAAGGTTTTCTAATTCCAAATCCAAATCTCAGTTAATAAGTCACAAATTCAAAGTCATACCATGCATCTCTTTTGACCACAATGCTATGAAACTAGAAATCAACCACAAAAAAAAAAAAAGAAAATTGGATTCCATACAAATCTTAGGATTGTTTGTTCCAGCTCTGTGAAAAATGCCAACAGTATTTTGATAGAGACTCTGGACTCAAGGAAACAAACTAAGGGTTACAGAAGGGAGGGGGGGTGGAGGGATGGGGTAGCCAGGTGATGGGTATTAAGGAGGGCACGTTTTATGATGAGCACTGGGTGTTATACACAACTAATGAATCATTGAACACTATATCAAAAACTAATGATGTACTATATGTTGGCTAACTGAACAAATAAAAAAAAGACACTAATAAATTTTCAACAACAGCAACAAAAACAACAACAAATTTGGAAAGAGCGCAAATACATGGAGTTTAAATAACATGTGACTAAACAATGAATGCGTCAACCAAGAAATCAAAAAGTACATGGAAACAAATGAAAATGGAAACACAACAGTCCAAAACATTTGGGATACAGCAAAAGTGGTTCTAAGAGAGATTTTATAGCAATACAGGCCTACCTCAAGAAGCAAGAAAAATTTCAAACAGGGGCACCTGGGTGGCTCAGTTGGTTGAGTGTTCAACTCTTGGTTTCAGCTCAGGTCATGATCAGCTCAGCATAAAGTCCACTAGTCCCTCTCCCTCTGCTCCCCGCCCGCCCCCCACCATGCTCTCACTCTCTCTCTCAAGTAAATACATAAAATCTTTTTTAAAAAATCTCAAATAAACAACCTAATGTTACACTTACTGAGCTAGAATAAGAAGAACAAACAAAACCCAAAACTAGCAGAAGGAAGGAAATAATAAAGATTAGAGCAGAAATAAATGATATAGAAACCAAAACACAACACAAAAGAAGAGATCAATGAAACCAGGAGCTGGTTCTTTGAAAAGATCAACAAAACTGATAAAGCTCTAGCCAGACTCATAAAAAAAAAAAAGGACAAAAGGACTCAAACAAAATCACAAATAAAAGAGGAGAGATAACAACCAACACCAGAGAAATAAAAACAATTATAAGAAAGTATTGTGAAAAACTATTTGCCAACAAATTAGACAACCCAGAAGAAATGAATAAATTCTTAGAAACATATAACCTACCAAAAGTGAAGCAGGAAAAAATATAAAATTTGAACAGACCGATTCCAGCAAGATTGAATCAGTAATCAAAAAACTCCCGTTACACAAAAGTCCAGGACCAGGCAGTTTCACAGGCAAGTTCTACCAAACATTTAAAGAAGGTTCATATCTAATCTTCTCAAATTATTCCAAAAATAAGAAGGAAAACTTCCAAATTCATTCTGTGAGGCCAGTGTCACCCTGATACCAAAACCAGATAAAGACACCACAAAGAAAAAAGAACTACAGGCCAGTATCTCTGATGAACATAGATGTAAAAATCCTCAACAAAATACTAGCAAACCAAATCCAACAATACATTAAAAAGTCATTCACCAGGGTGCCTGGGTGGCTCCGTCAGTTAAGCATCTGCCTTTGGCTCGGGTCATGATCCCAGGCTCCTGAGATCAAGTCCTGAGTTGGGCTCCCTGCTCAGTGGGGGGTCTGTTTCTCCCTCTCCCTTTGCCCCTCCTCCCGCTTGTGTGTGCACATGCGCTCTCTCTCTCAAATAAAATAAATAAAATCTTTAAAAAAATCATTCACCACCGTCAAATGTGATTTATCCCCAGGATGCAAGCCTGGCTCAATATTCACAAATCAATCAAATGTGATACATCACATCAATAAGAGAAAGAATAAAAACCATATGATCATTTCAATAGAAGCAAAGAAAGAATTTGACAAAGTACAACATCTATTCATGATAAAAGCTCTCAACAAAGTAGGTTTAGAGGGAACATAGCTCAACATAATAAAGACCATATATGAAAAACCCACAGCAAACATACTCAATGGGGAAAAACTATCAGATCAGGAACAAGACAAGCATATCTGCCCTTATCACTTTTATTCAACATAGTATTGGAAGTTCTAGCCATGGTAATCGGAAAACAAAAAGAAAGAAAAGGAATCCAAATCAATAAGGAAGAAGTAAAACTTTCACTATTTGCAGATGACATGATACTATATACAGAAAAAACAAAAGACTCCACCAAAAACTACTAGAACTGATAAATGAATTCAGTAAAGTCACAGGATACAAAATCTATGTGCAAAACTGTTGTATTTGAATACACTAATAATGAAGTAGTAGAAAGAGAAATTAATAAAATAATCCCATTTACAATTACACCAAAAATAATAAAATACATAGAAATAAACTTAACCAAGGAGGTGAAAGATCTGTACTCTGAAAACTTTAAAATACTGATGAAAGAAATTGAAGATGACACAAAGAAATGGAAAGACAGTCATTGCTCATGGATTGGAAGAACAAATATTGTTAAAATGTCTATGCTACAAGTTACATATTAATGCAATTGCTATCAAAATACCAACATCATTTTTCACAGAATGAGAACAAATATCATAAAATTTGCACGGAACCACAAAAGACCCTGAATAGCCAAAGCAATCTTGAAAAAGAAAAGCAAGGCTGGAGGTATCACAATTCCAGAATTCGAGTTATATTACAAAGCTCTAGTAATCAAACAATACGGTACAGGCACAAAAACAGACCCATAAATCAATAGAACAGAATAGAAAACCTGGAAATAAACCCATAATTATATGGTCAATTAATCTTCAATAAAGCAGGAAAGAATATCAAATGGGAAAAAAAGTCTCTTCAAAAATGATGTTGGGAAAACTGGACAGCAACATGCAAAAGAATGAAACTGAACCACTTTCTTACAACATACAGAAAATAAATTCAAAATGGATTAAAGATCTAAATGTGAGACCTGAAACCATAAAAATCCTAGAAGAGAGAACTGGCAGCAATGCCTCTGACAGGGTGGGGAGATGGAGCCCCATGTGAGGCTCCATGTTGGGCGTGGGCATGGACATGGAGCCTGCTTGAGCTTCTCTCTCTCTCCCCTCCCCCTCTGCCCCTCCCTGCTTGTGCTCACCCTCTCTCTGGAAAAAAAAAAAAAAAAAAAAAGAACTATCCTATTATCCAGCAATTGCTCTACTGGATATTTACCCAAAAAATACAAAAACACTAATTCAAAGGGATACACATACCCCTATGCTTATAACAGCATTATTTATAATAGTCAAATTATGGGGCGCCTGGGTGGCTCAGTCGGTTAAGCGGCTGCCTTCAGCTCAGGTCATGATCCTGGAGTCCCGGGATCAAGTCCCACATCGGGCTCCCTGCTCAGTGGGGAGTCTGCTTCTCCCTCTGACCCTCCCCTCTCTCATGCTCTCTGTCTCATTCTCTCTCTCAAATAAATAAATAAAATCTTTTAAAAAAAAATAGCCAAATTATGGAAGCAGCTCAAGTGTCTACTGATACATGAATGGATCAAAAAGATGTGGTATATACATAATGGAATATTATTCAGCCATAAAAAAGAATGAAATCTTGTTATTTATTACAACATGGACAGAGCTAGAGAATATAATGCTAAGCAAAATAAGTCAGAGAAAGACAAATGCCAAATGATTTCACTCGCATGTGGAATTTAAGAAACAAAACAAATGATCAAAGGATAAGAGAGAGAAATCAAGAAACAGACTGTTAACTATAGGGAATAAACTGATGGTGACCAGAGGAGAGGGGTGGGTGGGTGGGTGGATGGGTGCAACAGGTGATGGGGATTAAGAAGTCCACTTGTTCTGATGAGCATCCGGTAATGTATGAAAGTGTTGAATCACTATTTTGTACACTTGAAACTAATATGACACTGTGTGGTCATATTAGTGTGTGGTCATATTAATACTGGAATTAAAATTTTTTAAAAGTGACATTGAAAATTAGAAGAGAAATAATTATTTAATTAATAGTGAACAAAAAGCATTTTGGAATATAAAACTGAGGTAATGTAACTCAGTGCAAAACAAATTCCAGATGCTCTAAAGAGTTCATAAAGAATAATAAAGTATTGGAATTTAAAAAAATAAGTCACAAATTCATACCATTCATGCATTCACTTATTCACCAACATTTATTAAGTACTACCATGAGCCACACTGCAGATCCTAGAATACCAAGATTAATAAGACATGTTCCTGCTTTCAAGGAACTCACAGGATAGTGGACAAGACAGACAAGTAAACCTAGCAGTTATGATCCCCAGTGACAGAAGCTATACTAGAGAAGTGGGAGATGCTGTAAGAACACAGATGAGGAGCCAGTCAGGCTGAAGTCATCAGAGGAGGCAGAATTAGAAGAAGCTTTCTGGAGGACATCTAAGCTGAGAGCAGAAGGAAGAGCAGATGTTGGCTGGGTTAAGAATATCCTGGAAAAGAAAACAGTATTGCCAGGGACTAGAGGCAGGAGTGGGCAGGGCAAAATCACAGAACCTGTACTACAAAGTTAGATTTTCTCATATACTCTGACTTAATTTCTTTCCTTTGTTTCAATCTTCTTTCATTTCCTAGTGTATTCAATGCACAAGGCAAGTCTCCTTTTTCCTGATTCATCCCAAATGCAATGCCCCTGTCCCACTGCCACCAAAGTGCCCAACTCATGATTCCTTTATTGCCTCTGCTGCCTTCATTCTTTTTAACCCCTGAGTATTTTGTCTCCATATTACTGAGCAGACAACTTGCCAAATCTCCTGCTATATGCCAGTCAGAGACTGAATGTTGATGTTTCCTCTTCCCTATACCCCTGCTTTAGACACATGGTGCTTTTCTTATGTGAAACCTGATGCTAGTTGGTTTTTTTCCAGATGTTTTTAATGTGTAATAGTCTATAAGAATTCTCTACTTGACCAAATTATTCTATTTCATGCAGCCTCTACAAATCCTTTTTCATAACCTTATCTACTTATCCATCAATTTCTATTTTATGGGTATGGCTTTCCTTTGACACTTCTTTGTATACAATGTTCTTAAAAATGTTTTAGGTCTTCTACCTTCATCCTTTCCTTTTCCTTTTCCCTGACACTTCCTTTTCAAAGACTAACACTTAGAACACATTGTGTCCCTGTGTTTGAATTATTTCAACAACAACAAAAACCTCCATTCTGTATATGCTGTCTTTTGGTTACTTGTTTGAAAATTCAAGGGGTTCACAACTCTTGAAATAAGTTTAAAATGACAAAATCTGGGTCAGTACAGAAAGGACAATAAAGTCACTTTTCTCCTCCACTTATAGCTCTCTTCAAAATGTATTAAAAATTATGTGTTGAATCTTAAGAGTCAAAGAAGCTAGGAAGATGGCAAAAGATGGCAAGAATCACTCTTCTGAACACTGCAGAAGCTGTTAACAAACAGGAAAAAACTGAATTGTAGATGGTTCATTTGATCATTTTTAAGATAACAATGGTATTAATTTCTAGTGACCTAATCTGCAGCTTTATCTATTCATTCAACATATATTTATTGATATCCTACTATGAGTTAGCGATTATCAAAATACCTAACCTGTAAATTGGCATTCAATAACTATCCCATGAACTGTACTGAACTGCTTAAGCAATGAGAATGCAAACATAATGAAGTCTCTTGAGCTTACAATCTGGAGGATTAAAAAGAGGCTTAATATTTATTGGAGACTATATTAGGTACTGGAAAATTTTAACCTAACCTCCCACTTAATCCTAATAGTTCATACTTTAAAGATAAGAAAAGTGGAAAGCAAGTCACTTAGAAATGCATTGGGTGAAGTAGCAGTAAATCCAATCAACAAAGACCTAAATAAATAAGAATTTATTTTTCCTCACATAACAAGAAGGTATGTGAATTGCTAGAGATGATACAATAGGCTAAAAATATCAGGATCTACATTTCTGTTTCCTTTGGTCTTTCTTTTCTTCTTCTGGCTTCATGGTCAAAAATGCCTGGACAGGTCCACATACCACATCCACATTAAAGACATGAATAATGGGAAAAGGAAAATAATGGTGCTAGGCATTTGTCCCTTTTAATAATATAAAAAAGGCAGATTTAACATCATATTAAATGCTTCATATGCATTATCTCATTTAATTGTCTTCTTGGAATACATCTTTTAGCAGTTCTTTTAGTGCGGATCTATGGTAGTAAAGTTTCTAAGTCCTTGTTGTCTAAAAATATACTTATATAACAGGCACACTTGAATTACAGTTGGGCTGGGTATAAAAATAAGTTCAATTTTATTTTCCATCAGGGTTTCAAAGATATTTCTCCGCTGTCTTCTTGAATTCAGTGTTAAATAAAAGTCTGGTGTCATTCATATTATTATTCCATTGTAGTTAATATACCTTTTGGAATTGCTACCTTCTAAATTTTCTGCTTTTCCTTAATGTTCTGAAGTTTCATACAATGTGTCTAAGCATGGAGTGCCTTGGTTAGGCATCTGAGCATTACTGAGCAGACAACTTGCCAAATGGCTCAAGTCATGATCCCAGGGTCCTGGGATTGAGCCCCACACCAGGGTCCCTGCTAAGCTTCTCCCTCTCCCTTCCCCCCCCCCCCACTGCTTGCTTGTGCTCACCAGCTCTCTCTCAAATAAATATTTTTTAAAAAAACAATGTGTCTAAGTATGGGTTTATTTTTATTCATCTTGTTCAGCATTTTATGGGCTCTATAAATCTGAAAACTTATGACCATCTCAGGTGTTGGGAAATTTTCAATTATTTTTAAAAAGATTGCCTTTCTTCCATTCTCTTCACTTTTTCTTCCTGGGACTTTTATTAGAATATTTGAATTTCCTTATCTGTTTCCATTTTTTCTTTACTTTTTTCATAATTTTGTCAAGTAATAAACATTCAGTTTAGTTAAAGCACAGCTGAAATTTACTTGACTAAGAGGAAGATCAAATACATACAAATTGATTGCCAGAGAACAAAAGTGAGACAAAGTTTATAAAAGAAAAAATAAACACATTTTGTGGGAAGGTGAAACTTATTTTTACATTTCTGGTAGAAGTTGGGCTAAAACTGTGTGCTCTGGAGGACACTGACATAGCAGTCAGGTATAGTAGTATGGATAGTCACGGTTGTATGGATTTTCCACAAAGTATTGTGATTTCACCCATGGAATGCTTGGGGGATGCTCATCTATGGGTAAGGGCTGCTGCTGTCCTTCTATTGGTTTCTTCACTTCAGTTAAGCTGGGACTGTATCATTTCCTTCATTATCATTCCCTATTTCTCATCTCTTATTCTCTTTGTATAACATTCTGGAAGAATTTCTCAGCTCACTGATTCAATTATGAATGTGCTATTCAAATCATAAATTGAGGATTTTTTTTTCTGATGGCTATAAGTACATAAATTAGATAGCCTCATGTGGTGGGCCAGTTGGTGTTTTCTATCAGTTAGAACTCAGCCCAGGCTGAGAATCAGGGGCCTTGGTTTCTCTTCATCTGAGCCTCCATAATGGAGTGCTTGGGCTTCTGTATGGAGTAGTTTAGTTCCAAGAGCAAGTGTCCTGAGAGACCCAGGTAGAAGCTGTATTACCTTTTATGACTTAGCCTTGGAAGTCCCATAACTACTTCTGCCATAGCCATAAACCTGCCAAAATTTAAGAAATGGGAACCTAGATTCCATCTCTCAATGGAAGGTATGTCAAAGTAACGTTATGAGAAGAGAATGTGGAATGGAGACATTATTATGGCCAATTAAGAAAATATAATCTGTCACATTGTCCCTCTTTTTTGTGGTGACTTTCCTGAGTTACTGGTCACTTTTGTTGTGAGTCACTTAGATAGCCTATATTCTCTTGGTGGGACACTTCAATGACAAATGGCAGCTTCAGACTCTCAGATAATATGATACAAAACCCAGAGGCCACCTGGGCCCTCAGCAGCAGTATGGAGGTCTCTTTTTATTGATCTGGTTCCTGTTCTGCATTTTCCATTAAGGACTCTCCGTTTATAGTACATAGACAGTCCTTTTTGTTGTCTTAAAGCTTGGGTATATATTTATTATCACTTTGGTGATTCAGTGCATGAGTGAAAGATTTTAGCATTTTCTCAGCTCATCATATTGAACATAATTTCCTCAGGCTGGAATTTTTATTGTCCTCATTTTATAGTTAAAGAATCTGAGGCTCAGAAAGGTTAAGTGACTTGCCTATGCTTGAGAGATTGAAACCAGTTTGACTCCAAAGTTACTACATTCCCGCTCTCTTAAAACTTCCTGTTCATGTCTAAAATATTACTATAGAGAAATGAGACAGATTGCATCAACCACACATTTAAATCAACATCAATAAACCTCATATATGAAGTATTTTAGTATCATCAGTGGATAGGGCTAATAAAACCTTAATAGCTTGAATCCAGCAGCTTCTTATCCTATGATTTCAAAATATATATCTCACCATTTTAGATAACAAATTCTTTACCAGGAAAAAAAATATGATCCGGTAACTTGTAACTGGCACTTATTAGGTAGCAGAATCATGGGTAATTTTCAGAATATTTTATAATAAACCTAAAATTGTGTGCTTAAAACAAGAGCAATTAACTTTGTAACCCTCTTCTTACCAAGATTTCTGGATATTTTTCAGAAATCCATAGTCACTCATAGAAACTGGCTTCTTTCCCTCAAGCTGGTAAGCATGGATCTGCTCGGGATAGAGGACCAGAACCAACCCTGAGGGAGCTGGCCCTTCATAGCTGCCCTGGCAGCACCATAGTTGTATCACCATTATTTCTGGATAACTAACTTACCTAAAACATGGTGTTTTAATATTATATTTCAAATTTGCCTTGAGAATCCTCATTCATCTCTTCTTCACTTTCATATCCTCCAAGTCATTTCTATTCCTCTTTCTCTCCTGTTCTCATTATCTTGCAACCTAACATGAAACTCTTGACCAAGTTTTCAACATGTTCCAGAGTAGTGGTTCCCACATGTGGAACAGTGTAATTACAAACAAAGCACAAGAAAAATGTAACAAAAAAATTTAAAGCCGTGACTAACATGAGAGTTAATAACTTTTTATTTGGTCAAGTATATTAAAACTTGAAAAAAATGGCTACTACCTACTATCATTTCCTAACTAAGGACATGTTATGCTTTTAAAGATGAGGAAAAATATCATCTCATACTTAAAATTTTAGACAAGAAAAGATCACCATATAACCTTTTTTTTTAGTTCTTTCATTTACCTATAAGAGAAAAACTGGCTTGTGTTTGGGAACTATTGTTCTAGGTAACATGAATAATTGTTTCTTCTCTCTTGCTCCAGTGTGATGTCACCCACTGCTAGGACTGGACATCAGCTAGCATATCACTGTCCCTTTTCCTCTTCATAGGCTACCCTCCTAGAGATTGACTTCTTGGTGAGTGGGTCTGAGTATACCTACAGCAATTGCCTGCGGGTCATCTTTGCTTCACTCTCCAGGCAATGCACTGCTGCCTCCACTCACCCATGAAACATGGGGAGACCATCCATGTTAGTCATAAGTAACTGCACAAAATTCTTCCTGCATAGAATTCAATAACTTGATATATTTTCATTACTTGGGAAGGTATATTATGTGATCAACAATCTCATTTAACCCAAAGCCTGGTGGTAAGGGTATATACTCTTTACTTGTGCTTCTCATCCACATAGGTAGAGATTTCACCACTAGCCACAGAACATCCAAAGTCTTTTCACATTTTAGATCATAAGAATCTCTGGGAATCTGAGAGAAGGTTTTCTTTAACCCCCAATGGGCAGAAAACAATGGTCAAAAGAGAGGAGTCTCAGCCTTCTCTACAGAAGCATTCATTCCTGCTATGTGTCAGATAGTGTTCTGGAAAAACCACAAATAGTTTTCCAATGTAAGATGCTTTTGGAGAAAGCACATTGGTCATACTCAGAGAGAGTGTTGACTGAAGTGTTACTCCCAAAGTAAACTGATCCCATTGTTAGCTATTACTCCCAAAAGAGAGATATCAATTCTAAACAGGGCAAAGTATCAGAAATGTAGGAGGACAGAGTAGGTTGATTATAATTTCATTTATGTGATAGTTTTACATTCTCAACAAAGAATCCACCATTTCTAGTTGCAGGTGCTTCATTTTTAGAGGACTCTATCATTAGATTCCATTAGGCTGGGCCACTGTTCCCCAAAAGATAGTCCACTAGATCAGACCACTGAAGAAAGAATTCCTTGGCAGAAAGATGTGGAGGGGTGGGGGACGGGAGGGGAAGGGTAGAGGAAGGGAAGGGAAGGGGAAGAAAAGAAAAAGAATTGCTTGGCCAAATAAATTTGGGAAGATTCATACAGCATTCTTCTCTTAAAGATTCACAATGTCCACTGGCATATGAAATAAAGACCACAGAAACCCTGCAGTAAAGGACCCTTATACCTACTTTTAACCTAGGAAACTTAGGGTTTCCTAAAAGAATTAGACTTCGGGAACCTTATTTCTCATAACATTTATTAACATCTGGTAGAGCCAGTGTCTGCACACTTTACTCCATTTTCACTTCACCTGGAGATGTTCTTAGTTTTATCAGTCAGTCCATATGGTGACAACAGAGCAAAGTTTCCTCCAGCTGGGATTGTAAGGTCTCAAGAAAGTCTGAAGAGCCAGTAGATTTTGCTTCTTAGATGTTGCAATTCACTTGTCAACCAGTTTGGCAACATGTGTCATGTAGCATCAGGTGGCGTATTGTACATTACAAAACTGGTCTTGGGCTTTGATGGCAGGAGTGTGAACTACATACTATGGAAGTTCATGCAGCACTGACCTCATTAGGTCTCAGAGTAAATTCACTGAATTGGGTGTAATTGACTTGAATTTTCCACCATGAACAGGTTACTCATCATCTTTGGAGCTAGTTCTCTACTAAGTGGTTATAAAGTCTACCTCTCATCCTTCCCACAAAACCTCATTAAAATCAGCCAATTACTGAGTGACCATCAAGAGCCAAGCTCTGCTCCAAGCAGTGTCCACTCTGCCCTCCTCTGGAAAAACCCTCTCCCTTGCTTTGGCAAAGGTAGCCTGGCAGTACCCTTGCTAATTCTTTCTTGATTCCTCACCCTGAATACTCTCTAAGACCTTGGAGGAGGAGAAAGGGAAAAAAAGCCAATAAGAACCAAAAGAGAAGGTGTGCAACAAGCTTGAAAGATACTCTAAAATAACCATTTCCAATTCTTGAGAGGATACAGACCCCCCTTTTTTTATAATTGACTACAGGAATTGAACTTTATTTATTATTTCATTTATTTTTATTAACATATAATTATTATTTGTTTCAGGGGTACTACAGGTCTGTGATTCATCAGTTTTACACAATTCACAGCACTCACCATAGCACATACCCTCCACAGTGTCCATCACCCAGCCACCCCATCCCTCCCACCTCCCTCCTCTCCAGCAACCCTTAGTTTGTTTCCTGAGATTAAGAGCCTCTTATAGTTGTCTCCCTCTCTGGTTTCATCTTGTTTCATTTCTTCCTCTCTTCCCCTATGGTCCTCTGCCTTGTTTCTCAAATTCCACATATCAGTGATATTACATGATAATTGTCTTTCTCTGATTGACTTATTTCACTTAGCTAACATCCAAATATTTCACAGATTTCAGCATGATTGGGGATATGCTTTGAGTACCTGAAAACTGAGAAAACATCCTAATATCAACCTATTGGAAAGGCATTAATATATCTGTTTTACAGTTTAGGAAACTGAAGCTCAAACAGACATTTGAAATTTAAAGACAAAGAGAGGTGCGCTCAGTCGGTTAAGCGTCTACCTTTGGCTCGGGTTATGATTCCAAGGTCCTGGGATCGAATCCCACATCGGGCTCCTTGCCCAGCAGGAAGCCTGCTTCTCCCTTTCCCGCTCTCTCGCTGTCAAATAAATAAATAAAATCTTTTTTTGTGGGAGAGGGAGAAGCAGGCTTCCTGCTGAGTAGAGAGCTGGATGCGGGGCTGGATCCCAGGACCCTGGGATCATGATCTGAGTCAAAGGCAGACGCTTAATGACTGAGCCACCCAGGCACCCCTAAATAAATAAAATCTTAAAAAAAAGACAAAGAGTCATGTAAGAGTGGCAAGGTTATTTCCCTTAGTAACTGCCCCTGTGTTTCAGCACACTTCCCTCACCACTTGTCTCTCAGAGGTGTCCTCAGGGTCTTTCCTTTCCCCTGGCCACTCCCATAGTTGTGAGAGCCACTCGCTGGGGAAGCAACTATAAAGACCAAGTACCTCAAAGCAAAAGACAGAGGATTGGGGTGCTTATTTTCCCAAGGAGGTTTTCCTACTACTGGAAACAAAGTTAGACTCCACAGGAGAGTGGAGGAGGAAGAAGCATAGGGCAACTGAGACACATGGGAAGGGAGGGAAAATTCATTACTGAAGGGGGGGCGGGCATTGGTAGAGTTTTTGCACCTCAATGACCAGTGAACTGAGAGTGAGCTGAATCCTGCTCAGTGTCACCAACCTGAGGGCACTCCCAGGTCCTCCATGCCCCAACTGGCCCAACATCTACATAAAACCCACCATCTAATAGTCCCAACACCTTTGGGTGGCAGATGGCCAGGAGGCTCTCCCCTAACCAACAGTGGACTGGGAAGAACCAACTGAATAGGTCTCTGTGAGCCAGGAGAGCAGTGGAAAAGATGGGAAAGAAACAACCAAGTTTAGACATGGAGAGATGCTAAGAGAGACTTCACAGGTGGATGGATCTTTAGTGCAGCCCCACTGAAGAGAATATGTTCTGAACCACAGATGAAGAGAGGAACGTCTCAGCCATGCAGCTGCAGCAGGACTGGCAAGATCAGCAGAACCACAGGACTCAGGATAGGACCTGAGAAACTACAATGCATGTGTGATTCCAAACCTCCAGTCTCATTAGGGCCAACACCATGGCTCCTAGCAGCTGTTGAGGGAGAGCAGTATTTGCCGTTCCAAGATCATTGCAGGGAGAAACTCAGCCCAGCTAATCCTATTTCTCCTAGATTGCAAAACTGAGGGGTTATTTATACAGCAAGCAGATGCCAACCCAAAGAAACTGGTCAGTAAAAATAATCACAATTTTACTACATTAAAGTATGTGAAAATAGAGTATAGCTGAACAGAAAATCCATAAAAAGAAGGTTCAGATGTGCATACAAAAGAGCTTCAGCTTCTACACATAAAAGCTTAGCCATGGTTCTATAAATTCAGCAAAGTCTAACTCTAGACAAAACCTGAAATTGTGAACAAGGGAGGCTTTGCTATCACATATGGAGCTTTTGACTATACCAACAGAAAACCTAACCAGAAAGGACTTAATAAGGAAAAACAAATTCTCTCACATATCAAGAAGTTTCAAAGTTGGGTTCCAAAGTTGGTTATTCAGCAACTCTACAAAGTCCTCAAGGAACCAGATTCCCTCCCTTTCCCCACTCCCATTCTCATCTTACTAACATGTTCTCTTCACCCATTCCCTCCATGATTCCAAGGAGGCTACCCTAGTCCCAGTGGCAATTGTGGTGATATGCTGACAACAACATCCCCAAACAGAAAAACTGGGCATCATTTCCTCCTGTGCAACTCTTTTGAAAAGCAAGGAAAACGTTTCCCAGAACCCCACCCCACTCGTTGGCCAGCCTGGGTCACATGCCCACCTTTAAACCCATCCCTGGCAAACAGATGGAGTCTGTTATTGGTTTAATCAAGCAGCCCCTGAGTGCTGGGTATTAAAAAAAATCAAGGTCTGGTTAATAGCGAAGAACAGGGGAAATGACTGTTGGTTGGCCAATGAGATTTGTCTCACAGATTTCATGTCGCAAATCAGAGAATAATGATAGGATGGTTTACAAAGGTGGGGAGGTGCCTGGGTGGCTCAGTCGGTCAAGCATCTGTCTTCGGCTCAGGTCATGATCCCAGGGTCCTGGGATTGAGCCTCATGTTGGGCTCCTTGCTTGGCGGGGAGCCTGCTTCTCCCTCTCCCTCTGCCCCTCCCCCTGCTCATTCTTGCTCTCTCTCTCTCATAAATACAATCTTAAAAAATAATAATAATAAAAAAAACAATGGAGGAGAGGGTTCTGTGCCACCTACCAGGACCACAAAAGAACTTCAAGGTATCTGACCTAGTTATTTAGCTCAAAATCATCTTCATATATCTAATAAGTATGCCCTATGTTTCAACATCTTTAAACAAGTATTTCAGCAAGGCTGTATGATAGAGTAGGATCAGGAAACCTATGTATCAATCCTGGCTCCGTGATGTGCATGTACATAAGTGACCCTTGTTGTGCCATTCCAAGGTGGCTTCTTTCTCTCATAAACTTGTGTCTACTGTGGAGATTAATAAACAAGGAATCTCAGTGTGTGATAAATACTATGGAATACAAGGATTGAGATTACCTTTTAAATTATAATCCTAGGATTATAAATGGACTGCCCTGATTTATTTGAAGACTAATCATTGCTAAAATTATCCTACTGAATTTAGCTCTTGAACCTAGGTTGATAAGGGAATCAATCCACTCCATAGCATAGTAAGTACAAACCTAAAAATATTTTTAGCAAAGAACTGCTGCAGATATATTTGGTTAAAACCATAATAATAAACCAAAATAAGTCCTCATCAGCAGACTAGACATTCTGCTTTCTGATAAAAGTACAAATTTAGGGGACTTTATTAAAGTGAATGTTACATTAGCAGAGACATTGCACATGCTTACCCAGAATAAAGACAGTAAATGAGCACAGAGTAACTTCCAATGTCTTCCCATCTCCACCCATCTATATAACATTTTCATACAGCACTTCATGAAGTCCCATTGTTAACCTCTCACTCCTCATCTCCAAAACCTACCGTTTTTGTTGACCATCTGATAGCTTGCCAGCCCCTCATTCTAACATCCAGTGACATCGCGACCTGGTTCACCTAAACTTCCACCTTTTCCTAGTCCACAGGGAGTCCTCCATCCCATTCCTATACCAGCCCCAATGCACACAGATCCCCACCTGACCTGCCTCTTTCCCTCCCCTCAGCCTATGCAATCCTTCCATCCTTTCCTGAAGGAAGATGGTCAAGGCCCCTGCTCAAGATGTCTTCCATTAAGATATAGCCCTCAAGGATCCACACAGTCCCTCTTCTGCCTCACACCATGTTCATGCGGAGGAGATTAGGATAGCAAAATGTGAGCTCTTGAGTCAGACAACACCTGAGTTCAAATCCTGGCTCCACCACTTATTAGCTCTATAACTATAAGCAAGTCCTGTCTGACTTTTTAGGCCTCAGTTTCCTCATCTTCAAAATGAGGATAATAAAAGATTTCTCCACCTAGGCTTATTGAGTATTAAATAAAATAATATAAAGAGTTTTTGCATTGTGCCTGGAACATAATGTAAGTAAAGAAAAATTCGGTCATTATTGGCTGCTACCTGCTCCAACTGTCTGCTCTCAAACTGCTTTCCAAATCTATGTCTTGCCTCACTAATTAGACTGAAATTCCTAGTAACCAGAAAGGGCACATCTCTTCCTCTGCCCAACTCCTCATCAAGTCCTAATGGGCCGTCACCATCTAGGCTCAGGAGGCTTGGTTTTGGGTCATGACTGAACTTCCCCTGTCACCACTAACCCACATGTAAATCAGAGATGGCAGTTCCTCCAGAGCTCTAGGCCTATTCCAATACAGAGCTTTTCCAAATACAGCTGTTCCTTTGTATGTTTTTAGGGAGAGTTCTAATAAGAGTAGAGGTGCATGTACTACCTCACAGAGGGCAGGATGGCCACAGGGCAGCAGGAGCCCCTGGAAGGTAGGGAGGAAGAATGCCAAGAGATAAGACAGAGAAGAGCTCAGAAAGTTAGGGGTAGGGGGCCAGAGCCAAGGAAAGGGGCAAAAGTGAAGATAGGACATTCCTGCAATCCAAAAACATGAAGAATAAAGCCTGAGATGGGAATACAGGACACAAAAATTGGAGCGCTAACATAAGAGAGAAGTGAAGGAGACCCCAGGCACCAGGCAGAGAAGCACCTGTTCCAGACTGGAGAAGTAAGACTTAAACAGACTCCTGTTGAGGAATGCTGCTGTCAGCCATCTCTTCAACCTGATGAAAACACTGGAAGGTACACTCCAACTAAACCTTGGAGTAAATGAGAACGGGGAAAATGTGAGAGACAGAAGCTAGGAAAGTCAACCAGAAGGAAAGGACGTCCAGAAAGGAGGTCTTCAAGAGACTAGAATGGCAGACTTCCTGACATGGCTGACCTGGTGTGAAATTGTGTGAGGGGCAAAGGGCTGACAGGGGAGAGTTAATAACAGCTACAAAACTGTTACTTTGGAAGTGGGGGAAGAAGGCAATCGTGGCAAGTAGGAAATGAAAGTAGTCATAATACACTATAATGCTCAACTGTAAATATCTGTGTAGGTATAATAATGTAAATACTGTTAATTTAACAGAACAAAATGAAACAAAAAAACCTGTAACAGAACTCTATCAGGAAGGTGGAGGAGAGAAAGCAGATGGCATGGGGCTGGGATCAGAAAACTAACTCCTCACCTATCAGGCCAGTAAATAACAGTTTGCACATTTTTTAGAAACATGGAGACCTAAAGAGATTCACAAGGAATGGAAAATGACTATCTTTAGAAAGAGGCTCTTTGGGGATTGCAAAGAGCAGGAGTTTCTTGAGGCAGGAATCTTACCAGTCTTTAGTACTTTCTGCCTTTTTAAATTAAGTGAACGAATTATTTCAGTAAAACCAAAATTTAAATAACAAAAAAAAGGAAAAGGTCAAATTGATCAACATACTCCAAGTCAGTGTACTGGCTCCTCATCCACCAAGTGCTAATTGGTTTTTTTACTTACAGATATTTTCATATTTTATTGAACTGTATTTATCAGGATCCAGATTAGCTAAAGAGCAAACAGAGTAAAGTGGTATCATTTCAGGGGTGTTGCAAGGGGCTCCCTGCTCAATGGTACTGGTAACACTGCCTATCTTTTCCTCATCACAGTCACACTGACCTGGGGCTCCAGCAGCCCTCTCCTTAAATCTAGCTCTTTGAGTCCCTTATTAGCACCATAATAATGAGTGAGCCTGTTAGCTCACAGAAGCTGACAGAAATTAACAGGACACAGTTTGGGGATGAAATTGGTGACAAGTAGGATGGTGTTAAAGAAACTGGAAAAAGAGTAAGGGCCAACCCCAGCAAGGCCAAACATGCACTGACACACAGAAGTGGTAGAATTTGGATGGCGGAGCAGTAGGAGACCTGGATTTCGTCTGGTCTCAGGAATTCAGCTGGATAGGGATCAAACCATTCTGAACACCTACGAACTCAACAGGAGATTAAAGAAAAGAATAGCAACAACTCTCTGAACTGAAAAGCGACCACTTTCTGGAAGGTAGGACTTGCGGAGAAGTGAGTCCGAGGTGATATTCGGGAGGATAGACGGCGGGGGGAGGGGGCCTCCATCGGCAGCTTCTGGCCAGTGATAGAGCCGCGGAGCACAAAATCAGAACTTTTAGAAGTCGGCTCCGCTGAGGGACGTCATCCAGTGCCTAAGCGTGGGGTGGAACCTTTGCGGGACAGTGTGGTCTCAGGACCCTTGGGGTCACAGAAAGACCGGGGGTGCCTGAGTGCAGCAGAGCTCCCAGGTATCGGAGCAGGGAAGCCGGCTGCAGAGACGGAGCCCAGGCACGGGCTGTCAGCTCGGGGTTGCCACAGACCGTGATCCGGGGCACAGTCGGGCCACTGCTCCTCCAGCAGGGACCCAACAAGCAGCAGATCCGGGGAGACTCACCTTCCTCCCCCCGGGAGGAGCGGCACGGGAGCGCACCGCAGGGATCTGCTGGGTTTGGAGACTCCACCTGGGGTCAGGTGCCAGAGATAGAAACGTGCGGTCACAGGCCGGGTGAGCACCAACTGCGGCCAGACACCTAGGAGATGGGAGTGACTGCTTTTCTCTGGGGGCACACTGAGGAGTGGGGCCCTGAGTTCTCGGCTCCTCCAGGGCGGAGATTGGGAGGCCACCATTTTCACTCTTGGCCTCCAAAGCCAAACAGAAAGCTTGCAGGGAACAAAAGCTCCCAAGAACAAACAGAGCAGATTACTTAGCCCGACCGGCAAGGGCGGGGCAATTCTGCCTCCAGCAAAGACATTTGGGAACCACGGTGACAGGCCCCTCTCCCAGAAGATCAGCAAGAACAGCCAGCCAAGACCAAGTTTACCGATCAATGAGAACGGCAGAACTCCAGTGCTAGGGGAATACTTCACATAGAATCCATGGCTTTTTTACCATGATTCTTTAGTCTTTCAAAGTTTTTTTTTTTTTAACTGTCTTTTTTTTTTTAATTTTTATTTTTCCCTTTTTCAACCAACGTCTTACCAATCCCTTTTTTAAAAAACATTTTTATTTTTCATTTTTAGAGTCATATTCTACCCCTTCGTAGTAGTTACCCTTATTTTCGGTATATATATATATAAGTTGTTCTCTCTTTAAAATTTTGAGATAGTTTCTTCTAACAGATCAAAATATACCCTAAATCTCTAGTGTATGGTTTTGTTCTATTCTCCTGCCTGATCACATTCTCTCCCTTTTTTTTTTTTAATCCTCTTCTTTCTTTTTTCAAACAATTTATCAATTCCTTTTATAAAATTTTTTATAATTTTCATCTTTACAGTCATATTCCATCCCTTCATCATATCAAGTCTTATTTTTGTACATATATAAGTTTTTCTTTCTTTAAAATTCTGGGAGGCACTTTCTTCTAACAGACCAAAATACACCCAAAATCTAGTGTGTGGCACGGATCTATGCACCAGCCTGATCATATTTGATCATATTCTGTTTTTTTTTTGTTTTGTTCTTTTTTTGTTTGTTTTTATCTTTATCTTTTTCTTTTTTTTTTTTTTTCTTTTTCTTTTTTCTTTCTTTCCCTTCCTTTTCCCCTGGCTTCAGGTCTTTTCTGATATGTTTAGAGTATATTTTCTGGGGACGTTGTTACCCTTTTAGCATTATGTTCTCTCATTCATCTATTCTCCTCTGGACAAAATGACAAAACGGAAAAAATCACTTCAACAAAAAGAACAAGAGGTAGTACCGACTGCCAGGGACCTACTCAATACAGACATTAGTACGATGTCAGATCTAGAGTTCAGAATCATCACTTTAAAGATACTAGCTGGGCTTGAAAAAAGCATGGAAGTTATTAGAGAAACCCTTTCTGGAGAAATAAAAGAACTAAAATCTAACCAAGTCAAAATCAAAATGGCTATTAATGAGGTGCAATAAAAAATGGGGGCGCTAACCACTAGGATAAATGAGGCAGAAGAAAGAATCAGTGATATAGAAGACCAAATGATGGAAAATAAAGAAGCTGAGAAAAAGAGAGATCAACAACTACTTGATCACGAGGGCAGAATTTGAGAGATAAGCGATACCATAAGACGAAACAACATTAGAATAATTGGAATCCCAGAAGAAGAAAGAGAGAGAGGGACAGAAGGTATATTGGAGCAAATTATAGCAGAGAACTTCCCTAATTTGGGGAAGGAAATAGGCATCAAAATCCAGGAAGCACAGAGAACGCCTCTCAAAATCAATAAAAATAGGTCAACACCCCGACATCTAATAGTAAAACGTACGAGTCTCAGAGACAAAGAGAAAATCCTGAAAGCAGCTAGGGAGAAGAGATCTGTAACCTAAAATGGTAGGTTCATTAGATTGGCAACAGATCTATCCACAGAGACCTGGCAGGCCAGAAAGGACTGGCATGATATATTCAGAGCACTAAACGAGAAAAATATGCAGCCAATATCCAGCTAGGCTGTCATTGAAAATAAAAGGAGAGATAAAAAGCTTCCAGGACAAACAAAAACTAAAGGAATTTGCAAACATGAAACCAGCCCTACAAGAAATATTGAAAGGGGTCCTCTAAACAAAGAGAGAGCCTAAAACCAACATAGACCAGAAAGGAACACAGAAAATATAGAGTAACAGTCACCTTACAGGCAATACAATGGCACTAAATTCCTATCTTTCAATAGTTACCCTGAATGTAAATGGGCTAAATGCCCCAATCAAAAGACACAGGCTATCAGATTGGATTAAAAAACAGGCCCCATCGATATGCTGTCTGCAAGAGACTCATTTTAGACCCAAAGACACCCCCAGATTGAAAGTGAGGGGGTGGAAAACCATTTACCATGCTAATGGACACCAAAAGAAAGCTGGGGTGGCAATCCTTATATCAAACAAATTAGATTTTAAACCAAAGACAGTACTAAGAGATGAGGAAGGACACTATATCCTACTTAAACGGTCTATCCAACAAGAAGATCTAACAATTGTAAATATCTATGCCCCTAACATGGGAGCAGCCACTTATATAAGCCAATTAATAACAAAAGCAAAGAAACACATTGACAACAATACAATAATAATGGGGGACTTTAACACCCCCTCACTGAAATGGACAGATCATCTAAGCAAAAGATCAACAAGGAAATAAAGACTTTAAATGACACACTGGACCAAATGGACTTCACAGACATATTCAGAACATTCCATCCCAAAGCAACGGAATACACATTCTTCTCTAGTGCCATGGAACATTCGCCAGAATCGATCACATCCTAGGTCATAAATCAGGTCTCAACCGGTACCAAAAGATTGGGATCATTCCCTGCCTATTTTCAGACCACAATGCTTTGAAACTAGAACTCAATCACAAGAGGAAAGTCGGAAAGAACTCAAATACATGGAGGCTAAAGAGCATCCTACTAAAGAATGAATGGGTCAATCAGGAAATTAAAGAAGAATTAAAAAATTCATGGAAACAAATGAAAATGAAAACATAACTCTTCAAAATCTTTGGGATGCAGCAAAAGCAGTCCTAAGAGGAAAGTATATAGCAATCCAAGCCTTTCTCAAGAAACAAGAAAGGTCTCAAGTACACAACCTAACCCTACACCTAAAGGAGCTGGAGAAAGAACAGCAAATAAAGCCTAAACCCAGCAGGAGAAGAGAAATCATAAAGATCAGAGCAGAAATCAATGAAATAGAAACTAAAAGAACAGTAGAACAGATCAACGAAACTAGGAGCTGGTTCTTTGAAAGAATTAACAAGATTGATAAACTCCTGGCCAGACTTAGCAAAAAGAAAAGAGAAAGGACCCAAATTAATAAAATCATGAATGAAAGAGGAGAGATCACAACCAACACCAAAGAAATACAAACAATTATAAGAACATATTATGAGCAACTATATGCCAGCAAATTAGATAACCTGGAAGAAATGGATGCATTCCTAGAGATGTATCAACTACCAAAACTGAACCAGGAAGAAATAGAAAACCTGAACAGACCTATAACCACTAAGGAAATTGAATCAGTCATCAAAAATCTCCCAACAAACAAAAGCCCAGGGCCAGATGGCTTCCCAGGGGAATTCATCAAACATTTAAAGAAGAATTAATACCTATTCTTCTGAAACTGTTCCAAAAAATAGAAATGGAAGGAAAATTTCCAAACTCGTTTTTGAGGCCACCAATACCTTGATCCAAAACCCGACAAAGACTCTATCAAAAAGGAGAATTACAGACCAATATCCTTGATGAACATGGATGCAAAAATTCTCACCAAAATACTAGCCAATAGGATCCAACAGTACATTAAAAGGATTTTTCACCAGGACCAAGTGGGATTTATCCCTGGGCTGCAAGGTTGGTTCAACATCCGCAAATCAATCAATGTGATACAATACATTAACAAAAGAAAGAACAAGAATCATATGATCCTCTCAATAGATGCAGAAAAAGCATTTGACAAAGTACAGCATCCTTTCCTTTTTTTTTTTTTTTAAGGTTTTATTTATTTATTTGACAGAGAGAGACACAGCGAGAGAGGGAACACAAGCAGGGGGAGTGGGAGAAGGAGAAGCAGGCTTCCTGCCGAGCAGGGAGCTGGATGCAGGGCTCGATCCCAGAATCCTGGGATCATGACCTGAGCCAAAGGCAGCCACTTAACCAACTGAGCCACCCAGGCGCCCCTACAGCATCCTTTCTTGATCAAAACTCTTCAGAGTATAGGCATAGAGGGTACATACCTCAATATCAGAAAAGTCATCTATGAAAAACCCACAGCAAATATCATTCTCAATGGGGAAAAACTGAGAGCTTTCCCCCTAAGGTCAGGAACATGGCAGGGATGTCCACTATCACCACTGCTATTTAACATAGTATTAGAAGTCCTACCCACAGCAATCAGACAACAAAAAGAAATAAAAGGCATCCGAATCAGCAGAGAAGAAGTGAAACTCTCACCCTTTGCAGATGATATGATACTTTATGTGGAAAACCCAAAAGACTCCATCCCAAAACTGCTAGAACTCATACAGGAATTCAGTAAAGTGGCAGGATATAAAATCAATGCACAGAAATCAGTGGCATTTCTATACACCAACAGCAAGACAAAAGAAAGAAAAATTAAGGGGTTGATCCCATTTACAATTGCACCCAAAACCATAAGATACCTAGGAATAAATCTAACCACAGAGGCAAAGGATCTGTACTCAGAAAACTATAAAATACTCATGAAAGAAATTGAGGAAGACACAAAGAAATGGAAAAACGTTCCATGCTCATGGATTAGAAGAACAAATATTGTGAAGATGTCAATGCTACCTAGAGCAATCTACACATTCAATGCAATCCCCATCAAAATACCATCCTCTTTTTTCAAAGAAATGGAACAAAATCCTAAAATTTGTATGGAACCAGAAAAGACCCCGCATAGCCAGAGGAATGTTGAAAAAGAAAAGCAAAGCTGGCGGCATCACAATTCCGGACTTCCAGCTCTATTACAAAGCTGTCATCATCAAGACAGCATGGTACTGGCACAAAAACAGACACATAGACCAATGGAACAGAATAGAGAGCCCAGAAATGGACCCTCAACTCTATGGTCAACTCATCTTCGACAAAGCAGGAAAGAATGTCCAATAGAAAAAAGACAGTCTCTTCAACAAATGGTGTTGGGAAAATTGGACAGCCACATGCAGAAGAATGAAACTGGACCATTGCCTTACACCACACACAAAAATAGACTCCAAATGGTTGAAAGACCTAAATGTGAGACAGGAGTCCAACAAAATCCTAAAGGAGAACATAGGCAGCAACCTCTTCGACCTCAGTCTCAGCAACTTCTTTCTAGAAACATCGCCAAAGGCAAGGGAAGCAAGGGCAAAAATGAACTATTGGGACTTCATCAAGATAAAAAGCTTTTGCACAGCAGAAGAAACAGTCAACAAAACCAAAAGACAACTGACAGAGTGAGAGAAGATATTTGCAAATGACATATCAGATAAAGGGCTAGTATCCAAAATCTATAAAGAACTTATCAAACTCAACACCCAAAGAACAAAGAATCCAATCAAGAAATGGGCAGAAGACATGAACAGACATTTTTCCAAAGAAGACATCCAAATGGCCAACAGACACATCAAAAAGTGCTCAATATCGCTCAGCATCAGGGAAATCCAAATCAAAACCTCAATGAGATACCACCTCACACCAGTCAGAATGGCTAAAATTAACAAGTCAGGAAACGACAGATGTTGGCAGGGATGCGGAAAAAGGGGAACCCTCCTACACCGTTGGTGGGAATGCAAGCTGGTGCAACCACTCTGGAAAACAGTATGGAGGTTCCTCAAAAAGTTGAAAATAGAGCTATCATACAATCCAGAAACTGCACTACGGGGTATTTACCCCAAAGATACAAATGTAGGGATCCGAAGGGGTACGTGCACCCCAATGTTTATAGCAGCAGTGTCCACAATAGCCAAACTGTGGAAAGAGCCAAGATGTCCATCGACAGATGAATGGATAAAGAAGATGTGGTATATATATACAATGGAATATTATGCAGCCAGCAAAAGGAATGAGATCTTGCCATTTGCAACGACGTGGATGGAATTGGAGGGTGTTATGCTGAGCGAAATAAGTCAATCAGAGAAAGACGTGTATCCTATGACCTCACTGATATGAGGAATTCTTAATCTCAGGAAACAAACTGAGGGTTGCTGGAGTGGGGGGTGGGGTGGGAGGGATGATGCAGTGACTGGGTGATAGACACTGGGGAGGGTATGTGCTATGGTGAGTGCTGTGAATTGTGCAAGACTGTTGAATGACAGATCTGTTCCTCTGAAACAAATAATGCAATATATGTTAAGAAAAAAAAAAAGATAGGAGGGGAAGAATGAAGGGGGGAAATTGGAGGGGTAGACAAACCATGAGAGACGATGGACTCTGAAAAACAAACTGAGGGTTCTAGAGGGGAGAGGGGTGGGAGGATGGGTTAGCCTGGTGATGGGTATTAAAGAGGGCATGCTCTGCATGGAGCACTGGGTGTTGTGTACAAACAATGAATCATGGAACACTACATCAAAAACTAATGATGTAATGTATGGTGATTAACATAACAATAAAAATTTAAAAAAACCATAGTCATTACTAAAAATTAAATTAACTTACAACTTTTCGCTTTATATTAAAACAAAAGCAATAAATATTCAAAATGCAAAAAAAAAAAAAAGAAGTGGTAGAATTCAAGGCAAAATCGGGTTTTCCGCACAATTCTGCCAAGAGTTAGCTGTGATCGTGTCTGGAAGAAACAATCAGTGTGGGTAACTTAGATTTACAGTGTTTTGCTGCCTATAAAGCTCTTCCCATTCTGTTACCCACTTGGAGCCTGTGGTGGCTATCCCCCAGAACAACCCCCAGTGATCCTTCCTCCTGGTATTTGCTCCCTTGTGTAGTCTCCTCCCACACTGTACCAAGATTCTGTCTTGGTCCCTGTCAGATCATTTTCACAAGGGGAATTAAGATGCCATGTCCTGAGCAGTCCTTAGGAAGAGGCCCATGTGGTAAGGAACTGAGGCCCCCTGCCAACAGCTCCATGAGTGAGCCTAGAAGCAGATCCTCCCATTCAGCCAAGCCTTCAGGTGACTGCAACCCCAGCAACATCCAGATTGTACTCCTTAAGAGACCCTGAATCAGAACCATCCAGCTAAGCTTCTCCTGAATTCTTGACCCTCAGAACATACGAGATAATAAAAGTTTGATGTTTTAAGCCACCAAATTTTGGGAGTAATTGTTACACAGCAGTAGAAATGCAGTATCAGGCCTGACAGCCTACCAGCCAACCAACCTGAGCACCCAATGTATTATCATCCCCATTCGGCAGCTGAGAAAAGAGAGGCCAAAAGTCAAGTAATTTGCCCAAGGTCTCACAGTAATTGGAAGCCCTAGGTCTTGAACTGCATCAACTTAACAAATCAACTTAACAAATATTTCAGTGACCTTAGTATCAAATAAAATAGTAAGGGTTGTTGGTCTTTTTTTTTTTTTTTAAGATTTTATTTATTTATATGAGAGAGAGAATGAGATAGAGAGCATGAGAGGGGGGAGGGTCAGAGGGAGAGGCAGACTCCCTGCTGAGCAGGGAGCCCGACGTGGGACTCGATCCCGGGACTCCAGGATCATGACCTGAGCCGAAGGCAGTCGCTTAACCAACTGAGCCACCCAGGCGCCCGGGTTGTTGGTCTTCAGAACATGTAAAAATGATGCTTTAAAGAAATAAGTACATGAAAAGAAACATGCTTAAAGTAGCACCTTTTGCTGAGTGCCCCAATATTTCCTGCTATTTAGGTTGTGAGCAGAGGTAGGTACAAAAAGAAGTGTTATTCTGATCCTTGATTGGGGCTTGTTGCCAGAGTTTGGTCTTATCCTCTGCAGTGCATAATTTGTGATAAAATTGGCAAGAGAATGTATGCTCCAATAACTTGGCCGATTGCATTAGGCACACAGAGTCTTAAAGAGTATTATTTATGATAAAAGCTGACCAAGGATTCTTACATCAGAAGAATGGGGGTGGGGGAGCCCTAATGCATGTGAAACACCTGAACACAATAAAACCCAAGGCAGAAGCATACAATGTTGACATTCTTTTGGCTTTTATTTTAGAAAAAATGTCTCTCCTATTCTTATAACCACTGGGATTTTTTTTTTTTTAATTTCAAGAAACATCACTTGCTCACATATAAATCCTCTATTTCTCAGGCTGAGATATTTAAGATGCCTGTATGTAGACTGAGTGTCTTCAGAAAGGGCCAGCTCAGACGCCTGGCATTCTCCACAGGGAAGGAGAAGAGCACCACTTGGTGGGAAGTAGGAAGAGTAAGTCAGGGCCCCATCAGGCTGCTAATATCTACTGAGTATCAATGGGCAAGTTTTTGGAATTGTGAAGAGCTGTGGCCATCCCTTGTTTTTTCCCCTTAGCTTCCCAAAGGGAAAGGAGAGATAAGAGGAGTCCAAAATACTCAGCAGGAGTAGCCTTATTTTTTAAGGCATAGTCAAGACCTGACCCCAGGACCAATAAAAGTTTGTCCATTTATAAAGTTTCAGGCCCATAATTTAAGGTAAGATTCCTCCATGAACAGAGTGTCTCATAACCAGTATGTCGTGTGTGTGGTTCTACGATTGTTACATAATTTTGGTGTGTCTCATTCCAGTGACTTCCCAGTACACTTAGAATAAAACCCAAACTCCTTATGGAGCCTATAAGGCCCTGGATAATATGGACGCTGCCAACCTCACCCAGCCTTTACCTTATACTCTCCCCAGGGTCATGGCCATGTGTCAGCCATTCTGGCCCCTTACATCCTCAGGCACTCTTCTTCAGGCAGTGGGATTTCCTGCTTCTTCTACTTTATCTCCCCTTTATCAAGTTGGCTTATTCTTGTGTTCAGGTTCCTGACCACCCAATGTAAATGAGACTTCCTTCCCTCAGCCTGTCCCATCATCCTGATTCACTTTTTGCCACTGAACACTATCAGAAAATAACTCACTTAATTATAAAATAATATAATCTGACCTTTATTGAGCAGTTTCTACATGCCAAGCACTGTTTTAAGGGCTTTCATTGTAATAACTCATTAGGTCCTGATAATAATCCATTATACCTACTACAGCTGAAGGACCAGGACACAGGTTAAGTACCTTGCCTAAGTGATGCAACTACTTGGTAGCTGGAACCAGGAACCACCCCAGGATTTATTTCTTATTTTTTGTCTGTCTTCCATTGGGCTGGAAGCTCCATGGGAGAAGGACTTTTGCAGGTCTTGTTCACTGCTGTATCCCATCACGGTGCCTAGCACATAGCAGGTGCTCAATAAATAGCCTTTTAATGAATGAATGAATAAAAAGATTTCAAAGCCCTACCCCTGCTCATACCCATCCCATTTTCTGGGATATGTGTGCAGATGTTAGCAATCCTCTATTAATTTTCGCCAAGTCGGTGAATTACGTGAGCTCTGCTTCAAACAGACCCCTGCTAAGGTAAGGCAGTTTGAAGTATCAAAAAGTCTCCTTACCTGGGCACGCTCTTGTGGTTGAGACCGACGTGTCCTTCTTCAGCCCAATCAAGCACGCTCTTCCAGCTGAGCATTGCAAACGTGATGTTGCAGGCACTCCAGGCATCTGGGGCCTGGTTAAGTTCGCTTTCTCATTGTTTCTTTGCGGAAGCCAGGCCCTCCTGTGCCATCTTGGCTGCGAGGGACACTTGAAGTTTTAAAAAATTTCAAGACGAGTGGACTGGGCTGGCTTCTGGAGGGAAGATCCTACAGCAATTATCAGAAAATGTCCTAATAGGACCAGAGAGTCCTGCGTCCTTTTGAGCACTTTAGAGGTATGGGATATCTCTAAAGTCTGAAAACAGGAAAAAAGAAAAAGCAGGGATACCAAATATTACAATATTTTTGGTAATAAGAAAATTTTAGTTTATAATTTAACCAAGGTGCATTATTTCCCAAGATCAATTTATTATCCTCAATATTGGCTCCTGGGTTGTCGACGCTCATGGGTGGGCTGGATTAACCCTCGTAAACACCTGAGTGTGCCTCGCGCTCACACTCCCCGCAGCGAGCTGGGGCGGCGCGGAGGGTCCCCGAAACCCACATTGGAACTTCCTCAGTTCCTCTCCAGAATCCCGGCGGGGCCGCAGTAAGCAGGCAGGACTGGCGTTCTGCGAGTGCCCAGCCCCTCCGCAGATCCTAACGTGGGTGATTCTCCTGGCCTCTTCCGAAAACATGCCAGGCGCGAGCCGAGCGGCAAGCTTCCCTCACGTCCTCCACCCCACAACCGCGTTCTCCAAGTCACCATTTGCGCCCGCATTCCTCTCCGCACTCGGCTGTCGCTCAGTTCCGGAGGCCTCGGAGCTGAGACCTTCTGCCCACTAGAGAGGAGGAGGTGGTGGCTGGAGGGCGGCAGAGCGCTGAGGCCAGGCAGGTGGGTGCGGGCCCGGGAGCCCGGGACTTCCGCGCTTGACTCTACCAGGCTACACCTGGGATCTAACTAACCCCGCAGCTGCAAGGCTGGGAAAGGCCTGTTGTAAAACTTTAAGCCGGAGCAGAAGGAAACTACCCAGCGTCTTCTTTGCCCTCGGAGCTGTGCGGACACTGGGCACTCAAAGATAAAACATGCAGCCACTGCCTTCAAGGAGCTCAAAGTCTGGTGGACTCCACGGGCTGCGACAGGGCTCCACGCGAGGCTGGGAAGGGGGCAGGAGATGGAGCGGGTGTGAGAGTGAGAGCATAAGAAGGGGTCTTAGCCCAGCATGGGAATCAAAAAGGGCTCTGCAGAGGAGGTGAAGCCTTGAAAGAGACCCGAAGTACCGAAAGGAGTTGGTTGAAAGGAGAGCGGAGATGCTCCCTGAGAAGACCCAGAGCAACCAGAGAGAAAGGCGCACCTAGGACCTTACGGAGTCGGGGGGAGGGGGGACCAGAAGGATATAGGGTTGTGACCTCCGAGGTCCCTCCTTCACTTCTACACGAACGAGGACAGTTGCCGGCAGCAACCCTATTGCTCAGGTATCCAGACAGAAGGCTTAGGCTAGCACGCGGCGTGCTTTGAGTCATTGCGCTGCGTAAAGGTGCGCATACGTACTTAAGGGTGTGCGAGGATTCTTTCCGCAAACGCGGAAGCGGAAAGGCCGCACCTCAAGGAGGTCTCCAGCTTTGGGGAGTGGCCTGACCGCCTGAGGCCCGAGCTTCAGGTTTCGGATAAAGCAGTAGGCGCGTTTAGGCGACCTTTGTCCTAAGACCTGTTCCAGTGGTGACCAAATCCCCTGGCTCTCCCCAGGGGCCAACTCTCCAGGACGTCTGCCCAGTGGTCTAGGCCTGGCAGGGAGGCCGACCTTAGAGGGACAGCTCAAAGAAGGAAGAGGCATGGGCTGGAGACAGTACCAGGAAAGACTCCGGGATCACGGGAACTCCTTCGAGGGGCCCAGAACTGAGTCTTGAATAAACAGGTAGCCAACCAGCACTGTGTAAGGGTTGTCAGCGGCTGCGCGGTTCGCCTAGAGACGCTGGGATGCCAGGCTGGGAAGGCGCGGCCCTCAACCCTGAGTTCCCTCCCAGCGCGGAGTTCAAGTCTCAAGGCCAAGATGAGCAAGGGGATACTGGCTCCCTCCAGGGTCGGTGCAGTCATTTGGCGCCTGGGGCTCCGGCCCTGCCCACAAACTGCCACCCCACCATTGCTTCCCCTTTGTACTAATCTGCTCAAGAGTCTTGGATTACAAACTAGGATGGAGTGTGAGATGTTTAGAAAGTAGCGCAGACAGGAGGTGGAAGAGGAAATTTGAGGAACTGAAGAGGGGCGCACGCTTGCCCCGAGGCAACTGGAATGAGTTGGCTCAGAGGCTGCGAAGAAAGAAAGGGTCTGCGACCTTGTGCCAGATCCCCTCCTTGAGCAGTTTCTTAGAGGTTGGTTTGCATCAACCCATTAATTTTGTGTGTGGGTTTGGTGTCCCCCGAGGGTTCCAGAGTGAGAGTTAGCGGGTCTCCGCCAGACGCTATAGCTCTCTGCAGATATGAGCATTTGTCATTCTTTCCTCAATCTGTGGAGATCGCCCAGTGGAACTCAAATTGCCTGGCTCTTAGACCTCGATCCCTGGCAGGCTCTGAGCGCAGCGCTTAGTCCGCAGGCTAGTCGGATCTGAGTAGGGGTTGCCTGAGACTCTTGAAACCCTCCCCGACTGGGCTGAAAAACACCTCTACTTCCTGGTACGCCAAGCTAAGTGAAACTTCTTGCAGAAAACAGGGTTAGAGGGCGGGATAAAGGCCGGGGCTGGTGCTGAGAGTAATGTAAAAACTGTGCACCTGCTCACAAGCCCACACGGAGGTGGCTCACCTGGCGCAAGGTCTATTGTCTGGGAAGCCAGGTCTCCAACCAGAGCATAAGTGAAACAAGCGCAGGCGTAAAGATCAGTCTTCCAGTGAGGTTTATCTACATGGCCGGTTTCAATGGCTCCGATAGCCAGCACCTCTGGCTTGCGGCACCATCTAAGCTTCAGACCTGCGCCCGCGTGGGGTGGAAAACAAATTAGGGGTTTTCAAATCCCATACACGTAGCATCACCACTTCCCACTGGAGTTATTTGGCAAATCACTTAGCCTTTCTCAACCTCAGTTTCCTAATCTGCAAAATGGGCTCTCTGAAGAGCGCGCTAGGGTTGAGAAATGCCACGGGTCTAATTGTAGGAAGGAGACTCAAAGCCTTCGCCTCAAACGTGATAGACTACATGTTAAAGAAAACCCCTCTCTCCCTGCTTCCTCTTTTTCTGCTTGCCTCCCCCACCACCAACCCCTCCAAGCACGCTGAACCATGCGTTTCTGGTCGTCCTCCCGAGAGAGGCTGGTGCAAAAGCCAATAAGCCTGGAACACACGCAGGTCCTGCTGGGCCTGGGACAATGGTTTCCATTTAATAAATATTTCCCCCAAGGGCATTTCACATTGGGCAGGCAATTATTCAAAGGAAACAGGCACGCAGGTTGGTTCTGCGTGTTATTTCGTCCTTTTTACCCTAAGAATGTTCATCTGACGCAAGAAACGAGTCTCGAATTCTCGCTGGATGGAAGAGGTGCCCAGGGACAAATCGGCCCTGAGTGCCGATACAGCCTGAGACTCCATTCTAGGGCATCTGCAAGAAGGGGCAATGGGAAAGCCCCCATGCCCCACCGGGAGCAGGCCCGGCCTCCAGGCTGTCCTTTCCGTATGAACAGATGTAGGGGGAAAGTTGGAGGTTTAAAAACACTAAACAATAATATCGTAAATAGGAATCATGACGGAAATCCCATTCCCCAGCCTCTCCACAAAAGTGAAGAGCGGATCGCTGCGCTCTTCTAGCTCACCCACCAGGGTTTGAAAACTGCGCTGCCAGACACGAGGCCTTCCAGCAACGGCTTGGAATGCACCGCTGTGCTAGCCCAGGACCCAGCGCTTTGCCCAGGCGCCACATCCTGGGGCAGGGGTGGAGGCGGAGCCCCAGGGGCATCCCGTGAGAACGCCGCCAAAGGACCCCAAGAGTATGGCTAGAAAAGTTTATTTCGCTTTTTAATCTGAGTTTGATATATTCTTTTTCTTTACCGAGGATCTTTGACAAGGGGGGAAAGTGCTGTCCTTGCATTTCGTGGCGAGGCTGTCCTATTTATCAGCACGCGCTCTCGGCTCACTCGCTTTGCTGCCCCCTCCCTAGGTCTTTGTATTCGAAGGCCTAATTCTCCTTTGCACGACCGGGAAAGGAAACAGGCACGAAGAGTTTTATTTGTTGACAGTGCCAGAAACAACGTGGAATCCAAGTCCCCAGTCCTGAGCTGGCCGCTCTGTTCTCTCCCTCTCTCAATCTTTCCTTCACACCTCTCCCCGCCCCCACTAGTCGCGCTCTCTCTTTCCTCCCCGGGCGCGTTGGCAGGTGCGCCCCCTTGCCTTCTCTGTTGCTGATTGGCGCCCAGGTTGGGGAGTCACCGCCCCGCGCTTATGTCAGAGTGCGTGCTGTCCGGGCCCACCTCGCCTTTGAACTTCGCCGCTTTTGGCTCCCGTTCACCAGCCTCCCTGCATTCTCAGCCAGGTGCTGTGCTAGGCAAGGCAGCTCCGGGAAAACCACGGGAGGGGGGAGGGAACCACAGCGGTAGACACAGGAGAGAAGAGAACCAGAGAAGGCGAAGGTGGAGAGGGGGAGAAGGAGGAGCTTCCTGCCCTCGCCAGCAAATTACCTGGCCACTTAATCCCAGAGACTCTGGTACTTGGGCCCCAGCCTCTGGTGCCGGCAGCCCCCAGCCGGCTGCCCTCTCCTCCCCCGCCCCTCCTGTCCTCACTCGCCCCCACCCCGGGGCCTGCCTGGGTGCCGGGACTGGCATGATCAGCTGAACTTTGCGAGGTTAGCGCTTCTCTCTGGCTTCCCCTCAGCGGTGCGGAGGCGAGGGGAGCGCAGAGCACCGGCTCAGGACGGACAAACAGGCAGACAGACAACCGCGCTCGGGCTTGCCTGCAGAGCCCCTACACTCCCCACCCCCACCCGCCTAGCCTCCGGGACCATGTCCAAACCTTCAGACCACATCAAGCGACCCATGAACGCCTTCATGGTATGGTCCCGAGGCCAGCGGCGCAAGATGGCCCAGGAAAACCCCAAGATGCACAACTCAGAGATCAGCAAACGCCTAGGCGCCGAATGGAAGCTTCTGTCCGAGGCAGAGAAGCGGCCGTACATCGATGAGGCCAAGAGGCTACGCGCCCAGCACATGAAGGAACACCCTGACTACAAGTACCGGCCACGGCGCAAGCCCAAGAACCTGCTTAAGAAGGACAGGTATGTCTTCCCCCTGCCCTACCTGGGCGACACGGACCCGCTCAAGGCGGCCGGCCTGCCCGTGGGGGCCTCCGACGGCCTCCTGAGCGCGCCCGAGAAAGCCCGGGCCTTCTTGCCGCCAGCCTCGGCGCCCTACTCCCTGCTGGACCCCGCGCAGTTTAGCTCAAGCGCCATCCAGAAGATGGGTGAAGTGCCCCACACCTTGGCCACCGGCGCACTGCCCTACGCTTCCACCCTGGGCTACCAGAACGGCGCCTTCGGCAGCCTGAGCTGCCCCAGCCAACACACGCACACGCACCCGTCCCCCACCAATCCCGGCTACGTGGTGCCCTGTAACTGTACCGCCTGGTCTGCCTCCACCCTGCAGCCCCCCGTCGCCTACATCCTCTTCCCGGGCATGACCAAGACTGGCATAGACCCTTATTCATCAGCCCATGCCACGGCCATGTAACCCCCAGCCCAGCCCGCCAGACCTGGAGGGTGACCTGGAAGCGGGGTCTGCACCCTGTCCTCTGCGCCTAGCGGGGGCCTGCAGATGCCTCCGGGTCAGCTGTGCCGCTGCCCGCTACCCTACCCCAGACTCTGCCTCTCTTCCAGGGGGATGGTAGGGGCATCCTCCCGGACCCAAGGCGCAGACAGGTGCCAGAAACTTGCGAACATATGACAGCTATACAGCTGCTCCTACCCCGACTGTCCCAAAACAAATCTCCAACTGTACCCCCTTTGGACAAAAGAAGTAGGCAGTTTTGCTTTATTTATGTCCCCTTCTCTCTCCTCTGATGGGCTTTGGACTCCAGAACTCCCAGATCCTGGTATTATATCTAGAATATGCATATATATTTTTTTCTTTTGCACCCTGAAGAGTTAGCTGTGTCTCTGTGTTTTGCCATCAGACACAACTAGGTGCCATTTGCTCTATGTGTGGGGGGAAAGGCTTAAAATTTTAAAACTACAGAAAGGGAAATATTTCTATTTAAAATCATGCTATGATAGTGTTTGCTTCTTTAAAGGTAAAACAAAGGGACCCACATGATTATTTTCTTTGTATAAAGCAGTGCTCCTAGAGACCTAAGTTTACTTTTAGACAGAATGTCAGGTTATGAAGTCAGGAAGTAGAAAGTGAACAAAAATTAAAAGAATAAAAACATCCTAAATGGTCATAAATGTTTTGACGATGTCTTGGAAATGTACCTAGAAGGATTTCACCTCCTTACTCTGTTCATTTGTTGAACAAAGACGTTTTGAATAAAGACAATCTGTCATTGCAAAAAGTAACCTTTGATGTGCATAAAATCTGAAGTCAGGAGACCCTGCCCGAGGGGCGGTGAAGTCGGGTCGTCGGAGGCTTAGAGCACGTAGAGTGACTAGCAGTGACGGCTGGCCTTGCGTGGGCCGAGCCTGGTGGCCTGTGGGCCAGATGCAATGGGGCCCAGAGTCTGGGATTCGTCCCAATCGATCGCGCCCTCTGGACCCGCTATTTGCCTTTAGAGGCTGGACAAAGGTATCGGTCCCTTGGACGTCACTCCTTCCATGCCTTCTTCACAAAGTGGTCAGACCACTTCAAGGAGCGAATGTGCTAAGACAAAAGCCGACCCAGACCTCTGAGACCTGGGTGCATTTTCTTTTCTTTTAAACCAAACTCCGAAAGAATGGAAAAAAGTGCAGAGTCTACTGGGAACCAGTTGCGCACCAGGCACGGAGTCCTGCGGTGGGTGTTTAAGTTCAGTGCATGGGGGAAGACTGGTGCAATTGGTATTTTTAAAAGATGCTTGAGAACGCTGCTGCTGGCTCTTGGGATTTGGGGCTCCATACTGGTTCCTAAGTTAAACTATCAAAGTCTAGGAAACCTAGAAAAATGTGTCTTAGGTCCCTGCTCTGGACTATGGGAGACTTTTTACCAAGATTCTGCGGGATCCAAGGAAAAAGGGAGGCGACACGGCTCAGGCATGGAGTGAAAAAAATCATAAAAATTCAATAACTTTCAGCCCTTGGTGTTTAACAAAAAACCAAAAAGAGCCTTTTCCTTTCCCCACTGGGTGAATGTTAGCTGAAGATTGCTCTGTTTTTCATAGAGGAGAAGGGACCTTCTGATGCCTTCCAGCCCAACTCTTTGGAACTTGTTCTCAAAATCGAAGGGTGCTCCCTCACCCCTCTCTCTCATCAGTCTGACCCCCAAAGCCGTGCTCTTGCATGTTTTTCCATAGGTGGGGTGCTTTGCCCACTGGCTTTGATGTGGTGCAGAATGGGGGTGGGGACCAGCCTAGCGATTTGTCTGCTTTCTGTTTCTGTTGAGGGATTTTTGTGCTTGCTTCTGCCATTTCTAAAGGAGTCGGTGGCTGGAAGTGCAAGGGAAACGTTGTCAACAGACACCGAAGCCGAAAAACCACCGATTAGCATATTGTCCTCAAAACAATTAGAAGTGTTTGAGGTGTTATTTGGAGCCTATTCATCGAGCCCCTTTGTCAAAGGGGGATTTTCATTATTAAAAAAAAAAAAGTTAGCAGTTGTCCATCTGGCTGAGCTGAATAGCAAAGTGATCAGTGTTGTATATGCTTTTCTCATTAAGAGCTCTTTTGAGACCGATGTTAGAATTAAATGGTATAACACAATTAACATACACGGGCGTTGAATAGGAGGGGACGCCTATAAATAATAGATAGATAAATAAATGAGCGATCAGGCGAAGGTAAACAAAAGCGGGCTGGGGACGTGTAGGGGGAGGCCGGGCGGGCTGCGCCACGCTTACTTAGCATCACAAAACCCTCTTACAAATCGAGACAATTAGGAAGTGACTTGCCTCTGGTGGCCGTCAGGTCTGGGGGCTCTAGGCGCTTAGGGAAAGCCCCTCCTTCCGCCCCCTAGAAGCCCAGGAGGCCTAGGGCGGAGGCACCGCGGTTTCGCTGTCTGATATAACCCCAACTGACAGTCCTGTCAGCCGCTCTGATCTCCCTCATAGCTCAGTGTCCCTTAACATCTCCTAAGATGAAGCTTACAGGGGTCTGGGTGTCTCCCCGCAGAGCCCGGCGCACCAGCGCCCCAGGTGCACAGAGCGCCCCGGCCCGAGGAGGATTCTGGCGCACACGGCCCGACCAGGGTGCCCAGGAGACTCCCGGGCTGGCTTAGGCTGAGAAGGGGTACCAGGTGGGTCCAAGAGGGGAGGCCTCGGGCGGCGGCGGCGGAAGCTGGAAAACTGAAACCAGGGTTCCAGACTGCGCCCGGTCCTGGGGACTCCAAAAGGAGCTCCAGGAAACTGGGGTGAGCTGTAGCAGGGAGGCGCCCGTGTGCCCGCGGCTGGGTGATTGAGACTAGTTTCCAACCAGCAGAGAGCGCGGGGCCCAGCGCAGGTCCCGGGACCTAAAGCCATAGACCTAGCTCTAGCCGTGTCTGTTCCACCTCGTCTCTTTCCTTCCTAGTCGGGCCATGTCCAGCTCTCTGTCCTTCTCAGGCCTGGCCCCAGCCTCGGCCCCGCAGCGCCTGCCTCTGCCTAGCCTCCCGCGCCCCGCGGGCCGCAGAGGCTCCGCCGAGGTGCGCGGCTGCGACTCGCCCTAACAAACAGCCGAAATCCTCCTCGTCACGCCGCTGACAGGGGCCGATTACTGACTTTGAAGTCAGGCGCAGACAAAAAGAAATCCCCTGGGGGGGGGGGGGGGAGCAGTCCCTGTCAAACCTGTTTGCTCACACCTGTCTCTTTCTTTCAAGAAAATCATTAAAGCAAACCTGTAGGGAGAGGAGCGCCCCGCCCGCCCGGAGTGGAGGAGAGCCGCTTCTCCCGAGCGCGAGCGCGCTACTCGCAGCAAAGAGCAGTCAAGAGTCACCCTCGACAGACTCTTGGTGTCATCGGGAGAACGCGAACTCCCGGGGCGCGCGGGGCGACAGGGACCCTGCAGGAGCCGACTCCGTGGACTCCTCCGAGCTCTGAGCGCGTCCCGCAGCCTGGGGGTCCCAGACTTCTGCCCGCAGCCTTGGCCTCCCTGGAGCAAGGGCAAGGGTGCCAGAGAGGGCCCGGGCCGCTCGCCTGCGGGGACTGCTTCCGGGGAACAAAAAAAATTGACCCCAAAACATGCCACGCTCACCCCCACCTCTCCTCTACTAGGCATTTTCTAGGACCCTGGAGTCCTGACCAACACAGGCTCCAGATGGCACCGGGTGGCGCTGGTGCGGCAGGGGCAGAGTTGTTTGGGTTTTAGTTAGGTTTTCTTTCTTAAACCTTGGCAGCCCCCTGGCTCAGGGGCACACTGGCCAAATCCTCTGGTAGATTCGAGATCATTGGCCCCCTTCCGCTCCTGGCCTCTCATGGAGAACTCCCGCAGCCTTTCAGGCGCTTCCCCAGCTTTGGGTCTGTCTCCAGAAATCTTTAATTCCCTTCCAGTTTCTGAGTTTTCCCATTTAAATATTAGTTTCCTCAGAAAAACCAACTTTATACTGGGAGACACCAGCTACTTAAAGTAAATCTCACTGAGGTGTGAGTGACTGACATCGGAAACCCTCTTAACATTTGCATTTTAAAACTGGATCTAGATAACCTCCTGGGTTTTCCAGTCACCTAAGCAGGGTGATGTTTCAGTCAGGAGGGTCTAGGAAACTTTCATTACACCGCGCTACCTAGAGAAGCGTCTCCCCCGTGGGCACCCTCTCTGGAGAGAACTGAGACTGCCAGGGCCCGGAAAACTTAGTGAGGCTGGCGCTAGGACTGCCCTCGAGGACTCTCCTTCAGCTCCTCCCCGGCTCTGGTCTTGTCACCATTGTTCAAGCGGACAATGAATTTCAAGTCATTTGAATTTGAAAACCACTTAATTCACAAGATTCGTATTAAGAACTCTCATCTCTTTATTTGCTGAGTGGATTGTGTGTGAGTGTGAGAGAGGAAGACAGAAGGGGCACGTTAGATTTGGGTATGTAGATGCCAGGACCTTTCCTCCAGCCATGGCCAAGGGGCGCGCCCTCCTAGCCTCTGGCGCTGCGCTGACCTCGAGACCCTCGACTCAGCTTTGGGGGCACTATTTGGGCCGGTTACTCTCTTGGCGCTCCGGGGATCGTACTTGTCCTGGAACCAGAAGCGTTGGCGCTGGGCAGCTGCAGAGTAATTAAGAAAATAATAAAGTTGGGGACGGGTGGGAATCTCTAGAAATTCTGGGGCGGGCGTAGACGCGGAACTGGAGATTCGCGGTCGCTTCGGCCTAACCCTTGCTCTGTGCGCTCCGGGAACAGCGACTTGGTGGTGCCTGCCCTGGCACTGGGAAGGGGGCTGGAGGCAGAAAAGAGAGCCTCGACACTCCCTCCTCGCCCAGCCCCCGACCCTGCATCCGGCTTAGCTGTCACCCGCGGCCCCCTGCCAGTCCCTGGGTCGGGGTGTCGGAGTTGTGCTCTTGTGAAGCTGGAAGGGCCTCGGGCCCAGGAAGTTCTTGGGAGGCCTCCCTAGATTCTTGTCCTCTTCGCTCGAATTCCTGCTCTGTGCATCCTCGCCGACCCCCCAAAAGGCCCCAAGAATTTGGTCCGAGTCGGGGAAGGGAACGGGTCCTCAGGCCGGACAGAGACAGAAAGGAGCCCGTGTTTCCTCTTTGCTACAAAATGAAGGAGTTGCGCTATTTCTGGCGGCCAGTGGCCATTTCCAAACTTTTCCACTCTTGGGTCGGGAAGAGAAGCAATCAAACGCGATTCGTGCCTTCGGGGCAGGGCTGGAAGGGACTTCAGGAAAACTCTGCCAGCCGGCCGGACCGCACTCGGCCGGGAGCCAGGAGGAGACGAAGCCCAGACCCGTCGGCCGCGAGCCGGGAAGACCGGTCGTTCTAGAGCGCAGGGCCCCTCCGGCCTCAAGGCCGCCGCGTCGCCTGCTGCTCCCTGCTCGTGAGCTCAGCCTCTCCTGGGTGCCTCAGGGCTCGGTGGCACCTCAGAGCACCGAGGCTCTGCGGGCGCTAGAGCGGCGCGGAGCAGGAGGGGAGGAGGGTGTGAGGCGCGCGCTGGGTTCGGCGGGAGAGGCGGGAGAGGCGGGAGCGGCGCCCCAGCCTAGCGGACGGAGGGCGGAGAGCCGGGAGTCCCGAGAGCCTCCGAGCGGCTCCCGACTTCGTGCAGCGGGGCCAAGCCCCTGCGGGCTCTCGGGACGCCCCGCCCGGGTACCGCGGGAGGAGGGAGTGGGGGGGAGGGAGCCGGCGGCCGAGGCGCTCGCCGCTGGTCCCCGTTCGCCCGGCACCCCCCGTGGCGCGGCGAGTCAATGGGATTTGCACACTCGAGGTGTAACAGCATTACTGCATTAATTACCATTTCCATTTCACGTCCAGATTGTTTACTTATCTGCGGGAAACATATGTCGGGAGAAGTTCACATTCCGGATTCTGCTCCGCTGCCCAAGGTGCAATTCCGGGGAGGCGGCGAGGGGGAGGGGAGGGCTTCAGATTTTTTATTACACCCTCTAGCCTTATCTGCCGCTGTAAATTATGAGGATCCTCCATTGAGCGGCATATGGAGATTATATACTTTTTTGAATATCGTTTCCCAAAGCCTGCAGATTTTCACTTTGAAATGAAACAATCCTTTACCGACTCCCTCGGGGCCGGGCGCCTGCTGCGCTCCCCCGTGCGGCCTGGGGGACCCTTTTTGCAGGGCCGCGCACGCACCCACAGCCCCAGTGCTGCGGCCACTGCCCAACGGAACCCTATTTTCCAGGATCTGAAATAATCTCTCGGGGAAAGCCCATCCTTCGAAAGTGTTTGAGAACCAAGGCGGCGCCCCTGCTCTGTTTTCTGCACCTCATCCCCGGACTTCTGCGCCGTTTGCAGCTCTCTTTCATTTTGGATACCCGCATAGACACGAGCCCACTTCTGCCCTCTTGCTGCGCCTCGCGGCTCCAAACCCGTGGAGAGGGTTGAGGAGTCCACGCCTGCCTGCAGCAGCCTGCCTCGCCCTCACGCACCTCGAAGGTTCCCAAGCGCACTGGGCTTGGGACAGCCAATTTTGGCTTCTTTGTTTGGGGTGCGGTGGAGGTGGTGGGGAATGTGCCCCCGCTTGAGACCGCTTATTGTGAACCCCGAACGGAAATCCTGTGTGGAAGGCAACTGCCTCCCTGCTCCGGGATAAGCAGGACCAACCAGAGCAGCACGGACCGAATCCCATCTTTCTTATCTCTCGGAGACTCCTTTCAGGCTGAGATCTGAGAGGGAGGGAAAAGGAAGAGACAATCATTGTTCTTCTTCTTTTTTTAATTTAATATACCAAGCCACCCGTTCAGGTCATTTATATGCTTAATTTAGTGATAAAAAGTCAATAAGCAGAATCAGAGGATTCTCCTCTCTTTCTATTTCTTTGACCACATTTTTCCACAGTAATTAGGAACACAGTATAATATATGTGCCCCTGGTTTTTTTTTTTCCGTTCAATGGTTTGTCTGCAATGCAATTATAATAGGTGTGCTTTTTGTAATGTAATTTGTTCACCTTCTTAAGGACATAGAAAAAATATGCCTCTTATGTGATTATTTTTCATCTTGTTTAGGTTCGGCTTGAAGTATTGCACACGTTCCATATGTAGACACCCACTCTCAAAAAACCAAATTCAGAAATTTCCCTGAAATGCCCGTTCTTAGGATGCTAAATATCCCATGGGAAACGTATTGCAATGTTATACTAAGAACAATTAAATGTACCAAAGCAATGCAATTAAGGTGGAAAAAAAGTAAGATGGAATAATGGGGAAATAAACAGATTCTTTTCCATTAAGTATTGTTTTGGGATTTCTAATTTTTTCAAGACCTCTAAGAAAATTGTGAGGTGTCACTTCTCTCTTCTGGGTCTATCTGTAATTGAATCTAGGTCACTATTCTAAAGCAAGAAAAGTCTGCTTCCCACTTTCCTACATCAGGTTGAAATTTGGGGGAGGGACAAGGGTCTTGCAATTTCATTTAAAATGTAATGGTGGATGAACTGATAAGCAAATAGGGAGAAAGGAGTCTGCTTAAAAGAAAAAAAAAAAAGGCATGGTTTTAATATGCTCCAGATGGGGGGAAAATGATTTACATGAGAGTTTATTTCCTCTTTGCTGGTATGAAAGAATTACAGATACAAAACCCACTGATCTATAGAATAAAAAAAGAAAAGAAATGTTATTTTCCTGTAAAGGTGTCAGTTCATTTATATTCATTTAACCATCCATCCATCAATTCACTTTCTCACTCCTTGCACATCCTCTCTGGCTCTGTTAAACCTTCGCCTACAGATACACTTTGCTAGAATATGCAATGAAGTTTTCTTTCTTTAAAATAACGTGAGATTGAGGTGAAGTAGGTAAAGATAGGTAAAGAGGGAAGGTTTTTGTTGTTTTTCAATATCCCTACTAATTTAACTTGTGATTTGAGGGCAAAATTTTAACCATATTCACCTTTCATTCTTTGCTGCAGTTTGAGCACATGCAGCAAGACTGAAAAATTATATGCAGAGGATATGCAATTATTTTTCCATAAAATATGCATGCAATAGAAAGACATTTATCAATTGAAAACTTTTCTGTAACATAGAAATGTACCAAAAAAACGAATCTTCATGTATAGTCAGATGTTGGGTCAATAACGCATTGTTTCACTAAAACAACAGTTATGGGTTCGAACAAGTTCATATTTCCCTAAGGATTTTCTGCTTGGTCAAGTTATGAGCAGCATCAAATCTTTTGTGTTAAAATTTGCCAGATCTAAATAATTGTGTAGTAAAATTTGCACATATCAAGAAAGAAATAAGAGGTGCTGTCACTTGGGAGCTTCCAAGAGATGGAGGAGATTAAGAATAGGTTTTACTTTTCTTGAAATAAAAGATAATGACCAGCATGGTAGATACTTTCTCCATATTCACCCAAGTAAAGGGGTGATGTAATGTCACCTCATTTCAATGTCACCCATTTGGAGACCTACAAACGTAAGAAAGGACAAGACCAACCATCAACATCTGATGATGGTTTTCACAAGTAAAATAAATAGTAAATGCATTCCCACAGGATAAAGCTTCTCCAGACTGAAGACTAATTATGTAATTCTTTGTTTTTCCTTTCTTATTTCTCCTCTTCCCCTTCCTTGTCCCCTTCTTGTTTAGTTTTCCTTTTTAAAATGTGGACACTACTATCAGATCAGAAATTTCCTTTGTAGGTCTTCATCAATTACCAGCATCATTCTTCTTCACGTTGGTTTCTTCCTGGTCTTATTTCCTTCCACCACGGTAATGCATGTTCTTACCCATCTAATTTTTGATCAGACAAACTGAATAAGAGGGAAAAGGGGTAACATTTTCTTCAGAAGTTGAAATTTTTTGTGTATATTTCTTACCTCCAACTCTAGACTCATTTGGAGTGTTTATAATATACATTGGCTGGATGAGAAAACACCTTTAAGACACTTAAAAATTTCTCCTTACCATTGTCTTTTACCTCCTGGGTTCTCTGGAATGTTTGTGATACTTGTACCTAATAAGAAGGATCCATTTGCTTTGAGTTATCTTTGAGAACAACACTGAAGGCCTGAAGGTGTGTCGTCTGCAGAAGAGGTGAGCTGAACTTTTCTCTTGTCCAAATATACTCATGGTTTTCAATGTGTCATTTGTACATTTATATAAATAGGTTATACTCTGAGCTGATATGAACACAAACAAGGTGTAAAAATAAATGACTACTTAGTGGCTGCTGTGGCAGCTCCAGCTGATACCTGGGCTTCAGACCTGCCTTGTTAGCACAGGTTCGATGAAACTCAAAGTGTATCACACAACTGTAACAGTATTCATGGCCAACTCATTAGGCAGAGAGGACTGGAATCAGATGGGAGGTCAATCTGCTATCCAATTAACAACCTTAGTTCCTTCGCAGATGGTTGGAGTTGCTCCAACATTTCTTGAAAACATATCTTGTAATAAACAGGTGAAATGAGTGATAATGGATGTGGGTTTTGATTTTCTATTTTAGGAAGAGAAATTCCAAGAGCAAATCTGAAGCCAAGCCTTGTGATTAGGTCTCTCTCTGCGATAGCTCCATCCTTCTGCAGGTGACCTCTTCTGGAGTTCTCTTGGCATACCAAGACTGCCCGCCTCTTTGGGGACAACATTTTGCTGCCCCGTGTCAACTCTCAGAAGACATTCTACAGGGACATTTTATTCTTGTCTTCGTTTTTTGTTTGTGTTTTAATGGAGAGAGAAATTAGATTAGCTCTACTAATCACCATTGTGTAATATGATGGACATCCAAATCACCAAACCCACTGGGAAAAGGAGCCCTGATTCCCTTTTGAGACAATCTGGAGGAAAACAGGTAAATTTGATTTGTGACAAACTGTTGCCAAAAAGAAAAGTACCATTATGATTTTACTTTTCTTAGTTGGTGATGCTCAAAAGTAAGATAAAGCTTAACAAGAAAAAAAAATCTTTGGATTGAGATCAAAAAGCATATGTACTGATTTCTGTCTTCTGGTCATCCTTTGAGTTTCAACTAGATGTCAATAGTTAATAAAGGGAAACAAGTTAAAAAAGCCTTATTCGTGAATGCATTTGTCAACACCTTATGGTCCCAATTCTTTACTTTCCTGAACGGGCAGCTAGTCACCACCACCCAGAGGAACCCAGAGACCTTATGCTAAGGTTCCACACCACTGTCAATGCAACGGGGTGGGAATAGAACGATGAAGGGAGTGGCATGCCTCTGCCGATTGCTCATGAAAGTTCTAATAATTGGGCTTTAGATCCCTATTAATGGTATCAAGTTCACTCATATACTCTTTCCCTTGATAAGAGAGGGCAGCAACAAAAGTTCTGACTGCCTTACTAGGAGAAATCCCTGGTGCTGAAAGACACAAAACCTGGAATATGATCAGAACAGCCTGGAAGACTCCCAGAGCCCATTGGAGCTGTTGCCTGGCATGGAAGCGAAAGCCTGAGCACCAAGCCTCAGACCATTCATTTAATGAAATCCCTGGCTTAGATGCAGAAAAAGAAGTCAGGAAACTCATATTTTACTCCAAGGGGCATCCACTGTGCCTGCATTGGAGGGTACAACAGACTATTGGATGCAAAGGGGTAAGATTTTGATCTCTTTGAAATCAGAAACTGAGAGAAAAGCCAACATTGTCAACCATGTTTAGGTACCATCTCAGCTAGTGTAAGTGAGAATACTTTTTATTTCAGTAAAATGTGTTTTAGGGATATGCTTTAATTGATTATATTTCCTTCTAGCACTCTGAAGATTTGTCTCCATCTTCCCTGGGGAGATGTACTCTGTTTTCAATAAGAGAGAGCCACAATTATTTACTAAATGGATATTAATTGAGCAGTCTGCATGAAGAAGCGTGTGAAGTGTCGTAGACACTCCATCTTGTTAAATTCTCTCCAAAGCACCAGGAGGTAGGTACTGTTATTACCCCTATTTGACATAGGAAGAAACTGAGTCTCAGAGACATTAAATGACTCACCCAAGGGCTCATGGCCCTCACAATAGAACTGCTATACCAATGCTCACTGTCTGCCCACGACTATCTATAAAATCAAGGGCTCACTGGAGGTGGGGTAAGGAACAAAGGACCCAAGGAATCCACAGCTGGGGACAAGACCAAGGAAGAGGAGAAAATGTAGAGTTTGGGGTAAAGTGGAGAATTGCAACACTTTCCTTTCTCAGGTGGATGAGTAGAATATGCAGAATCAAAATGAATCCGCATCTCCTGTTACTATGAATGGAGCCCTCTTACTAGCTGGGCCCACAATGCTTCAGCCTTCTTGGCCCAAGTCTCACTGATGCTTCTGCATCTTGCAGATGTGGCCAGGGAGCAGGATATCACCAAATAATCCCAAGTCATCACAGATTTGGAGGGGCATCCACAGACACAGATTTCCTGCAGAGCCAACCAGATGAGCCCCAGCCCCTTCCAGACTCATTTCATGATGCTCACTTCAGATGGCCCTCCTATGCCAGGGAGCTTGGCAACTGAAGGCATAGTGTGTTGGGAAGGGAAAGGAGAAGTATTTTCCCCAATCCTACTTCTCATTCTCCTGCTCCTAGTCAGGTTTAGTAAATCTGTTACCCTTATCATGCCCCTGAATGCTCAGCCAGATTCTTGAAATCAGACCAGCTTCTGTGCCTTTGCCTTAAGATTCAAACACTAGTTTTTGCTTGCTCATCCTGTATTGAGCTTCTGCATATCAACCATGGTATATCAAGTGGTTTTGCACTTCCTTGCTAATAATAGTTTGCATGGGTCCCATCTTTCTGGGAAGATCAAAGCTTGCCATAAACAAAAAGTTACTAATCACAATAATTATGTTTAAGGCAATCTTGGGACATTCCAAAGTCTCTCCGTTGCTCAGTCCCTCCTTTGGGCACAAGTTTTACAGAACTGCTCAGAAATATGCTCATTTACTCCTTCCTCTTCTAGTTTTAGAATCATTGCCTCGGTTGGAATACAGATGATTCCTAAGAAGTTACGTAAAAATGAATGTATGAACCAGAGGAAGGAGTCCATGGAGAACTGAGGGGCAGAAAACTGTAAGCAAAATTTGATAATTTTATAAACATTTTAAAAGGAGATTTGACATGCTATTGGCCTTACTAAGACTGTTATTTGTGAACTGCAGTTGATAACATGATCACTTGTGCAAATTACAGTTTTGTCCCAAAAGGCTGCAGACCAGTGGATGTGTGTTGGGCAGGTTTTTCAATAACGTTGACAGGAAGACCTGGAGGCTAGGAGGGCAGGGAAGAGAAGCCTGAATGCTGGTCCTGGTCTCTGCCCTTTGATTAGGACAAAAAGTCAAGGTTGGCCTTCTTTCAAGTATCGCTTTTGCAGTTTTGGTCATACCCATCTATAATACTAGTTTATGTGTTTAATTTGACACATTTTTTTTCACTTTAGCCTCATCCTATACAAAAATGTACTTGAGTTATGAGTTTGTTGTGGTCATTCTTTTGGTATTATTAATTGAAATTAAAATTCTTTCCTTATAACAGTCATAATATCTTGTCACACACTTTGAGCAACACTGATCTAAAGTGCTCACTTCACCCCAGAGGAAAAAGAACAAAGATCAGAGGCATGAAGTGATTTGTCCAAAGTCACACAGCTTGACAACAGGAAAAGCTAGTCTATAGCACAAGTCTTTTAGGTGTTGGCTAAGCACTATTTCCTTCTATTTCTCTCATTTTTTTCTCAGAGGTGAAAAGAAAGCGTTAGGCAATTAGCACGTTCTCTTGTGGGGGAGGGGGTGGTTACTGGGAGGAGAGTATGAAGATTCACCAGATTCTTTCATAAAGCTTAAGGGTTTTCTTGGTAGTGCTAAGCTTTATCTCCTATTCAGAACGCCTTCCGTCTACTTATTATATTGTATAAAACCTAACGCATTTCCACCAGTAACTGGGGGGAAAGACAAGGAGCTCTATGGGAGGAGGGATCAGAACAGGCTTGGGAGGTAGGAGCTGTGCGTCCTCTAGGAAGGTCAGCTGGGCAGGAGAGGGCAGGAAGGGAAGGGCCACTAACCATGAGCGGTCCAGTCATGGCAGCAGTGGGCACCAGTGTCTCTGTGCCATATAAAGACGCAGCATGTCAGGGAAGAGAGTCTCCTCCATCAGCTGGGATCCCAGGGCTGTGCACAGCCCCGCCTGCCTGATTTCCCTGGATATTTGTTTGAACTTGGACCACCTTGTGGCCCAAGAGGGCTGAATTCTTAATCCGTGGTCTTGAAAAGTCTGTGATTGTTTCCAAAATCCAGTGGCCTTGTATTTGTCACTCCCGGCACAGATGGCAAAATAGCTTTCAGCAAAAGTTAGAAGAAACCAAGAGCAGTTTAGCTCCATAGAAGAAAAAAAGCTCCTGAGAAATCAAGTATTTTGTTGCAGACCCATGCTGGTTTTATTTGTTTAATTGAGGGTCCGATACCCTCTCACCAACGACTATTTTTCCATCTGCTCAGCCTTTCTCCTCCAGAACTATCTTGTAGCTCAACCCCTCCGGCGCTCAGTGGCAGTAATGGATGCATGTATCACTCCCAGCTCACTCTGCCTTTAGTTAGCTCACGGCAGTCCTCGAAACACCCACCTATGGGCACCATCTCCATTGTACAGAAGAAACTGGAGCTTTGAGAAGTTAAGTGACTTGCCTACAGTCACAAAGCCACTCAGAAGAGGACCTGAAATTCACCCTTCCTAGTTTGGGGCCCTTGCTCCCATCCCACCAAGCCTCTCCCCCTGATCCCCTGTGTGCCTTTCTTTCAAATCAATACACACTCTCTCCAGAGCCCTTGCGTCCTTCATCCGTCCCCTCTGCAGCGGTTACTAATTCATTAGGACTCCTCTGCCCTGCGTTTGTTTTGTCTTTTGTGTCTATATCAGGCATTGGAGATAGCAAGGGGGATTTCAGCGGGCTTCTCAGCTCCGAGATCAGAGAGAACGTTACCCAGCTCCTGCTGGTCTCAGATCCGGTATGTCCAATGCCTCCTGTCTTCACCACAGTCCTTTTGGGTAACTGCATCCCTGCAGGCCTCGCCCTTCTTTCTGTGCTGCCTGAGTCTTCTTTCCCAGAGCCAGCTTCTGCTTGCCAACCCCCCCACCACCTGGCCTCCATACTTTTCTCTTCCTCTTTGCCCACTGCAGTCTCCCTGCCATCTCTCTCGACCTCCTACCTCAGCTTCCTCCTTTTTCTTTCCCTTTATACATTTATTCATTCAACCCATAGTCATGGAGGGCTAGTCACATTCAAGCACTTTTTGGCATGAAGGATACAAAGGGGATGCGGCCAACCCTTGGAGACCACTGTCTTCCCTTTCATGATAGGAATGAATATAATACCTATTCTGAAATTACCTATACTTTATTTAGCTCTGTCTAGTTTTCTGCCACTTACTACTTGTATAACTATGGGCTATATTTACTCTACCTCTCAGGGTTGGCTTAGTCATCAGTTAAAAAAGAGATTAAAATAGCAATCCCAACACCTCACCAGATGTGTTATTAGGATTAAATGAGATAACATGCAGGGTGCCCAGCTTGGTGCCTGGTGCATATTGAATGCCCAGGAAATGTAATGATTGACATGTATTATTATTGAATTGTAACTACATGGCAGAAACCAATGAGGGGAACTTTTTTTTTTTTTTAAGTAGGCTCACTGCCCAACATGGGGCTTGAACTCACAACTCTGAGATCAAGACCTGAGATCAAGAGTCAGACACGCTACCGACTGAGCCACTCAGGTGCCCCAGGAAATTCTTTCTTAATTCAGAATTTTCCTTCTCATTTTTTCCTTTCCCATGATATTTAAGCAGCAAGGCCCTGTATATTTTTTAAATCAATTATCTAGTAATTGTTTATACAATGATTCATTTAAGAATCTCTCCAAGTTTCTGTATAGACCCAATGAGATGTCAGAATAATAAACAGGAGAGGGGTTGGTCCACACCTTCGGGGTCAGCAAAGAGTTTCAAACCAGATGGAATGGGAAAAGAGTATATAAGAACTTACTAAGTTCTAAAGTGGTCTTTGAGGGGCACCTGGGTGGCTCAGATGGTTAAGCGTCTGCCTTCGGCTCAGGTCATGATCCCTGGGTCCCGGGATCGAGTCCCGCATTGGGCTCCCTGCTCTGCGGGGAGCCTGCTTCTCCCTCTGCCTCTCTCTCTCTCTCTCTCTCTCTGTCTGTCACGAATAAATAAATAAAATCTTTAAAAAAATAAAAAAATAAAGTGGTCTTTGAGTACCTAGAGTTTTAGAAGTTCAGAGCTGAAAGCCTCACATTTTCACACACACACACACACACAAATCAAGGACTAGGGAAGCCAAGGTGCCTTGGTCAAAGCCACACAAGGGGTCAATGGTAGAGCAAGATCTTTTGGTGCCTACCCTTAAGTGAGCTGAACTTCACATGCTAGGAGGACAATGGATGAAAAAAAGTTCAGTGCACTGTGTTTAACCTTTTTGATGCTGAATAATTTTTTGTGCTGTACCTATATGGCAGCCTCCAAAGGAATGGTCTATAGGCTTTTGTGATGGCCAAGTGGATGTAAACTCATAATAATGAGCACTCTTACCACTGATAGCTCAACATAATAACGGCCTGCAATTGACTGCCTGCTCTATGTCGGCGGGGGTTTTGTATTTGTCCTCTCATTTATCTTCTCTCCCACTCACCAGGGGAGATGTTATTCTGCCCTGAGGAAATTGAGGCTCAGGTAATGCCCACAGCCCTATCAAACTCAGGTTGATACTGAGATCTGTGTGTCTTCAGAGAACATGTGTTTTTCCCTGCATCACGCTGCTCACTTTGTGCTCAGAACTAATTTCTTGAGAGAATGATAAAAAGAGAGGGACAGCCTGTGGAAGAAAGGCTCAGAGAAGGAGGATAAGGAAGTTCTGGGGAACCAATAGGAGAAGTCTTCTGGAAGAAGTAAGTTTATAAAGAATTGAAGGAATGTGTGGAGAGGGAGAAGGGAAGTATGACAATGAAAATGAAAGCCATGTTTACAAATGGATTTTCTCATATTCAGCTTTATGTCAAATAATTTTTTAAAGTTTTGCTGACTTTATTTAAGAATATAAAATAAGGCAGGGCTCCTGGCTGGCACATTCATTGGGTGTCAGACTCTTAGTTTCCGCTAGGGTTGTAGTCTCGGGGTTGTTGTCCTAGGGTCATAGGATCGAGCCCCATGTCAGGCTCTGCACTTCAGGCAGAGTCTGCTTGGGATTCTCTCTCCCTCTCCCTTTGCCCCATCCCATGTTTGCTCACTTTCTCTCTCAAATAAATAAATAAATCTTTTTTAAAAAAAGAATATAAAATAAAGCAAGGCTGACTTTTTCATTCAGCAGATTTTCTTCCATTTATATGACATTCTTGAAAAGTCAAAAGTATCGTTGCTAGGGGTCAAAGGTGAAGGAAGGTGTGGCTAAAAAGGGGCAGAAACTGTTCTGTGTCCTGATTGCAGCAGCGGTCACACCAATCTGTATCCTGTTAACATTCATAGAACTGTACATAAAAAGGCAATTGTACTATATGTTCCTACTGAGAATAAAACAAAACATTATAAAATGAGGCACAGAAACTCACTGAAGAGCACTTGGAGTTTTGTTCACAAGGATATAAACCTATCGAGTTAAATTGGCACCCTCTGATCTGTCGTCTGATGCCTCTTCACCAGAAAGCCTGATGTCCAGCTACCTTCCTATGGTAATGGCTGAGGGCCAGGGGCCTGTTCCATTTAAGTTCAGGCTCAACTCTTCCATGGGCCATGCTGTTCTGTCTGAGTCAGTAGGAACCAGAGTAGGTAGGGGTGAGAGGTTAGGTGGGAATGTGTATCTTTTTAATAATGCATATTTTTTGTAAGAGGCCTTTATCACCACAGAGTATGGATGACATTTCTCCTAAACCTATTATCTTATGAAATTAAATATAGGTAAAGAGATTCTCTAAAACAGAATGTTACTCTAAAGTAGCATTAAACCCTCTTGCAACTAAAATAGCAACTGTTACCATTTACTGAGTGCCTACTCAAGTAATTAGGAGTTTTATCTATATGCATTCTCATTTTTGCCCCCACAATCATCCTTCAAAGAAGGGAGGCCATTGCTTGCATGAGGAAACTAAAGCTCAGAGAGGTGGAATCATGTGCACAACAAGGTCACAGGGCTGATCCCTACACAGCTAGAGTCTTAAGACTCAGAGTTCAAGACCTAGTATCCTTCCTTTGAGCTCCAATGCCCACTGCAGCTTAGGCCAGCCTGTCCTCCTGAGGAGCCAGTCCTGCCCGACCTCTCCTCCTCCTCCCACTTCTCACTCCTTAACACTGACCACCCCATTTCCCACTCTGCCCACTTGGTCTCCTCCCCTCCCCCAGATATGACCCCACCCTCACCTATCCCCTTAAGAGGTTTGCCTTTGCTTTGAATCCATCTGTCCCTAGCCTTCCCATCCTGCCCTCTGTGCTCTAGAAACCACCTCCAGTCGCTTCAAAGCAGGGAAGAAACACAAAGTCAGAAGAAGATGAGCTCCAGGTACTCCACTTGACCATTCATGCACTTATCCTTATAGACCTTGTTATAAGTGGTGGTCTTTTTTTTTTTTTTAAGATTTATTTATTTATTTTGAGAGAGAGAGAGAGGCAGAAGGAGAGGGAGAGAGAATCAGGCAGACTCTGTGCTGAGTTTGGAGCCCAACATGGAGCCCCATCTCACTACCCTGAGATCACAACCTGAGCCGAAACCAAGAGTCGGATGCTTAACCAATGGTGCCACCCAGGTGCCCCAAATGGTGATTAGGTCTTATAGGCCATTGGCTTGGAATCAGACTGTTATTCTCTCTCTCTTTATTCATAGACATGAGTGTTGGAGGAAACCTCAGCCCTTATCTTGTCCAAGCTCTAAGGACTGAAGAGATTTTTGTGGACTGACGTGGGAATCTAGTCATATTTAAGTCTGTGGTACTCCTGACATGTGTGCATCAGCAACTGGGAACTTGTTAGAAATGCAAATTCTTAGGCCTCTGCCCAGACTCACTGAATCAGAAACTCTGGGGGTAGGGCTCAGCAATCTCGGTTTTAACAAGGCCTCTAGGTGATTCTGAAGCATATGAAAGTTTGAGGTCTACTCCTATGAACCAGTGCTGCTCAAACTTTAACTTACATAAATATCACCTGAAAGTGGGGTTGTCAGATTTAGCAAACAAAAATATAGATATATTCACGGGACATACTTATATTTAAAAACTTTTCATTATTTATCGGTAATTAGAATTGCACTGGGCATCCTGTGTTTTATCTGGCAACGCTACCTGAGTGTCTTTGTGAAGTGCAGCTTCTGAGTCAATAGGTTTGAAGTAAAGTCTACGATTCTGCATTTCCAACAAGCTCCCAGGTGCCAGAGCTGCCAATCTAGAGCCACTTGTTAAATACAGATTCCTGGACCCTCCCTTAACCCACTGAACCAGAATGTACAAGGGAAACACTGACTTGGAATATTATAACCAAAGGGTCATATGTTCTGAGTCACAAACATCCCATTTACAAACTTCGGGGAGACATCCAATAAGCTTGGATCTTACACATACATGTAACTCTACACACACACATACACACACACACAGATTAATAAAGCTGAGCCAAGAATGGGGTGGCTGTGCTGAGAGGTGGGGTGGGGATGGGAAGCTTGCTGAGGTTGATGGAGAACTTCCCGTGGGAGTAGGAGGCCCAGGAAATAGGAGGCTCAGTGCTGCTGTGGGGAAGCTGCAAAACTCCAGAGCTGCTCATGCCCCAGGCCCACCAAAGACAACCACATTTTTCTCAATGTGGAAAATGCTAGTAAAGGTGCGTTTGTTGAACCCCTCTTGTATAAAGAACCCTATATATCATATTTCATTTCAGTTTATTCTCAAACAATGCTTTCAGTTGGAAATTCTTTCCCCCACTTAGGAGATGAAGAACCCAAGGCTCAGAAAGGGCTAACTTGCCTAAGGGCACACAGCTAGCATGTTCTGGAATCAGGATTCAAACATAGGTCTGCTCCCAGAGCCCCTCTCCCCCTTATGTCTCACTCTACTGACTCTCATTCTTGTGGAAGGTATTAGAGCACCGTGGTGGTTCCGGGAGAGAACTGACCACTGCCATCTAGAGTTGCAGCCTCAGACTCCTTTCTTCATGGCATCTGCTTTCAACACCCAGCTGGGCTGCTTGGTTGCGTCAGACGATGCCACAGAGCATCACCTGCACGGACCCAGCCTGCTCTTGGACTCACCTGCTGATTTGTTTCTCTCTGGGAGTGTGCCCTGCACGGCGGGAGCTCCTGGAGCGGGCCTGACCACCCTCTTCATTAGATGCATTAGCTTCCTCCTTTGGCTGCAGCAGGATTAGTCATGTATTTATTCTTGATGCACTTTTTTTCCTTTGATCCTCCAGAACAGCCACTTCAATTTAGGTTTCTACCTGGACACGATGAAATTCCAAGCATGTTCTTAACTCCATCCCAGGTTTCAAGGTGTATTAGTTTAAAGAATTCCTCTCTATCCAAGGTGATGATATTGGTCTGAGCAGCGCCAGAGAGTTGGAGGTCCCAGACTCACTGTGGGTAAGATGTTAGAATTTCAAACTCTTAATCCTATTGATTCCTCGTCTTTTTGATCTTTTCAGCACTTGTCCGGAGAGTTGAGTTTGTGTAATTTGGAGGGGGGGCTGATTGGCTCTGGTTTTATTATGACCTATTTGTGTCATTTAATTAATAAGAAAAGCAGCATCCAGCTGCCGAACCACTTAAGGACATCCTTGTGGCTTTGGCTGTTTGAAAGCCCAGGCAATTATTTGGGTTTTAGAAAAGTGACTGAATCAGATCATCAGCCCGGGCTGGATTTTGTTTTGCCTTTAAGCAAGCTCCAGTCGTCCTTTGTAGAGCCCACGAGTGACTAGAATAACTAAGAAACACGAGGTTCTTTTCAAGGACAGGAAAGGGGAAGAAAAGTAATATTTCCTGAGTGTTCAGGTTGTGCCAGGCACTTAACTCACTTAATCCTCTCAATAGCTTTAGGTTGTAGATCTTATTATCCCCATTTTACAGATTAGAGAGTCTAGCCTCAGAGCTTAGGAAACATGCCCCAAGTTCAAACGGCCAGAAAAACGACAAGCCTGTCTGATTTCAAAGTCATTGTGTTTTTACGCTAGGGAGGTTGGAGAGTTTCTTAATGCATCCCAAAAAAGTAAGAAAACTTGTTTGTTTTTATTTTATTGTTTCTGTGTTTTTTAAGGAATGGGATTTGTATATTTAAAAGTACTGGTTTCTCAGTTCTCCAGACATCAATACTCACTAAAAGCTCTGCTAGTAAGTAGGAAATATAAAGTGACCAGGGGAATGATATGGAGATCTGAGAAACAGCCCAACAGAAATCAGTGGGGGAGGGGATGGACTATTTAATAAATAGTATTAGGGTAACTGACATTCCATATTAAAATAAATATAAAGTTAAATTCCTACCTTACCCTGTACATAAAAACAAACTCCAGGTGGCTTATGTATCTAAAAATCAAAATAAAACAAAACATTTTAAAGAATCTTTAAAACTATTAGGAAAAAAATATAAGGGAATATCTTTATGATCTTGGGGCAAGGAAAACACACAAAATAGAAGTAATAATGGGAAAGATTGATAAATGTGGCTACCAGAAAATTTCATTTTTTTGGAGGAAAATGGGCCTTGCTTACAAACGTAAAGGATGAGACACAGCCAAAGAGAGGATATTGGTAGGATACATAACAACCAAGATTAGTATTGAGAATGTTTTAAAAAACAAAACAAAAGAAAAAACTCCTACAAATTAATACCCTAAGACACACAACCTAGTGAATAAATGGGCAAAGATTATGACAACAAGAAATTCACAGAAGAGAAATGCACCCCACCCAGAAAAAAAAAAAAAATGAAAAGATGTTCAACCTTGTGGGGAAATTACAATAAAAATAATACAACTGGCAAAAATTAACATATCACTATTAAGTATGAGTGAGAATACAGGGCAATGGAAACGTTCACATGTTACTGGTATTAGTGTATATTTGTACAGCCATTATGGAACACATTTTGGCAATATCAAGTTAAAACTGGCAATGTGCATAACCACTCAGAAACCCATTTGCGGACCTATATCCCAGAGAAACTCTCAGGCAGATGCAGGACCAGCTCCATGGGGCATGTGTGGTCTTCAGGGCTCTGTCCTCAGGAGGCCCCCTTTGCTTGGTTTAATGCTCTGCTTTCACCGTCTTGATATTGTTAATAGTTTCATTTTTGAAATTGTGCTTTTAAGTGAAGTTGGATGGGACAATGGAGTATGTCGTGAGCAGAGGACATGGGTGCAATGTGCATGCTCCCCTTTCCCGCCTTCCCTGCTGCCCCATTCACTGACAGCGTTGGGGATGCAGGGTGATCACAGAATTCCAGCTGATGTACGATGCGTGGGAGTTCAGCAGGACTCAGAGCCAGAACTCGGTAAGCGTGTGACGTCTAGGACTGAGTAAGCCCGGAGCTGACAGCCCCAAGAGGCCATGCTTTCCGTATGAACCAAAACTCGCTTCAAAGGCAGAAAGAAAGCATGAGCATCCAAGGAACAACCAACCACTTACACTGAAAATGATGACATAGAAGGAAAGGGAAAGGGAGCAACTCAGTTCCTTTTCCTTTCAGTCCTTCCTTACTCATCAGTAAGCTGAAGGCAGAGAGTATGGCTAGAAAGTGTATGAATCGACAAGTGAAATGAAAGCAGTTCAATTACTTTTGTACAGTGTTTTCACCGATCTGGTAAGAATGAAATATTTATGCATGTAGGAACCACAAAATGCAAATTGTATAATTTCAGTGATTTCCCCATAAATGTAAATATGCTTCTATTTGCATTTTAAACTTGGCATTGCACAATACAACAATAAAAGGTAAAATTCATGATGATAAGTTACATTTTAATTTTTCTTAGAACAACATCAGGATGGCAAATAAAAAACACCACGACAAGTCAAGGGCCACCTGGGTGGCTCAGTCAGTTAAGTGTCCAGCTCTTGATCTCAGCTCAGGTCTTGATCTCAGTTTGTGAATTCAAGCCCCACGTTGGGCTCCACACCGGGCACAGAGCCTACTTAAAAAACAAAAAACAAAAAACCCATCATGACTAGTTGAGAGAGAGATATTGGAAGAAAGGAAAAGGCTTTATATTTTAGTACCTTTAATAGCACTTTTTCCCTGTGTTTTGAATAGGGGGCAAGGGCCAGCCCTATAGTTTCATTTTGCACTTGGCCATGAATTATGTAGCCAGTCCTGTGTAGTTGCCCGTGGGAGTATGAACAAGAATGTCCATATTAAGATAGTTGTAAAGCTGAAAAAGGTGGAAATAATTCAACATCCAGAAATAAGTCATTGTATGGACTATGGCATAGTCCATAGGATGAAATAAATCTATTGACCAAATCTGTAGTTACATAATGGAGATAAAAAACAAGAATGGTGAAAAATTAAAGCTGGAGAGCATTATACAAGATATGAGAGCATGCATCTATATAATTTTATAAAGCACTCACAAAATTCATTATTTATGTGTACATTTTTGTATATAGTTAAGTATAGAAACATTGACCAGGCACATACCAAGTTCATGATGGTGATTTTATTTAGGGAGGGAGAGAGAATGGAGCCAAGAAGAGGAAATGGAAGACTTTGTGTTTCTTTTAAATCTTGTATTTCTTAAAAAAAATACAACAAACTATTTATTAAATTGAGTGCCGAATACATGGATTTGGTATGTTCTTCTTAGTAATCTCCGCATTAGTTTAATTTTTTAAAAATCCTCCCTTTTAAAAATTTAAGTAAGACAGACCAGTCATGTCTCCCACTATCCCTCTATTCCAAAAGGAATTTCCAAAAAGAAAAAGGAAATTTGCTGAAAATGCAGAGTAGAGTCTTCTCTGCATATGTTTCTTTGAACAAGAAGCTAAAGCATGATTCTACCTATTTGTCAATATGGGAGAGATGGCAGAGAGGCCTGGAGTAAATCTCTTCAGTGTTTGTGAGTCGAGGTTATGCACAGACCATTAGCTAATCATCTGGCTGGCACAGGAAGACGCACACTGCATCTCATTTCCAGAGTGATGCTGGTTTTGTTTTGTGTTGTTTTACTCTCATCATCTTTTTTTAAGTTATGTGATTTTCATGTCCTGAAGTTGCAAATCATAAGTGAGACTTTTGGAACCTTCTGTCGTCTTCTGGAGGATGGTTACATTCTTGGCCTTGGACCAGACCACAACACAGTGGTGATCTACTGATGAATACAGCCCCTCAGTCCTGGCTCCCACACAGAGCTGTAATAGCTCTTTATAAACTCTGAAGGCTTGAGCTCCAATTGATTCACCATATGCACAATGTAAGAGGCATAATGTAGCCCTTTTGTGTATAAAACCATTGCAATGAAAGGAAAGAAAGTTAATCCAGAGATGTGAGGCCTACTTTTGTTTTTAATTCCCTTCCTTTCTAGATTCTGGCCTTGTCCCTGGGAACTTGGCTGCTACTTGAGCCCGGGCCCTCTGGGAGTAACCAGGCAATGCTAATAGAATCTGCAAGGTGACCCTCTCAAGCTCAGCCCGATATCCTTCTGTCTTCTGGCCCCTATCCTCCACCTCCATCAAGCCCCCATGAGCAAATCATGTAGAGGTAAGTAGCAGGGGACCTCCACGCCATTTTTTAATTGAAATAGCACTTAATTCACAACCTGCACCTCTGTCACTTTTCTCCTCAAACCTCAAAACTTGACAAGGATTAAACATGACCAGCACTTAAAGGACAATTCAAAATGTAAGTAGCTCTTATGTTGAAAGTGAAAAGAAAAATAAAAGCCTCTATGTGAAAGTTAGATGGCATTTGAAATTATCTTAATAACTCACCAGCAACCCCTTTTCCATCCAAATTGGTCACAAAGACAGAATTTATCTTTTCCAGTTAAGTATAATATTTTATTCTAACTTACACAGGAAATAATTCACGAAACAATTAGAGCTTCTCTTACTGACATTGTAGACAACCACAACGGACTTGAATTTTCTTCATACTAATTGTTTACCCAGTGGAGGGGGAGTGGCAGCAATAGGATCACTAGTAAATAAAATTGTGTCTCAAGGTGAAAAACTGATATTGAAAGGAGCTTGCTGAGTCAGGGGAAACTCTCCCTGTCTTACTGCTTTGACTCTGATGGCTATGTGGTTAGGAACCCGGAACTTTATCAGCTTATATTGTACTGTATCGGCACAAAAATCAATATACAATTAACTATCAATTATTTGGACTCCTGAAGGGAAGATCTCTCTCTCTTTCTCTCTCTCTCTCTCTCTCTCACACACACACACACCTTCCAGAGAATTTATAATCCTATCCATAAACCATTAATACTTGTTTTTGGAATATGTGATGTGATTTACATTTCAACCAAATTGCTTCCCTAATTGTGTATAATTTAGACTAATATGAAAGTTCATTTGCAGTCTGTGTACATAGCAAAGGGAGGAAGGGAAGGAGTCTGCTAGATGGTGGGAGGAGGGCAGTCAGTCATGGGGAAATCAAATTTTCACCCTATATAATCCCCAAGGTTAACAATCGGCAAAGAGGATGCTGCTTTGTAATCAGGGAAGAGTTGATGTTCCTTCGCTTGTTTATAGCATCTTTTGTTCCGATAACTCAAATCAGCGCTAGGTGGGGATAGGAGTTGGGGGGGTGGGGTTGGGGGGGTGGCAGTTGTGAATTCTTTGTTTCCATTTTGCAGATTGCACTCAGCAGTACATGAGAGTTGTTAGAGACCATGAGAGTCCATGAGACCATGTGGCCAATCACTTGGAAGCCAAGTCCACTGTCACGGACGTCCTAACACCAAACTCACTTCTGCAACAAAGCAAAAGTGTACTGACTGGACACATAGATGCTGAGTACAAGACTCACTCTAGAGACACGGACATACCCTGAATCTACTTGCTGCCATCTGAACACACTGGGCACAGGGGACTGTTTGGAGAGAAGCTCCATTGCTCTAATTGGAATAGTCCCAGCCTCCTTAGCAATGCAGATCATTGCTTTTCACTCTACTTCCTGAAATTAGCACTTCAAAATGTTATTAAATGATGTTTATTTTTATTTGCAGTGCCGCTTCACTTATTGTTTCATCTAGTAGCTAGGTGTACCTTAATCTATCTAACCACTATTCATATATATTGTTTGACATTTAGTTTTTCTAATTTTCTGCAATTACAGATAATGCTGCAAAGAATATTTTGCTTATGGCTTTTTTTTTTCTGTTGAGTGATCCTTTTAGCATAATTCTCATATGTGTTCTTAGCAGCTTAAAGTCTAGAAACATTTCAAGGTCCCTTTCTTTTGTTTTTTGAAAAGGATATTCCAATATATACTATCATAGTAATAGAGTGTTGTTGTTTCACATTTGTTTAGTCTAATTTTGTATAATACATTTTTTTTCACATTTCAAGTTTTTATTTAAATTCTAGTTAGTTAATATATGGTGTAATGTTGGTTTCAGGAGTAGAATTCAGTGATTCATCACTTACATACAACACCCAGTGCTCATCACACCAAGTGCCCTTCTTAATGCCAATCACCCCTCTAGCCCATTCCCCACCCATCTCCCTCCATCAACCCTGTTTGTTCTCTATGGTGAAGAATCTCTTATGGTTTGCTTCCCTCTCCCTTTTTGTTTCTTCCTCCTTTCCCTATGTTCATCTGTTTTGTTTCTTAATAATACATTTATTTTTAAATTTGATCTTCTCAAAGTTCCAGCCCTAGACTTCAGGGCCTACACTGTCATATTACTTGAACTGACTCTCCCATATTCCTACGTGAATTAGAGCCTTTATCAAAGGAGCATAGTACTGGTTTTTCCTGGTAGCCCATCCCACGCAAGCAAAAGGGTCTAGAATTCTCCTTTCCTAAAATAAAAACAGGATTCTTTATGTGGAAAACAGAATGAGTATGGCCTGATTTAGGGTTGCTGACAAATCCTTATGCTCTGGAGGTACGCAGGAGTAGGAGGCTTGGGGGGCAAAGGGTGTCTTAAGGCACCAAGGACAATCGGCCCTTTTAAAATAAGCTTCCCAGTATAAAACAGAAGCACATACACACAGCCACATACACACCCCCTGAGCCTCCCAAGTGTTGAGGCACTGCATCTAGATGCCTGAAACCAGCCAGGGATCTATTTAGACTTAAAAAATGAAAAAGCAAGCATGTTTTTTTTTTCATGATGTTCAGTGATACTATAATCATCCAAAGTAGTAATAGTATAGACAACGGATGTTTAAAAATTGTCTTCCAATGGATTAAGTCTTTTGGGTCAGAGAGGATACGCTGGGCTATGTATGGGTTTGGCCTGAAACTTTCTTCCTAAAAGAAATCTCTGATTCCAGTTTGCTTTCCTGGCAAATGGTAAGAGGATAAGCCATAAGGAAACTTAATTCAAAATTAAAATGGCCCATAAGTGTCACTTGCTTCTTTCTCAAGAAGTAACCAGCACTTAGGTATATAAAATTATAGTATTTCTATAAATACAATTCTTGAATTGGAAGCTCACCCAGATTTCTATTCCCTAAGCTTTCTACACTCTCTATGCAACACTCTTCATTATTTTCCTGGGTGTCCATTGACTTTTCACCAGTATCCAAAATGTTCCCCTACTTTAGGCTCTGCAGCAGCTGCCCGGTAGACTCCAACGTGGTTGCTAGGTGCAATGCTGCCATCTCGTGGGCACTTGGAATGCTGTGCCTTCATCCCAAAGTAAAGTTGCATTTTCCCAACTACAGGCACAAACGAGACTGTCTTCTTACCGCTCTTTCATTTCTAGGCTGATGGGGCTCCCAGATGACTGAAGATGTCAAGAGGGCTTGGGGTGGACAATTTGTAGTGCCTTTTGGCCATGTCTTGAGATTTTTTAAAAAATATTTTATTTATTTGCCACAGAGAGAGAGCAAGTGAGAGTACAAGCAGGGGGAGCGGCAGGCAGAGGGAGAAGCAGATTCCCTGCTGAGGAAGGAACCCAGTGTAGGACTTGATCCCAGGACCCTGGGATCATGACTTGAGTCAAAGGCAGACGCTTAACCAACTGAGCCACCCAGGCATCCTGCCATGTCTTAAGATCTTAAACAAACCTTGGGAACTTACTGTGTAAGAGTTGTTGGAAAACTGTTTACAAAATGCATATCAGACCTAATAGAACATTTTTTCCAATAATACAATAATGTGGCAATACTGTACCATGGGTGAGCTGGCATGCCATGTGACTTGATTTACCTTTATGAAAAATGACTCTATTGGACCTTGGTCTCCAGACAGAATAGGCTCTGTGATTTAACCTTTTAAATATGAGAACTATTTCCACTACAGAAACTCACCCACATGCTTTTGAACTTTGTGGAATTAGATGTTCCAGTTCAAATATGTACTAAACTTCTGGATAGAACACACAGGGTTTTAGTGATGCTAAAAAAAAAAAAAAAGTATTTGGGGAAATATTTGAAACAGCACAGAAATTACATAGTTTAGCAAATATGTTAATAAAAAATTAATTTTCTTGTGATTAAACTCTATTCTTAAAAAAGCTTATAAACTTTCTATTCAATGGACATTCTTCTTATATGGTTCAGCTAAAGACTGGAATGCCTGTTGGTATCCCTTGGGAAAAAGGAAATGATGTCCATGTAAGTTACTCCTAAAAAAGGTATTTGTTCAACTAAGATGTGCTGTCCTTGCAGTGCTATCACTGTTAGAAAATAATCTCTGATCCTGTCTTCTTGGTGTGGATTCTCCACTAGTAAAATTCTATTTTGAAATACAAATAAGCTCTTCTTACTACAAGCTTGTAAAATGGCAAAACATCTCACAAGAAAAGATATAATTGTCACACAATTAGGTATCTAAACAGGAATGTTGTGCCAATATTTTAATTTGGCTCCATTGCAATGGTGTATATTCAATGATGAGACAGGATAGGACAAGATGGTAAGTTAGGGAAGAAAGTAGCTAATAGAACCAGATAGGGATGGCCCTGAACCCAAAGACTGGCAGAAGACAGAATGAACTTCCAGGGAGTCATCATGGGTCCTAAAGGAAATAAACACCGCTTAGGGAACCCTCTTGACTCCCTGGTTAAATTAGATTAACCAGAACCCAACAAACTGCAGTTGCAAGCCAAAATTGCTTTTAGAAGAAACTTGTGAAAATGAGTTTATAAAGAGGTTATGTCCTGCGGTCAATACCAATTCAGTCGAATGCCTTCAACTTTCTTTATTTCCCTACAGCACTGTACTTCCTGTTAATGTTTGTTGTGACCACCCTGTGGCACCGTAGGATCCTGAATCATCAAAGAAAGATCCAATTATATTCCATGATGACACTTAGTAGACAATATAGTGTGTTCATGTGTTGCACAATGATGTTTCACAAATGTGGAAATAGCAGAAGTTATCTGATCCACCTCAATTAATAAGAAACTTCAATTAAATAGAACCCCAGTTCTGATACTATTCCATTACGGTGATAATGAAGAAGAAAAGGAGGAGGAGGAGCAGAAGCAGAAGGAGGAAGAGGAGGAGGAGGAGGAGAAAAAGGAGAGGAGAAAGAAGAAGAAACTTTTTAAAAATAATAATAATTCCTGCTTCCTCTCAGCTCATCCCTACTTTATACTGAGGAATCCCCTCCGTGTTCGGTGGACCTATATTTTGGCAAGACAACTGAGCAGGAAGTCATGTGGTAATGCTGCTATATCCTGAACTTATGACTGCCTCCTTCAATTTTCCAGTATGGAATATATTGTGCTTTTATAAAAGTTGTTCTTTACAAGACCCCTTTAAATATTTGTCAAATACATCTTTGATAACAAGGTGCATTATTTTCAAGAAAATCCCCTATAAAATTGGAGGCTAGAGTATTAATATGATCTACTGATAATGCTGTAACTACCACTTACTCATCACCTACAGAGTCACATTTGTATTGTCTCTCATTTTTAAGGCACCCCTGCCAGGGTGGCAGTATTATCTCCCTTGTCCAGGAAGGGAAGCCATTTCACAAAGGCTAAGTAACCAGAGTAAGGCGATATGGCCAATAGTGCACAGACAGGGCTCAAGTCTTCCTGGATTGCCTTGCTGGGTTCTAATAGAAGAGCCATGATGCTGTTTGGGTAGGAAAGTCAATTCTCTTGTCTCTTCTTAACTCAGTGGAAGGTCCCTCTGTCTCTTCTTAGCTAGACAGCAGGAAGGGTGGATGGATCTGTGTCAGATACCCACTGAACCCTCTTTCCAGCACTTTTATATTTCTCTTCTATTCTGGATTCTTCAAATAGGTAAGGGCCATCCCTCTACTTAAAATAACACTACCCTGCCATTTTTGCTGTCCCTTCTACCTACCAGTCTAAATCCATCTTTTTTATTTCCAGCTAAACTTATCAGATGAGTGTCCTAATTGCCCTGTTTCCGTTTTTCTTTCACTCTCATGACAAAATGTATCTCTTTATTTCCTATCACTGTAATAAAGCTGCTTTCCTCATACTTATCCATGACATCTGCTCCAACTCCAAAGGTCCTTTCCCATTTCTGACTTTCTGAAATTCTCTGCAGCATCTCAGACAGTTGACCACATGCAGCATTTGCCTCCTACCAGTAAAAATACTAGCAGCCAACACACATGGAACAGTGACTTTGTGCTAGGCTCCAGGTAAGCACATTACATGCATTATTTGATTTAATCCGCACAACACCCCTGTGAGGTTGGTACTGTTATGGGTCTCCATTTTACAGATGAGGAGACTGAGTATCAGGGGGGTAAAGAAACTCATCCAATTTTACACAAGCAAGTACCTGGCAAAGACAGATGCTATGCTAACTTTAACAACATTTACCCAGTTTTACTACCTTACTGGCACAAAGCTAAGTTCTTAATAGGTATTATCTAATTATTTGGTGTTACATCTTCTCCTGTCTTACTTCCCCCTGAGCCTACTATAATACCAAGTTTATAGTCTTCTGCCTAAAATAAGCTCTATCTCTCCTCTTTACTCCCTCAAATTCTAAACTCAATGGCTTTTAAAGTTTTTCCTTGTGTCAAGTAGTTATTGATGTACAGGGCATGGTGCCAGATTCTGAGCATCAGAAGGGGAGCAAGGCAGGCTGCCACCTGCTTGGAGTCAACTGTATAGTGGGGAAAGAGACAGATGTGGTACAAGCCATTACCTCAGCCAATCAGTGGCCACTGAGAATATGACCTCTGCCTGTCTGTGAGGTTTGGTGTAAAGTGGTACACCATCCCAGGTACCCCTTCCTGCAAAGTCTGTACTGCCCTCCAAAGCCAAGATCTCAAATAACCCCCAGCAACTGCCAGGAGTGCTGTTTTAGTGGTGGAGTTTGAGGTGAGCACTCTGGCAACCAGGTAAACACTGGATATCAACCCAGGTCTCATTGAGGCAAGAGACAGCCCATGCCTCCCCACCCTGGGGCAGCCCTTGAGGCCAGTGTCAGAGCTCCCCAATCCCTCCTGATTATGCCTGGGTCCCTGTGCTTGATGACAGTCAACCTAGAACAAATGCTCTCCTCCACTTTCCCTTAACTGTGCATGGTTCCAGGCATCTCTGCAGCAGGAATATGAGCTTCTCACTAGCTAATAGGAACACACCTTTGCTTTGGTTTCTTTCATAAGTACCCAGCTTTGGATTAAGTATTTAAAAGACATGCATCAGATATACCTGTTTGAGTAAATTTCTCCCATCAATATCTGGCATGAAATAAATGGAATTTACTCCCCAAAACTCAAGTCTCTTGAGCCAGAAAGCAAGCAAGCTAGATTTCAAAGAAAAGTGGGTTTGTGTCAAAAGAATATAGTCATCAGCTTGAAGGGTTTCCTACTGGTCAAAGTTGGGGCAATTTAAGCATGAAATACATGATAACTGTAAATTGAATGTACAAAAAATCCATAAGTCTACTCAAAAGAGAAAAGGCAAAAAAAAAAAAGTGATTTGTCACCATTAGAGAAGGCTTTTCCATCAACTGCTTACTTGTAAAATTTATAATTAATGGGAAAGAATTAGACATCATCCTGCCTTTCAAGTGGCAGCTATATTCCAGGGTAACCAGAAGAAATTTTTCCTCTATTGTAAAACCTCAGCTAATAATAGATGGACTTACAGAATTAGAAAATCATTACATCACAACTCCTAATAAGAGGAACGATTCAGGCATAGATCACTGCTGGATGCTAAAATCATTAGGGGACAGTTGTCTGGTGCTAACATGTCACCCCATTGATTATAAGGGGGAAGGCTTTGCAGAGTGGGGTTCAGTGTTTTATCTGAGCCTCATGAGTAGTGGGACAACCAGAAAGGATGGGCCTTTTATGATGAAGCCTCATGAAGTACAACATCAGCTGTGACATATTCTTGCCAGAACTATTTAGGCTGAATCTCACCAAGGCTTTAGTTTTAACTTTCAGTTTATAAGAAATAAAGTGATCAGGGGAACAGTGAAACAATTTCACAAGGAATCATAAGTCCACAAGGTGGTACACTCTAAAAGACAGCTGGACTAGTGTCACAAGGTATTGTAAAGGGAAACAAAAGAGAATGAGGTGGTTCTACGGCTAAAGGAGACAGGCATAACAATGAAATACAATGTGTGGTCCTTGATGGGATTCTGGTTTGAATAAGCCATTTTGGGGACAGTTGGAGAATTTTTCACATGGAGTAGGTCTTACATGATATCAAGGTATTATTGTTAATTTTGTTAGCTGTTATAAGGGAATTGTGGTAACGTAGGAAAATGTCCCCAAATTCCAAAACCCTGAAATGACTGTTGTTAGTATAGATAAACTTCATTTCAGACATTTCTTTTTTTTTTCTTCATGAGTGAGAGAGAATGAGCATGAGAAATATTCCTGTAAAGATAAAATAATTCTATATATAATTTGAAGGGAAAAAATTACATTGAAATTTAACTGAATTTCGAGAAGAAAGAAGAACCAAAATGAATCTGAAGAAATGACTGAACTTTAGATGAATGCTTCTTCACTATGTGAGATTTCTAAAAATGTAGCACTAAGATTAAGAACAAAATTTGAGAAGCATCTTTACAGGCTGAGGCCATAACTTTTTCGAATAAACTAGATGCTTAAATTTTAAGCAGCAGTGATCAACAACTTGGTCTAAAAGTTGAAGAAATTAGCCTTTTTTTTCCTCCTATCATCTCCTCCACCTTCCAAATCCATCCTTACCTGTTGATCAAGATGTTCAACCACTGTTCACACACTTATCTAGTCTTAGTTTATATTTAATGGATTTAATGCCCATCACGTTTATCGCAACTTCTTTATTTTTTAGTTCTTTATTTTTATTCATCTCTTGATTGGCTGGATATTATCAAAATATTTTTTATAATGCTCATGAATGTCTCAAAACTTAAAGCCAGAGGAATTAATATCCCAAAACTTCTCTCTTCCCTCCCTCTGATCTACTGCCTGGACTTTCACTGGCCAGCCCTGTTAGCCAGAAGGTACGGGGGCCTATTGATGTAATCTTTAGAAGTCAGCACCTGGGGCAGGATGGGAAGGAGGAAGCACAGATCTGGAGCAGGAAACAGAGACAGTCCACTGCATGTGAGCAGGGGGAGACTGTTGCTGGCAGGGCAAGCAAGATAAGGACTGAAAACATTACTGCCAGACATCAAGGTCCTCATGAACTTAGAGGACCCCTTGGGTGGAAAGTGTTGTGGAAGTCAGAATGGAGTGGACTGAAGAGTGAATGGCAGGTGAAGAAATGAAGAGATTGCACTAAGTTTGGCTGAGAATGGGGAAGAGAAAAGAGAGTGACTGCTGGAGGATGAGGTGCAAATGAGAGAGATGGTGTGGATAATATTTCAAAGAGTTCATTGATGTGCTACCTGCCACTCCCACCTGCTCTGTACTCAATGAATTTCCCCTCATACTCTGAGGTACTTTCCCTGATTCCAGCCAACCCAGTTAGACAAGAATATATACTGCTTTGGGACAAGAGGTCACTATGAAACGAGATAGACAATGGCAGCAAATTATGGCTATTAAGTTCAAAATGGACTTGTCTGGGTATAAGATAGAAAGACTCCAATGTGTTCTTGCAGAACCAGTTTATCCTACCTCTGCAGCTGAGCTAAAAGACCCCCAGAAATGCTTTACCCACCCCTTGGGCTAAGTCGGACAGACCCCCCCCTTTAGTCTGGAGAGGTAAACGTAGAGAGGAGTCATGCCTCATGCCAAGGTAAGACCCAGGGAAGCAGCAAGCCTCTTAGAATAGTCCCCCATACCTGGTGCAGCAGCTGTGCAGTGGACGGATTTCTATATTGACAGCCCACAGAACATCATCCCTACATTACATTCTTCATTATATTATTGATGTTATGCTAACTGGACCATTCCCCTGCTAAGTGGACCTCAGAAGATTCCTTGGTATCTTTGATTATCAGTTTGGACCTCAGGATCAAATGTAGAAGTAGGAACTATAGAAACTATGTTACACATGAATTAATTGTTCCTTCTTCCCCATTTCTCCAATACTACCATATATGGAGATTATTGGTAGTAACCAATATTTTAGGTTACCAGAGGGATGAAAAATTGATGTCACTCCACAAAAATATGATAATATGATGAGACTTGGGGCGTTTCCTGTGCCAGAGACACGAGCTCTTCACCTGAAAGAAAGAAAAGAATGGATACTGTGGGGCAAAGGGGTGGATAGTACTGGGTATCTTCCATTTGCTCTTCCACATCCACTATCTACCCTCCTCTGCTCCTGTGGGAGGCTGAATAATAACCCCCAAAGATATCCAGGTCATAATCTCTGGAACCTGTGAATGTTACCTTATATGGAGTTAAAGATTTTGAGATGGGGAGATTATCCTGGATTATCCCACTGGGCCTTAAATACAATCAGAGTGTTCTTATAAGAGGGGGAGAGAAGGAGATTTGATGCAGGAAAGAAGAAGGCCATGGGAAAAAAGCAGAGAGAAGCAAATCAGAGAGGAAGATGTACATCACTGGCTTTGAAGAGGAAGGAAAAGGCCACGAGCCAAAAATGCATAGAATGTCACTCTAGACTCTGGAAAAAGCAAAGGAGCCCCTGATTTGAGCCCTATAAGGCTTATTTTATTTTATTTTTTAAAGATTTTATTTATTTATTTGACAGAGAGAGACACAGCGAGAGAGGGAACACAAGCAGGGGGAGTGGGAGAGGGAGAAGCAGGCTTCCCGCCAAGCAGGGAGCCCGATGCGGGGCTTGATCCCAGGACCCTGGGATCATGACCTAAGCCGAAGGCAGATGCTTAACAACTGAGCCACCAGGTACCCCAAGGCTTATTTTAGACTTCTGGACTCCAGAACTACAAGAGGACACATTTCTGTGGGTTAAGCTCTACATTTGTGTTCATTTGTTGCAACAGAAATAGGGGGAAAAAATACAACCCTGTTCTCTGCCCTCAAAATGCTGGCCTGCATGGACTATAAGAGGGCTCCTTTGCCCTCTCATTTATGGTTCAGTTTGGGCCAATTGGTTACTCCTGTATAATAGGACCTAAGATTATGCAGGAATAACTAGAGAGAAAATGTTTAGTTGGGCTTATCCAGGGATGAGGTTTTGTATAGTAGGTTCAGGGATATTGTAGTTGGCTTGCATGGGCCCTCAGGAGCCAACTGTGTACATTTCTTCCCAAATACCCAACTTTTACATCAACATGGATGGGACTGGAGGAGATTATGCTAAGTGAAATAAGTCAAGCAGAGAAAGTCAATTATCATATGGTTTCACTTATTTGTAGAACATGAGGAAGAGCATGGAGGACATTAGGAGAAGGAAGGGAAAAATGAAGGGGGGGAAATAGGGAGAGATGAACCATGAGAGACTATGGACTCTGAGAAACAAACAGGGTTTTAGAGGGGAGGGGGGTGGGGGGATGGGTTAGCCTGGTGATGGGTATTAAGGAGGGCATGTACTGCACGGAGCCCTGGGTGTTATATGAAAACAATGAATCATGGATCACTACATCAAAAACTAATGATGTATTGTATGATGACTAACATAACATAATAAAATAAAATTTAAATAAATAAATATAAAATAAAATCTTTTTTAAAATGTCATTAAGGAGAAGGAGCAAGATGGTGGAGTTGTAGGAGACCTAATTTCATCTGGTCCCAGGAATTCAGCTGGATAGGGATCAAACCATTCTGAACACCTACGAACTCAACAGGAGATCAAAGAAAAGAATAGCAGCAACTCTCTGAACTGAAAAGTGACCACTTTCTGGAAGGTAGGACGTGCGGAGAAGTGAATCTGAGGCGATATTCGGGAGGATAGACGGCGGGGGAGGGGGCTTCCATTGGTCGCTTCTGGCAAGTGATAAAGCAGCGGAGCACAAAATCGGAACTTGTAGAAGTCTGCTCCGCCAAGGGACATCACTCCAGTGGCTAAGTGGGGGGTTGAACCCTCGCTGGGACAGTGTGGTCTCAGGACCCTCGGGGTCACAGGAAGACTGGGGGTACTGAGTGCAGCAGAGCTCCCAGGTATTGGAGACAGAGACGGAGCCAAGGTGTGGGCTCTCAGCTCGGGGTTGCCATAAACCGTGATCTGCAGCACAGTCAGGCCACTGCTCCCCCAGCAGGGACTCAACAAGCAGCAGATCTGAGGAGACTCCCCTTCCTCCCCCAGGAGGAGCATGCGGGAGTGCACCGCAGGGATCTGCTGGGTTTGGAGACTCCACACGGGGTCGTGAGCCAGAGATAGAAACGCTCGGTCACAGGCTGGGTGAGCACAGAGTGCGGTCAGAGACGGGGTGACTGACTGCTTTTCTCTGGGGGTGCACTGAGGAGCAGGCCCCAAGTTCTCGGCTCCTCTGGGGCGGAGCTTGGGAGGCCACCATTTTCACTCTTGTCCTCCAAAGCTGTACGGAAAGCTTGCAGGGAACAAAAGCTACGGAGAGCAAACCAGACCAGATGACTTAGCCCTGACCAGCAAGGGCGGGGCAATTCTGCCTCCGGCAAAGACATTTGGGAACCACGGCAACAGGCCCCTCCCCCAGAAGATCTGCAAGAACAGCCAGCCAAGACCAAGTTTACCGATCAATGAGAACGGCAGAACTCCAGTGCTAGGGGAATACTGCACATAGAATCCATGGCTTTTTACCATGATTCTTTAGTCTTTCAAAGTTAATTTTTTTAATTTTCTTTTTTTTCTTTTTCTTTCTTTTTTTTTTTTGAATTTTTCTTTTTCCCTTTTTCAACCAACATCTTATCAAGCCCTTTTTTAAAAAATCTTTTTTATTTTTCCTTTTTAGAGTCATATTCTATCCCTTCATAGCAGTTAACCTTATTTTTGGTATATATATATATATATATATATATATATATATACACCTATATATAGGTATATATATAAGTTGTTCTCTCTTTAAAATTTTGGGATACAGTTTCTTCTAACAGATCAAAATATACCCTAAATCTCTAGTGTATGGCTTTGTTCTAGTCTCCTGCCTGATCACATTCTCTCCCTTTTTTTATAATCCTCTTTCTTTTTTCAACCAACTTCTTATCAATTCCTTTTATAAAATCTTTTATAATTTTCATCTTTACAGTTATATTCCATCCCTTCATTGTATTGACCCTTATTTTTGTACATACATAAGTTTTTCTTCCTTTAAAATTTCGGGAGGCACTTTCTTCTAACAGACCAAAATACACCCAAAATCTAGTGTGTGGCAATGATCTATGCATCAGTCTGATCATATTTGATCATATTCTGTTTGGGTTTTTTTTGTTTGTTGGTTGGTTGGTTGGGTTTTTTTTTTTATCTTTTTCTTTTTCTTTTCTTTTTTACATTTTTCTTTCTTTCCCTTTCTTTTCCCCCGGTTTCAGGTCTCCCCTGATTTGTTTAGTGTATATTTTTCTGGGGTCATTGTTACCCTGTTAGCATTTTGTTCTCTCATTCATCTATTCTCCTCTGGACAAAATGACAAGATGGAAAAAATCACCTCAACAAAAAGAACAAGAGGCAGTACTGACTGCCAGGGACCTAATCAATACGGACATTAGTAAGATGTCAGAACTAGAGTAGAGAATGATGATTTTAAAGATACTAGCTGGGCTTGAAAAAAGCATGGAAGTTATTAGAGAAACCCTTTCTGGAGAAATAAAACAACTAAAATCTAACCAAGTCAAAATCAAAAAAGCTATTAATGAGGTGTAATCCAAAATGGAGGCTCTAACTGCTAGGATAAATGAGGCAGAAGAGAGAGTCAGTGATATAGAAGACCAAATGATGGAAAATAAAGAAGCTGAGAAAAAGAGAGATAAACAACTACTGGATCACAAGGGCAGAATTCGAGAGATAAGTGATACCATAAGACGAAACAACATTAGAATAATTGGAATCCCAGAAGAAGAAGAAAGAGAGAGAGGGGCAGAAGGTATATTGGAGCAAAATATAGCAGAGAACTTCCCTAATTTGGGGAGGGAAACAGGCATCAAATTCCAGGACGCACAGAGAACCCCTCTCAAAATCAATAAAAATAGGTCAACACCCCAACATCTAATAGTAAAACTTACGAGTCTCAGAGACAAAGAGAAAATCCTGAAAGCAGCTCAGGAGAAGAGATCTGTAACCTACAATGGTAGGTTCATTAGATTGGCAACACATCTATCCACAGAGACCTGGCAGGCCAGAAAGGACTGGCATGATATATTCAGAGCACTAAACGAGAAAAATATGCAGCCAAGAATACTATATCCAGCGAGGCTGTCATTGAAAATAGAAGGAAAGATAAAAAGCTTCCAGGACAAACAAAAACTAAAGGAATTTGCAAACATGAAACCAGCCCTACAAGAAATATTGAAAGGGGTCCTCTAAACAAAGAGAGAGCCTAAAAGTAACAAAGACCAGAAAGGAACACAGACAATATACGGTAACAGTCACCTTACAGGCAATACAATGGCACTAAATTCCTATCTTTCAATATGAATGTAAATGGGCTAAATGCCCCAATCAAAAGACACAGGCTATCAGATTGGATTAAAAAACAAAACCCATCGATATGCTGTCTGCAAGAGACTCATTTTAGACCCAAAGACACCCCCAGATTGAAAGTGAGGGGGTGGAAAACCATTTACCATGCTAATGGACACCAAAAGAAAGCTGGGGTGGCAATCCTTATATCAGACAAATTAGATTTTAAACAAAGACAGTAATAAGAGATGAGGAAGGACACTATATCCTACTTAAATGGTCTATCCAACAAGAAGATCTAACAATTGTAAATATCTATGCCCCTAACATTGGAGCAGCCACTTATATAAGCCAATTAATAACAAAAGCAAAGAAACACATTGACAATACAATAATAGTGGGGGACTTTAACACCCCCTCACTGAAATGGACAGATCATCTAAGCAAAAGATCAACAAGGAAATAAAGACTTTAAATGACACGCTGGACCAAATGGACTTCACAGACCTATTCAGAACATTCCATCCCAAAGCAACAGAATACACATTCTTCTCTAGTGCCCATGGAACATTCGCCAGAATAGATCACATCCTAGGTCACAAATCAGGTCTCAACTGGTACCAAAAGATTGGGATCATTCCCTGCCTATTTTCAGACCACAATGCCTTGAAACTCGAACTCAATCACAAGAGGAAAGTCAGAAAGAACTCAAATACATGGAGGCTAAAGAGCATCCTACTAAAGAATGAATGGGTCAACCAGGAAATTAAAGAAGAATTAAAAAAATTCATGGAAACCAATGAGAATGAAAACACAACTGTTCAAAATCTTTGGGATGCAGCAAAGGCAGTCCTAAGAGGAAAGTATATAGCAATACAAGCCTTTCTCAAGAAACAAGAAAGGTCTCAAGTACATAACCTAACCTTACACCTAAAGGAGCTGGAGAAAGAACAGCAAATAAAGCCTAAACCCAGCAGGAGAAGAGAAATAATGAAGATCAGAGCAGAAATCAATGAAATAGAAACTAAAAGAACAGTAGAACAGATCAACGAAACTAGGAGCTGGTTCTTTGAAAGAATTAACAAGATTGATAAACTCCTGGCCAGACTTAGCAAAAATAAAAGAGAAATGACCCAAATCAACAAAATCATGAATGAAAGAGGAGAGATCACAACCAACACCAAAGAAATACAAACAATTATAAGAACATATTATGAGCAACCATATGCCAGCAAATTAGATAATCTGGAAGAAGTGGATGCATTCCTAGAAATGTATCAACTGCCAAAACTGAACCAGGAAGAAATAGAAAACCTGAACAGATCTATAACCACTAAGGAAATTGAAGCAGTCATCAAAAATCTCCCAACAAACAAAAGCCCAGGGCCAGATGGCTTCCCAGGGGAATTCCATCAAACATTTAAAGAAGAATTAACACCTATTCTTCTGAAACTGTTCCAAAAAATAGAAATGGAAGGAAAATTTCCAAATTCATTTTTGAGGCCACCAATACCTTGATCCCAAAACCCGACAAAGACCCCATCAAAAAGGAGAATTACAGACCAATATCCTTGATGAACATGGATGCAAAAATTCTCACCAAAATACTAGCCAATAGGATCCAACAGTACATTAAAAGGATTATTCACCATGACCAAGTGGGATTTATCCCTGGGCTGCAAGGTTGGTTCAACATCCGCAAATCAATCAATGTGATACAATACATTAACAAAAGAAAGAACAAGAATCATATGATCCTCTCAATAGATGCAGAAAAAGTATTTGACAAAGTACAGCATACTTTCTTGATCAAAAGTCTTCAGAGTATAGGCATAGAGGGTGCATACCTCAATATCCTAAAAGCCATCTATGAAAAACCCACAGTGAATATCATTCTCAATGGGCAAAAACTAAGAGCTCTTCCCCTAAGGTCAGGAACATGGCAGGAATGTCCATTATCACCACTGCTATTCAACATAGTACTAGAAGTCCTAGCCACAGCAATCAGACAACAAAAAGAAATAAAAGGCATCTGAATCAGCAGAGAAGAAGTGAAACTCTCACTCTTTGCAGATGATATGATACTTTATGTGGAAAACCCAAAAGACTCCACCCCAAAACTGCTAGAACTCATACAGGAATTCAGTAAAGTGGCAGGATATAAAATCAATGCACAGAAATCAGTGACATTTCTATACACCAACAGCAAGAAAAAAGAAAGAAAAATTAAGGGGTTGATCCCATTTACAATTGCACCCAAAACCATAAGATACCTAGGAATAAATCTAACCAAAGAGGCAAAGAATCTGTACTCAGAAAACTATAAAATACTCATGAAAGAAATTGAGGAAGACACAAAGAAATGGAAAAACGTTCCATGCTCATGGATTGGAAGAACAAATATTGTGAAGATGTCAATGCTACCTAGAGCAATCTACACATTCAATGCAATCCCCATCAAAATACCATCCACTTTTTTCAAAGAAATGGAACAAATCATCCTAAAATTTGTATGGAACCAGAAAAGACCCCGCATAGCCAGAGGAATGTTGAAAAAGAAAAGCAAAGCTGGTGGCATCACAATTCCGGATTTCAAGCTCTATTACAAAGCTGTCATCATCAAGACAGTATGGTACTGGCACAAAAACAGACACATAGATCAATGGAACAGAATAGAGAGCCCAGAAATGGACCTTCAACTCTGTGGTCAACTAATCTTTGACGAAGCAGGAAAGAATGTCCAATGGCAAAAAGACAGTCTCTTCAACAAATGGTGTTGGGAAAATTGGACAGCCACATGCAGAAGAATGAAACTGGACCATTGTCTTACACCACACACAAAAATAGACTCAAAATGGTTGAAAGACCTAAATGTGAGATAGGAGTCCATCAAAATCCTAGAGGAGAACACAGGCAGCAACCTCTTCTACCTCAGCCACAGCAACTTCTTCCTAGAAACATCGCCAAAGGCAAGGGAAGCAAGGGCAAAAATGAACTATTGGGACTTCATCAAGATAAAAAGTTTTTGCACAGCAGAAGAAACAGTCAACAAAACCAAAAGACAACCGACAGAATGGGAGAAGATATTTGCAAATGACATATCAGATAAAAGACTAGTATCCAAAATCTATAAAGAACTTCTCAAACTCAACACCCAAAAAACAAAGAATCTAATCAAGAAATGGGCAGAAGACATGAACAGACATTTTTCTGAAGAAGACATCCAAATGGCCAACAGACACATGAAAAAGTGCTCAATATCGCTCGACATCAGGGAAATCCAAATCAAAACCTCAACGAGATACCACCTCACACCAGTCAGAATGGCTAAAATTAAGTCAGGAAACAACAGATGTTGGCGAGGATGCAGAGAAAGGGGAACTCTCCTATACTGTTGGTGGGAATGCAAGCTGGTGCAACCACTCTGGAAAACAGTATGGAGGCTCCTCAAAAAGTTGAAAATAGAGCTACCATACGACCCAGCAATTGCACTACTGGGTATTTACCCCAAAGATACAAGTAGGGATCCGAAGGGGTATGTGCACCCTGATGTTTATAGCAGCAATGTCCACAATGGCGAACTATGGAAAGAGCCAAGATGTCCATCAACAGATGAATGGATAAAGAAGATGTAGTGTGTATATATACAATGGAATATTATGCAGCCATCAAAAGGAATGAAATCTTGCCATTTGCAGGGACGTGGATGGAACTAGAGGGTATTATGCTAAGTGAAATAAGTCAATCAGAGAAAGATATATATCATATGATCTCATTGATATGAGGAATTCTTAATCTCAAGAAACAAACTGAGGGTTGCTGGAGTGGTGGGGGGTGGGAGGGATGGGGTGGCTGGGTGATGGACAATGGGGAAGGTATGTGCTATGGTGAGCACTGTGAATTGTGTAAGACTGATGAATCACAGACCTGTACCTCTGAAACAAATAATACATTATATGTTAAAAAAAAAAAAGAAGAAGAAGAAGAAGAAGAAGAAGATAGCAGGAAGGGAAAAATGAAGGAGGGGAAATCGGAGGTGGAGACGAACCATGAAAGACTATGGACTCTGAGAAACAAACTGAGGGTTCTAGAGGGGAGGGGGGTGGGAGGATGGGTTAGCCTGGTGGTGGGTATTAAGGAGGGCACGTATTGAATGGAGCACTGGGTGTTATACACAAACAGTGAATCATGGAACACTACATCAAAAACTAATGATGTAATGTATGGTGATTAACATAACATAATAAAATTTTTAAAATGTCATTAAAAAAAGAGTTTATTGAAAAGAGAATTACTAAAATTACTGTTTAGTTACTAAAAATTTAAAAACATGACATACAAGGGGGCTGAGGGATTATAGAAATATATTAATAAACACAAAATTCAGGTCACCCCTAGTGATCAGGGGATGGAGATGCAGTCAGAGAAGGCCTATGCAGGTCTCCTAAAGTACTGATACTATTGTATTTATTAACTGTGGTGGGTATAGTTAATAATATTATTATTATTTTTAAACTTCTAACTATGTTTTATGCACATTTTTGCAGGTATGGTATACCTCCGTTAGATATTCCTAAAGTTGGTTTGTAATTGTTTTAGACTAGTATACAGACTCAATTGTTTTATCAGAGAAGGCTATCATGGAATGGTTAAGAACCTGAGCTTCAGAGGCAGACTCGAGGTACAAACCTGAATCTTCTGATATTAGTTTCGTGACATTGTGTGAAGTATCTTTCATTTCACAAATATTTTCACAAATATCTTTCATTTCACCATATTCCAGACATCAGTCTGTGTACTGGGAATACAATGATTCAGAATACAGATGGGCCAGAATCACAGATACAGTTTTCTGTTGTTATAGATCTTATACTTTAGCCTCCATGACCCTCAGTTCTTATCAGGGACTTGGAATTTGTGAAGATTATGCAGGGATTAGCATAGGATATGGTACTTGGTAAGCATTCCTTTAGTGGTGACTACTTTACATTTAACATCTAAGAGAAATAAAATGATCCTTCATTTATCTGACGAACTTGGAAAGAAGATGTTCCATGTAAATGAATTTTTCTAGAATTTAATTCCTTGTTGTCTTGAATTTTTTTAATTGAGGTATGACATGTGTATATTAAATGCACAGATCCTAATTAATGACTCAATAATTTTATATAATTATACACCCATGTAACCACCATCTACATCAAGATAGAACATATTTCCAGAAATGTCTCACAGAAATGCCTAGAACTTTTTGATTTTAGACATTTTTATGGCTAAATTTATGAAAACTTTCACATGCTCTTTTGTCTTCAGGAAGGGAGAACCAGAAACATAACTATGTTTTGCTGGTTATTGCCAAGGGGAGATAGAATTTGCTGTGTTCTTTCTTCTCTTCCTTTCTCTTCTGTATCTCTTTTAGATATACAAATATAACATGAGGCTGGATAAGATTGCGTCTGATTTTTGGTCTTTTCTAGCTAATGTCAGGCCTGTCTCTTAAAGGTCCACACTTTTTTAATGTACATTATTTTTAAGTTTTTATAAGTTACTGATAACTGCATGCGAAATAAGAATTGTATTGGCACTAAAGACAAACAAAGCCATGTGAAAGACTTTTTAGTGACAAGACCTTAGGACAATGTATATCAGGCATTGAGAGAGATTTTGTTTGTTTTTGACAATTTTTTTCTCTTCTATGAGTTTCACATAATTTGGACCTGTAGTAGAGTGCTCTTACATACAGATTTATTTATCCAAGTAGCATCCTTTCAAGACTGGTAATAATTTGGTTCCTTGTTGTGGATGAGGAAGGAAGCACAGTGTGTAAAGCGCAGCTCACACCAGGGCAGCTGTCTTAGTCCAGGGTCTTTTCCTCCCTGGCACTTGAGGTTTCAAAAATATCTCTTTTCACTTCTCTAGGAACCAAGTAAATCTGAGAGTTGGTGATTATCTGAACAGCCAGGTAATCCCAGAAATTGCTTCCTTAGGGTGGACTGTGGTCCAATAGAGATACCCCAGACTGACCACTTGATCTTGACTCAGTTCCTGCTCTTTGGTGGTCATGGATAATTCTAGACATCAGATGAATTACTGGAGTGGGATGGATGTACTCTGTATGCAACACAAATTCATGGGTGGGTGCCAACTGCCCACACGTGTCCCCCAAGACCTTTTGTACAGACTCGGCCCAGAGAATTCATTTTATTCTTAAACAGAAACTGAATGAATAAAGGACTATTGAGGCTAGACCTTTGGGAGAGTATGGACCTCCCATCCATCCATCCATCCATTCATTGACAGCTTGCCGTGTGTTAGGCACTGTGCAGGGAGCTGTAGGTACCTCCCAAGAACACCTGGTTCATCCCTGCCTGCCACCTCTGAATGAATGTACTTTCTTGGCTTCCTTTTATTTCTCTTTTGGACCCAATTTAATCTTGGCTTACAAATAAGCTCATTTTTCTCCCCATTTATAGAGAGGATTCTCCACAAGAAAGAGGCGGTGTTGCTCCACGGGCCGTGGAGGAGAGATCATTGCACTGCCTGAGATGGCTTTTCTCCCTTCTGCAGATTCCCAGAGTCCCACTTGGACTCCAGAGTCCCATTGAGAGCATGACAGCAATGTTTATGTGCAATTCTAATGCTGGTTTTAGCAGTGTAAGTGCTTTAGCATTACAGCAAGTGGGCCCTATTCTCTCAGCCTCTGAATAGCTGTCTAGAGGGGCGTAATTCCCAGCTCTGCCTCCAAGCACAGTTATTTACAAGCTCAGTTACAAGTTCACGTCAAGTGTGGTGAAAGCCAGGATGGAGATGGGCTGAGTTTAAAGCAATTTGGCAAGTCTTTATTCCCTGCATAATCACTCAGATCCCTCAGCCGCCCTTGACCAGAGCTTCCTGTTCACATATGTCAAAGGGATCCTGGGAATTTGGGGAGATTGACTGCAGAAGTAAAATTTCTTCCTTTTGCCCCTCTCCCTCTGAGTTTCCCCCATCAATCTCTTAGTTACCCTCTAGAACTGCACTTAAATTAAGATTCCCAGCCCAAATGTGTCCACTGCTATCTCCACAGCTTCATCCTGTCCCAAATTCTTTAAGTGTCCAAATTAAACTTGCCTCCCCTTTTCCATCCCTTGCCCCAATACAGCCATCAGCCCACAACCACATTGGTTTTTTTTTAAGTGTAAATCAGATCTTATCACTACACTGCTGAAAACTCTCCGATGATTTTCCATCAAGTTCAGAATAAAATTTACTTTATATACTTCATCACATGCTCTCTGTCTTGCTCACTACAATCCAGTCACACTGGCCTCCTGACTATTCCTCAAACACACCAAATTTAGTTCTACTTCAGGGCCTTTGCACATTCTGCTACCATTGCCTTTCCCACAGCTGCCTCTTCTTTGCTCAGGTCTGAGATCAAACCTCACTTCTTTAAAGAGGCTGTCCTTCCCAATGTTTATAGCAGCAATGTCCACAATAGCCAAACTATGGAAAGAGCCAAGATGTTCATCAACAGATGAATGGATAAAGAAGATGTGGTATATATATACACACATACACAATGGAATATTATGCAGCCATCAAAAAAAAACATGAAATCTTGCCATTTGCAAGGACGTGGATGGAACTAGAGGGTATTATGCTAAGCGAAATAAGTCAATCAGAGAAAGACATGTATCATATGACCTCACTGATATGAGGAATTCTTAATCTCAGGAAACAAACTGAGGGTTGCTAGAGTGGTGGGGGTGGGAGGGATGGGGTGGCTGGGTGATGGACATTGGGGAGGGTATGTGCTATGGTGAGTGCTGTGAACTGTGTAAGACTGATGAATCACAAACCTGTACCTCTGAAACAAATAATAAATTATATATTAAAAAAAAAAGAAGATAGTAGGAAGGGAAAAATGAAGAGGGGGAGATGAGCCATGAGAGACTATGGACTCTGAGAAACAAACTGAGGGTTCTAGAGGGGAAGGGGTTGGGGGGATGGGTTAGCCCAGTGATGGGTATTAAGGAGGACACGTATTGAATGGAGCACTGGGTGTTATACGCAAACAATGAATCATGGAACACTACATCAAAAACTAATGATGTAATGTATGGTAATTAACATAATAAAATAAAATTTAAAAAAATAAAGAGGCTGTCCTTGAATATACAGTCTAAATAATCATTTGTTCCTCCCCATTACTTGCTAAACCATTGTCCTTTATTTTCCTCAAAGCACTCAACATCATAGGAAATAATCCTATTTATTTGACTGTTTATGTGTTTTTCTATGCACCCCACTAGAATAAAAAAAATCAATAAGAGCAGGAACCTTGAATATCATGATCACCATGGCCTGGCACATAGTAGGTATTCCATAAGTGTTTACTGAAAGAATGCATTTTCTCAACAAAGTATTAAGTGATGGAAACTGTTTTGCTATTGCCATCACTGTTACTGCCTCTAGCTGCTGCCTTTTCTATATAGTCATCTTAGGACAGATAAAATTGGGCCAGTGTGATTTTTTTTTTCATTTTTCCCTTTACAGTGTTATTTGTTTATTTTTTTAAAGATTTGTTTATTTATTTTAGGGGGAGAGAGAGAGAGAGAGCGCACAAGTGGGAGCGCGGAGGGGAAGGGAGAGAGAATCTCCAGAAGACTCACCGCTGAGCATTCAGCCGGACGTGGGGCTCCATCCCACAACCCATGAGATGGTGACCTGAGCTGAAATCAAGACTGAACCACCCAGGCACCCCTATTTGTTTATTTTTAATCAAAGTTAAACATGCCTGAAGTTTTAAGTGTTAACTAGTTCTATAAGGTATGTTATTTAAAAACTAAAAAAAAAAAAAAAAAATGCAGGTCCCTCCTGTCTCTTTCTTCCCCCTTTCCACAGGCAATGACTCTCTTACTTTAGCTGATTATCTTAGGATTTACCTCCATGTTTCGAAATAACATCTTTATTTTATTAATTTATGATATTTTCTGTTTTAGGCATTATTGGATGACTTCCCTCTCACAAAGATGAGGATTTATTGGGACGCCTGGGTGGCCCTCAGTTGGTTAAGCGGCTGCCTTCGGCTCAGGTCATGATACTGGGGTCCTGGGATCAAGTCCTGCATCGGGCTCCCTGCTCAGCAGGAAGCCTGCTTCTCCTTCTGCCTCTGCCTGCCACTCCCCTGCTTGTTCTCTCTCTCTCTCTCTCTGACAAATAAACAAATAAAAGTTAAAAAAAAAAAGATGAGAATTTATTGACCTTTCTATGAGAGATGGGGATTCAGGCTCCTTTCCTACTTTCTGGTCAATTATATACATGCTCCCTCCTCATCCCTGAACTTCGCACTAGAGTTAGTCTTAGTTTGGTTAGATTAATATTTCATGTGAATACTATTATAACCACTTAAACACTGTCACAACTAAGCCACATAGTAACATACGAATATTTTACTTTTCCTGCACAACCTCTGGTCACCAAGTATGTGCTCAGATGTTCCTGTCCAGAATCTATTTGCCTGCACAGGAACCTTTGCCAGAGAATTAGAGATTCTTCCTCCAACTTCAGAATTGTGACTCAGCTTGGAGAGTCCCTTCCGAAAACAGAAACGGAAAACTCTGCTTAAGTCAATTTCCTATGCCTTAGTATGTTGACTCATTCAAATCACTGAATCTGGTAAATTGGAAGTGCTCCTTTGGGAACACATGCAATTGGCTGTCTCGTGTGTCCACATCATGACACCGTCACACAGCATTCTCTCTGGGGGGCTCTTCTCTGTAGCAGCCTGAGGTTGCTAATGGACACTGTGTTATAAACTGTTTTATAAACTGAATTGTCCCCCCCACCTCAAACTGAAGCCTTAAACCTCAATGTGACTGCATTTGGAGATAGGGTCTGTAAGGAGGTACTTAAGGTAAAATGAAGCGTAAGGGTGGGCCCGAATCCAATAGGTGTCTTTAGAAGAAGAGGAGGAGCCACCAGGGATGCCCCAGCACAGAGCAGAGGCCATGTGAAACATGAAAAGATGACCATCTGCAAGCCAAGGAGAGAGACTTCAGGAGACAGCAAACCTCCCAGCACCTCGATCTTGGATTGCTAACCTCCAGGACTGTAAGAAAATAAATTTCTGTTGTTTAAGCAACACAACCTGTGGTATTTTGTTGTGGCAGCCTGAGCTGAGTGATACACTTTGTAGTGTTTGTAGTGTTTTGGAGCTAAGAAGGGCTCATTCTGGCGGAGAGGGGCATCTATTCCTGCCCAACTTACCCAGCACTTGCAACTTTTCCAACAGCCCCAAGCCCTTTTGGGGCCATATTTGGTGTACATGCTGGGTGGAATTTAGAATCCCTTTCTTACTGACCTACATGCTGCTCAACTGCTTTTTCTACAAAGGTGAAAGTATTTCACTTTTAAGAGTCCTCTAGATTCCTAAGGATTTACATGCTGTTACTTGAAGTTGAAGGAAACCAGAATTTGTGTGGACCTCATGCCTCCACCCAGGTTGGAATTTACTGCGTTATGAAGGCGTTTCATGGTCTTTGTAAAGTTTTAAAACTGTTAAATTTTAACTTTAATAACTCAGGTTGTAGGTTGATAGAGACACCCTATATGTATTTCCATAACGAGCAATGAATTTTCTTCTGGAAATGGATAGAAGCTCATTTCTGCTGGCTGCGGGTTCATCTCTTTTTCTAAGGAAGCCATTTTTCATTTGTCATAGGATTAGAAATTTTTAAAAATTGTCTACAGTTGTACAGCATAGCTGTCTTAATCACAAATAAATTGGCTTCTGAATGCCATTTACATATTTTTCTCATGCCTCAGCTTGAGTTCATTTTTATTATTTGCTTTATTTTTTATCAATGTAATACATGCACGGTTTTTAAAATTGCATTTTAAAAATAGGGAACACAATGGCCCTTTATCCTAGCCCTCCCCATCCCTATTCCTGCGCCCCAGATGCCAGCATTTTTAACTTTTTAAAGCTGTTTCTTCTATTGGTTACTTCTATAGTTCCAGATAATGTACTTCTCCTACTATCTCTTGATTTATCCACTGTTGACATTATCTATCGATTATGGTGGTAAGATTAATAGCTATTTAACTCTCTTAGGCTGTCCCCTCCTACACCTGTCCACATCCTCCTAATATAGTTATTTCACTATTTTTGTTAAATCCATAATCTGTAGTTTACAGCATTATGACACAGTAAATACATCCTCTGCAAAGCAAAGGAATGCATCATGACTACATTTTCTCTCTTTATGGGTTTTGTTTTTTGGTTTTTTTGGACTGGTGTCTCTAAATGCCTTCCTGATTTCCTGCTGTTTTTCTGGCATCAACATAACCACGTGATTTCCAAATGCCTCATCATGTTGGGCATTGTATGGCGTCCCCTTTTTCCTGAAGGCCCCGTACTCAGGGTCTTCCCTCCAACAGGCACCAGTTGCCATCTGGTCCTGCAGCCCAGTGCTCTCCTGGAACATTCCTCCATGGCTCTGCAGAGATGATTCTACTGCTTCCCACATCCAGTTGATTACCTCCTTATCTGGTTTCATGCCTGGCTCTACTCAAGCACATTCTAAGACAACAAGTTGTCCATTATCTTTGCATGTATGAAATGTGTCCATTTTCTCCCCATTTTGATGGATCGTTTGGCTGAATGTACAATTCTGGATTGAAAATTATTTTCCCTCACCGTTTTGAAGGCACCAAACCACTGTCATCCAGTGTGCGGTACCCACTGTTGAGAAGTTTGATGCCATTCGGATTCTCATTTTTTCCCTAGTTCTTTTTCTTTCTGCTCCAGAAGTTTTTAGGGTTGTCTTTTATCCCGAGGGCTCTGAAATTTCATGATAATATGCATTAAGGTGAGCTGTTTTTATATTCATTATTTTAGATAGTGGGATTCTAACTAAAAGTCTCTACTTTTGGGGCACCTGGGTGGCTCAGTCGGTTAAGTGTCTGCCCTTGGCTCAGGTCATGATCCCAGGGTCCTGGGATCCAGCCCTGCATTGGGCTCCCTGCCCAGTGGAGAGTCTGCTGCTCCCTCTCCTCCCTGCTTGTGCTCTCTCTGGCTATCTCTGTCACTATCTCTCTCTCCATCTCAAATAAATAAATAAAATCTTTTTAAAAATTAAAAATAAAAAAATAAAAGTCTCTACTTTCATCCTTTAGCTCTGGAATATTTTCATGCATTTAAAAACAAGTAACTTTCTCCTCTCCATTCTCTCTGGTTTCCCTTTCAGATCAAATGGATCTGAATGTTGGATCAAATGTTGGCCTCCTGGATTACAACCTCTATAGTTCTTATTTTCAATCTCACCTATTTCTCCTCTCCTTTTCAGGAAACTTTCTCCGTTTTATGGTTCTAACATCTATTGAATTTTTAATTTTGGCAATATTTTTCATTTCCAAGACCTCATTCTTGTTCTCTTAAAGTTCCTTTTATTCATGGCCATCTTCCCCTACATTTTTGAGGATACTAATTAGAATACCAATTTGGATACCAAATTGTTTTTGTTTGGTTCGGTTTTTTGTTTGTTTTAGTTTTATTTTTCAGTTCCCTGAGTAATCCATCTTGCCTAGATTTAGTCTTCTTTTTTGATACATTAGTTTATGTTTTTTCCTGCTGGAAGGCTTCTTCAAATGCCTGGTGACTCTTCACCATCAGTTCATAATTATGTGGTGATAAAAGAATAATGAGGAAGCTGAGGGTCATTAGGGCAGGGCTTGCTAACTGGTGGTCTGTGCTCCAGGCTGAGCAAGCAGGGTTGCTGGGACACCCCAAATGTCACTACATAGGCCATCTAGAGAGAAACCTCTGATCTTCACAGTGCGGTAGACACCTGATTACTGACATTCTGCTAGTAAGGTAGTGAACAATGGATGACTGGGTTTCACTGGTGTGTACTAATCTTTGGGGTTAATTTCTTGTCTTTTGCTCCCTACGTCACCCCATACCATGGCATCCTAGATCCCACTCTGGAATTATACAAGATGGCTCTCTGTTTGATACATACTTCAGGCTGTGTCTTCTCTATTTACCTTCCAGCATCTAAAAATGTATTGAAATCTCTTTTCAGTGTTATCTTCTTCACCAATCTCTTTGTTCCTGTGGGTTGATATATTATATTCCTTTAGGTGGAGTCTTAGGAGAAAGAGTACATAATTCTCCACCTTTAACAAAAGGCAGCTTGAGTTATTAATGTTTCGAAATACATAGTAATTGTGCAATTCTATTTCTATGAAATACCCAGAATAAACAAATCCATAGAGCAGAAAGCAGATTAGTGGTTACCATGGGCTAAGGGGAAGACAGAATGGGGAGTGACTGCTCAGTGAGTACAGGGCTACCTCAGGGGGTGATGAAAAATTCTGTAACAAGATAGTGGTGTTGGTTGCACAACATTATGAATGTACCTAATGCCACTAAATTATGCACTTTTAAATTGTGAAATTATGGACATTTTTTTGTTATGTGTATTTTATCACAATAAAAAAAACAGTAAAAAATATGTAGTGACCATGAAAAACTTACAAAAGATTTTCACAGAGTGTATTCAGACTGTGCTCCCACAGAATCCTGGTGTTCTACTATTAGTGCTAATGTGGAAATTCAACAATAGCAGCCTGCCCCATTCATATTTGAAAAAAATCAATTCCTGAGTAGAATATTCTCAGTTTCAAGTTTTCTTCCCACACATTTTTCTTTAACTTCTGACACCTGATGCCTCTTATCTGTCATGAAGCCCAATAAAAGATTTTCTCTTATTTACCGTAAAAATAAACATAAAGAATTATTTCAAGTTGAAAATATAAGTATCTCTTGTTATTCTACAAAGAAACCAAGCCATCCCTAATTTTTTTTTCTTTTTCATTATTGGAAAATACAACACTCAGTTGTTAGTCAAATAAGCAGACAAAAAAGTAGCCTTGTATGATGAGTTATTATAAAACTATGAACTATTTCATTAGTTGGATCAGAAATGCAAATAGCATCTTAGCTACTGAGCAGCTTTGGGCATTTGGAAGAAACAGCCCCTCAGAGCTGAAGTGATAGTTCACTGAACAAAGGTGCCCAGATTTCCCTGACTTTGTCACCCTACGCATCCTGGGATGAGGACCCTATGGCCCTGACCAGAGGCTGATGCCCCTTCCTGGTGACCCCTCTGACCAGCCTGACCAGTGCTCTCTTTAGGGCACCCTCATGTTGGCTTAAAACAAGCTAAGGTTGACAGAACACTTAGTATGTTAAGAGCTTTATAAGGACTGTCTTTTTGAATCCTCACATTATTGTTTCCATTCTACAGATGAGAAAACTGAGGCTTGGAGAAGTTAAGTAACTTGCTCAAAGCTGTATAGGCTGTAAGTAGCAGAACCTGAAGGCAAACCCCGGTGGCTTGCTCTGAAATCTGGTCTTGTAGCCATCTTCCATTTTGCAAATTAGAATTCTCCCATTTCAGGCCCCCTGGCTACAGTACAGTTAAGAAATGCTAAAACGAAAACAAAACACACACACACAACTCTGGAGGAGCAGTTGTCAGAAGACCCCAATTTTCCTTTTAATGTCACCTTTATGTACGGTGCCAAGAGGGGAAGGAGCCCAGATGCAGATGAGCAGAACTCATCAGGAGGCAGGGCCTCCAAGGGGGCAATAGTCTGGTGACCTTCCTGGGGCAGTCCTTCCTGGCCCTACAAAGATGGGGCTGCTGTAAGAGTGTTGCCATCTGCCCAGGTATGCTCAGGCTGCTGATTCAAGTCAGCTGGCCTCAGACTCCTGTGATAGGACCTGTGGGGCCAGTGAGGGACTAGTTACTTCAGGGCATATGTGAAGGGCTACGCTGGCCAAGGTGCAAGTGACGGACCTTTCACAAGTCTGGAGAGAGCTCCAGCCACTCCTTATGCCCTCGTCACAGGTACTGGAAGAAAACACTAGAATCTTCCACTGGATTATCTCCATAGGTTCAAAATGAATTACCGATGATCTATATTTATCTTTAATCTAAAAATGTAAGAAATAAATTTACCTTTTAATTTATGAGTTAACACTGGCACCCTTGCTGGCCCATTTGTCACAGGGTCATTTGTCATACAGGGTTCTCTTGGTTCCCTGATGGAAGTGAGTGAATGCCCCATGGGACCCTCACTTATCTGACACGTCAGCTGTGTTATATGTTCACATGTTCCCAATTAAGTAGAAGTATGGACTGGATCATCATTACTAACAATGTAAGCACCCGTGAGCAATGAGAAATGAAAGAGTCAATGGACACTGTACGCCCAGGACAAGCTCAACAGCAGCTATAACGCCAGGTCAAAGCAGTGCCAAAGATCTGACAAGAAGTTGGCATTAAAAATAAAGTTGAAAGAGACTATAATAATAATTTTATACTCGTTATCATTTAAAAGACAAAACCAGAGAGGGAGGCAAAACATAAGAGACTCTTAATCTCAGGAAACAAACTGAGGGTTGCTGGAGTGGTGGGGGGTGGGAGGGATGGGGTGGCTGGGTGATGGACACTGGGGAGAGTATGTGCTATGGTGAGTGCTGTGAATTGTGCAAGACTGCTGAATCACAGACCTGTACCCCTGAAACAATACATTATATGTTAAAAAAATTAAAAAATAAATAAAAATTTTAAAAAATAAAATAATTAAGTAAAAATCATTTAAAAAATAAAAATAAATAAATAAATAAATAAAATGAACCTGACTCCGGGAGTATATTATAACTTTAGCTGGTACCTAAGGGTAAAACTTTCATATTAGCCAAAAAATTATCTATAATTTCTTCAGTGGTGTTTAAGTTATGGGAGACATGATATCATACTATATGAAATTTCACCAAACTAGATAAATATTAAAAGCCCTCTTTGGAGGTTTCTTAATACAGAACTACAGATGTAAACATTTGAAGGTGCAGCCTCAAATTTTTTAATTGATAGATGGTGAGTTAAAGGGGAGTATGGAGATCTCAGCTCAGCTGGAATACACCCTATATCCTTAAAAGAAACACAACAGCATTTCTCACTTGACAATGGCCCACTTATGGCAGTCCTGCCCCTGAAGAGTTGTACACACACGCACTCACATACACATACACACACACACTCTCTCATACACTTTCTCAGCGCACTCACATATACACTCTCATGCTCTCTCACATACTCTCACACACTCACATACACATACTTTCTCACACATACTCACACATACACTCTCAGACACACATGCTCTCTCACACACACTTTCTCAACATACTCACACTTTCTCACACTTACATACACATTTGCACCCCTACACACTCACATACACACACTCACACAGTCTCTCTCACACACACACACACACACCAGGCTGTTATGTGGTTCCTATTCTCTAAACACACTTCTCCCTAAAACGGCACATATATACCTTTCTTCATTCCTGATATGCTTTTACTATGCTTCCAAACTCTTTTAATAAAGGAGTTAGAAAAATATTTATCAAAACTTGCCAAAGATAGTACAAAAATAAAATATAGACTAATCATTCAATAGATGGTGATACACAGATCTGAAATAAAACATTAATAAATAGAATATAGTAACTATTTAAGTGAACAATCCACCAAAAAGAATTCTTTCAAGAATGAAAGAAGGGTTAAATATTAGAAAATCTTTTCATATAATTCATTATATTAGTGGGTCAGATGAGGAAAACAAAGTGATCATCTCAATAAATGTAAAGAAAGCATTGGTAAAATTCAAAATGAATACAATGGAAACTCCAAGTAAAGTATAAACAGAAATTTTAAGTTGATTAATGTGCAGATATGTTTGCATGTGTATGTAAATAAACGTGTACATATACATGTATGTTGATACATATGTGCAAAAGAACACATATTTGAAAAGCCAGAATTATGCTTAATGTCCAAGCACTAGAAGACTTCCCATTGGAATAAAAACAGTATCATGATTTTAGGTTCTATGATTGCATACATGGAAAACCCAAGAGAATCAACTGAAAACTATTAGAAATAGAGAATTTACGGGGTACCTGGGTGGCTCAGTCATTAAGCATCTGCCTTTGGCTCAGGTCATGATCTCAGCGTCCTGGGATCATGATCTCAGCATCTTGGGATCAAGCCCCACATGGGGTTCCCTGCTCAGCGGGAAGCTTGCTTCTCCCTCTCCCACTCCTGCTTGTGTTCCCTCTCTTGCTGTCTCTCTCTTTGTCAAATAAATAAATAAAATCTTTTTAAAAAAAGAAATAGAGAATTTATTAAGATGAATGGCTGCAAAGTTAATATGAAAAGTAGTTTTCCTGTATTCAAATAATAACCAATTGGAAAATATGTTAAAAGGAAAAATATCCCATTTAATATAGCCACCAAAATCATCCTTCTACTCCCATCCCCCAAAAAGGAATAAATTTAGAAATAACTGTGAAAGACCAAGATGAGGAAAACTACTCACTACTATTTTCTGAAGAAAAGCAACAACAAATATTTGAATAGAAAGGAATGCCTTCCTAGTGAATGGGAAGATTAATGAATGAAGTCTTCCTCCATGGAGCTCCACATTCTGTGTTACCCCAGTCAAAACACCTGCATCATTTTTTATTCAATAAATCATATTTAAGTTCACCTATAAAATTAAAAAAGTCAGAATCACCAGAAAATCTCTGAAAAGGAGGAGTAATGAAGGAGACTAACCCAACTACATATTAAAATATATAATCAAGCTACAGTAATCAAAACTTACACAGAATTAGATTAAAAATTAATGGAACTAAGCAGGGAATTGAAAAAGAAAAGATCTAATACATGTGGGAGTTTTGTACATGATAAGAGTAGTATTTCAAATCAGCAAGAAAAAAAGATGGACTCTTCAATAAACAGTGTTGGGACAACTGGCTAGCCATTTGGGAAAAAATAAAACCTGATCTCTATTTCATCCCTTACATTAACTAGAATTCCAGATGGAGCAAAGATTTAAACATCAAAAAGATAAAGCCATAAAAGCACTAGAAGGAAACTTTTTGTAGAGGGAAGACCTTTCTAAGCATGGCACAAAACCCATAAGCGATAATGGAAAAGATTAATAAGGTGGGCTATATACATTTTAAGGCCTTTAAATTTAGCAATAGCTATTAAAATTGAAAATAAACATACACTTTGACTTAGCAATTACATTTCTAGGAATTTACCCAGTATCTAAACTCAAAAATGTTGGGGCGGGGGAAGAGGAAAGAAAAAAAAAAAAAGAGAAACGTGTGTAAGGATGTTCATTGCAAAATTATTTATAGTAGCAAAAGAACCCCTGTAACAACCTAAACATCCATCAATAGGGAACTAGTCAAGTAAAATATTGTACAAACAAAGGATGAGCCACAGGTAGTCATTTAAAAGAGCATGGTAAGTCTATAAGTGCTATAATGGAAAGCAATCCAAAATGCTATTAATTGAAAGGAAGCAAGATACAAATCACAAAAAGGTCATTAAACACACTGGTTTTAACGTGAACATTCATAGCACTTTGTAATTTATAAAAACTTTGTATCCATTATCCATCAATTATACTTCCTTTCTCCCCCAATACAGTCTCTTTCTCTACCAGCTTTTTCCTCTCAGCCAGTAGAATGTGCTCCAGAGTAGCACTCCCCAGTCCTTTGGATGGCATGGCACAGAGAGATGATAGTGTGTGCATAGTATGCCGAGAGAATTAGATGAGGTTGCTCATGCCAGAAGCAACCCTGTGATGGGGGAGCTCCAGGTCCCAAGCTGGGGTGGAGGGGAGCAGTAATCAGTATAGGTATACTATAGCCCATTCCCAGTATGCCAGGACACTGTGTAGGAGCATTTCCTCAGGGGTCCTGGCAGCTGAAGTATTGGGCTGCAGGCAAAAGGGATTGGCCTGGGAGGGAAGTGAAAGGGGAATCTTGTCCTGGCACACTCTGGGCCAGTGGGAAGACAGGGCAGCAAAGGAAGAGTTGAATGGAGGGATCTGAGGGATTGTGCTCAGGCCTGGCAGGTTCTGAACCTTGGGAAAGTATGTCAGCTGCATCCCTTTCCAGGGATTACACATAGGATGATGCTTGGGGGCTATTACGTTTGGTCCTAAAATGAGCAACTTCTGCCAACATGAAGCATGGGAAAAGTGGTGCACATGGAGCTAGACAGACAGAGATGGGACTTCCAGCTGTGCTACTTTCCAGCTATGTGATCTTGGACAAGTTACATCACGTCTCTAGGCAAAGTGACCTCATCTGGAAAGTTAGGTTAATAACTAACTTGTAGGATGGGGGAGAAGGAAACAAATGTGTGTTGGTTTTGCGTCAAACATGGTGTCCTCTTTTATTTTTATAACAATTCTGCCTTCAAGACAACACTTACAAGTAGGTATATCAAATTTCATGGGTGCTAACAAGTTTCCTTAATCCCTCCAAATCTCTCCACATGTCCACATGATCACTGATGCCTAAAACTTCTTCAATCCACAGAAAATTCTCTTCTCTCTCTCCCTCTTCCTCCCTCTCCCTGACTCTTCCTCCCCTTCTCCTCCCTCTAATTACAGGGAGAAAGTATAATATGCAAGTGTCTGGGAGGAGAAGAATCACCCTGAGTCCCATTCTCCCTCCGATGGGAGCAGTCATTACACAACCTGACAAATGATGACTTTACATTGTTTTCTGGGTTTTGGTGGAGCAGGCAAAGTGTACCTGATCCAACTTCAGGCTGAATCTAAAACCCAGAAGGCAATATCTGCTTTTAGGAGAGAAATTCAAAACAAGGCACCAGGCACTAAAAATCTCAAGTCCTGGAGAAAAGCTAAATCTCAGGGTCACGAAACCAGCAAACTTTATTCTCACTCAAGTGAATTGGGAAACTCTCCAGGGCAGCTGTCCCATGTGTGGTGCTCTGACAATCCAGACTGCTTTCATCTGAGGCTCTGCCATCTCAGTGCAGGACCTCCACACTGGCCAGGAAGGGAGAGAGCTTGGGAAGACATACAAGGCTCTTCACTGCCTCAACCTGGAAGTGACCCATGTCACTTCTCCTAACAGACCCATTGGCCAGAACCAGACATAAGTGGAGTGTAACTGTTGCGGGTGAGTGGAGGCAGAAATATCTGGAATTGCTGAAAGGAAAAGAGAACCAGATGTTGGTGGTTCTGATGAGAGACTTGTCGGCTTTCCAATTCCAAAAGAGGCCAGCTCTGTTGAATCTCAGCAGGGCCTAGGAGCGTGGCCAGGGCTAAGGTTTGGCCTGAGGGGCACTCACAGGGGCAACCTCCTTCAGCAAATCTTTACTTAGTGCCCACTTCCTCCCAGGCTCTGTGCTAGGCATACAGATGTGAAGGGACACAGCCCTGCCTTTGGGAAGCTCACACTCCAGAAGCAACTTTGAATCTCAGTATAACATCTGGGTTTCTTGTATCAGCAGCAAGGCATGTTTCTAATTGGGTCTCCAGGGTCCTGCGACTACCAATTCCCAGTGTGGTCTGAGGAAATTTACCTCATGCCAGGACACTGGGCTGTGTCTGCCGTGGCAAACACTGGCATCAGGTGCTGACCACCAGGCTCAAAATCATGAGCCCATTCACTGCTGAAGCCCGAGTACGCCGCCCCCAGCCTAGCCACAGCAGCAGCCGGGTGAGAACAAAATTTCATCAACTGGCAAAGCTGGTGAGAACAGCTGTTCAGCATCACACAGATCTCATAACTCAATTGGCTGAAACTTTCATTTGTGTTGGCTAGTGGTTGTCAAATAATGACCTGCAGACCAGCAGCACCAGGAGCACCTGGAAACAGGTGGAAATGCTAATTCTAAGGCCCCACCCACACCCACTGAATTTAGAAACTGTGCAGTGGGGCCCGGCAATCTGTGTTTTAACAAGCTCGCAAGGTGATTCTGGTGTATGTGCAAGTAGGAGACTTTTTTTTCTTTAACAATAATGTCAAATTTAATCTGCCAAGTATACAAGTTGGATTTGTGGAGCATGTTTGCCTGCCTGCAGCACAGTAAACAGAAATTTTTTGAAATGACTGATGGATAGGGTTAAGAATGCTTTTGAGTGGATAGACATAACTTAGAAACTATACATTTGGGCAGAAATGTGGAACCTGTTTAATTTTCATTAAAGGCTCCATACATACCTTCCCAAACATCCACGGTAGAGCCTCCCACCAAAAATCGTAGATACTCTGATCCTCCTTCCTCTTGCCCCCAACTCCCCACCCCCACCATAAAATCCAACATACCTTACTGCTTTGCATGGGGCTAGCATTCAGGCTTTCTCCTATCTGCGTAAGACAAATTTCTTAAAGATGGGAAGAAACATCAAATTAATATTAATATCAAATCAAGCCCCTCAATAAGAATCACTCTGGTGTGACAGGTTCCATCTCCAGTCCATGCCATCTCCCAATTCAACATATTAATGCTGTGCTGACCTTCCTAACCCTATCTTACACGATCGGCCAGGTACTATGAATAATAAAACAGACTCAGGACTGGCAGAGAGTAGCACCTCTTCCTTCACCTAGGACTAGGGTTTGAGCCAAACTCCACTGTGGCTTGTCCCTTCACAGCAAGTTTTGTGCATTTCAGGTTTCCTACTGGGTCAAAAGCAGAGTCCACCAGACTTTCCAGGGAATCCAGTTACATCATTATTGGATATTTTCTTGTCCTTCACACATGCAAAATGTATTCAGACCAAACCCCTCAAAGGCAGCGAGAGTTCTGCTTGATAGTGAAGAGCATTGCCTAATGCTTTTCTCATTGGTCAATTGCCTGAGTAACTGTAACACAACTTTCAGTAACCTGACCTCACTCCTATTTTCTCTGCTACCCCAATGAAGACTTAGGGGTTCCTAAGAGAACATAGCTGGGGAAAAATAAGCTGTAGGGGTAATAAGAATTCCCCAACAAATCTTCCTGTGGGATGGGGCAAGTTACCTAACTTGTTTGCATGTCAGTTTCCTCATTGTAAAATGGGGATAGTATTAGGAACTCAATCAGTTTGACATATAAGTTGTTGCTTAATGAATAGCTGTTGAATGAGATAAAGAAATAAGAGGGGCACCTGGATGGCTCAGTCAATTAAGTGTCTGACTCTTGATTTTGGCTCAGGTCATGATCTCAGGGTTGTGAGCTCAAGCCCCGAGTCAGGCTCTGCACTGGGCATGGAGCCTGCTTAAGATTCTCTCTCTCCCTCTCCCCCTGCCCCTCCTCTTCCCCCCACCCACCTCACTCGCATTCACTCTCTCTCTAGAAAAAGAAAGAAAGAAAGAGAAAAAAAGAAAGAAAAAAGAAAGAAAGAAAGAAAGAAAGAAAGAAAGAAAGAAAAGAAAGAAAGAAAGGAAAGAAAGAAAGAAAGGAAAGAAAGAAAGAAAGAAAGAAAGAAAGAAAGAAAGAAAGAAAGAAAGAAAGAAAGAAAGAAAGAAAGAAAGAAAGAAAGAAAAAGAAATAAGGGAGCTATAATGCCAGCTGTAATCCAGGGTCATAGGGCTTAGACTTGCACAGCCAGGGGCTAAGTCTTAGAGGTCTGAGAGCTCATTCCAAGCCATACCTTGACCAGGATGCCTGAGGGATATGGCTTCTCTTCCTGGTTCTGCCCCCCCCCCCTTTTTTTTTTACAGTGCCCAATGCCAGAGTCCCTCTTGTTTCCCAGGAAGCAGGCAAATTTTTTGGTTCTCCTTTCCCAGGTTGGGCACAAGGTATGGCCTCAGTCCACAGCTGCAACAGGCCTCCTGGGCTCTCTCATTAATGGCGGACCCTTACCTTCATTCCAGGCCTCCTTCTCCCTCAAGCCTCTTCTGTCTCTTGGGAACACCTGGGTCCCCTTCACACAACCTTGCCTTTGATTTGGGGGAGAGTTTTAGGATCTGCATCTCTTGAGAGCTCTTAGACACAGTTGGTTCTGCGAAAGACATTGAAGATAATGCTCCATCTTTAGGAGTCTCTTAGTAGTCACATGCAATTAAACATCATAATAACAACAAATAGATTTAACTATTCTTTGAGCTCTGCATGGATTAACTCATTTATTCCTCACACCAACTATGTGAAGCAGGGAGTGCTATCACCATTATACAGATGAAGAAAATGAGGCACTGAGATGTCACATAACTTGCTCAAGCTTAGATAGCTAATAAGTCACAGAGCAGAGGTACCAGCCCAGGTAGTTTGTGACTTTAACCATGGGACTATGGCTGCCTCTAGTGTGCCACTGCATTTTCTCCATCCCTGCAAACTTTGAACCTTCACTGATGACAAGGAGGCCTATCAACATGTCCAACATGTCAGTTGGGATCAATGACTGGTGAATCTAAAATGAATCAGGGAAGCTGGAAATGCTCAAACCCTTGTCATTTTTCAGACTCTCTGACAATTGGTTCCTGGGAACATATTGCACGGTGGAAAGACCAGAGACTTGGGTTTAGAGAGATCGGGATATCTCAGCTCTGTTATGAGTTCTGTTTGTTATGTCCTGGGGCAGGTTATTCAAGCTCTCCAGCCTTGGCTTCCTCATCTTTAAAATGGAGATAATAACTTGTTGGCCCTCAGTCCAACAATTGGCCTTTTAGTTCTATTCTGTACTGCCAAAGCAGGAAACCTACCTATGACATTGTTTTCTGTCTCTGATGCTGGCTGCATGCAGGTTAGTCTCTGCCAATGGGAGACACTGGGGGGAGATTAAAAGCAACAGGAAAAGAGGGTCATTTTTCTGCTTCTGACTCTGGAAGTGGGAGCAGCAGGATAACAACACTTGCAATGGAGGCCCCAGGAGGGTAATCATGGGCTGTTGCAAGAATGGTAGTGATCACCGTAACAGCAGGGTAGGCGTGATGGTGGGAAATGATGACTGTAAGACCATGACTAGGATATCTGTGTCTGACTTTTCTGGACACATTGCAGAAAGAGAATGACAAGCTTAGGGCTTTAATCTCTCAGCTCAAGTTCTGATCACAGAACCAGAGAGCTTCTGTGATCGCCCTAAAGGAATCTCTTATCTTTTCAGCCACAGGATGGATATAGTCCCCAGATTCTATCCTACAGGTTAGAGAATTACAATGTAATTAGAGTTCAGGAGCTAATCAGATTTTGTATGTGAGAGTGTGAGGATTGATTTGGAAAGAGTGGGTGGGACAGAGAATTGGAAGGGGGCCCACTGGATGGACTCATGCAAATCTGTGAAGCTCCTGATCTCCAAAGTGCCCTTGTTGGGAACAGTCCTTTCTCCCCCACCTGAGAAGACCAGTCTTCCCTTGCAAGAAGACCCTCTTAATAATTTCACCCCAAGGCATTGCCTTAAAAGAGGTTGCAGTTCTCAAGATTCACTTTCTCCAAACTTCATGACCTACAGACTCATCAGAGTCCAGCAACTCTAAGGGCAAAAGTTTAATGTCTGGCCTTGAAGCTTTTATGCCTAAACAATTGCAAGATCTTGTTCATTTATACTGGCAAACCCTAAGAAGTATACACGAAAATGGATTATAAGGCTGTTAGACCAAGGAAGATGAACAAAACATTGGATTGGACCAACTGAGGTAAATACCAGAGATGGATAACCACTTGAACTTTATATTTCTCCTTTTGGGAAGAGAGTAAAAGTATATTGGTTTGTATAAGGGTTAGTACATTGTATTAAATGAAAGCATGAATTTGTTGATATTGTTGGTGAAAGCTTAAAAAAAGTAGGCAAGTATATGCAGATGCTGAACATCCACCAGAAGAGTGGATGTTCCAGATGTCCAACTTTGGCTCTCAGCCTCGCACTTGGTCTTCTGTACTCTTCTATATACTGCCAGGACCAGAAGCTTGAAAACCACTTCCCACACTCTCTTGCCAGCTGACTTCTGAAAGTCCAGCAAAGGGAGGTGCTGGCCAGAGATTAGAAGACAGGTGGAAGAGAGAAGCTGTTTCTCTGCTTCTGGATCCAGCCATGACCACACTGGGACTGGAGGCTGCTGCAAGTGCAACAGTGGTGATTGCTGTAACAACAGGTAACCACAGGTCCCTGCAATCATGACAGTGGTCGTTACAGCTGAGGCAGTGGCTGTAGCAACAGTGGAGGGCAGGGCACCCACACTTCATGCTGAGCAGCAGCAATGTCATTCTACCCAGCACAGGGGTGTGAGAGCAGCGCTCTGTCAGCCTCAGTAGTGAGTACACACCCATGGGCTCTGGGTAACATAACCTTCCCTTCTTGTTCCTCCAGACCTCACAACTTTTGTAACCCATTTTCTATATTAAGTTTCCTCTATTTGAATGACCTAGGTGGATTTCTGTTTTCCCGACTGACACAAGGAGAGAGAGATATGATCTCCTTCCTTATATGGTTGTTGAATTAAAGAAGATATGAGTGCTCAGTACAGCATCTGACCCAAAAGAGGTGTTTAAAAAATAGCTCTATAGCCTCATATTTAGTTACTCAACCAAAAGTTATTAAGCATCAACTTTGTGCTGGGAGATTTTGCTGTTTCAAGTCTAGGACATCCAAGGTGGGCACAGAGAAAAGAAAAGAAAGCCATGCTCAGGGAGTCTTTAAGACAAGGATGGGAAATGCCAGTTATTAACTGTTGTATCTTAGCTCCAAGCCCATCCTTCTCCATGCTGCTCTGTGATGCTGGCGCTGGAACTCTGAAAAGTACTTTTCTTTGTCATTAACGAATGATTCCTGTTAAGTCTTAAGGATAAGAACTCCAAGGGGAGACTGGAAGGCAGGAGGGAGACAGAACTTGTTCCTTCCTGCTTGGTTGCTTACTTGTTTCTATCAGGATGGCCCAGCAAGGGGTCTTTACTCCAGGAACAGTAGGGTCCAGTTTCTAGCTTTTTCCAGCACTCCCAGACATAGTCTCATTACATCCACACACAAGTGTCAGAACTATCCAGGCAGTGCCTCTCCTCTTCTTTCTGAGGAGCTCCACAGTGCTTCTCCACAGTGCTCCTCAACAGCGCTCCTCCCAGTTTCTAGTTTCAATCACTTACACCTCTACCACCGTGTTCTCCTAGCCTTTGGGTATGTGGCTTCTTACTATAGGGTTCCTTTTTGGCCTTTTAAGTCTTCCAATAACTTTGACCAATTCCTTATATTAAATTCCCTCTGTTAAAATAATTAATGTGGTTCTGTTTTTCTGACTGGACCCTCCTTGACACAAGGGATGGTGCATGAGGAATGTCCAGATGGAAAGCTGAGTAGTAAATATTGACCCTGAACCATACAGTGCCAATCATCAGAGTTCTCCACAGCTGCAGAAGTCAGACCTAAACCCTTTGTCTTTAAATGTGAGTGTGTTGGTGATTAAATGAAAGACTCTGAGCTGATTATAGACACTAGAGAACTAATAAAAAAATGAAAAGCTAAAAACTTCATTTTAAACTATAGTCATGTTACTTTCAAGTAGTATTAATACATCTTTTGCATAATTTGCATTGTCATTATTATTCTTTTAATGATAATGAATTCATTATCATTAAAATACTGTATCAGATACTATATCAGAACTTGTGCTGTAAAACAAACCACCCCAAAAACTTAGGGCTTAAAACAACTACTGATGTCATTCATGATTCTGTGGACTGGCAATTTGTACTGGGCTGGCTCAGTTGTGTGATTCTTCCGGTCTCAACTAGACTCATTTTTGTGTTGGCAGTTGGCTGCCAGGCAAATTGAAAAGAGGTTAAGAACCCATGAGGAAAAGAGACTCAGAACTCCTTGACATTAACTGTAGGTCTCGGAACAGGGGGAACAGGATCCATTGAAAGCGACTGAGTGCTAGACCACAAAGGGGAAGGCAACGGGAGCAAAGGTATCCAGGAAAATATTTCCAATCCTCCTCATGCCTCTCCAGAACACTTTTCTCTACATCCTCAATTCCTTGTTCCCGAGTTCTCCATAATCTCCAATGGTGGCCACTTGGGGACATAGACCTATTCTTTTTTGACTCTCTGTCTGCATTGATTGATGACTTCCTCCCTCTACACCTCTCTCCCCATGTTTATAGTCATTCTCTTAAATCCCTTTTCCCCCTTATGTCTTTTTTTAGTCCCTATTCTGATCCTAAGAGTGTATCTTCCCATCCCTTTTCTCCCTTCCTCCCAGAGGGTCCTCCTACAGGCCTCCTGCCCCCTCTACTATTTCTTTCAGAAAGACCCTTCATTGCTTTGAAAGGAAAGAGTGGTACTTATCTGTGGTGCATTTGCACAAAGGGAAGGAAAGAAAGACTAAGCAAAAAAGAGCCAGTTTTAGCAACTTCTCATATTCCTGGAAATTCCTAGAAACTCCCTCACAAACTGAGGCTCAAGGAAAACTGCTTTTTGGTGTTGTAGCTCTTGTTTTAATTTTTCCCCATTATATTTTGTTGTTAGCAGGGCAACAGTAAAGTTCTATGCAGTGTTTTTCTGCAAATGCTCAGTATTTTAATTACATAATGAGTTAAATAAGCCTTGGGGATTCTAATGATTCTAATACATTTTCCTCAAAAGAATATTTTTTTATTTCCAAACTGACTTACAAACCTTTTATTTTGGGAAACAAGATATAAGTTGGGGACATCCTTGTCTTAGACTAGATTCCCAAGAAACATGAGTCTGGGATAAGAATTCACGCTGAAGTGATCCATTAGGGTGTGTTGTCAGGAAAAAAAACAGGAAGGGAGTGGGGAAAGGGAACCAAGGAAAAGAAGAGGGGCAAGCAAGGGTGTCATCCCTCACTCAAGAACTGCTCCCAAAGGGATGAAAATCCTCAAGCACCTTAGACTTTCTGGGGCCTCTAGAAAAGTGGCTTTTAAGGTACGTGAGGGAACCTCTCTGACAAAGAGGCACAAGTTCTAGCTAGTTCTTTCATCATCTAGCTGATGAAAGTATCCGAGGAGCTAGCATGCAGGAAAATGGTAAAGGACTCACGGGGATATTAGTGGAACACCGACGGTTTAAACTACCTTCCTGCATTACCTACTTTTGTTAATGTTTCATACATGTTTGCCCTTATTTTTTGAATGACAGAATAAATAAACGCATGAATTTGGCTTCATAGATAGAATCTTTGCAAAGAAATAAGGCCTTTTCTCTCTTGTCTCCAATGTGTTCTTTAATTTTAAAATTTCTCTCTTTTTTTTCTTTTCCTCCTTACATTTTTATAAATAATAAAATACAGTTAACACAACTTAATTGGCTTAATATAGCCAGTACTCATTTGATTTTATTTATGGGGTGCTTGGTATGATTCAAGTATTTTACTTAATCCTCATAACAGCACCCCTGAGTATACAGATTAAATAACAAACTAATAAGTGAATATAGATCTACTTGACTTTTCCCTCTCCTCCCCTCTACTTTTCATGCTCTCCTTTCTACACACACACAGAGAGAATGATTTTATTTTATATATTTATTTTTATTTAAATTCAATTAGTCAACATATAGTACAGAAATATTTTAATACCCATTTATTTTAATGGGAGTCATTTGCAGATCTCAAGTCCTAGTGAATTTATCAGGGAGGGAGGGAGCGAGTCACCTTAGTTAAAATAACACTGTGCAGTAGAACAGAAAATAAGATGTCATGGCAAACTAAACATCTTCACTTTCAAAACAAGCAAAAGAGCTGTGTAAGTATAGACTTGACCTGGTCATAAGTTGCCAGAACCTTTAACAGGAGCTAGGTGTCGGTGCTCACCTGAACCCCAGGGAGGCCCAAAGCTTGCAGCGGGGAAGCTGGGCGTCCCCACTCTGGTCATTCCCTGGGCCTCTCTCTATGGTCCAGTCAACTCAGATATTTGTCCAGAAAGTGAAGATGTTTAGTTTGCCATGACATCTTATTTTCTGTTTCACTGCACAATGCTATTTTCACCGGGGCAACCAAGCTCTCTGATAAACTTTGAGAACATCTGAGCCAGCTTGACAGTGAAAAGACTCAGTGCACTCTGAGTTTTATATATTTATTTATTTCACTTTATTCCATATTTAGTATGACTGAGTAACCAGTTCAATAAAAAAAAAAAAGGTGGGGTGGGAATCAGTATGGATTGTATAATAAGGCAGTCCTGGTTCCTGCAGCCTATATCCCAACAGTTCCAATAGTCCTTTCAAAGTACAGATTCTTAACACAGATAGATTTAAGGGCGATGGGCATCCGATATCTCATCCCAATTCACATTATGGCTCTGAATAGGAAAACCAAGAATGTACCTCTTCAGATAGTCAGAAGGTGCACGCCTCCGAGGACTGCACTAACCAGGCAATGCAGAAGCAACAGAAAAAAGATCTCAGTGAGGGCTCAGTCCTCACAGGCACCAAAACAAAGACATCAAAAATCTGCAACCAGTCTTCTTTCTTAAGTATGACCATAGGAGTTAGCAGTATTTCCCAGGGTGTGCCAAGAGTCAGAGCAAGCCCATCGTACCCCTGGCTGTCTGTATTTTCACCCCCAGTGTGGGCAGTCCCCATCAGTGTCCCCCACCTTCCCTTCTGGTTTTCAGAGGGTTTCTTTTCCACTTCCCATTTCATTTAGAGAAGATTGGATTTGAATTCTATCTTATAGCCCTGTCTTGCAGTCCGGGGTCTGACTGATGGAGAATGAAAAGGCTGAGAACTGGAGGGGGCTTGAGAGGTCATCGAGCATGATTCCTATCCAATGCAGCGGTCCTTCTTCTAGAATACATACAATGATGATGATCTCACTACCTTATTTTGCAGCCTATAAAGTTGTTGAACAGTATCTGCATGTGTAGAGTTTCTAGCTGTGTGATTTTATTTGAATTGTCTTTGTCTTAAATATGTCTTCTTACAGGTTTACCTATTTGACACCTGTGATACTGTCTACTAATATTACTAACCCCAAAATGAAATGAGCATTTTCTTCTGAGACTTTCAGCAATTCTGTTATTGGCTGAATTGTATTCTCCTGAAATTCATATGTTAAAGCCCTAACCCCCGGTACCTCAGAATGTGACTGTATTTGGGGATAGAGCCTTTACAGAGGTGATTGAGTTAAAATGAGGCTGTTAGGGTAGTTCCTAATCCAGTCTGACTGATGCTCTTATAAGAAGAGGAAAGAGACACCAGGGTGCACACACACAGAGGAAAGACCATCGGAGGACACAGTAAGAAGGTGGCCATCTGCAAGGCAAGGAGAGAAGCCCCAGAAGAAACAAAACCTGCTGACACTTTGATCATGGACTTCTAGTCTCTAGATATCAGCTCCCTTTGCCTAAATACACATGTGATTACACAACAGCACTACATTTTAATAAATGCCAATCTGAAGGTATGTAGGTGAGAGGAAGCACAGGAGTAGTTAACTCTTCAGGGGTAGGGATGGAGAGAACAGAGAGGCGATGTACTGAATAATCCAAGTACAGAAGAACGACCAAAGGTTGGCCAGTGTGCAAGAGGGGGAAGAACTCTCAGGTGTGCATGGAGGGAAATAAACCCAGAAAAATCAGGCAGGGCCAGATCAGATGGGCTCCTATGAGCCCTGCTCGGGGACTTGGGTTTTATTCCACAGGTAAGAGAGTCAGAGCAAAGGATTTTCAGCAGGGGAGTGGTTTGCTTGAATTCACACTGTCACCAATTCACCTGATCTTTAAGCACTGCATGCATCCTCCACCCTCCAGCCCAGGTAGCCAGGACACACTCCCACAATCATACTGCTTCTGTTTGCCCTCTTTTAAAAATTATCTCACAGTCACTGCCAAAAATGTATGCAATGCAGTGGTTTACAGAGATAAACACGGAAGAGGTTTGCCCTCTCTCATGCCTCATTCTCTTTCAGAGGCAATTTGCTGAGCATCCTTCCAGTCCACTTAGTGTGTATCTGCACAAAAATATGTGTCTATCTATACAAGGTTTTTGAATGCCTAAATGAAATCATACCATGTGATCTGCTTTTTCATGTAGCAGTATTCTCAGAGACCTTTCCATACCAATTCTTATAGACGTTCCTTTTTTTGTCATCAGCATAATATTCTATGCTAGAGCTGTGCCATCATTAATTTAGCCATGCCTTACAGGTAGACATTTAAGTTGTTTCAAATATGTTTCTATTAAAAACCATGAAAAAAATGAATATGTTTGTGCAATTTTTATCTCTCCTTTGCAGATGAGGAAACTGAAGCTTAGCTGAAGTAAACCAAGTCACACAGACAAGACATCACAAAACTGCTTGGGAACCTAGATCTGACTATTCCCGAGTACAGAAACTTCATCTTTGCACCATAACTAGATCCGTATGTAAACATCTTGAACTGCAGGCTTATAATTTTCACTATATTTAGAAGATTTTTCAGCTGTTAATTCTTCAGTTATTTTTCTGCCCTCCCTAGCCTTTTTTTTTTTTTTCCTGGCACTCTAATGACACATATACCAGGCTACTTTGACCCACAACTCAATACTCTTCTTTTTTTCAATCTTTTCCTTTCTGTGTTTCATTTTGGATACTTTCTATTAGGTCTTCAAGTTTACTAATTTTTTCCTGCATTGCCTATTTTATTGTTAATCCCATATAGTGTATTTTGCATCCCAGACGTTGCATTTTTCATCTCTAGAATTTAACCTGGGTTTTTACAAAAACCTTTCATAGCTGTCCTCCTCACAATTCTATCATCTGTGCCATTTCTGGAGCTATTTCTAATCAATCCATTTTCCTACTTAGTATGGATTGTAGTTTTCTGCTTTTTGGCATGTCTGATAATGTTTTATGAGATATCAGACATTGTGATTTTTATGTTGTTATTTATAGGAATTTTTCTGTTTTCCGTTATATATGTCTTGTCTTTATTCAGGGACACTTAAATTTCTTGGAAACAATTTGATTTTTTCAAGGTTTGCTTTTAAGATCCCTTCAGTGAGCCCGATACACCCCTAATCTAGGGATAATTTGACCCCTCTATCTTTTTTTTTTTAAGATTTTATTTATTTATTTGACAGAGAGAGAGAGAGTGGGCCAGAGACAGTATGAGCAGGGGGAGCAGCAGAGGGAGAGGGAGAAGCAGGCTCCCCACTGAGCAGGGAGCCCCATGAGGGGCTCGATCCCAGGACCCTGGGATCATGATCTGAGCCGAAGGCAGATGCTTAACCAACTGAGCCACCCAGGTGCAACTAAATAAATAAAATCTTAAAAAAAAATCTGATGCCTGGGCCTCACTCCCAGAGACTGACATAGCTGGTCTGCGCTCGGGGGGCCCTTTCTTAAAGCTCTCTAGTTGATGCTGCTGGGTAGTCAGAGCTGAGAACCGTGGCCCCCTGGTGATTCTTATATTGAATCATAATGGGTAATGTGTATTGAGGAATTAAATGTTCATAGAGAGTCTGGTCGTTAGCACAGGCAGGTGTGAGCTGGGTGTAGGATTAAGGAGTACATCTCTATTGGAGAATCAAGAATATTTGGGCTTAAGTTTGACTGGTAATAGGTACCTGAGATCATTTGCACAGCTTTACCAGCATTTATTACAGTGACCAGTGCTACATCAAGCTTGGGGTAACTGGAGTGGAGGGTGAGAATGAGGGATGGAGGAGTGATGCTTTCCAGTGGGGAGGAGATTTTTATCCCTGACATTGTTTATAATTGCAGGTGCATAGTGATAATAGAAAGTAGGCCAGTGTTTAATTAGCTTCATTATTGCTTTTTAAAAATAAGTTTTTAATTTTGAATAGTTTTAGATTTGCAAAAAAGTTAGAAAGATGATACAGAAGGGTTCTGTATACCCCGCATCTATTTACTCTCTTGTTAATATCTCACCTGAGTATGATACATTTGTTGCAACTGGTAAATCAATATTGATACATTATTATTAATTAGAGTTCATATTTTATTCAGACTTCCTTAGTTTTTACCTAATGTCGGCAGGTTTCCTTTCTCCTAAGGCCTCTTCTCTCCTAGGCTTCCAGATGGCTGCCTCCTTGCTGTGTCTTCCCGTGGCTTCTTCTCTGTGCATGCAGATCCCTGGTGTCTCCTCCTCTTCTTACAAGGACACTAATCCTATTAGACCAGGGCCATACCTGTGTGACCTAACCTCAAGTGCCTCTTTATTTTTTTTTAAAGATTTTATTTATTTATCTGACAGAGAGAGACACAGCGAGAGAGGGAACACAAGCAGGGGGAGTGGGAGAGGGAGAAGCAGGTCCGCTGAGCAGGGAGTCCAATACGGGACTTGATCCCAGGACCCTAGGATCATGACCTGAGCTGAAGGCAGATGCTTAACGACTGAGCCACTCAGGTGCCCCCCTCAAGTACCTCTTTAATGTCCTATCTCCAAATCTAGTCACATGGGGTTTACGGCTTCAACGTATGAGTTTGAGGGGAATACCGTTCTGTTCATAACACACGTTCTTTTGTAAGTTCCCTCAGTGCTGGGCTGTACATATGAGCAGGAGACCTGCACTCACACAGAGAAACTGACAGTCCTCCCCCTTGTCCCAGGCCTCAGAGCTCAGGTACACTCTGGGGCTGTCCTCTCCTTGCAGAGCTCTAATCCTTATTTGCTGCCTATATGTCTTACTATGCTCACCCCAAATGGGCTTACAGTGCATTCTGAGGATCCCATGGAGAGCTATCTTCAGTTTAAAACAAATAGGATAAGAAGTTATTGTGGGGTCTTATTAGCAGACAAGTCTCAATTCCTAAGTCGAATCTTAGTAATCCAATTCTGGTGATCCAAACTCTTTTATTTTCTTGCTTATTTCCTTCAAATCTTCTTCTTTTTTTTTTCTTTCCAGAATTATGTTCCTGAAAAGGAGCATTTTATGAATCAATAATTACTCTTGGCAAACTTCCATATAATTCCTCCGGAAACTAATTGGTTCGTTTGGTCCTTAGCAGTGAAAAGTTTAAACACACACACATTTGTGTGGTACATTTCAGGTTATTTTACTTGTTTGCCTAACTCTAGGAATACACATTTGAGAAATATTTGCAATAGGTAAGTAGGTAAACATAAAATGCTCAAACAAAATAGCAAGTCACCTAACACAAGATGGGCAAATGAGAACGCAAGCAAGAACTAAAACAAAAAAAGGCCCTTATGGAAATGAGGGGAACTGTTTCTGGTGACACTCGGACTGGCAACTGTTCTCTTTCCACCTGAAAGCCCAGCTGGTCTAACCCTCAGCTCTAAGAAGGCAATTCAGGGATGCACAGGAGAGGCTGTGTTGGAGGAGAGGCATGCTCCCCGGATTTGCGGGATTTCAGCAGCAGCAATAAATAGGATAAGAAAATTCACAGAGGAATTGAGAATCGCCTGCAATTACTACCTCAGGCCTTAGACCAAGAATCCACTCATCTCATTGGCATTGATCAGGATGAGACAGACAACACAAGATGCGGGAGCAAGGCGGCAGTTGAGGCAAAACTGGGACAAGCGTAGAACCGGAAACTCCACACCTGTCACAGAGCGAGAGAGAAAGGGTGACACGGAGGGTGCACGGGTCACACCAAAGAACCTAGTAATGTCGTAACGCCGGTGTTTCTGTATACAACTGATGTGAGTGTGCACATGTTCAGGTTGACTATTTAAAAAGTGGCATCTTATTCATTTCATGCTGTGCTCTCAGGCCTTCTTGAGTTTTTAGTAAGAATTCCTGCATCATAAGGGCCCTCCCAAAGATTGCTGAAGAGAAGGATCTGGTGGAAGGTGGGGTGAGGGGGCGGTACTTAACTATTGCATTGAAATCCAGGGTCCAGGATACAAATATTAGGTATGGAACCACCCATTCTTTCTTTCTCCCTCTCCCTCTGTCCCCTCTCCTTCCTCCCCAGATGTCCGTCCCATTAAGGAAATTCTTATGAGCACAGGCACTAAACTAGTCAGGGTGGGCACCAAACCTGTCTTCCCTGCGGACCTTGGCTCGCTGAGCTTACTGTTTGCAGGCACCATCCCCGCCCAGGTGCTGTAACAGAGCAGGGGGCTCGGGCCCAGAGGGAAGGTAATTACCCCAGCCAGAGAAGGAGAGGGGAGGGTTCCAAGGCTGGAACAGAGGAAAAATTGTATGTTCAGTCCAAAGCTTGTTTGATTCAAAAGGTAAATCAGAGTTACCTGAGGTAACTCAATGCAAAACGCTCCTTGAAAGATACCTCCCACTTCTCAGATGTCAAATGATCCTATTTCAGATTTATCAAAGCAGCAGGGATTAGCAGAGCCATACACCTTTCAGTTCTGCTCCCGCCTTCTCTCCACTTCTTTGTCTGTCTAAATAGTTGTTTTAGTGAGTGAGAAGAAAGAATGGGAGGTAATTAGTGTTTCTTGTAATATTCCGTGTTTAGTTTTGTAATCCTTCTGTCAGGTTTATTTTCATGTTAAGCAAAGGAAGTCCCGCTGGAATATTATAATCTCTTCTTAGTGTTAGCAGAAAGCGGTGGTGTTTAAATTAATAAAGAATTTTTCAAGGAAACTAAAGCTTTCCTTGAGAGTGTCAGTTTAAAGAGCATGTCATTCTTCAGAACTTGCCTTGCCCCACAGTGTTAAAGGCTGGAGATAAGAACCTTTCTAAGAAGCTGGGTAGGGGTTTTAGGTTTAAATTGTATGATCTGCAGACATGCCCTGGCATTCTGCACCCAGAGGGCCTTACACTCTTGCCCCTAACCTCCGCCCCCCCACCCCGGGCCACTGTCATAGCCTCCTGACTTGACCCCCACCTCCTGCATTGCCTGTGGCTACCAGCCCTACTGAGCTCCAAAGCCCCCAAAACCCTCAACCTGGCCCCAACTCACCTTTTCTCCCTGACCCCCAATCTTCCCTGCCACATGCTCATTCCAGGTAAACTATTGCTCTTCCCTTAGCCACTGTGCACTTTCCCATCCCTGTGCCTGCTCCATCTCTGCAAGGCCAGATCTGGCCCATCCTTCAACCAGGGGCTGCCTCCTTCACCAAGTTTCCTCCACCCCTTTCAACTGGCAGTGCTCTCTCCCGCCGTCTCTGTCCCATAGACCCCATCTCTATCTGTCAATAGCACTGACCAATTTTCATCTTGTATTACAGATTTCTAGTTCCCAAAATAACACTTGAATGTATTCTCCTTGTAAGAAACCTGAACACTTACAGGGAAAGCTTAAGACCTCTTCATCCCCATCCTCAATCCCTTCTCCACTCCCCAGAGGTAATCACTCCAGTGAGTTTGTTGTGTTTTTCTTCTAGGTTTAGATTATATATATATATGCCTTTTTAACACAACCTTGTTTTTTAAGATCCACCCAAGTTGACACATACAGATTTAGAAACTGGTTTTTCATTATTCTATGGGATTTCATCATAGAGCAACACTTCACATTTTACTTAACTTGGCCTCTATGCATGGACATTCTATTCCCCCTGCCTGGGGTATTTTCCTGCCAGCTGGCCCAGATAACTAACATCCAGGTGTTGTTTCCACTAGACTGTCTGTTCTGACCCCTACCCTGAAATAAGATTCCCTGCCCTCCTCTGTCACAACCCTTTAGCTCACAGTACCAGGAAGACTGGCATCCAAACTCTTCCCCACCATCATGTCAAGTAATAGCTCCTTCCTTGAAAGCCCTGGCATCCGGTGGCCAAGGCCTGGAGACCCAGCTTCCACACTCCACACTTATCAATGCCTTTTGCTGATAAGGACAGCTTCTATCTCTCTCTCCAAGAAACCAATGGGCTAACTTTGAAAATAACATATTCAGCACGTGGCACACACTTCTGTGTTTTCACATGAGCTCTACAAGAGTGGCCATTCATTGCTATGTCTCAGAAAACCACTGCAGAGCCTGATATATGATAGGTCTTTAACAAACATATGCTGGGTCAACATGTCTTATTTTTCATGGGTCATTGCAAGTTTCTTGAAGTCAAGATTTGCATCTGATTCATTTGACACTCCCTCAAAAGTCTTACATGTGAGTTTACCCACAGGTGCTCAATAAATACTAAATGAGTGACAAAGCAGCAAGTCAGTCTGGCCATTTCAAACAAAAGGTCACTTCTTTCAGAGAAATGAGTGGAAAGTGAACTGGAAAATTAGTAACTCTTTGTTAAAGCAAGCAAAAAAAAAAGAAAGAAAAAAGAAATACAAAGGAGGTGACAGGAACAAGACCAGCTGCTGAACCTCCCCAGCAGGATGGAGGGATGTGGCTGAGAGGCTTGTACGTATCCTGGGCTCTGAATCAGCACAAGGTTCTGAACCTGGACCTAGTACATCTCTCAGTGTTGGGAGCCTCTCCCCCTGAATGGAACCAGGAGCTCAATACCAACAGTGTGGTTTATAAAGACACTTAAAAAGAGAGTGCCTGGCATGCCCGGGTAGCTCAATCTGTTAAATGTCCAACTCTTATTTTCAGCTCAGGGCTTGCTCTCAGGGTGGTGAGATCAAGGCTCCATGCTGAATGGAGCCAGCATGGAGCCTACTTAAAAAAAAAAAAAAGAGTGTCTGGCCTGAGGATCTGTTGGTCTGTCCTTTGTCAGTATATGGTGCCTCATGGTGGCTGTGAGCAGCTCCTTAAACCCTTCTCTGAGCCCTGCCTTGGCCTTAGCCACCCCACTCTGCTCCATGATCTCCAGTACTTCACCCTGACTCTCTGAGAACCTCCCCTAAATCTCAGGGAGACAAGCACTAGCTCTCAGAAAAGCTTTCTCAAAAGGGTTTCTTAGGTCTTTAGGAGTCTTCTTCTACAAGGTTCCCATGTGCCTGGTCTCTGGGCTACCCAGGCCTGCACTTCTCCTTACTGAATCCAGCCCCCTACTGAAAACCTTTAGTGACTCTCCAGTGCTCCTGGGATAAAGTTCTAATTCAAGCTATCCCTGAGCTGGTTCCTACCTCATCTTGCCATACTGCCTCTTGGTTATCTACACTTCGACAATTCTAGACTCATAAAATTCCTTGGATGCATCATATTCTCTCTTATCTCTTTTGCACATGTAGTTCCTTTTGCCTGGAACACTCTTCTACTTTTCACATCTCTTCTCAGGTCTCAGCCTCTCTTGACCAATCTTCCCTGGCTAGGTGAGGTCATCTTCTGCATGATTCTATACACCTCCTTCACCCTGTGAAGCCCGATGAGTGTTAATGCTACTTTAAGAGAGCACCATAAGATCTCTAAGGGCAGAGATCATATATGTCTGCATCACTTTGGTATCCCAGGTGCCTAGCACTGTGCCTGACACAGAGTAAGTGCTCATTCAATAGTCAATGAAGAGAAAAAATGGAAGAGTGTCCTCCCCTGCCCCAGATCCTACAGTGCCTTCAGGGCCAAGTTCTTCCTGAATTCTTTTGTTGGATAAGAATCCCTGGGGGTTTCTGATTTAGAGCCTTTTCCTTGAGGGCTGCACTATGTTTTAAGAAAATGCCTATTCCAGCTGCACAGTTTAGGTACATAAAATTTGCGTATTGCAATAAATACTTGGCCTCATGCATTTCTAGCCTGTTAAATAACAGAACTTAAAATGCTAGGTAAGCATGTAAAAGAAGATAGCGTCGTAAATACCAGAAAATTACAGGTTGGTGATTTTTTTTCGTTTGATCTTGTAACTTTTTCCCAGATGAAAGAATGATTGCCTCAGAGAGTCTTGGGTAGAGTTTTCCTTGCCTCGCTTGTTGCTGATCAGTTTAGGGTAAGGAGACAAGCCTCCACTGTGGCTGACACCAACTACAGTGGCGGCTTCTCTGTTCACAATGAACTTCCCTTCTCTAGGAATGGCTGCAAACAAAAGGGTGGACATAACGACTACATTCATGACATGTGAGAGGCGTTGGTTAAAGGATTGACCCTGACCCAAGCAGGGCCAACTGGTGCCACTTCTGGAATTTGAACCTTTAACTGTTTTACATCCCCAGAGGCTGAATAATCAGAGTAAACATAATGGTAGCTCCTAGATAGATGGTTCACAGATCCTGCTGCTGACATCACCTGCAGTTCTTACCCTGACTCTTGCCCTCCCTGAGATCTGAATTCATTCTTTCCTTGATTCTGCGAGCCACCCCAGAGTCCTTTCAATACATTACCTTTCTGTACACATTAATACATCCATAAATTCATCTACTTATTCCAGGTTATAGTTAGCATTTTATTGCTCAAACGTTCTCTCTCTTTCTGAAGGGATCTGAATCCCAGCCTGACCTAGAGATGGGTAGAGCTTAGCTGGATTGGTCAGTGGCCGTCTATCACACAAGATTTCCTGGCACCTGGGCAAGATGGGGAAGCATTAGAGAGTTCAGCTCTCCAGAGCTCAATGGGAAGTCTTGTTCTATTAGAGAAGGAGCATTTGCCTTGCCTTTCTGACAACGAGTTGGTTCTAAAAATAGAGCAAACAATGAATGTAATTGCTGTTTTGAGTTTGCTAATCAGCGTAAGTGAAAAAAATCGCCAGATTTGCCAGTGCTCCATCTTGTCAATCACATGAACCAAAGCAGTGCCCTGGACTTTAGGAAATTAAACATCTGAATGTTTTGAGGAGAGAGAGCCATGACTGTAGACATATGTCTTGCAAAGAAATATGACTCAAGAGGCCTTAAAAATGACATTCTAACTATAAAACCACAAATAACTACAAAGAGAAAGAGAAAGAAAAGATAACAGTGTGGTTTCAGAGGGAACTCCCTAATAAGCTCAGATTTTAAATATGAAAGAATGTGGTACCCCCCCTCAAGGACATCACAGCCTGGTGAAGAAGATAAAAAACTTTTAACCTAATAATTCAAACCCAATGGGGAAGGTACTGAGAACCCTGAGAGAGGGACAAACCATGGCTACTGGGAGTGGGAGGTGACAGTAGCCGCTTCCAGCGAGGGGCAGAGTATCTTGTCCTGGTCACTATTTTTTTCATATAGACTAGATCGGGCTCTTCACCACATTCTTCTTTTATTCTCTCATATTTTGGGGCATGTACGTAATAAGTGCTCAATTAAATACTCTATTGCCTGAGAAGCTGACCCATCACTGGAGATTGCTAGCATTAGTAGAGCCTTAAGTAACCACCATTTATTTAGTGCCTGGTAATGAAGGGCACCTGTGGACATTACCTCATTCTATCCTAACATTATGTCTAGGGTAAGTTGTATTCTTCCCATTTTATAGATGAGAGAACTATCCTTTCGAAGAGATTCAAAACCAAATACAGAAATCTTTCCATTCTACTCTCTGCTTCTTGGGAGACACTGCAGAATAGTGAGTCCAATTCCTCATTTTATGCACAGCCAGGAAAACAGAGTTCTCCAGACTGGCTGATTCAAGTGAGTCTTCAATCCACAGAGGCAGAGAGAGAGAGCCCCCAGGGCTGGAACTATGGCTGCCTCCTCTGATGAAAAGAGGCATTATTGAGATAATAGTTTGGTGCACCTGAGTGGCTCAGTCGGTTAAGCATCTGCTTCTTGATTTCAACTCAGGTCATGATCTCAGGGTCATGGGACTGAGCCCTGAGTTGGGCTCCACACTCAGTGCAGAGTCTGCTGGTCCCTCTTCCTCTGATCCTCTCCCTCCCCCAACCCCCGCTCATATTCTCTCAATCTTTCTCAAATAAATAAATAAATAAAATCTTTTTTAAAAAAGAAAGAGATATTAGTTGAAAGGTCAGTCTATAATTGATGAAACTGAGGCAAGCCTGCCTCCAGCCAGGCTTCTGGTTTACTGGGCTCTCAACCTGCCCACCAGAACAGACCGTTACCATGCCCTCATATGTTGTCTCTACCACTTTTGTCATTAGTTCTCATCCGTCATCTGGACTGTTGTTTTCATATTAGACTTTTTTTAAGCTTTTATTTATTTATTTGTCTCAGAGGGCACAAGCACGGAAAGCTGCAAGCAGAGGGAGAAGCAGACTCCCCGCTGAGCAGGGAGCCCAATGCGGGACTTGGTCCCAGGACCCTGGGATCATGACCTGAGCCAAAGGCAGACGCTTAACCAACTGAGCCACTCAGGCATCCCCACATTAGACTTTTAAGTCCTTGAGATCGGCAACTGTAACAGAGTAAGTGCTCCATATATGTGTGTTAAATAGGAATCTTGCTGTTTTAAAAAGATGCAAGGCACTTTTTTTTTTTTTTACCAGTACTTTGAAAAAGAGGTCATTTTGTAAATCTTCTTCTGAATGCTATAGGAAACATATAAGGACTTCACTATTTGCTCTAACACCAGCTTGGAAGAAACTAGAATCTATTTCTTGCTTTGAGTTTTACATTGGTCTTCTAACCTAGTGCATTACCCAAAAGCTTTCCTGTCAACTTGACATGAGATTCTTTCCATAGAGACAGAAAGCATAAAAACTCCAAATAAAAAGCTTAGAAAATCATCATATTGCTCCAGGAACTCATGAATAGTTATGCAAAATGTGGTATATCCAGACAATAGAATATTATTTGGCCATAAGAAGGAATGAAGTACTGATTCATGCTACGACATGGATAAATCTTGAAAACCTTATGCTGAGTGAAAGAAGTCCGACACAAAAGGCCACATATTCTATGATTCCTTTTATATGAAATGTCTAGAATTGGCAAATCGACAGAGACAGAAAACAGATTAGTGGTTGCCTTCGGTTGGGGGGTAGAGGGTGGGTCATAAAGAGAACACGGCTTCTTTCAGGGATGATGAAAATGTTCTAAAATTTATTGTGGTGATAGGTGCACAACTCTATGAATATATTAAAAACCATGGAATTGTATACGTGGAGTAAATTGTATTGTATGTGCATTATATCTCAATAAAGCTGCTACCAAAAATCTAAATCTAAAAAAAAAAAATCATGGTCTTATTTTATTTGTATCCTTTGTTAACTCTGCCCCTCAGGCTGAGCTTTGACAGAGGAAGCTTGACAAAAAACAAAGGCCCTGCCCAATTCTTCAACCCCAACTTGGGGCAGGAAGTACTGCCCTTATTTTGCTCTGAGTAGTAACACAAAGAGTTTTCTGTCTCCACCTGGAGAGATGGGTAGCAAGGCAGACTGCATCATTTAGGAGGTGCTAGGACCCTTAATGAAAGACCAGATTACCACTAACCACTCAGGAGGGATTGAAAAGGGCCCCTGGTTAAATCCAAGATTGAACGGACCAGAGAGATGAAAAATTGGGAGATCAAATCTGCAATCCACAAGCCTTGAAAACACCCAAAGTTAATCTCGCTGCTGTGGCATTCCTTGTTGCTTCTTTCTTTATTGAAGGAGACTTTCTTTCATGTGGTGTTAACTTAAAACGCGACTAACAAAATAATTGCCACTTCTGTATTTAAATTTTTCTGTCCTAGACTACAAAAGACAGCTGAGTTTCCCCTCACATCATAAATCTTGGGCTTGTTATTGATGAATTCCTCCAGCTCCATGTGTTGGGGGGGAGGCGGGAAGAGAGAGTGCGGGCACACACACAGGTGTGTTTTAAACAGCTCACACACATTTCAGTAATTCTGCCACTCACTGGAAGCACTCTGTTAGGTGGTCCTAGAGATCAGGCACCAAAGGCTTCCCTGATACTTGTTGGACAGCAGCTTTCAAGGAAAGGAGGGGTGAGGTGGTGGGATTCAAGCAACTTGAATAATAAAGCTTTGAGGCTGGGAGGGCGGCTTGCAGAGGTGATGCATAATTCATCAGGCAAATTAATCAAGTCCCCCTTTCCTATGCCCATTGCAATTACTGGGAACACGCAGAGTCATCAGCTTCCCGCCCTCCCTCCGCCCCTTCCCTTGCCCTGGCAGCGCCCGGAGAAGCCGTGGGCTTGAGTCCTGGCCACTGAGGCCCTGCGTGCGTCTGGGCAGAGCGGGACCTGGAAACGTGTAGGTCCCTCTGCCTCCGCTGGGCCAGGTTTTCTCTCACTGTCACGGAACTGGGGGAAGCACACGCAGGGGTTTGGTGTGCAGTAGAGCAGAGAGTGGGGACAATTAGTTTTCTTCATGCTTGGCTGAGCCTTAGTGTAGGGACGGACCGGCTTAGAGGGTGAGGCAGATCGCAGATAATAGAAGCTTCATTTCCAACTGACCCTCCAAGCGCTCTGCCAGGCGCAGGAGGAAGGAACAATGCCGACCACCTCCAGAAACGCCCGTGCTGAATGCAGAAGTCTCCAAAGAAACAGGGAGGGAAAAACAAAAGCAATAGAGAGAGCCTCGCCTTGAAATGGTTTCTATAGTCCCCACCACAAGGGAGAAGAAAAAGAAAAAAGCTCCATTGAGGACAGAAAATAAAGTCTGGTAATGAAACATATTTCTCACACAAGCAAAAAGCAGACACACACACATACACACTTTCATACCCACGGGCCATTGTGTGGCCAAGTTCCTTCTGGCCCAGAGATGTGTCTCTAGGACAAAGAAAGCAAAATTGCCTCAACTAGACCCCTCACTACATGGCCTTCGAGCTGTGGTATAGGTCACCAAAAAGAACCCACGACATGAGTGACTCGAGATTAATGCTAAGCACCCGTGGAAGAAAACAAAACCGTTTTCCCCACAGAGGTGGAAATGAAGCACACCTATCTTTGGTGCTTTTAATCTTCTCTTTACATTATCTGTTACTGCGTAATAAGCTGCTCTAGACCTTCTAGCTGAAATCATTTTATTATGTATGTTTCATAGATTTGGAGTCTGCATTTCAGGCAGGGCGCAGTAGGCTGATTCATTAGGTTCATGTAGATCAGCTGAGGTCCTCTGATGGCAGCCCACTGGTACCTAAGCTGCCCTGCAAAGTCCAGGATGGTTTAACTTATTGATCTCATGCCTAGGAAGAGAAGTCTGGAAGGTTGAGCTTGGCTGGGACTGATGACCAGAGCGCCCACCTTAGCCTCTCCAGTATGACAGCTCAGAGCTCCCAGAAAGAATGTTCCTGGAGATAGGAAGTGGAAGTTGCCACCTTCTTTCTCAAGGCTTGGGTCTAGAAGCTGGCATGGTATCACTTCCACTGTTTTTGTTGGTCAAAACAGTCACAGAGCCTTCCAGAGGAGGGGACATAGACCTCACCACTCAATGGGAGGGTATTAATGAATAGGCAGTCATCAGTAATCCGCCACATGTTTCCTCATTGTGGAAAGGCAGAAAGAGAAAAAAGGTTACAAATTGCTCCCAGCATGGTAAGTGTCATTTGGGAACATTAAAAGAAGCAAAGGGAATCACTCTTACATTTATTGCCCAACAACTCAGGTCACAGGTTTCTGGAAAGGCAGACCTGGGTATAGCTCAGACAAGATACAGGATGTGCATGGCATAGCAGAGACCCCCAAATAAATTTCCCAAATCTTCAATTCAACTGTTTTTTCTCCTTTTCTGAACTTGCTTTAGACTCATGGCCAGTTTCCCCTAATTTTGCAGCTAAATGATCATTGTTTCTCAATGGCTACAGACTCTAGAGTATTCACATCTTCAGTGAATAAATGAATGAGCAAATCTAACTAGGCTTCTTGAGTGCAGAAATTCATCTCAAACTTTTTCTTTGTATTCATCAAGAGTTGTGTGGTGCATGAGGAGTACACGTGTTGGCTTTATTGTTTTTGTGTTTCTTTTTCTTCAGTTAATTCTGACTCCTCCATTTGAAGTTATTGGAAAGAAATCTCAATACAAGGTAGCTTGTGCTCTGTAGCTTGTTTTGCCCATCCATTCTTTGTGGACGTTTTCCTTCCACTTTGCAGGATGGTGCTATGGTCTGAATGTTTTTGTCCACCCATAGTTCACATGTTGAAATCCTAACCGCCGACCCCACCCCGCAACATAGTGATGATATTAGGAGGTGGGCCTTTGGGAAATGATTAGGTCATGAGGATGGAGCCCTTGTGAATGGGATTAGTGCCTTATAAAAAAGACCCCAGACACACCCTCCCCCCTTGCTCCTTTCACTACGTGAAGACACAGCAAGAAGTTGGCTGTCTCTGAATGAGAAAGCAGGCTCTCACCAGACACCAGATGTGCTAACATTTTGATCTTGGGCTTCCCAGCCTCCTGAACTGTGAGGAATTAATTTCTGTTGTTTATAAGTCACCCAGTCTATGGCATTTTGTTACAGCAGCCCAAAGGGACTAAGACAAATGATTTTCTCTTCTTTCTCTGTTTTGTACTTCAGGGAAAGAGTTCAAGATCTCCTGTTTGTAAGACTTGGTTTCATGGGAACTGTGGGGGTTTCTAGGCCTCGTTCAGTGGTGGGGGGCTGGGCAGGGACTGACGACACAGCCACAAGGGGAATGACTGGCAGTGGAACTGGGAAATTCACCCCTTTTGTTAGTGCTTTGCATCTGTCAAATGCCAATTCAGACTTCCATCAACAAGCATATTTAAAAGGATACGTGTTAGGGAAATTTGTTATCCATGCGATTTCAATGAGAGCCAATTCTATTAACTCCTCCAAAGCCCGTGCATTATGGCTGGGCTTTCAGGAGCTAGCCTTGAATAAACTTTTCAGTGATTTCACAACACTTCCATTATGGCTGTTGCATTATGAAGCAGATGAACATTTTCTTGAACAATTAGACGGGGTTGTGTAGAATAAAGAGTGAGGTTTGCCTGAGATCACGGAAACCTATCTGCTTAGGTGACTCATTTTCTTCCAACAAGGCAGCCAATAATAAGCTTTTCTTCTGGAGCCTTGTCTTGCTTCCCATTTCAATTAGTGACAATGACTGGAGAATGAGAAGAATGTCTTCTTCATGTCCTTGTGCTGCAAACAAGGCTGGCCAATGAAGAACAATGAGGGAGGGAAGGGGACACAGGGTGGGGTCAGTGGCACAGCTGCAAGAAAAACCAGCCTGTTGTCCCAGAGAGACGCCAGCAGTGCAGGGGTGAGGTCTGGAGGAATCGGGCGGCAGAGCTAAGATGGGGAAGAAAGACTTTAGTTTGGGTGTAATTCCGCAGGAACCAGGTCAGGCAGAGTGGCAGGCACAGCAGGATACTAAGCATCACTCCATGACTGAGGCAGGTCTTAGCCTCAGGTGGTATAGCCCCTGAAATTTGGGGCATATTGAACTGTCACTTTCTACAGATCATTCGTATGCGTATATGTCTTGACACAGTTCTGCCACGTTGCTGTTTTGTATACAGTTTCATCGTTTCCTGCCAAGGCATGTCAATTGATCGATTGTTCTTTTGGAGGCAATGTGAAGATGAGAGAAGTCCAATATCACAAATCCATTCATTCATTTATTCATTTTCTCACTGAATGAGCACTTGCTAGGCATTTGCTGCATACGCTGATTTCCAGGCGTCCCAACTACTGGGCCATGCACCAGAGAAGCAAGTTTTTCCCTATTTGTGTCTGCTTCCTCCTCTGTCACATTCCTCTTGTCTCATATCTCTATATACAGTTCATCTTTGGCAAACATTAACAGTTTGCCTCTCCATTCCAGACCCTGTTTTAGGCACCTGCAATATAACAGTGACCAGAACACAGCTCTGTGTGAGTTTCCTAGGGCCACTGTAACAAAGTGTCACAAACTGGGTGGCTTAAAATGGAAATTTATTCTCTCACAGGTCTGGAGGCTGAGAAGCCTGAAATCAAGGTGTCAGCAGTGCCATGATTTCTTCCTAGTTTCTGTGGTTTGCCAGCAATCGTGCTATTCCTTGACTTGTGGATGCGTCCCCCCAATGTCTGCCTCTGTCATCACAGGACGTTCTCCCTATGTCTCTTCAAATCATCATTCATCTGTGTGTGTCTATGTGTCTCTTCTCTTCTTCCTCTAAGGATACCAGTGGTATTGGATTAAGGGCCCGCCCTACTCCAGTACAACTTCATCTTAACTATTTACAACTGCAATGACCCTATTTCCAAATCAGGTCACATTCTAAGGTCCCAGGAAGGACATGGAATTGGGGTTGAAGGGACAGACACTATTCTACCCAGTACACTGCTCTTCTGGAGCTCAGAGTATGAAGGGGAAGAAACACAAGTAAAAAGTAATTGCAGCCTTGAGTGATTGGTGATATGAGGAAAGTTTGCACAAAGCCCAAAGGGGGACACAAATAAGTGAGACATCAGCTCTGGAAGTTGATATGAAGGTAAAGAAGAAAGAGATAGAGATGGCTGGTTCCCAGCCAGCTGCCCGTCACCCCTGATCTACAAAATCTATGCAAGAGACACAATTTTGGGGTTGGTTGGTTTGTTTTTATGGAGAGCCAAACCTGTGAGCTGGGTCAGACTGCTGGTGACCTGTCATGCTGCCTTTGCGTCTGGGCCCAAACCAGCCAGGTGGCATCCTCCTCTCCTTCCTCCCAGTACACTCCCAGGACAAGGACCCCTCACAACAAGAAGCAAAGCAGAGAACAGGCAAGGGAGAGAGTTTCTCATCAAGTCCCATTCACTGCAGAGCTTCACAGAGATGCAAACCAAAGCCAACACACGACACAATAACTTGGGGTCTTAGCCTCTTCCTAATCCCCAGCCCTCAGCATCATGTGCCCTTGGCCCCAGCTTCTCCCAGTGCTCCTCTTCCTCCTCTAGGGTGCAAAGAAGGTGGCAAGAGCCATGGGGTTTCACTAAGTATCAACAAGAGAAATCAAGAAAAGGAGCTGTTTGAATTGAGTTCTTCTATAAAATGAGAAGAGAGTTGAGGGTCAAGCTGGGAGAACCTAGTATATAAAGTCAGGGTTGTGGCGTCCCTGCTACCATGATCACCAGCACGCCAAAATGCACACATTCCCATAGTGGGATTTGGGTGAGGAAAGGCTTCTCAGGTGGAAAGGTGCTTTTGGATCTGGCGCAAGCCACTCCACTTGTCTGTGCCACACAGACAGAGCCTGGGCTACTTTAAAAGTCCTTTCAACAAGGACGTTTTATACCTGACTTGGGAACTGTTCTGATGTATCCAAAATGACAAAATGTTTTTAAAAAGCTAAATCCTATATTAGAACCTGCACCTAAGCATTTACAGGCCTTAGAATCATCCAGAGTAGTATAAGCATGACAATATTGTTTAGCGTTGGAGATCAGGATTCACCTAATCAGGTTGTATACACAGTGTTCAATAAAGTGCCAAATGTGGCAAGTTAGATGCTCAGGCAAAGCCTGCACTCTCTGCAGGGCCAAAGGTATGTCTGCTCCTGCCCCGTTCCATTCTGGGGAGATGGTCTAAACTGTGTAAGATACAAATATATCACACCAAGGACAAAAGCAAGTCTGGGCTGTTGCAAAAGAGAGATGGATTACAAGATCTAACCTGGAAGTACATCTCTGATACACTGCTGTCCAAGAGAGAGTCTGACTTGATCTCACCTTGAGCCATATTAGAAAAGGGCTCTTCCCATACCTCACACTGTAGGAAAGGTGGAACAACTTGACACCCCTTAGAAAAAACTATAATACTTATTCTGGCCCAACCCAGGGGGTAAAGAAGACCGGGACATCTGAGTTAACACCACTGTATGGCGTATACCAGCATCTTAGCCCCATAAGAGATATCCACCTTTCAAGCACACGCATCCAAGACATCATGAGTAACAGCTATTTTATGGATTTCTCAGAGTCCTCTGTGATAAAGTGGTATCTGCTCCTCAGTTTTGGAAACACAGCTCTCTTCACTTCCCATAGGTATCCTCACCTTGTTTCAATGATATTTATTTTTCCTGATACAGATGCTCGATCCACATCCCTTAGACCCAAATGCTACTGCCTCTGGATTTAAATTCACAGAGGCGGCTTGCTATCTCTCTAAGACGAGGTATTAGGTACCCCACTTCAGTGAAGACCCCATTGTCCCCTTACTCTGCCTAACGAGTAGCCATCACCTCCTCCTACTCACGATCACTGCCTTCTTGCCAAGGGAATGTTGGAGCCCCTTGGGTCCTTTTGGAGATCTGCCTGTTGTCCTGTGTCCTCTGTGTAAATGTCCAGGTACTAGGACTGAGTGGGATCCCCACCAAGTGGGGGATAGGCTGAGTGCTAACACAACACTGAGACAGATTGACCCTAGTCTCCAAGGTCATTCCGTAACTTGACAGGGGTCCTGAGAGGTGCACTTTAAATGCAGGGTCTCCAACTGTGTTCAGCTCTCCAATCTGAAGGGAAGCCCATATCTGGCTTGCATGTCTTGGAATCACATATGGGGTCTCAGGGAGTTTTGGTCTCACTATGCTATGCCAAGATGCCTCAGGAGCCCATCTACAATAGGCCCCTGGAGAATACTCCTCAGTTTAGCAATCTGAGATGAGACTATACTTTCTGTCCCTTTGTCTGCCGCAAGAGAAAACAGAGTCCAACAGGCAGCCTGGCTCTGGTCTGAAAAGCAAGAATTAGGAGTGAGGAGAGCAGTATATAATTCCTACTTGTGGACCCACATATTGCCTCTATTGGATTATATATTTCTTTGAGATGATGGAGAATAATTATAGACTGTTTGATCTTCACTAATTAAAACTCTTTCCATAATAACCAAGTTCCCAAGTCTCTCCTTTGATTGGGATGAATCTGCTCAGAGAAGAATTTTTCTCCTAATATCTATGCTATAATAGATACTTCATCTCTGATTGGATGTACTTAGGATTCATGACAAACATGGTTTATCACCACAAATCTGAGGTTTTGGCTCTCAGGTTGAATACATAGTAAGCTGATGCATATTAGTTTTTGTCCTTCATTGGTTTGAGTTTTCAATCCCTCCCTGCTCCTCCTCCCTCTCTTCCTGTCTCTTGCTCCTATATTTGAGAGTAGGTTTCTACTGCACATAGATTGAGTAGGGGTGTCCTAATTCCTCTGAATGTTCCTTGGCCCACAGGGACGGACCCACATTTATTTATAGCTTCTTCTGCTTCCCCTATACCTGAGGTCACCATGCCTCACTCAGCACCACAGGGTAGTTTTTCCAGGACAATAATACCTACACCTCTGCCCACACCCACCCTCTCATGATGCAAACTGGGATGTAATGGGCTTAGCAGTTAACTCCTTTTCTCAGGCAGGAGCAGCTGAAGGTCTTCTGTTGGACAGGAGTTGAGGGGGACAGGTAGAAAGGAAGCAACAGCCTGTGGTCATTTCAGAGTTACCCTCTTCCACAGATGTCCACTTCTGCACAGCCCATTATCTACCATCTTTGCGCAATGCTGACTCACTGAAAAATGCTGCTTTTTATTAAGCCCCCAATATTGTGACCCCCATGTTTTATATGATTGAAAAACTGGAATCCTACTTACCAAGTGATGGTGGAGCTTTTCTTTAACAATTTTGTAGCCTATGACTTTGCAATGCAGATAACACTGCTCCAAAAATTCGTCACCGTTGGGGACATTTTGCAGCAGAACTCTTATGATTTCCCCTTCCATGGCTCTCAGCCTCTTGAAATCTTCCCACTAAAACTTCTTCTCATAAGCCTCAACCCCCACCTGGAGTTGAGACCACAGCTGTAGAGTTGTTTTATGACTATTATGGAGGAATCTTTGGAAGTGGTGAAGCATGTTGTCCAGCCCCCTGCCCAGTCCATCCCCAGGCTCCTGAGTTTCCTGAATGTCACTCCCTCTCGGCAGCTAAGGCCCTGCTGATAAAGAATGTGGAATTCATCGTCCACTAGACCTCCCATCTAATGCTGCCCTGCAGCATGCAATTTATTGCTGATAAGTGAGGAGCTATTATCAGTCCACACTCAAAATGCTACTCCATACTTACTTCTTAAATGTGTTCTTGATAGCCCACTTCAGCTCTAGGAACTGCAGATGTGAATGGCGATATGAAGGGGGCAGCAGGCCTCACTGCCAGGAAGAATGCAGGAGGTTTCTCCTCTCTGTGGTTCTCCTGGCACAGCCTTCCACCCTCACCCACCCACCAACCTTCCAAATCAGCTTATAAGTGATAAGAAAGGCTATTGGAGTCAGCCAAGGGCGGGCAGAGATTGAATGGCCATTCTGTTCATGTTTGCAAGCTGATCACCCCTCATCCAATAGCTCAGGGCCTGGGCCCAGCCCTTCTCTTTCAGTGCCCAAGGCTGCCCCGTCCATCTGCCTTCTGGCGGGAAACCCTCCCTCTGAGCTGGAAATCTCGAGTTAAATCAGTGAGGAGCTTGACAAATCACTCATTATATATCCATCAAACCCCCAAACTCTCCTTAGTTCTCCAGGACAGGTGAGGCTGAGGTCTTAGCCTACTGATATTAGACACAGCAAAACAGGCATCAAAGAACCAAGTCATCAGCACCATAAATGGTTCTCATGCCCTCTGAAGTCCTTCCAACACAATATGTCATCCAGAGACACTAGTGCTTCACAGGGATCCCTAATCTCAACCACCATCTCCATGCTCACACCACTCCCCTGTTCTACCTACACTCAGCTCTTCCCTGCCCTAGAACATGTTCCATCTTTCCTACCTGGCAGCCTTGCTTGGGCCCCCTGCCAGGAATAATTTTTCCTCTGGTCACCCATTACTGGTGATCTCTTTACCTGTAATACCCTCTGACCCCCACTTGCTTCCAATTTCTTCACCCTGATCATTTCCACCCATACATTTGCAGGTAGTTAATTTACTTAGGTATTTGATAAGCTGGCCTTGGTCTGAGCTCCCTGCCCTGCCCTTCATCTGTGCTATTCACCATGATCTTCAGACCCTCAAACACTGCCTGTAACATACATAGTGGTGCTGGGTAAATGGTTATTGGATGAATGTCAAAAGAAGAAATGAAGCTGTTGGGATCATCTCTTTAACCTTGATGTCCTGAAAACCTACCAGACTGTGTCCAGGCTAAGTGTCTTGTTAAGAATTCTGTTCAGTATCATGCAGCATCTTGGAATCTGAGGACACTGGTCTTTCTTTAGCTCCAGAAATATGTTCTAGTCTGATTTACTTGTGTGACTCACCACCACTCTGCATTCTTCTCTGTTCTCTCCTAGAATTCCTACAGGACAGATGTTGGAACTTGTATGTCTATCCTTCATGTTTCTTAATTTTCCTTCATATTTCCTGGCTCTTTATCCTCATGCACTGCTCCAGTTTTCAAATTCCAAATATTCCCTTCAGCTATGGACATTCTCTTATTCAGCCCACTTTTTTTTTTAGATTTATTTATTTATTTTAGAGACAGAGACAAGAGAGGGTGTGCAGGTGGCGGGGGGAGGGGCAGAAGGAGAGGGAAGCAGATTCCCTGCAGAGCATGGAGCTGGATGTAGAGTTTGATCCCACTACCCCGAGATCATGACCTGAACCAAAACTGAGAGTTGGACATTCAACTGACGGAGCCACGCAGGCGCCCCTATTCAGCCCATTTATAGAGAATTTCATTTCAGTACTCATGTTTTTCATTTCAGGAATTTCTAACTGGTTCTTTTACATAAAAACTGTTCATGTTTTATTTTTCTTCATGGAACTTAGTACCAACTGACATATTTGTGTATTTATTTACTTATTTATTATCTCTTGTTCCTCCCACTAGATTCTTAGTTCTAAAACAGTAGGAACTATTCTGTTCATTGCTGTAGTCTCAGTATATAGTGCCTGGCACATAACAGTGCTCAAAAAGTACTTGTTGGATAAATTGAAAGAATTAATGTGATATATTTTAGTATCTACCTAAAGATAATAATTACATATTTTAAAACATATTTTATTGTTTCTACCACTACAGATTCCTTGGGTATTCTATTATCCACTGATTTTCAGTTTTGTGCATGTGTGCTTGCCTGTGTGTGTGTGTGTGTGTGTGTGTGTGTGTGTGGTATTCCTTTTGTCAAAGTCTGCTGATTCTTAAAATCACCAATTTGGTGATTCTTGTCTTTCTATTTGCAGAATCTCTCAGCCTGTCTGTGGGTGCTGCATTCTGCTTCTAGAGGTTGGGGGTTCTGGTGATGTTCTGTATGAAATAGCCACAAACTACTCTTCTTCCTGAGTGTGCCTGGCCACTTCAGGTGCCTCCCTGGGCCACAGGCTAGAACTCTGCTCCTGCCCAGGCACCGTCTTCTTCTATCCACGCACAGCACAGGAAAGGTGGGAGGTTTTAGGAGGGGCCAAGCATCCTAGCAGCAACCAGGCAGTTGTCCCAGGACTCCTGTCTGTACTTGTATCTGCTTCCTCTGATCCCCTTCAAGCTTCCCACCACCTCCAATCATTTCCAGAGTGTGTTTTGGGCTGTGATTTTTCCATCAAGTTCCATTGGCCTTCCGACTTTCAACAACTCCTTACAATTTCTGGTCAATTAACATCACCCTTTCTTGTTTTCTAGACTGTTACGAGTCTTCAAAATATTTTTTCCTGTCCCATTTCTAGGGCTTTAGGGTGAGAAAAGAAAGTGAAACATGTGTTTACTATGCCAGTCTCTTCTCTCCATGTTAGAGTGCAGCAAATGAAACTCAGAGAGGCTAAGTAACTTTTCAGGTTACATAGCTAGGAAGTATGATGGTGCCGGTTAGTATCATGCAAAATGAATATCTGTTGGGATAATGATGGTAGCAGGGAAAGAGTACAGTCCTTGTTTGATGTTTTCACTCCAGAGGCCTCCTTAACTTCAAACTATTGGGTCTATCTGGAGTTTCAGTCAAAGAAAAATTAGATCTGGCTCTCACAGGTATCACAAGGATGTTTAAGCCTATTTCTTTTATAGAATACTTAGTTTATTTCATTAAAAATAGTGTCTCTTAAGAGCATCATTTTTTTAATCTAAGGATCAGCTTTGCACACATTGCATGATGCATTATGAAGCAGCATAGTCCATACTATTTAATTCCAAAGATAACTGACTTTGGATTTAAACATACCCATCTCTTACCAGCTATCTGATTTGGGGTTTTGTAAAATGAGTATTTGACTACAGTTTTCACAGTTGCGGGCTGTATGCGATAAGCTGTCATTAATTAGTAGTTACTATAAGCACTATCAAGATGGTCTCTCAATAAAACAATACATATACCTTTAGTTTGAGCAAGATTTCTGACCACCTTGGATTTTATTTTGAAACTTTGATCCAAAAGATCTTTTTGTTTTCTGCATTTTTCCTACAAAACTCCTGTTTCAATTAACATTGCCCTTTGACCCATGTTGTTTCTACTACTCTCAAAACTTTTATCTCTTGCCCCTTGGAAGCTGAGAATTCTAACCATGTAAGACAGATGAGAACAGTCGGTTTCCAAAACAGCTAGTAAACATTAGTTAATTGTTGCTGATTCTAAGAAAGTAAGAAAAAAAAATCACTTTCCCCCAACAAAACCCACCCTAATCAAGGCTTGTCTACATTCCACACAGCAGTACATTAGGAGAAATTGAATACATGGAAGCTGCTGAAGAAAGGGAAGCTATGGGAAATGTTTTCATGAGAAGAAATGGCAAAACTTATGGGGGATATTGAGAATGTAAGTCCTTGAACTGAGACTGATTGGAAAAAAAAATTATGAAAAGATTGTCTGCCTGAATAATAAGAGTAACTAGCGACCTTGAACACAGAAAGAGTGTAGAATGGGAGTGAAACAATGAAATCTTTTTAGAACAGAGAATAATACTCATAAGAGGCAATTTTGAAAGGAAAAGACAGGATGTTTTATAATAGAAATATTGGGGGCCTGAACCACCTTGTAATTCATAGAGAGGGGAACACCAGTGGCCTTGCCTAGAAGCCCACAGCTAAGAGAAGAGAGAACAGCTTGAAATAAGATTATTAATTTCCTTGGAATGAGGCCAGTATGACATCCTCTTGCAAGGCTTGGCCAGATTCTTACAAGATCAGTTTGAACAATGAAAGCTAATGAATATGCAAAAACAAAAACCAAGGCACATCTGGTTATACCAACAAGATGTTGAGTTGTTTGCTCTTTAAAACAAAAACACCTTGTTATCCTGCCTTCCATAGACTTTGTAATATTTTCCCTGATTAATAAAGACATTTTCAGGCAAAAGCAACTGAGCATGTAATATTGAAAGGCTTTGATGGTAAAAAAATAAAATAAAATAAACATTAGGTGACATCGGGGGGGAAAAAGGATGATTGCAAATATCATTTGGGAAACTATAGTAGACTTTCTTGTTTCTATCTACCCAGCATCCTTCCCCTCCTGTGAGGTATTCTGTCCTCCTTCTAGGTACCTTCCTCTCCCTTTAGGGGACTGTCCCTGCCCCTTTTCACAGGAGATGGTGGGATTGCCAGGCAAGGACTCCATGCAGAGGCTTCCCACTCTACTCTCTTTTCTGGGTTGGAAGGGATGGGAGTTTGTCTTTCTCCATTGGTCACAGCTTTAAGGGAGTGACTTAGAAATGCCAATGGGAAATTCTAGTTTTTGTTGTCATTGTTGTTGAAAAATCTTATTGGCAGTCTTGCCTAATGAGTTAAAAGAAAAAAAAGGCAATGAATCCATGCTTTTGAGTAGTCATGTATGAATGACATGAAATTCAGAGGGATGATGAAGACATATAGTAGATAGGATTTTAAAAATAAACCAGCTTGGAAAAGCAGAAGAAGGAATATTACTGACAAGTAAAATTAAAGACATTGTTGATTGAAAAGAAGGGATTCTAGGGGTGCCTGGGTGGCTCAGTCGTTAAGCGTCTGCCTTCGGCTCAGGTCATGATCCCAGGGTCCTGGGATCGAGCCCCACATCGGTCTCCCTGCTCCGCGGGAAGCCTGCCTCCCTCTCCCATTCCCCCTGCTTGTGCTCCCTCTCTCGCTGTGTCTTTCTCTGTCAAATAAAGATAATCTTTAAAAAAAAAAAAAGAAAAGAAAAGAAGGGATTCTAGTTGTACATGAAAGGAGAGTTTATAATTCTCATCTCTCAGTACATGAAGAATTATGTTGTGGATAAGGCACTAGCCTTGTTCCAGATGACTTTTAGAAGTAAACCTGTTACTGTATATGTTGGCTTTCAGTGATTATTTTTTTTTTAAGATTTTATTTCTTTGACAGAGAGAGCGAGAGAGCACAAGCAGGGGGAACAGTAGAGAGAGAGGGAGAAGCAGGCTCCCCACCAACCAGGGAGCCCAATGTGGGGCTTGATCCCAGGACTCTGGGATCATGACCTGAGCCGAAGGCAGACGCTTAACCATCTGAGCCACCCAGGCGCCCTGGCTCTCAGTGATCTTATCTACAACCACAACTTTAGCAACCACTGTGGTGGCTGTTCCAGCAATCTAGGGCTGTGTAACATATTACCCCAAATGCAGTAGCTTAAGACAACAATCTTTTTATAATTTTATAATTTTGTGAGTTAGAAATTCAGGCAGGACTCAGTGGGGTCGTTCTTCTGCTGCCAGTGATGTCAACTGGGATCAGAAGGTGGTAGTTGGTCTAGTCTAAAGTATTCAAGATGGTTAATCTCACATGCCTGGTGCATTAGGAGCTATGGCTTGAAGATTGGGTTCAGCTGGGAGCCTCTCCCTCTCCATGTGGTACCAGGGCCTCTCCATACATTGTCTCCAGCAGAGTAGTCACCCTTCTTATGTGATAAGTCTGGACTCCAAAAGCAAGAGTTCCAAGAGACAAGAAGTAGAAGTTGCCAGTCTCTTAAGGCCTAGGCCATAAAGTGGTACACTTGTATATATTTACAGTGTATAAGATAATATTTTGATATGTGCCTACGTTATCAGCACAGTCAAGCTAATTAACATATCCATCACGTCCCATAGTTATCTTTTTTGTTTGTGTGTGTATGTGTGTGTGGGATGAGGATACTTAAGATCTACTCTCTTGGTAAATTTCAAGTATACAATACAGTATTTTTAATTATAGTCACGGTGTCGTACATTAGATCTCCAGAATTTATTCATCTCTCATAACTGAAACTTTATACTCTTTAATCAAAATCTCCCCATTTCTTCCTCCCCACAGTCCCTGGCAACTACCCCTCTACTCTCTGCTTCTTTGAGTTTGACTCTTTTAGATTCTACATATATGTGAGATCATACAGTATTTGCCTTTCTGTGTCTGGCTTATTTCACTTAGCATAATGTCATCCAGTTTCAGATATGTTGTCACAAATGACAGGCTTTTTTTCTTTTTTAAGACTGAATAATAATCCATTGTATATATATACCATATTTTCTTTATCCATTCATTCACTGATGAACACTTAAGTTGATCCCATGCCTTAGCTCTTGTGAATAATGCTGCAATGAACATGGGAGTACAGACATCTCTCCAAGATATGGATTTCATTTCCTTTGGCTACATACCCACAAGTAAGATTGCTGAATCATATGGTAATTCTATTTTTAATTTTTTGAGGAATCTCCATACTATTTTCCATAGTGGCTATATTGTCCGATATGTTTTTAATTTGTCATAGTATCTTCCTTTTTACAAGGCAAATTTGCTTCCTTTTCTAACTGCTTGGACATTCTTTATGAGTTTTTATTTCATACTCAAATTTTCAGGCTTGTCTTTGATCTCTTTAGATATAATACATTTGGCTATTTTTTCCTCTGTCTCTAATAATTTCAATATCTGAAGTCTTTGGGAGCCTATTTCTGGTATCCTGTATTTCTGCTTATTCTCATTCAAGTTGCCTTGTTTCCTTGTGTGTTTAGTTATTTTGTCTGCAAGTTGCTTTGAAGGTGAATAAAGTAGTAATTGTGCATTTTTTAAATCATTATTGAGATTAAATATTTTGTTAGAATTTTGTCTACCCATTTCATTTATGATTTGTACATATATACTATATTCATATGTAAAATGAATCTACAGTTTTATTTTATGATGCCACTCATAAGCATGGCATGTAGCTAACCTTCCTGATTTCCTGTCTTCACTTGTATTTTAGCCTTATTTTCCCCACTTTTTTTGTGGGACTTTTTTCTCACCAAAAGGATTTATGTTTGCCTTTTTTTCAGGCATCTAGGATCATTACCCACCCAGGGTCACTTTAAAATCAATCCTCAACTTGAGATATTTTGGTATGCCTAGGTAGTTCGAATTTAGGCAAAAATTTTTTATTACAAATTATCACAGATATAGTTCTCTTTTACTTCCCTGCTAGTTCACTAGTGTCTTTAAAATGTATTCTGAGTACCACTGAAACAAATAATACATTATATGTTAATTAAAAAATACTTTATAAAAAAATAAAATGTATTCTGATATTTTATCTATCATTATAAACTGTTTTCATTGAAAGAGTGGATCAAGAAACCTTATCTACCATTCTGCCAAGAAAATAAGGAGTCCACTCGCATACATTGAGGGAAGGATGACAAATCAGTACAAGCACATCAAGAAGGGAAATCGAGTAAAATCTCTCAAAATTAGAAGTGCACCCACTGTGTGATCACCAATTCCACACTGGAAAATGTTTTTACAGATATATCCATTCAAGTGCACAAATACTCATTTCAAAGATATACTTAAAACACTTTGTGAGTTAACATGACTATGAAAAAAATCACTGCTAATAAAAAATTGATGAAGCAAATCATTGTACTTCCAGACGTTGGAGTATTAGGGAGCCATTTAAAAATGAGGTCATTCTACACATTCTTACATGTTTTGCTTACTGAGATACATCGTTGGGTGAGAGCAGAAAGCTGCAAAACAGTGTAATTAGGAAATTACAGATTGTGTAAAACTGAGTAACTGGCCAACTGAGTGGAAAACTTGCTTTTCAATATTTACCCTCTTAGACCTCTGGAATTTTAAACCATGTTCATGTATCACATCTTTAAAAATACATTTATAAAAAGAAAATATAAAGTTTGTATCTATTTCTATTGCACTATTATTTCTTAAAATGGGGATGGGCATTGGATTTCTTAAAATTGCTTTTCAAATGTCTTTGTGATAGTATATTTCCCCTTTAATTCATTAATCCATACTGAGTTAATATCACAGATTATATTATTGAATTTTTATTGAACTATTCTTGTATTTTCTGAATAAAGCTATTTAGTAATATTGAATTGTTATTTTAACACACTGCTAACATTTTATCTAGTCCTTCTTTATGTATGATTTCTACACTTACATTCAAAATGAAATTAATTTATAGTTTAATGTTGCCAGTACATTCTTATATTTTGGAATTTGGGTTATCCCCAAAAGAAGGGATTGAGAACACTTCTAATTTTTCCCTGCAGTACAAAAATTTAAGCAATATAGAAATTATCTGGATCTTGAAGTTTTAATCAAACCCAGCTAATAATAAATCTGGCATGAGTATATATAAAGGTGTATTTTTTATTCCTTCTACCATTTGTGTTCTTTCAGAGTATTTTATGTTTTCTTGGGTGAATTTTATAATTTACATTTTTCTTAAAAAACACTTACACTATTCAATATGATAGTCTGTGTTTTATGTATTTTTGTTTATTCATAAAATGAACAAATGTTAAGTGTATATACAATATGTGTATCTGTATGTATACACCCATGTAAGTGACATCCAGATCATGATAAAGAATGTTTCTATCATTCCAATAAGCCAATAGCCTTGCCAGTCAATAACCACCAATCTCCTGGGGTATGATCAAATTTTTGCATTTCTATCATCTTAGATAATATGTGAAGATTTTGCTATCATTGTGAATGGTGGAAAAAGGCAAACATTCCGACTGGCTTCCCTTTGTGATTCCAGGCCCTGGAGTAGACTACAAGTCCCCAGCCCACGCCTCAGTCAAGGCCATTGGTTGTGGAGATTCACCTGTAAAAAAGCCCAAGCTTCCCCTGGCTGCCATCTGCTTCATGGTAGCCAACCTCCTCATGTTCAGGTTTTGACACAATTCCCAAGGTCCTTCCCTGTGTCCCCTTCTTGAAGTTTCTTCTGGATTCAGCTGAGGGCATCTAAAATATGGCTAATCTATGGAAAGAGCCAAGATGTCCATCGACAGATGAATGGATAAAGAAGATGTGGTGTATATATATACAATGGAATATTATGCAGCCATCAAAAGGAATGGAATCTTGCTATTTGCAATGACGTAGATGGAACTGGAGGGTATTATGCTGAGCGAAATAAGTCAGTCAGAGAAAGACATGTATTATATGATCTCACTAATATGAGGAAGTCTTAATCTCAGGAAATAAACTGAGGGTTGCTGGAGTGGTGGGGAATGGGAAGGTTGGGGTGTCTGGGTGATAGACATTGGGGAGGGTATGTGCTATGGTGAGCGCTGTGAATTGTGTAAGACTGTCGAATAGCAGACCTGTCCTCTGAAACAAATAATACATTATATGTTAAAAAAAAAAAAAAAGAAGATAGTAGGAAGGGTAAAATGAAGGGGAGGAAATCGGAGGGGGAGACGAACCATGAGAGACTATGGACTCTGAGAAACAAACTGAGGGTTCTAGAGGGGAGGGGGCTGGGGGGATGGGTTAGCCTGGTGGTGGGTATTAAGGAGGGCATGTATTGAATGGAGCACTGGGTGTTATACGCAAACAATGAATCATGGAACCCCACATCAAAAACTAATGATGTAATGTATGGTGATTAACATAACATAATAAAATTTTTAAAAAATAATAAAAAATAAAAGGTATATGCCCTTAGGGAAAAAATAAAATAAAATAAAATATGGCTGGATCTTATTAAAAACCTAATCACCAGTAGAGAGTATGAAAGCTGGTAAAGAGTAAATTGGTCTTCAAGAATTTCACTGCTCTGTCCAGTTTTGTTTGGTTGGTTTTGCCATTACTGCTGTTATGTTTAAAATAACTTATAACCCTACTCCTTCTTTTTTTGGCCCTATTGTCAAAGTTAAAATGACTGTAACAAAAATCCTCCCTTTGATTTAGCAAGATGAATGCCAAGTGAGGCCAGAGATTAAATGCTTCATGCAGCCAATCTGTGTGCATGTGTGTGTGTGTGTGTGTGTGTTGGGGGTGTGGGGAGAGAGAGTAGTGCTGACAGTTTTCTTAGCAACCCCATCCAAACAACATCTTTGTCCCTCTTGCTCTGGGCTTTCAGTTTTTCTGGAACTCGACTAGGGAAATCCATCAACTTCCTTCCTTCTTGCTGGTGCGGATTAATGGAGTTCATAAGCATGGATTGACTTTTCTATTAGTTTTGTCCAGTTTATTTTCTATTTTTCAGGACTTCTTCAAAGTTTTCAATCTATGTACGGTACCCCACACAATTTCCCAGAGCTCTCACAGATGTTTTTGTTTGGTTGGGTTTTGTTTTTTATTGTGTTTTTATTTTTGCATTTTAATATACTTTCAGGATTTTGATAAGGAAGAGAGGTAACTAAGTTGATTCAATTCACCACTTGAACCTGGAAGTTTGATATGAATGTATTTAAAAAACGAATCTAATAGGGCTCCAAAAGCCAAATGCTCCATTAGGAGCAATTAGTTTGATATATTCAGACCTTTCCAGAAAATGCTTGGCTCTTGGTCCTTTTGAACTGAAGGAAGAGGATCAAATTAAAACTCATCTGATCAAAGCAATGAACCAATTCTTAAAATATATATATATATACTCAAAGAAATTTATCAGTATTTCTCATACTTTTGGAATCTTTAAGAACTCTCTGAAAGAAGATGGCGTGATTCAAACCTTCATTTTCATCTCCTAAAACTCATCCAAACAAGCAGTTTCCTATCTTGTATCAAGTTTCACGTTGTCCTTGATTTTCACACCACAAAAGATTAAAGATAATACCACTAATTATGATATTTAAAAAGAGCCCTTCCTGAGAATGATCTGCTGCTGGTATTGTCCTATATAAAGACTTTGAGAAATAGCTTTGATAATTTATACTCATTAACAGGAGAATGCAGGAGATTAAAGGTAGCAAGGGTGAATAGCCTCTCATTTTTGCAAAACTTGTGCAACCTTTTATTCACCTACTAAAGCCATTATTATGTAATAATAAAAAAGGAGGTGTGCTGCATATATGAACTCAGAGAGGGAATAAAGACACAAGGAGCTATTTTCTCTCAAGAGAACTGTAGTGTCATAGATTAAAGGTGGAAAGGCGGCCATCATTTAAAGCAGCTCACATCTCCAAAGGATATTTATTCACAAATTGATTAGAGTTGGAAATGAAAATTATTCAGTTGGTGGGAACATTACAGCAGCCTTTAAAGTGTGATGGGGAAGATGAAAAGGAGCCTCACTTACCCTTTCCTTAGCATGCAGACAGAGATCAAAAAGACCAATGTCCCATTGATAGCCCTAATGAGCCTGCATTTCTATTTGGCTCTTCAGTTATTTCCAATGACTTGGGAGGCATGTTCTTTCTGACAAAACTGACTACCCTGCTGCTAGAGGCAGCATCACATTTCATGAATCTTTTTTGGGTTATTTGATTGAGTTTTCCAAAAGTGTAATGGAAATTGGTGATACCCACTCAGCAAAACTGTCCCCCAAAGACTTGTTTCTTCTCCATTGCTACTCATCCCAAAATCTTTACTATCATCTTCCACTTCTCACTTTCTCTCTTACCCCTCCTCAAATCCACCAGCAGAGCCTGTTGGCTCTATCTTGAATCTGACCACTTCTCCCCTTCCCCTTCTTTAATTCAAATCCAACTGACCCATTTCCATTGTGTTAGACCCCGTATCTCATTCAGGAACTAAGAACTCAGAACCGTGAAGCTGTCCAGGACAAAAGGAGGAGATCAATTCATGTGATGATAAATTGAGGGTCAATGAGATTTTTATTTTTTGAATGTAATTAAAGGATTACATAATAAAAGGATTTGAATGTAAAGAAAGCAATAGAGCCCCGAAAGAAATGTCAAGACTTCTTTAAAAATTGAAAGCATTATTTCTCCAAAATCAAATTTGTTTCTTATTACATTTCATCAAGAAAATGAAAGATTTTTCTTTTTCCATTCATCTCTTGATGGGCATCTTGGCTCTTTCCATAGTTTGGCTATGGTACAATGGAATATTATGCAGACATCAAAAAAATGAAATCTTGCCATTTTCAATGATGTGGATGGAACTAGACAGTATTATGCTAAGCGAAATAAGTCAATCAGAGAAAGACAATTATCATATGATCTCACTGATATGAGGAATTTGAGAAACAAGACAGAGAATCTTAGGGGAAGGGAGGGAAAAATGAAAAAAGATGAAACCAGAGAGGGAGACAAACCATAAGAGACTTTTAATCTCAGGAAACAAACTGAGGGTTGCTGGAGTGGAGGGGGGTGGGAGGGATGGGGTGGCTGGGTGGTAGACATTGGGGAGGGTATGTGCTATGGTGAGAGCTGTGAACTGTGTAAGACTGATGAATCACAGACCTGTACCCCTGAAACAAATAATATATTATATGTTAATAAAAAAATAAACATGAGGTTAGATCCTAAGAAAAACAAAAAAAAATTAAAGCGAATTAAATGTTATTTTATACTTAAAAGAAAAGAAAGTGAAAGATTCAATGACTATTTATTCAGATGCCAAGTTCACAGTTAAGTTACCATGGAGCAAACTATGTACACGATAATGGCTCATTAAAATCATACTTTGAATCATTAAAATCACCTTATGTGAGAAAGACAGAATTTGTGGATTTGTTCTTATAGAAATTCTCACAATCATGTCTACGTCTTCTGTGGGCTCCAAGATTTTTAACACATATACCATTACTTTATGCACCATTAAGAGAGAAACATGCCCAAGATGGGTTATAGAGCTGAGACATGGAAAGTGCTATATGCCCTCAATGAAGGACTGAAAACAAGAAATCTACTCGCCTTTCTTAATCTTGGCTCTGGATGAAGGAAGGAATTTGAACCATAAGCTGGTATTCAAGCAAATTTTCAGTCTAAATTCTAACTATCAGTATGCTTCCAAAACACTTCAGGTAGCAAATTTAAAGTGATGTCAGGTTGGCAGTGCCCCCGGGTGATGGGCAGATCATCTCTGGAAGAGCTCTACTTCCTTCTAAGCTAAAATGCCATCCGGTTTCAGAGATATTCAACTGTTTAATGATGTGTGTCTTGGATTAAATAAAATCCTTTGCCTCTTATTGGCTTCTGGCCCATCATACTTTTTGGGTTCACTTCTACTTCATCTTGTGTAATTGCACAAATTTAGTTGTATAGCATCTCAAAAGTTGATAAGTAGGAGGAATAAAGGTACACAAACAAATGCAGAAAACTTTATAATATAAATATAGTATAATATGATATAATAAGGAGTAAATTAAAAAAATTTCATCAGCTCTTAACCTTCTCAAGTTCTCTATCATCATTTGACACAAATGGAAATGAAGCTGACTACAAGAGAGACTCATCAAAAAACTAGTTGTGTCTATAAAAAGGGTGGAAAATGTAATTTGAGCGGAAATACCACCTAACTCCCAGAGAGATGGCAGAATACCAAACAATGTTGTTTTGGCAGAACCATTCAGTCAGTGCTAGCTTCATATGGGCAAAATGAAAGATGGTCAATGTCATATTCCTCTTATCTTTCAAAATCTTAAAAATAAACCAAATCAAAGTAAATTCCCTAAGGATGGAATATTATTTTTACCCAAAATGTATATGTTCTATCCACTATAAAAATTATAGTGTCTAAAATACAACCACTTCCTTGAAATCTGAGCTCAAATTTCATCTCCTACAGGAAGTCATCAGTTAACTTCCACACAACACCCTGATTACACCTTCATTTCTTCTCTCATCAGAACCTATCACTTTAATTTTTGTCAAATTATTTCATGGTTGGTAGTAGGTCACTCTATAAATGTGTCTCGAGTGGCTTCCTATGAGAATCTTCTCTTCTTCCAATCAGGTTCTTTTAAGGAAAGAATCCATTTCTAACACTTTCTCAGTCTTGTTCCCATTTAATGTAGGACTCCAAATTCATGAAGCCTTAAATAAATGCCCATAGTGCCACATAGATGGTAAGTTTAAATTTGGGGCTTCACATTTAACTGACAAGTACTATCAAATTAACACATGAAAGAAGTTTCTTGAATGGGATAATGCTTATTTATGATGGATAGAGTGTTCCAAAACCTCCTAAGCAGAATGACATACCATTATTATATAATTATAAAATAAAATAAAGAAGTTTTAGAAAGAAATAGAAGGGAAAAGAACCCAAAAGAAAAGTAAGCACAGAATTTGCAATGCTTCAAATTCTTCATCAGAAAAGAATATGAAACATATGAAAGGAAGTCAATCTCACTCCAGTTAAAGAAATGCAAAGAAATGTAACCTTAAGCTAAACTTTTCACCTATAGGAAGGGCACAGAGGAAAAGCAGTTTGGGAATATTCCTTTGTCAAGTCTATGGAAAACCAGGGCCTTTCATTCTTTACTAGAGGTTGTCCCAACAGACTAATACCTGAGGAGCAGGGAGTAGTGGAATGTTTCATGGTTCCTGCTTTTTGTGTCCTATCTAAAAATTCCTTGCCTGGCCAAAGATCACTAAATGTTTTTCCTATATTTTCTTATAGAAGTGATATAGTTTTTAGTTTTACCTTTAGTTCTATAATCTATTTTGAACTAATTTTTTACATCATATAAGTTAAGGGTTGAGGTTTATATTTTTGCATATGGATATCTAATTGTTCCAGCACTAGTTGTTGGAAAACCTATCTTTTCTCCATTTAATTATCTTGACCACTTTTTAAAAATCAGTTGCCAATATACTGTGAGAGTCTCATTTATTTTTATTGGTATATGGTATTTTTATGTATGCAAATACTTTCTTTTGGGTTATTTACAGATTGGGGCTATTTTGTGTACCTGTCTCCTGTTTCATTTAAAACACTTGAGTGAATTGAATATTGCAAACTTTAAACATTGTTGAAAACCACTTTAGACATTCTTGAAAAAAAACTATAGAGGCTGACCCTCAGGCTCTAAATATCTGGATTTTACATCTTGCTAATTTTTAGTTCTAGTTAATATCTCAAGGTCAATGTATAATATGCATAAAGGTTTTTTGTTAATGGTAGTGGATGTAATTCATATTTCTAATAGTCTTTAGAATTTGGAACTTGTATTTGCTTCTCTTCCTTTCATACTTGATTAGATTTTCATTCTTTTTACCTCATATGGTGACTGATGAAGCACTCAGACAAGGAGGCAGCAGAAGGGTCAGCTCAGCCATTTTCTTGTTCACTTATGCTTCCATTGTTAGCAACATCTTCAACCAACATTTCTTATTTAATTAAAATCATATAATATGATCTTTATATTATATAACCCGGCACTCTTATACTGCACTATGTTGCAGAAGCCTGAAAGTGAAGTCATGAGGGAGAGAGCTTTCTCTCAATGCCCACCTTCTTCCCTCAGACCCAGGGGATTGGTTGCAAAAAAATCGGGGTATCCCTAAGGCAGATAGTAGGGCCTGACTTCATTAAGGATAAAACTAGAAGCCAGAAGGCCTCAGGATCTCAAGCCCTGTCTCACCATGTCTCTCTCTCCCTAGTGTCTCCATTTCTCACTTCATATTTCTCTCTTATGTTTCTTTTATTGACTTGTTTTTACTGTTTGAATATGCTCGTGACCAAACATGATCATCTCAAGGCTAGTGAATTTTATGTCCTCAGCTCAAGGGGTCAGTTGAGACTATCCAGAATCATCATCCAAATTTGTGGATGCCAAATTTCAAATAGCTGAACTTGGTCAGAGGCCCTACCCTGATGCAGTCAACTCTGGCCAAGCCTATGCTTATAGGTGGGGAGATTGATTCTCAGAGAAGGGGATTTAGGAATAGGAAGACATTCTAGAAAATGACTTTCACAAATAGCCCTAGCTAATGTCTCCTGAGGCAACCATTTCACTGTAGGAATTGTCTGTTTCTTCCTTTGGCTATATGATTCCTCCTCCCATGGATGGGGCTGTAATGGGAACACCAACATTTGTTTCTGTGGTTTTTATTTCTCTCTACTTTTGTAGCTGACCACCAAACTGACACATCATTTTGTTCATCAAATCGGTGAATGTACTAAGGTTGGAGTTAATACTGCTAGCCTCAGTGCTTTCTCCTCTTTACGGTCACTTTGCCTACCTTTGTTCTTGTTCATCATGTACTGACTTTATAGTTAACTCTCAGAGCATAATATTATTAACTTCACTTTCAAGTTTGTTGAGAACCAACCACAGAACCAAGTCTTAAACACTTTCTTTTCCCAAATTAGTTTCTTGTGCACATAAATCCTTAAGAGGGGTCAGAGATACTGAAGTAAGAAAGTGTTGCAAAATGGCTAAGAGATATGAAGACAGTTAACACCCCAAAATTCATGTCATCTCTTGAAGGTGAAAAACTAAGCAAAAAAAGAAGAATGGGAATGGAAAGTTTACATTAAATAATTATGATAACCCATACTCTATCTATGCTCAGCATTCAGGTGTGTGGTATATAAAAACAGATATGGAGATCACATTGGAGTTGGAGGTAGAATAGAACAGAGAGAACATAAGCTCAGAAAGAGTAGGAGCTGCTATGTAGGGTTTCCTTTTAAGTATGGGAACCCCTCCACTTGGGATAACTTGCCAATAACAAAAGCTAGAGTTAGACCATGGCAGAGGCACTTGACAATCCAGAAAGAGCAAAAAGCCCACCAAAACTCCAGCTCTGGTTTCCTATGTTGTATCAGAGCCAACAGACTTATGATCTTGTTCAAGTGAAAGAGAAAAAGGGATGTTTTTCCTCCTCATCAGAGAATTAAATGGTAAATAAAAGTGTTTAACTCTACCTCAGCCTAAAACAGGGGAGGGGAAAGAAAAACTAGTTTGTCTATAGACAAACACGAAAGACGAGGAGAGGCTTCAAGATTTTGGAGCATTAAAAGTGATGCAAAGCCCATTTAATGGACACCCCCAGAGCTTTTTTTTTTTTTCCAAGCACAGCAATTGATTGCCACGAGATTATGATGCCATTAAAATTCACTCTGCCCATAAACTAATGCTGCGGAAAATGCTGGCGTTTATAGCAGTTCCTACAAGGGACATATTTCAGTGTGAAAGTAAGTCCTAATGTAAGAACTTTATCTCAGTAAAGCAACATCTAGGAAGGGGGGAAGGAGGAGGAGGAAGAGAGGCCGTCTGGGAGTGCTAGGATTTTTATTTCTCTCAATAATGGGTGTATGGATGCTAAATTTCAAAGACTTTTTAAAATAAATCTATTGGCCTTTGACAAAATCAATCCAAACCCCATAAACCAAGAAGTCATCCACTTGATATTAATGAGCCCACATTTGCATTTATTTGTCTCTTACACTAGACAAACCATTAATTTCGTGTTTATGCTTCCTTTGAAGTCTGAATGCTCATAGATAGATGGCCTCATCGAATCTCCTGCTGCTACATTAATATTTCGCTATAAATGATAAATTTTATCATTTTCCACAACACCCCTTTTTACTTTAAGAAAGCTGTGAAAATACAAGCAATAAGTCTTAAGGTCTGAAAGCACAGCTTTTTTTTTTTTTAATACTCTTCAGCAGGGATCATTAAAGTAGTGATATCTTTAACATCAGGATACCTTTGATGGCCTCTAGGACTTGGAAGCCAAGATGATGTATATCTCATCAACTAATCAACCTTTCTTAGATTAAAGATGGTTCAGTTGCCTAGAGCAGACACACAGGTCCATTTTGGACCAACACCCAGTGCCTAAAGTTTTTTCTGATTGTATCTGACCACATTTTAGCTTCAAATATGAGCCTAATTCATTGGTTTTAAAAGGAAGAGTATTTTGAAAGGTTTGAGGTAGAAATATTTACTGGTAGCAGGGCATAGGAATGACAAAGTACCAGGTGAGAGGATCAAGGGGTTCAGATTGAATAGATTGATGCTAAATGATGTGCAATGCCTTATGTCACAGAGGTGATCATGATCAGTTCAGTTATTCTATTTGATGATGATGATAATGATGAAGATCATGAAGATGATGATGATGATGAATACTTACTGAACCCTTCCTAAATGTCAGATACTGAGCTGTGAGCTCTGCAGCCATCTCTCAACAATCCTAAGAGATGGTTGTTACTTATTCCCAGCTTATAGATAAGGAAACAGAAGCTTGAAGGGGTAAGTAGTTCTTCAAAGGTATAACTGCTACACAGAATGGTAGGTCCATTCGCCTCTTTGCCACTGTGCTGTTATAATCAAATCCACCAGGATCTCCCAGAAACGGTCCTCTAAATGACTGAAACCTTCCATTTAGATGGACACTGACCCTTTCAATTCTGCTTTCATAATAGAGGTAAGAAGGAGATCATAACCAGGAATTTCCAGGTGATTAACTCTGGTGATACCACCTATAGTCACAGCCTGAATCAGGGGCATGGAAGAATTGGAACATCTCAACCTTCAGTCCAGGGAATTTTCTTGGAAATCTCTCCTTGTACATTATTTCCATCTCCTTTCCTTCAAGCAGGTTGTTTGCCATTTCTCACAGGGACCACAAATCCAGTCTCACTCACTTCTCTCACCCCTGCCACCTAGACAAACTCGCCCTTTGCTTATACATAAAGTCTTTGCCACACTTCATGTTTTGCTTTGATGTTTCATTAAAATTAATATGTAGCTTTTTTATATATCTTATAAATATACATTCACATCCAGTTTTTTTAGATTAACATTATGCACTCCCTTTGCAAGGAGAATGGGCAGGAATTCTATCTTTGACCAGAATCCCCATGCTCAAACTGATTTGATAAAAGAAACTATATTACTGGAAAAAATCATCATAATAAAAATGTTTATAAAACATTATGATGCCAGATATTTGATTTGACTTTTTTTCACTTCTGAGTCAAATCTGTGATTAAGGACTGCTATGAAATGTTTAACATGCAAACATAAACTGTGTTATTAAAATAATGTATTGACCAGGAATGAGAAAGGCAGCTCATTAATAAAGTGGCTGAAAAATCCTCCTCTGTTTGGAAAAAGTGGTCATGGGAATAAGTAGTTCAGATACTGATGGACTAGTCCATACAGGATGTAGAGCAAGGACACAAAAAGGTAAAGCAAGCCTTCCTGGCCACAGGGAAGGCTACAAGAGCAACTATGCTGAGTCCTTATGTAGATAACCAGTGATTTGGGTGAAGGAAAACCATCAATCGTAGTAAGAAAATACCAAGAAGACTCATGTAGGGGCTTTTGGTGTCTATCTGATCTGCATTAGCAACAGTTGAAGTGTACTGAGGTTCACTGGGCGCCGAGTACTTTTTTTTTTTTTAATGTTTTATTTATTTATTCATGAAAGTCAGAGAGAGAGAGAGAGAGGCAGAAGCAGAGGGAGAAGCAGGCTCCCCGTGGAGCAGGGAGCCTGATGCGGGACTCAATCCCAGGACCCTGGGATCATGACCTGAGCCGAAGGCAGATGCCTAACCATCTGAGCCACCCAGGCGCCCCGGCGCCGAGTACTTTTAAGTGCTCTGCATTTGATCCTACAACTACCTACCGCCTTAAATAGGCACTATCATTATCCCCATTTGACAGACAGGAAAAGTAAGACTTGTGATAATAACTAACTTGCCTAAGGTCTCACAGCTACTGAGAGATGGAGCTGGGATTCCAACCCATACAGTCTGACTCCAGAAGTCCCCAAACGAGTCAACTCTCAGAAAAAAAAAAAAATAGTTTCAAAACGTAGCAGGGAACTTTGTAAGGCTGCCTAACTGAATACAAACAAAAACAAACAAACACAAAACAAAACAGACTATAAGTGAGCACAAAATTTAAAATAAACAATTAAAAATTGAGATAATAAATTTCAGTAAGCCTGAAGGCATTGGGATTTCACAAATACTGATGCTTACACAGATCTGAATTTGTCTCCATAATAACCGAGTACAAGTCAGGACTTGGGGGCTCAGGTTCTCAACTAGTAGAGAAGCCGCTCTTCCGGCTAGGTCTTGCCCTGAGCCATTAACAGTTCCTAAGTGTTGACCCAGAAGCACAAGCCCTTGTTGGTCATCAGTCTTCATGGGTTCCAAGCCTGAGACAGCCACCTCGCCTGCATTTTCCCCTTCCTCGCTAACAACATGAATCAAGAAATGCAGTAACTGAGAGCTTCTTTAATTTGTTACCTCCATCCCCTTTCTTCTTTTCCTACTAACCATTTCAAGTTCTCCATTGGATTTCCTGATTCTGGAACTAAGGCTGATACTCACTTCAGTCCATTCACTTTGGAGAGAGGAATAAAGAAAAGAATGGGAAAACAAAATTTAATTCTTTTTAAAGAAAGAAACGGTAACACACAAGCCTCAGTGGATAGATGGGAGACCAAGTTCTTTTTGTTCTGTAACAATCACCGGGAGAAGCAGGTGCCATCATGTTGCACAAGGTTGCAGTGCAGGGTCCATTGTGTGGGATGTGAATGAGTATCTGTGCCTCTGCCTCCAGAGCCTGTTCTGTGCTCAGAATGGTGCCCATTGTGCCCATGTTGCTAGAAGGACTTAGGCTCACCAATGGAAAACCCTCGTTCCCACCTTCCCCCAACCTCTGCCGTGCCATCCAAATCTACTGTTATGGATATAATGCGGACCTCTGGCATTCGGGCTCTTGCCCTGTACTTCTGAAACAAAAGCTATTATACTGCACCATGAAAGCATGGACACAGAGAAATAAAGCCTCCTGGAAAACTAGTCTAAGAGGGGGAGTGTGAGCTGCATTTGAAGCTTAAAACCCAACGAAAACAAAACACTTCCGATTAAAAATGGGCTTTCATGCCTTTGTGTACACACATATATGTATTCGTCAGAACATTTCATCTCAATGTTCACGACAAAAGCGAGTGACCTGTCCTTGCTTTCAGAAACCAAGAGAGGTATAGCTAGAGAAGAGGGGTAGAAAAAAGAGGAATTCAAGCTTGCCAGATAAAGCTTGTTCTGATTAAGGGGCTCCAATACAGAGTGGGGAAGGAGGTAACGTGTGCTTTTACTAAGACATGGCAGACAGGGAACATAATGTGTTTCATGCCTCTGTACAAATGAAGGATGCAACCAGAGCATTTATTTACAGGCCCCCTCCTTTTAGGAGAGAAGTAGCAAGAAGCAGGTGGAGTTTTGCTTTCACTGAGGGAAATTCAGGGTGTGCGGAGATGCTGAAGGCACTACCAAGTGGTTGAAGTGTTTGGCCCTGGAGTTTTTCTGTTTGGGGAGTTTTTTGATTATTACTCAATCTCTTGACTCATTCTTGGTCTTTTCAGATTTCCTATTTATTCTCAATTCAGTCTTGGTGAGTTGTGCCTTTCTAGAAATATATCCATTTCTTCTCAGTTATGTAAGTTTTTGTTCATCATAGTTCTTTCAAGTTGTTCATAGTAGTCTCTTATAATTCTCTGTATTTTTATCAATTATAATGTCTCCTCTTTCATTTCTAATTTTATTTACTTAAGTCTTCTCTCTTTTTTTCTTAGGCTGAAGGTTTGTCAGTTTTGTTTATCTTTTCAATCAACCAGCTTTTAGTTTTGTTGATCCTTCTATTGTTTTTCTGGTCTCTGTTTCATTTATTTCTGCTCTGATTTTTATTATTTCCTTCCTTCTGCTAACTTTGGGTATAATTTGTTCCTATTTTTCTAGTTCCTTGACATGTAAAGTTAGGTTGTTCATTTGAGATCTTTTAAATTTCTTTTTTTAAGATTTTATTCATTTATTTGAGAGAGAGTAAGAGAGAAAGAGAGCACTAGAAGGGGGAGGGTCAGAGGGAAAAGCAGACTCCCCGCTGAACAGGGGGCCCCCAGATCATGACCTGAGCCGAAGGCAGCCACTGAACCAACTGAGCTACCCAGGCACCCTTAAATTTCTTAATATATGTGTTCACTTCTATAAACTCTCCTATCAGAACTGCTTTTGCAACATCCTACAAAATTTGATGTTGTAGTTTCATTTTCATTTGTTTCAAGATAATTTTTTATTTCTCTTTGACTTTTTCTTTGACCCACGGTTGTTTAGAAGTGTGTTGTTTAGTTTCCACATATTTAAAGATTTACTCACTTTCCTCTTTATTGTTGAGTTCTAATTTCATTCCATTGTGGTCAGAGAAGATAGTACGATTTCAGTCTTCTTAAATTTGCAGAGATTTGTTTTGTGGCCAATCACATGGTCTATCTTGGAGAATGTTTTATGTGCACTTGAGAAGAATGTGTATTCTGCTGCTGTTGCATGGGATGTTCTATATATTGCCTGTTAAGTCCATTTGTTTTAAAGTATAGTTCAATTCCAGTGTTTCCTTGTTTATTTTCTGCCTGGATGGTCTATCCATTCTGATAGTGGGGTATGGAAGTCCCTTACTATTATTACATTGCTGTCTATTTCTCCCTTAAGATCCACTGGTATTTGCTTACTGCATTTCGGTGATTGGATGTTGCAAGTGTATATATTTATGATTGCTATATCTTTTTAATGTATTGACACCTTTATTATTATATAATGACCTTCTTTGTCTCTTATTACCATTTTTGGCTTGATGTCTATTTTGTCTGATATAAGTACAGCTACACCCACTTTCTTTTGGTTACCATTTGCTCGGAGTATCATCTTCCACTGCTTCGATTTAAGCCTATGTTTCTTTGAAGCTGAAATAAATCTCCTAAAGGCAGCATACAGTTGGGTTTTGCTTTTTAATCCAACCAAGCACTGTGTGCCTTTTGATTGGTGAATTCAATCCATTTACATTTAGGGTGATTACTGATATATGAGGACTTACTGCTGCCATTTTATCTTTTGTTTCTAGTTGTTTTGTATCTCCATTGTTTCTTTTTCCCTTGTGTTTCTGTCTACCTTTTTAAGTTGGTGGTTTTCTATGATGATTTGTTCAATTCCCCCTTTTTTGTGTTTTGTGTCTTTGTTCTCTATATTTTTTAAATTTTTTATTTAAATTCAATTTAGTTAACATATAGTGTATTATTAGTTTCAGGGTAGAATTTAGTGATTCATTGGTTGCATATAACACCCAGTGCTCATTACATCAATTGGCCTCCTTAATGCTCATCACCCAATTACTCCATCCCCCTACCCACCACCCCTCCAGCAACCCTCAGTTTGTTCCCTATAGTTAAGAGTCTCCTATGCTTTGCTTCCCTCTGTGTTTTTTTTTAAAGATTTTATTTATTTATTTATTTGAGAGAGAGAGAGAGAGCATGAGCAGGGGGAGGGTTAGAGGGAGAGGGAGAAGCAGACTCCCTATTGAGCAGAGAGCCTGAAGCAGGACTCGATCCCAGGACCCTGGGATCATGACCTGAGCTAAAGGCAGATGCTTAACTGACTGAGCCACCCAGGCGCCCCTCCCTCTCTGTTTTTATCTTATTTTATTTTTCCTTCCCTTCCCCTATGTTCATCTGTTTTTCTTCTTAAATTCCACTTATGAGTGAAATCATATGGTATTTGTCTTTCTCTGACTGATTTATTTTGCTTAGTATAATACCTTCTAGTTCCATCCATGTCATTGCAAATGGCAAGATTTCATTCTTTCTGATGGCTGAGTAATATTCCATAGTGTGTGTGTGTGTGTGTGTGTGTGTGTGTGTGTGTGTGTGTACCATATCCTCTTTATCCATTCATCTGTTGATGAACATCTGGGCTCTTTCCAAAGTTTAGCTATTGTGGACATTGCTGCTATTTTTGTTTTGTGGTTACCATGAGGTTGGTATAAAACATCTCATAGACAAAATAGTATTTTTTCTGCAGATAGAAACTTATTTTCATTTGCTTATAAAGGTTCTGTCATTTTCTTCCTCCCCTTTTATACTTTTGTTATCACAAATTGTCCCTTTTCATGCTGTGAGCTCATTGTCAAATGGTAGTGGCTATAGTTATTTTTAATGTTTTTTCCCTTTCATTTTGATGCTATAAATTGTTTAACACCCTATTCTAAAATGGAGTTACAATTTTCTGATTCTATGTGACTATTTAACACCTTACTCAAAGTGTTGTGTGCTTTTGTCTTATTGTTTCAGGTGGAAGAGCTCCTTTCAACATTTCTTGTAAGGCAGTTCTAGTGGTGATAAACTCCTTCATCTTTTGTTTGTCTGGGAAAGCCTCTATTGTTTCTTTGTATCTGAAGGATAGCTTTGCTGGATAGAGTATTCTTGGCTAGCAATTTTTATCTTTCAATACTTTGAAAATGTTGTTCCATTCTCTCCTGGGTTGTAGAGTTTCTTCTGAGAAATCTGCTCAGAGTCTAATGGGAGTTTCTTTGTAAATTACTTTCTCTCCTCCCCCAGCCCTGGCTGCCTTTAAGATTTTTTCTTCATCATTAATTTTGGCAGTTTCATTATAATGTGTCTTAGAAAACTCTTTTTGCATTGAGATAGTAAGGCGATCTATTCACTTCATGGAATTGTATATCTAGTTCTTTCTCCAGGTTTGGGAAGTTCTCAGCTATTATTTCTTTAAATAACCTCTCTGCCCCCTCTGCTTCACTTCTCCTCCTGTTATGCCCACTATTCTTATATTGGCTCTCCTAATGAAGTCTGATAGCTCTTGTAGGGTTTCTTCAGTTTTTTAAAATTTTAGTTCTCTCTTCTCTTCCACTCAAATCATTCCTAGGTTCTTCTCTCTGTTCTGCTCTATTACCAATGCTTTCTTTTTTTTTTTTTTTTATTATTATGTTATGTTAATCACCATACATTACATCATTAGTTTTTGATGTAGTGATCCATGATTCATTGTTTGCATATTACTAATGCTTTCTAATGCATTTTTCATCTATCTATTAAGTTCTTCAGCTCCAACATTTCTTTTTGATTCTTCTTTGGAATTTCAATCTCTTTGGTAAAGTACTCCTTCTGCTAACTAGTTTTATTCTTGAGTTAATTGAATTGCCTTTCTGAATTTTCTCGTAGTTTACTGAATTTCCACATGAGAGCTGTTTTAAATTCTCTGTCAGTTAGGTCCCAATCTTCCATGACTTTGGGTTTGGTTGCTGGAGAATTGTCATTTTCTTTTTGTGATACTGTATTACCGTGATTTTTCATGGTCTTTGAAGAGATGTGCCTTTGCAATAGTGAACACCTTTCTTATTTAGGTAAAGCTTTGTAAATTACTTTGATTTTAGCGGTTTAACCAGTTGGCAACTAGAGGTCTTTCTTTTGTCTTCCAGCCGGTGGCGCTATAGCACAAATTTACTGCCACAAACTTACTGCCAATCCCTTCTCCACTCTACACCTTAAGTGAACATCCTCAAATGCAAATCAGAGGCTTTTTTCGCTTATGATTTTTTTAAATGTTTTCTCACCATTTATAGCTATGGCTTTAATCAGACCTACTAAATAAGAAATTTCCAAGGGTCGTAAGGAAACAGTCTTTAATAGGGATACAGATAGTGTACAGTTGGAAATACATGAGGAACAGACTGACATCACATAGAAGGACAGCTAAGCTGGGATAACCTAGCTTCTGAGATAAAAAAAATGCATTTTTAGTTGTAACTGCAAAGTTATAAAAACTTCTCCAGCAGGGCTCAGCATTCTGTCGTCGGAGGTGAGTTGGTAATGGATAACGTGGGTTTACATATAGGCTACATCTAACAGTTCACCCACTGACCGCCCAATTCAGGATTGTACAAAATATGACCTCAACATGCCTTTCTTTTTTATATTATTATTATGTTATGTTAATCACCATACAGTAGTACATCATTAGTTTTTGATGTAGTGTTCCATGATTCATTGTTTGTGCATAACACCCAGTGCTCCATGCAGAACGTGCCCTCCTTAATACCCACCACCAGGGTATGTGCTATGGTGAGTGCTGTGAATCGTGTAAGACTGTTGAATCACAGACCTGTACCTCTGAATCAACATGCTTTTCTAGCTTTATCTCCTATGCAGTCAACCCCCAAACAACTAGGTTCTTTCCTGTTTCCTTTAATAGCTCCCTCATTCAGACTTTGCTCACACTCTTCCAATCATTTGAAAATCTCCCTCTCTAGGAACTTCACACCTGAAGTCCCTGCGGCTAACCAATTCAAAAAGAGATCGCTCTTCTGGTTTCCTTCTTACCAAAGTATAAAATGAATTTGTTAAAATGGTGTTTGTAAATATGGCTCTCCTTATGCCTTGTAAATAAAGAAGAACAAGGGGCTGTTTATGTTGGTCAAGTATTATGAACAAGAAGCAAAAGTAACAACTGTATTTTTTTAAAGATTTTATTTATTTATTTGACAGAGAGAGACATAGTGAGAGAGGGAACACAAGCAGGGGGACTGGGAGAGGGAGAAGCAGGCTTCCTGCTGAGCAGGGAGCCCGATGCAGGACTCAATCCCAGGACCCTGGGATCATGACCTGAGCTGAAGGCAGACGTTCAACGACTGAGCCACCCAGGCGTCCCTAAAAGTAACAACTTTATACCAGCATCAAGTATTTACACAGGAATAATTTAGTTCCAGTGTTTTACCAAACTTACTAAGGAAGGTAAAATAAGAGAGCCAATGAGATTTAGACCCCTGCTTCTACTAGGTGGGCCTTACATATATAACAGCCAATGAAAAAAGAGTACCAGCTCCTGGATAACTACCCTGGGAAGAAAAACATAAGAGAAGTGAGCCTTGGTCCCAAAGTGGCATCCCTGCACCGTGCATCTTGCATCCTGCTTCATTGGAAGACATGTTGATGTTTCTGAAGGTGGAAAGTCCAGCAGCTGCCAAGACTCGATCTGAGAGGTCATCACCATCACGTCTGTCAGCAGCCACATCCATCCTAGACAAGATCCAGAGAGATTAGGGAGAGTGCAGATCAGTCTTTGCTTCTTTCTGTGTTGTACCCACAAAAAGGGCTTATTTGGGTTTGGTTTTGTTTAAAGGTTCTGATATTAAGAGTGCTTGATTAGAATGGGACATAAGGGTGGGTTAGGGATAATGGACTAGTAGATTTCCTCCAGCTCCAACTCCCCTAAATAACCCTAGCAAACAGCTTCATTGACCCTCATCCTCCTCCTTCCAGGGAGTTTAGCACTGAGGTCACAGGATGTCAGACCTGTGAACACCTTAAATCCAGTCCCATTTAATCTGATCTTTCACAGTCTGGCCTCTTCTTAGGACAAGACATATTTGAAAGCACATTTGAAAAAACATTGTCTCCCAGTAAGGTTATGGAATGATATCTGCACATACCACCTGATTGCCCAGAGTTATGGAGACTCAACGAATCTGTGTGCTGCACTAGGCTGGGGCCATGGATCGGACAGTTAAAGAGTTAAATTCTAAGGGGCAACATGAGTGGAGGACCATGGGTGCTGGGAGACAGGATCCAGTGTGGCAGATGAAAGTGTGGTTTGATGCAACAACAGCAGAAGAGAGCACCTGGATGGAGCCGGACGCGAGGACTTCCCCAAGGAGGAGATGCTCCAGCTGAGCCCAGAAGGAAAGCCTGGGTCTTCTGCAGGATACCTTAAGCCCAAATACGGATAGGAAATGGCCACATCTATCTTTAGAAGCAACTTCAAGTCTTCCAGAGTGGATTCCTGCTGATTCTATGAACTAGCATGGGGACAAGTGGATGGCTCTATCCCTTGATAAAGAAATAGTTTATGCCACAGTTAGCTCCACTCACTATTGAGATATCCTTCTCAATACTATTTTTATATCAATTTCCTGCTCAAGAATTTACCAGACTCACTTCTGTCCTTTGGGACTAAAGTAATCCAAGTTTCAATGCCATCTCCATGTGTACATGTCCAAATTATTTTTTATTCCCAACCTCATATTTTGTTTCAGCCAAACCTGTTGTCTGACTCATCCCTGCTCCAAAAATGCTTCTTTCCTCCTCTTTATCTTAGATTAGACTGTCCCCCCATTTGGACAGGAAAGAAAGGAAGGAAGGATGGAGGACAAAGGGAGAGACAGAGGACGAAAGTGGTAGAGAGTGAGAGAAGATGGAAGAAAGAAAGAGAAAAGGAAATAAGGAGTTCCCCCTGGGTTATCTAATCCCTCCCAGCAGGTGCTTTGTGGTTTTCCTCCCTACAGAAAGGAAGCAGGTCAGTTGGTTGACATACTTCCAGTAAGTACTGAGTGTTCTTCCCCAAAGTATTTTATCTGGTCTAGTCGATTCTTTCTGTGATTTCTATGGTCAGCTCTACCCTTTAGAAAATGACACAGAAAGAAAACAAGTTAACTTTTAGCCAGAGATGCAAGGAGCAAGATAGGTCCTCTTAGACTCCTTTCTTTACCCAGCACTTGGTCCCTTGTGTATCTGTATTTCCTTTTGTTCATTCCCAATCCTCGAAGCAACTGCATGTGCTAATCTGAGCTATAAACTGAAGCAAAGATGCAATATACTGGGTTTCAGCAGAGTTATCTCCAAAGTAGTGATTTCTCAAGTGAGTTCAAGAAACAGCCTATATATCCATGGCCATTCTCCTTTCCTTCTCAGATTTGGCACTCCCACCAAAACCCTGCCCCTGAAGCCTCCTCACATGTGTATATGTGATGGCAAAGCACCAAATGAAGGTGCAAGTAATTCAATCTAAAGCCAAAGCCAATTCTCAATGACTTGTCTTGACAGAATTAACTGAATTTGCCAAATGTTCTGATGTTCTGTAACTATAATTACACTTCATAATTTGTTGCAATACAGTCACTTGGAGACAGAAATGCTGAATTAATTGTACCATTTTTGTGACCTCTAGACTTTCTCCATTAAGACCAAGTTCATTTCTCAACATGGGAAGATTCATTTTGTGTGTGTGCAGAATAGTATCAGTAATAAACCCAGAGCATAAGTGAGCAGTGGGCACAAAGGGCTGCTATCAAAAGCTCTGTGATCACACCCTGGTTCCGCTTCAATGCAATTTATGTCAAATACATTAACAGAGGATGTGGTGAGTATTTTATTTGTTTTGGCTTTGTGGGGAAATAGCATAATTTCTCAAGGTTTTGGATATGTGTTTGTGATGAGGGAAAACTAGTAAGTGGGAGTGCTCACCAGGACGGTCGATTATGGGGTCTTCATGCATTTCTGATAGATAGGTTTCTCTGTGGACACACCTGGGGGCTCTCTCGTCTGAGGCACTGCAGATCAAGAGGCCATTAGGCATGTGCTGCTTTTGAAGACATCTCTTCATCCTTCAGGTTTTCCCTAAATGTGTGGACAGCAATTGGACAATCCATGCCAACCCCTTGGGCTGAAGCTTTAACACCAATGTGTCTGCGAGGCAGGCAGGACTGTGGCCTGACAGTCTGGCTATGAAGAGCACTTTAGCTGATGACTTAACAAGAAGCTTCCTTCAGAACATCATTCTGTTGCAGACTGAGAAGTGACCCATGCACTGGCCAGGAGCTGACCAAGCTCCATCTATTTCTCCACATAAGATTCAGGATGGCAAAGGTTCTCACTTGTGGGTAATGCCAGTAACCAAGGGGAGGGACTTAGAACTAATCAAGACAAGTATTCAACTCTCCATAACTTCTGAGGGACTGGCCGATTTTCCTTTAGATGATGTGTTATTTTTCAAAAGCTAACATCAATTTGGTTTGGTTTTAAGTGAGGAGTGGGGGATGTAATCTAAATTATTCATGGCCTATTTTAAGTCAGCTAGAACTAGTTTTTCAGATGCTGTCTATTGTTTAGATTTTTTTCCATTGATGATGTTGAGTATGAATGCTAGTTAATTCTAGGACATTACACGGTGATAAAATTTATGTTATTTCTACTTATAAATTCTACTTAACTCTAAACAGTAAAGGTTAGTTTGTGTCAACAAAATTATTGATGAAAAAATAAATCAGTAACAATATAGCCTTAAAAGTGATTTAAACATACATTATCAAGGAATCAATCATTCAAGTGTTACTATATCAGACATTTGTAAATCACTTGGGACAGGTTAGTAATCAGCATACTGTTTTTTTCTTATTTCCCCTGAAAAATGGGGAAATTAAGCTAAATATCTGATACATGGCAAAGGTCTGACATTACCATGATCCAGAGTTTTCTGGGAATGGCATGGTAGCATCCAGAAACCACAGCCTGGAGGGTGGAAAACACACAAATATTTAGAGAGAGGAAAGAATGCTGGTGCACTTAGGCGTCCTCAGAATATACCCCAAGCCATGAGATCCTAGGTTTGAAAAATGACCCCTTTTTAATGAACTGTGCTCTGACTGAGAAATATCAGTACTCTTTTAAAATCTAGAGTTTCATGTGTGATGAGTAAATCTGCATGTATGTACTCAAAAGCCAGAAGGAAATATGGAGACACTCAATGTACTACTAAACGTCTTTGATTGCCATAGCTCTTCTGGGGATTTTTCAGATGATATGGTCAAACTTAGGATGAAGTGAGTTTTTCTGTCACCTGGAATGAAATGGTTTATAAGGCAAATTAACAATGCAGAGATAGGATTTCAGATGAAAATTCCATATTGAGTAACTATTTTATGTATTTTTTGAGTAACTATTTAAAAAATACTCTTCAAACACATCAGAAGCAGTAATATATATAAAATAAATTATAAGCTAATTAAGTTTGCTTGTCACTTACCTGAAGGTTAAACTCCCCAAAACTTCAAGTACAAATGTAGCCAAGAATCCAGAAGTGAACACGACCATACTCCCATCCTCCAGCACCCAGACCAAGCCTCGCCTCTTCCAAGAAGCTATACACCCTGCTCCCAGAGAGCCATTGGCCCATGCTAGCATGTGCTGAACACTGATTCACTTGGAGATCAGATGCTTATTTTCCTGGATTCCCCCTGGTGGACTGGGAGCTCTCTGGGAAAAAAAAAAAAAAGGACCATGTCTTTTATGTCTTTGCCTAAGCCTGAGCTCCTGACATGGAGAAGGAGTCAATAACTGCAGGAAGAGAAAAGAGGAGGAGGAAGAAGATCAAAGGAAGAGGAGGAGGAGGTAGGAGAGGAGGAGGAAAAGGAAAGAAGAGGTGATACAAAGAAAAAACAGAACCACTTTTAGGTTATATGAAAATGGAGTATCACATTATGAAAAACTACATGCCAGTGTAGGCAGTAAGAGAACAGGGACAGCAAACAAGAAAACCTATGTGAAGCAGGTGGATTCTTCTCTGTGCTTTGTGATTTAAACACAGCAGCCCAGACCACTTGGGGTAAACAACCCGTGTAGAGCACAAAACTGAGCAGTTACTGGAAATAAGATACAAAGTGGGGGTTTAGTCATACATGAATATGAAAATCTAGTTACTTAGATCTGGAGTACAAGGACTGGGCCCAGATTCCTAACTGGGGCCAAGTTAATGGCACTAGTTGGCAGGCTTAAAGAAGGGCAGAAGCAATAAGCCAAGAAGGTCACTATACTTACTTTAACTCTCTATAAGTCTTCAATTATTTTGATATATGCTAAAATAATTTTTCTTGAAATGGTGGTAAGGCCTGGAATTATAATACAACTAGTATATTTAAAGATGAGAGACAAAATGTTACTAGTTGGATTGTCCAGAAACAGACACCTGAGATGAGTTGAGGTACAATATATTTTTTAATCCAACCAGAGGGATTCAAAGGGTGCCGAGATAGGATTTGACAGAAGGAGAAGCCAACCTGATGTGCAGCTCTAATAAAACCTCAGCCAACCCAGGGGCGCCTGGGTGTCTCAGTCAGTTAAGCATCTGCCTTCGGCTCAGGTCGTGATCCTGGAGTCCTGGGATTGAGCCCCGCATTGGGCTCTCTGCTCTCAGCCTGCTTCTCCCTCTGCCTCTGCTGCTGCTCCCCCTGCACGTGCTCTCTCTCTCTCTGTCAAATAAATAAATAAAATCTTTAAAAAAAAAAAAAAAAAACTTTGCCAACCCAATGAAGAGATCTAGAACAAATAATGCTGGTCATTATTGTCCATGTCAGGTCAAAGTGGCTAAGTTGTATGCCCCAGCTTTACTCAGTAATCAGGGGCAGGCTGTCCCATAAAATTTTGACCTGAGACAACATCACTCTCTAGCAAGAGAAATTTTACTTCTTCCTGTATGATTTGGGTGACTTATTTCTTTTTCTTGCCTGATTGCTCTGGCTAGGGCTTCCAGTACTACAATGAGTAGAAGTGGTGAAAGTGGGCATCTTTGTCTTATTCCTGATCTTAGAGGAAAACCTTCTAGCTTTTCACCATTGAGTATAATGTTAGCTGTGGCCTTATCAAATATGGTCTTTATTATGTTGAAGTAATTCCTTCTATACCTAATTTTTTGAGAGTTTCTATTATGAAAGGATGTTAAATTTTGTCAAATGCATTTTCTGCATCTGAGATGATCACATGATTTTATCTTCCATTCTGGTAATGTGGTGTATCATGTATATTGATTTGCAAATGTAAACTCTCCTTGCATCTCAGGGATAAATCCCACTTGAGCATGGTATAGGATTGTCCTGTTGCATCACTGAGTTGCTACTGCCCTCTAGTGGTTATAAGATGATTAGTTTTCCTCCCCCCGTCCCCGCAAAAAAAAAAAAAAGAGTAGCCCTTGGACTGATTACTTTGTGGGGACATAGCAATACAGTCTTCAGGTCTCTCAACCACATAACGAGAAAGCTTTATTGTCACATACTGTTAGGATGCCACAAGAAAAGTGCAGACAGTGGGTAAAATGTGAGACAAATATCTGGCTAATTTAAAATACAACAAGTAAATCTCACAACTGCCATCAAAACTTGATAATACCAGGGTGCCTGGGTGGCTCAGTCGTTAAGCGTCTGCCTTCGCCTCAGGTCATGATCTCAGGGTGCTGGAATCGAGCCCCGCATCGGGCTCCTCGCTCCGTGGGAAGCCTGCTTCTCCCTCTCACACTCCCCTTGCTTGTGTTCCCTCTCTCGCTGTCTCTCTCTCTGTCAAATAAATAAATAAGATCTTTAAAAAAACTTGATAATACCTCAAATATATTAGTGACATAAAATAAGTCCAATTGGTAGATAGACACTATGTTCCTTGTAATATTTTAGGATCCTGTTTGGTACATCTTAGTGTAAGTCAAGATTTGAATCAGAACTAAAATAGTTTTCAAAGTATCCTTACTTTATAGCAGCACTATGTCATCCATTTCCATAATCCCCACCATATAGCACATGGTCTAATATTTAGGAGACACACAGTCAAGGTTTTTGAAATGGATAAATGAGTCCACATGATTGCATATATCAAATGGCTCATCCCATAGGCAGAATATTAACCGCTAATATTCAACAAGCACTTAGCCGTGTGCTGGACACATTTGTAAGCACTTAACATGCATTCCTTATTCAGTTTTCATGACAATTCTATGACATAGGTACAATCATTATCATTACCTCTTTACAGATAAGGGAACCTGTGCAGGCTTCAAGTAGGATGGCACTTACTCCTGAAGTTAGGCACGACCACGTGACTTGCTTGGCCCAATGAAATATGAGTGGAAGTGATACGTCGCTTCGGGCATAAGCTCTAAGAATCAATGCATAATTTACTACATTATTTTACCCCTTCCAAGGTGATCAAGGAAGCACATATCAAGATAAACATCTGTCAGCCTGGTCCCTGAGTAACCAATGTAACAGATGCAATCAAGGTGCTAAGTCCTTTACATAGTTCATCTCATTTAATTGTCAAAATATTGCAAGGTAGATATTATCTCTGGTTTATAGTTGGGCATGTAGCCTTGGAGACACTGCACAGCCTGACCTATTCCCCCAGCTGCTGAGTGGTAGAACCTGCAAAGTACATTCAATCATCATTTATCGCGTGCCTGTTATTAGCCATTCACTGCATGGGTTGGAGAGGAATGCACAACACTAATACTACATGTTCTTAATCAAGGAGGTTGCCATCTTACTTGGAAAGGCAAATAAAGATAAATAGCCATAAAAAAGGAAAGCTAGTGGTCTGTGATGTCCTGAATATTCAAAGAAGATTAGTATGGGAGGTCTGGAGGGGCAATCAGTATTGGGGGGAAAATATATTTATGTTTGTGGAACATGAAAAGGGTATCTCAAGCAGAGCTAACGGCATAAGAAACATGGATAATGGCAGGAAAAAGAGCATTCTGGTAGGGAAAAAGACCAGGCTGGCTAGAGCATAAGGTTCAAGTTGAAATGGAGCAGCAGATAAAATCAGGCAGGGCAAAGCCCAAAGAGGATGGAACATGTGTGTCTGGGGGAGGATTTTTATTTATTTATTTATTCATTTGTTCACCCGACAAAGAATTTCTAACCACCTGCAATACGTGTACCCAGCATTTAATAGGGCCTCCCTCCATTAAGGAGGAGCCCTCAGAGGTGGTAACTCAGTGCCCAGCCCAGGACAAGAAACTCACTAGCATCTGAAGGCAGAAAAAACTAAAGTGGCAATTTTAAAGCAATATATTGGCTCTTCTATTACCTATAGAGGTCCTTACATGCAGCTGAGCCACCATCCCCATCTTCAAAGAAGGTGATTAGAGACCCCACACTGAGCAGCTCACACCCTAAATGAATCCACTGCTGGGAAAAGCTGTTTGGATCAACTTCGCGCCATGAAACTAAGATGGTAATGTCTACTTCCAGGCGAGATGAGGAGGAACCCTGCCAAGGTGTATGTCCCCATGTGGAAGATGGGACCGGAGGCTTGCCCCCCTGCCTACCAGAGGATGCTTGGATACAGTACCCAGAGCTCAGCTTCAGGCCTGACTTGGAGTTGGCCTTCAGAGAGTATCCCTGGAAATGAGACTAATAACCATATCTTCCCTTAAAAACACTATGCTAAGCATTTTGCTTCACTTCATTTAATTCTCACTACACTTGCCATGGTCATCTTCCAGGTGTAAAAACGGAGCTTCTGAAAGGTTAAGTAACTTGTCCAAAGTCAAACAGCTAGTGAGTGGGAAAGTGATTCTAAACTGATGTCCTTAATCATAGTTTCTGAAATTGAGCCTGTGCTGAAAATTCTCCCTAGTTATGGGTCCAGAAAAGAAATTGTCTTTCCCCAGAAGACGCCTGAAAGTCTCGGAAGAACATCCTTACCTTACAGAGATGCAGACAGAGCACTTTTCAGCAGAGAAGTTTGGGAAATGAGTAAGTAGAAGATGAAGAAGTGTTTCTCTCTAGTTTAATGACTGAGAGCTCTGGTATGGAACTCAGAAATAATAGTCACTTCTGTGTAGGTAGTAGGAATTAACACTGAGGACCTCCTATATGCCAGGCATTCTCCTAAGATAGTGAAATTAACTCTAGTATATTGGGAATCACAATACATGTAAACAAATTATATCATTACATTTACCAATTAACCGATGTAGATTATAAAATTTTTTAAAAGACCAAAATAAAGTAAAACCACAAGAAAGATGGAAAATAAAGGAATCTAAAAAGATATAGCATGAAAATATTACCAAAAAGAAAACAAGGCAAGCAATTTTAATTGCATCAAAAAAGATTTTAAGATTAACAAAAGGAGGAGCAATATAATAATAAAAGGAACATTCAAACAAAAAATATGTGATAATAAAGGCAGCAAATATGTACCTAATAATATGGGCTCTGAGGCAGATTGTATTTTCCAAAGCTGGCTGTGAAAATACCTCCCATCCCACCCGCTCTTCTGCAGCGTGACCCTGGCACTCCTTATCAAGAGGTAGAGGCTGATTTCCCCACACTTAAATCTGAGTTGGCTTTAGTCACTGGGTTGAAACCAGTAAGACTCAACAGAAGTGACTCTATGAGACTTTTGAGGGTCAAGGTCAGAAGAAGCCTTGCAGCTTTCACCTTGGTCTCTTGGAATGTTTGCTCTCCAAAAACTCTCCCTTGGGGAACTCCCTTCAGGACCCAACTGAAGACCATGCTGAGAGAAGGCCATACTCACAGAGGGGCCATGTGTAGGTGCCCCAGATATTACCCAGAGCCTTTGAGTCACCACTGCTCAGACCCTAGACATTCAAGTGAAAAAGTCTCCAGGTGATTCCAGCACTCAGCCACTGCATCCTCAGTACTGGGGCTCCACATGTTGTGGAACAGAGATAAGCCATCCTAATGTTCCCTGCTCAGAGTCCTGACACAGAATCCATGAGCATAATAAAAATGGGTGTTATGTCATGCCACTAAGCATGCTCTGTTTTGATAACCAGAATAAGCTCAAAGAATAAATCAAGTAAAAATGAACATAGGCTCAATATGTATAATGTAAAAAGTTACAAAATTACAAAGAAAACTAAAGAATTTATAATCACAGTAGGAAATGTTAACATGGCTCTATCAAAAAATGATAGATCAAGCAAATTTTAAAAATTGTAAAAATAAAAAACAACCTAATTAGCAAGTTGATCTAATAGATAAAAGAAAAATTCTGAATCCACAAAAGAAATAATACATTCTCTTTACAAATCCAAATGCAACATTTATTTTTAAATTATTTTTTAAAACTTGACCTTGACCTTGTATTAGGTTACAAGAGAAGTCTCAAATAATCTCAAAGAATAAAACCAATATAAAAGGCAACATTTCTTGATATAACACTATTAAATTAGGGATAAATAATAACAAGTTGATAAAATATAAAATATTATATCTATAAAATTCATATGTATGTATATATGTATAGAAATACATCTGTAAGTAATTCATTGTTTAAAGAGGAAATCACAATGGAAACTGGGAAATGTTTAGAACTAAAAGCAATGGAAGTGCTATTGGGAAAACTAGTAGAAAGAAGCTGAAGTACTACTTGACAGCAAATTTAAAATTTGAGATGCATTCTTTTTAATTATGGAAAAATTCAAACACAGGTAGAGATAAGTATAAGGAACTTCTATGTGCCCATTATCCAACTTTAACCATTATTCACATTTGACCATCTTGATTACTTTGGAGCAAAATATATCATCTCATTCCATCCATAAATCCTTCAGTCTGTATCTCTAAAAGATAAGCCTCTCTCTCTTTTAAGCAAACCACAATTCCATCATCACACTGAAAACTAATAATAATTCCTTAATAATCTTTTATATTATTATATATTATATAACTAGTTAGTTAGCTAGTTTGAAACATAATTCTAAGCAAGGTCTTTATATTTTTTCCATATTTTATATTACATTATGTGTCTCTTAGCTATCTTAATCTATAAATTCAACTCTCTCTCTCTTCTTTTTGCTAATCATTTTTCAATGAAGCCTGGTGTTTTTTATGCAGAATTTCCCACAGTCTGGATTTTGATTCTCTCTCCATGGGGTCATTTACCATGTTCCTTGGTTCCCTGTACTGCTTATAAACTATTAGTTACATGTTGAGATCTAATTCTATCAAGGTTTGGATTTGGGGCAAAAATACATCATAGGTAGAGATGTGTACTCCCAGCACTTCCACTGAGGATCACTGCCCACCTCTACTTGATCGTTAAGGTCTGCAAAGTGGTGATCTCCTTTGAGATTATATAACTCTTTATTTATTAACTAAAATTATCCTAAAAAGAACTTTCCCTCATCAACTATTTAGTTACCCTGGGGAATAGTTCGTATAGGAAAGGCAGGATAAATACTGATACCTTCCCTTTTTAAAGGGTTTTCGGAATAATGAGTTGATATCCTAACATCAAAGATTACCATGAAGGATATTTTTAGCATCATTATGAGTTCATGGATTTTAATATACATGATGTATTTCAATCCACTGCAGATATTTTTCTTTTTGATGGCATATTGTCCCATCTTTGGCCAGTAGGAATGAACCCCTTTAATTAGGCTTCAGGGTCCTATTGTTATGACCCTGGTAGTCTTTGATAGCTTCTTTGTTATCTATTGTGACAGATGTTCCAGGCTAATTTTGTACATTTTCTGCCCCAGATCTGGACTCAACCATTCTTCAAGAAGCCCTGATTCCTTTCAGAGGGAATGATATTTAGAGAAATGCATTTTTTAATGGATGGATTGGAAATAAATTAGTTATGTGGTTATTTCAAGAAGCTAGAAGCAAAAATTGCTTTAGAAAGAAATGGAAGAATATTGTAAAGTTAAGTGCAGAAATTAGGAACTAAAAGATGGCTCCTTGCAAAAACTTATCAAATCAGCTTAATAATAATAAAATAGACACACTTTTAACCAGAACCTTAATCAGACTGAACAAGAATGAAAAGGCAGAAATAAGCTATATTATGGGGGGGGGAGACAAATTTACATCTACAATCAGCTAAAAATTATAATTTAATATTATAAATAATTCAACTCAATATTTGGCAAACAGATATATTAGAAAAGTTCCGGGGCACCTGGGTGGCTCAGTCGTTAAGCGTCTGCCTTTGGCTCAGTTCATGATTCCAGGGTCCTGAGATCGAGCCCCGCATCAGGCTCCCTGTTCCGCAGGAAGACTGCTTCTCCCTCTCCCACTCCCCCTGCTTGTGTTCCCGCTCTTGCTGTCTCTCTCTCTGTCAAATAAATAAATAAAATCTTTAAAAAAGAAAAAGAAAAGAAAAGTTCCTAGGAAAAATCTAAAAAAAATTGAAGAATAGGAAGCAAGAATAAACCAAAACCCATGAAAGAAGTCGAATTGGAAGTTGAAAGTCTCCTCCCTACTCCCAAAGACCCAGAGCCAGAGGCACGTGGTCCAAACATTAAGGAATGTGTGAAGCAAGACTTTAACTTGTCTGTCACCATGTCCCTAGGACTTGAAGAGGGCCTGGCATATAGTGAGTATTCAAAAATATGTACTATGTAAACAATCTTCCTCAGACATAAACTGTCTCAGAGAACGGAAAAAACATAGAATGATGGAGGTTAAATTATGGAGCAGAGTAAGAATACTCTCAGTATGAAGAAAGGGAGGAGATTATAGATCAATCTCATTTATAAAACCAGATGGAAAATTCTTAGGCAAAATAGCATTGAATTGAATACAACAGTATATTATGATAAGATAGGGTATACATCAGGAATGCAAGGAAATCTGTTAATACGATATACATACCACAATACCAGATTCATGAAAAGCGATGCAATCATCTCAGTAAATGCAAAAAAGATTTGATGGCATTCAGTACTTATTCAGTGTTAAAAATAACTTCTGATAAAACAGAAACAGAAAATAATTTCTTTAATCTGAGACAGCATTTATCAAAGCCTAAAACAAATGATATTCTTAACAGCGAAATATTAGAGGTTATCCCTTGAAAATCAAGAACAAGGCATGAACAGTTACATCATTGCACATATCCACACTGTATTGAATATAAGCAATTCAATTCTAACACAAGCATAAGAATTGAGAAGAAGAAACAAAGCTGTCTTGGGACGCCTGGGTGGCTCAGTTGGTTAAGTGTCTGCCTTAAGGTCATGGTCCCAGGGTCCTGGGATTGAGTCCCGCATCAGGCTCCCTGCTCAGCAGGGGCCTGCTTCTCCCTCTCCCTGCCGCTCTGCCTACTTGTGCTTTCTCTCTGACAAATAAATAAATAAATAAAATCTTTTTTAAAAAGAGAAAAGAAATTAAGCTGTCTTTATTTGCAAGTAAGAGAATTCAGCAAGCTTGCTAGAGACAAGATTTATATACAAAAATCAATTGACATTCCATACAATTGTAGTAATCAAATAGAAAAGATAATAGGAAAAGATTCCATTCATGATACCAAAATATTAAACTCTGTAAGGAATCTTGGAATAAATAGATGTGCTTTATGAAAAAACAATTATAAAATATTATTGAAGTACATGAAAGGAGACCCAAATAAAGAGGGATACTCCGCATTCATAGATAGGAAGACTTAATCTCATAAAGATGTCAAGTCTTCCCCAAAGTAACCTATAAATTTAATGTAATTCCAATCAATATCCCAACAGGGGCTTTATTTATGGAATGTAACAAGCTCATCCTTAAATTCACTTGGAAGAGTAAAGGGCCAAGAAAATCAATGACTCTTTTGAAGAAGAGGAACAAGGTGGGTGGGCGGGGAGAGGGTGGGACTGTGGGATGACAGAGGAGCAAAGGAGGCAGGTCCTTGCCCTACCAGATATCAGATTTTCCATAAAGCCATTTTAACTAAGAAAGAGTAGTACTGGTGCCAAGAAAATCCAACTCTGCCACTTATTAGCTATGTGACCAGGAGCAAAATTCTTAGCCTCTCTGAACAACTTCATTAATTGCATCTGGAAACTTAATTTTATAACATCTACATCATAGATATGTTATACAAACTATACATATATTTTTAAAGATTTTATTTATTTATTTGTCAGAGAGAGGGAGAGAGAGTGCACAAGCAGGGGGAGTGGCAGGCAGAGGGAGAAGCAGGCTCCCCGCAGAGCAAGGGGCTGGTTGCGGAACTCGATCCCAGGACCCTGGGATCATGACCTGAGCAGAAGGCAGACACTTAACCGACTGAGCCACTCAGGCGTCCCATATATATAAACTATGTAAAATAACTCATGTGAAGTGGTCAGTTCAGTAGGAAATAGTAGGGACATATTAAAGGGTATTTAGATAAACATCCCAAAGCCAAAAATAGTGATTCAGCTGTAACAAAACATTAACTGGGAAAATTATACTTCCAAATGTTCTGGCTTCATCTAGTCTTTGTGGTCCCTCTTCGCTCTACTGTTAACCTGTGTTTAAGGGGAAAAAGATCTAGAAGTTCCTGAGCCAGCTACTCACTCGCTACAAGGTCTTGACCACCATTTTGTTTCTGATGCTGGTCTGCACCAACCACAGCTCCTCATTCTCCTCTGAATCAAGAAGTTCTCAGAGGTTTCTTTGTCCTGGGCACAAAAACAGAGGGCTCAGTAAAATCCTTGGTCCTATCCCTGGACCCCAGAAATAAAGCCTTCACAGAGGGGGATCACACAGCCCATCTTCCCTGCAGCTGTGGGCCAATAAAATGTTCAGGGTCATAGGGATATCGCTATCTAACTTTAACTAGAAATAACTTTTATAACACTAGAAAGTATTGCATGAAACTCTTAACAGTGGTTAGAGGTAATTTGATTTGATTTTTTTTTTTTTTTGCCTGCATGTGTTTCCCAAATCTTCTATTTTTTACAATTAACATATTATTTTATAAGCATAAAAACCTAAGATACTTTGGAGGTATCAACAATATCAGATAGTATTTTTTTTAAGGGAAAAAATATATTGCAATAGTACATCTCTTCCTTGCAGGAAGGGACCATTAGTTTCGTCTGAGTTTCACGGGCAGGGTCTGGTCCACAGCCCAGGCCCCAGATTTCATTACTGCCATTGCCTTCCATTTCTTGAGGCATAATTTTCCTCCTCACCAGAGTCAGAATTAGGTCAGAGAAACCGGACTTTGTTACTAAGGAACAAGAATTATAAATGATTTCTTTTAATTGTGTGAGTTGAAAACTTCTTGCATGGGGCATGCGTGCCTTCAAGAGCACAGAATAAAACTGAGGTTATTGACTCAGAATATCCAGTTAAAATTGGAGGCCAACATCAGCCAGTATTTGGGCAACAAGTAACCCTTCCACTGCCTCTCTGAGGCCAAAAATTGCTTTATATAGCTCTGGTTCTCACTAAAGGTGGTAAGCAGGGCTCTATGAAACCGTCCAGGTTGGATCTAGACCCCAGAGGTCCTGAATCCTTTTTTCCACCGCCACACACACGAGGGTCATACTCCAAGAATATGCTCTGATTCCATAATAAGAAGCAGCAGCAAAATAGGCTGGTGTTTATGTGTAACTCCTAGCAGTTCCTTCCTCTCCGCCCTCAAAAAAAGCACACTAAAAGCAAATAAGATCGGTTTTAAAGGGAAAACCCTGACACTGCTCTAATTTTTAAATGAATTAAATTGCTCAAAACTTGGCACTTTTCTTACAGTAATCGTGACTGTCCTAAGAGCAAAGGTGAGGGCTGATCTAAATATAGAGCCTCAGGTGTCAGCTCTTTTAGTGACGCTACCTTCCACTAGCAAGAAAACTTCTTTTCCTAGCAGTCCCAAATTTCCAGGAGCCTTCTCTCTCCGCCTACACCCGTGGTCACCGCCAGCAGGCCCCCGCACATTTTCGTGTTGCTCGGTAACCCTCAACACGATGTCTAAATTTCATGAAACCATTCCTGAAGGCTGGAAATCAAAATCCTGTCTGGGTTGAGTTTAGGGTTTTTCTGGTAAAAGGGGAAACAGGAATCTTTTGGTTCGGTGGCCCTTTTAAAAAGAAGTTTAATCGAAGTCTGAAATGTTGTATAAATGGAAGATACAAGTTTTAATTGAAAAATAATTACAACCACTTTATCATTTTTAAATGAGGGCTGTAATTGCAGTCAGCGCACAATAGCCACATACAGACATTGAGATTTCCGCAATAAAGCAGGGATGGTACAGCTTGATTTGCTTAATAGCACTTCCACTTCTCCTCCCTTTTGTCTCAAAGATTAATTCAGGCAAGGGCTATTAGTGCTGTTAATTGGTTCTGCAATTTAGACCTTGCGCCTGTGAATGAATGACTGATATGGCCGCTCAACCAATCAATGCGAGCACTTCGTCAATGCTCCCCATTGTCCGGCAGGGTATCCTCCGGGCTGCCCAGACTCCCTCCCGCCGGCCCTTGGGGACAAAAAGCCCAGCGCCTCTTCTGGGTCACAGCTTCGGCAGGACCAGAGATGGGTCAGCAAGATGCCTTTGAAATGAGGCCTACTCACTGAAGCTAATGGATATTCAACGAGCGCTCTGCCCCGCTCACCAGAAGGAAGGTGGTTTGCTGTTTTGAACAGTCCTCTCACCGTGAGGCTGCGAAGGAATAGAAGGCACAGTTGTTAGGAAGCTTGGCAAAAGAAAGCACCAACCATACCATGAGCTTGGAGATAAATATACCCCAGAGCTCAGGGAGAAAACCTTCTTTAATTGCTGCAGCGTCTTCTTGGCATGGGCACCCCATCCCCAGGGAGGCTCCGGACAGTTATCAGGCCCGATGTGAGGGACCACACTAATTGTGCCTCCCTCTGAGGACGTTGAAGATAATTGCAAGTTGAAACACCACCAAAGAGGCGTCCTGATTGAAGACTCATTCACCAGTGGTCATTTGCAAAAAAAAAAAAATCATTTGGATTTCACTATTCAGAAAAATTTCCGTGCCCTACAAGAGAGCCCCTTCTCTACAGCTGCAGGCCCTCCCCCCTGTCACAGATACTCAGATCAGTGCTTTTCAGAGAGGAGAATTTGACAGGCAGTGGCCTACCTGCTCATTTTAGCTTCCTAGAATAGCCTAAGGCCAGCAAGTGCCGAAGCAGATGAGAGTGTGGAATGCCCTGAATGGGGGGAGGGAAGTGAGGATGAAAAGGACCTATGACCCACCTGCCATTGAGCATGGACATCCCTTAAATTCTGTGCAGTTGCGTACTGAGTATACACAGTTTTGCTTCTGCCCCGGGGGGAACATCCGTGTTCAGTTTGGATCCCATTCACAAAGTGATCCTTCTCTCCAAAATAAAAGTTTAAAATTTCTTCTATCCATGCAACAGAAAGTGCACCATATGGGAAGAAGATCCAGGGTTCTTCGGAGATGAGCGAGAGGAACACCATAGCACAAAGAAGCAGTTTCTGGAATAAGAGGTTCCTGAGTACAAATTTCCAGTCACAAACTCAGATGGTTAAGAAAGCAAGTTTGTCCATTCTTTAATAAGTGAGCATAATTTCTACTTCAAGCCACATTTCACTCAGTGACAGAAATGGGGATCTTCATTCCTATGTTTTCCTGAAGGTTGAAGCCAAACTTGGGAGCTTGTATGGCACCAAGGCATCAGAGATGCCCCGTCTGTAGAGAATTTAAAAGCAATAACAAAATCTACTCAAAATCAGATTTTTTAGTATTATCTGTAGCAATTCTATATAATTTATGTCGATGAAAAAATTCTCCTCCAAAAATATTTTTTGTTGGTTTAATGCTTAAACAATCACTGTGGTTACTCTTGAGTATTAATAATATAAACACAGGCTTCAAATTAGCACATTTTCATTACTTCACTTTCAGTAAACATTTTCTACCTCAAAGTTAACTTCAGAAAACACCTATGGATTCAGCTCCTACACTGTATTTTGCAAAACATACCGGAGGGAAAGAAAAGCCTGAGCTTTACCCTCGGGATTATACTGGGCACCTACACGGAACTGAAACATGATGGAAAGAGCTGGAAATGTCTGCCAGCAACAGGGGCCACCATTACCCCTCATGTAAGGATGTGCCTGGACACAGAAATAACTGCGGAGACACACAGAGCTGGTCCCCAGAAACCTGGTTGCTGCCAACAGGCCAGAAACCGCTGTTCTAGTCATCATCCCAGGTGCAGACTTTCAACAAGCTCCTTGGTGAAGAGAAAATCGAAATTGATCATAGAATCCATCTGTATATGCTTAATAACATTTACATTTAACAGTCCAGTAAAAAACTGAGTTCAGTCTCATTAACAACACCCTTTCAGTCTTTCTAAACATCTCTCAAGATTGTTTCAAACAGATCTGAACAGCCTGACTTCCAGAATCAATGAGCGGGTCCTGCAGAGGGGTGAACCAAGTAAGCAGCACCTGCCCCCACTAAAGGCCACGCTCACAAACTTATTTCTGAATGAGCTTCATGCTACACTTAAACTCTTCTTAAAAAACAAAAAACAGAAACACCGTAAAACCTCGAGTTGCACAGAAGATAAAAATCTGAGAGGTACTCTAATCCGAAACGGTAATTGGAGGCATTAATTTTATATATAATTGGAGGGTAAAGACCTCTGCCCACCAATCTGACATTAATTTCACTAAAAGAAGATAATGGAATTATTAATCTGATAAAAATTTTACTCACCACCATGAACAAGCAAATCAAAGGAGAAGAAATAAAAATGTCCACAAATATAGGAAAAGGTACTCACTGGGGGACAATAATTGCAAGTTAAAATGGGACATCCCGCCCATCTATTCTTTCTTGAAAGTAATAAGAATATTAATAATCCTTAGTTTTCAAGGATATGGAAAATTGTCATTAAACATTACATTTTTTAGCAAATGTATAAGCTGATCTAACTTTTTGAGAGAACAATATGATCAAAATTTTAAATGTGCATTTTTTTTATGTTTGTACTACATACTTCACTTCAGGGAGTTTGTCCTAAGGAAATAATGAAACAAGTGGGAAAAGATTAATGTTCTACAATATCATTGTTCTTTATAATAAAAAACATTGGCAACTGAACATATATTGATATGGAACTGATTAAATAAATTATAATATAATAATATATATTATATATAATATATATAAATTATATATGCAGTCTTTTAAAAGATTGAGGAAAATTTTTATGTAATGGCATAAAAAATTATTCCATGATATATTAAAATAAAAGTTAAAAGGTTACAGAATACAGGAGGTGACCAGTACATTGAATAGACACCACTGTGGATATAATAATAATCCAATTTTTTTCTTGGGTCTTTTCTTACCACTTTAAAATATGGTCAGTGGGTGTAAATTTTCTCTGCAACTAGATGACAACACCAGCAGGCCCCTGATTTTTCTGTTCACTCTTGGTTAGACAAATCTACAACCACTTTAAGTTATAATTACTGTCTCAATCCAATGGTTGGTCCATGATATTAATCAAAACTCCAAACTTGATTTAATGTCATTTATGTGTGATATCTATTAAGATATTAGTCATTGGTCTGTTAGCTTTTCTCTTGATGTTTTACTATAAAGTAAATTTGTTTCAGGTCAGAAGCCTAGGATTGCACAGGAGGATGGGGTTGTCTTCTTTGCTCTTCCCCACATAGAACTTCTCCTCTCCCCCTCCTTCCAGCACCCATCCCCTCAGGAAGAGCTGTCAGCTAAGTCTGGCTCCTTGGGGTAGGACAGGAGGAGTGGTGAGGGGATAGGGAAGGGCCTTATTTGAACTAGTCCAATGGTAAACTCCTTGCTCAGTCAAAGACATTGAATCAGAAACAATAGAGCAATGGGACACCAAAGAGAATCTAATCTGAAGTCCATGGGAAGTGTGGGGCTGTTGGTTTAGCTGGCCCAGCTCTGATAGAGGAGGGACAGAGGGGAAAAGGAACAGAGGAAAGCCCAAGTGGCAGGAAAGGAATGGACAGCGGTAGGGAGATGAGAAGGAATGACCTGTGCTAGAAACAGTAGGTAGCTCTGGGAGTTAGGAGAGGGAGCGTAGAGAGAGGGTGAGGAAGGGAAAGACCACAACCACCCAGCCCTTACTCTGCCTTATGTATATCACCACCTCCTAAGCAGGCTGTCTTATTTGTCCTATAACAAATGGCATCACTGAGGCTCAGAGAAGTTGAGTCAACAACAAAGCAAGAAGTTAAGTCCAGGACTCCTGATTCCAAATCCCCTGTTCCTTCCACATGTCAGTGGTTCCCAAACAACCAGTATCAGACTGGCTGCTCAGAATCACTTGAAGAAATTTTTAAAATGCATAATCCATAATCCCTGGCCTCATCCCAGACCTACAGAATCAGAATCTCTGGGAGAGAGGATCAAGAAATAGGATATATTCATAAGCTCCTTAGGTGACCCAGTGGTGCTGCCAAGTTGGGGAACTAATATATTAGGTGTATCGTATTACCTCCAATATATATATCTGTAGGGCAAGGGGGAAATGAACCATGATTTCCTGAGCACCTGCTTCTTTACCTTGTTAAGACATCTCCTGGGCACTGCTTTAAGCATATGATCACATGTTGTCCTTCCTTGACATGGTGATGAGCCTGATACGACCTCACACCAGTGAGGAGGCTGAGAGCGGTTATGTGACATGTTGAAAGAGCCCTTAACCAGTAACTAGCAGAGCTGGGACTCAGAGCTCAGTCTGTGGAGCCCTGGTTCCCAGTCTTTGTACCTTTCCACCCTGCTATGGTGGGGAAGACCTTATGTCGGTGGGAGGGAGGAGAGATACTGCAGATGAAAGGGATAATTACAGAGCAGTTTAACAGAGAGATCTGCCATAGTGACCCAGACTGGGGGACACCTTGACTGGGAAAGCAAGTGGGACAGAAACTGAAGAACAGGTCCAGGTGCTCTGCCTGTGGATTCACCCAGCATCTCCGGAGTCCCTGCCTAGTGAAGACCAGGTGGCTTGGAGAAGCCTTTATTCCAAGAAGCTGGCTCCCTCTTGTGGCAGCTGCCGCCCATCACTGAATGATCTGGGTCCAGGCAACCTGGTAGAGCGCCCGTGGCGACCTCGCTGCGTATTGGAATCACTGGGAATGGAAGCAGTTAGAACATACCCATGACCCAGGCCAATGAAGTAAGAATATCCGGGGAGACCTACATCTACCCTGTCCAACATAGTAGCCGCTATCCACACGCAGCTACTGAGCACTTGAAATGTGGCTAATTCGAACTGAGATTTAAGTTTAAAATACACACTGGGTTTCACACACTTAGAACAAAAAAGAGAATGTGAAATAGCCATTAATAATTTTACATTAATTGTAAGTTAAAAAGGTATTTGGATATATTGGCCAAGTATGTTATTTAAATTAATTCACCTATTTCTTTTGACTTTAAAATGTGGCTACAAGAAAATGTAAAATTACATATGTGGCTCACGTTTGTAGCTCAGATCACATGTAAGATTGCCAAATTTAACAAATGAAAATGCTGGATGCCCAGTTAAGTTTGAATTTCAGGTAAACACAAATAAAGTTTTTAGTATACTTAGTAAATTTTTAGTATAAATATGTCCCATGCAATATTTGGGACATATTTATATTAAAAATCAAATTCATTGTTTATCTGAACTTCAGATTAAACTGGGTGTCTTATATATATGGGGCCCCTTAGTATGTCTACTGGACAGCACCAGTCTAGACTCCTGCTACTCAGAATGTGGTCTGAGGACCAGCAGCATTGGTCTTACCTGGGAGTTTGTCAGAAATGCAGCATCTGAGGCTTCACCCATAGCTACTGAACCAGAATCTCCAATTTAACTAGATCGCATGTGATTCATGAGGACCTCAGTGTTTTAGAAGCACTGAGCTTGAGAGCCATCAGTGAAGTGGCGGGGTACAGGAAAAGGAAGGTGGGTCTGCCCAGTGTCCTCAGCCAAGGCAGACAGTCCTAGATTTCAAACTCTGAACCCACCCACCTCTCTCCTCTAGCCCCACAATATGCAACACATAAAAGTTCTGTTGAGTAAACAAGTTAACTATGAATATGTGAGTGAGTGAGTGAGTGAGTGAATGAATGAGTGGTTGAATGGGTAAATAGTGAGTGTATGTTTGAGACAGTGAAATAAATTCCAGAGCAACTAGGATGATTGAATGGCAAAATTCATAGTGAACTATGGACTCTGGACTTCAGAGGCAGATGACTTAGAAAGAAAAGTGCCCCAAAGGGCTATCCCTTCCCTGATCCAGGATGATCCCATGAAAGGATATGCACTCCTCCTGGCTCAAGACCCACCATCTGCAGCCTAAGAAGAGTGGGGAGCACTTCCTTCTCTCTCCAAGCCAGCTTACTTTGAACTTTTATGGGACCTAAATACATAACTCCTTGCTCACCCAGGGGCCCCCGCTGCCCCCTGGTCTGATCTAACGGACTGAACTCATATCCCCTCAGAGCACAGCCAAAATTGCAGGAAATGTTTTAGATTTCCTTTAATTTTGTAAAGTAGGTCAGGTTTTAATTAATTATTTCTTTTTCCAAAATGGTAATTTCTTTCTTGATTTTTTCCTTCACATTATAAACATACTATAATATCCTAAATATCCAATAATAAATCCCTTCCTGCTTACATCACCTGGAATGGATCCTGTTTTCTATAACTAAGAACCCAGACTAATGCAACCTTCTAAGTAAATCTCAAATCCACTTGCTTCTCTCCACTGGCGTTGCCATTCCTTGGGTCCAGGCCACCATGAGTTCTCGCATGGTGCACTCAAGAGCCTGCTGGATTTCCTGCTGTTAGTTATTACCCATTAGTCAATTATTCTCCATATGCAACCAAAGTAACCCTCTAAGATGCAGATACGATCATGTCTCTTCCCTCCTTAAACCTTTCCTTGGTTTGCCTTTACCCTTGGGTTGGAGTCTAAAATTCCTAATGAGCCTTCAAGAGCCCCCATGGCCTATAAGGCCTCCATGTCTTGGCTTCTGCCCAAGTCCCCAGCCCCTCTCACCACCCTGTGCTGCAGCCATTCCAAACCTCCCTTAGCACCTGGTCCTTTCTTCACTCCCAGGCTTTGCACAACCTGCTCTCTACCTGGAATATTCTTTACCTGATTCTTCCCACCCTTTTATGGCTCACTTCCAATCATCCTGCAGGTCTTTACTGGTTGCCGGTTTTTTCCAGGAAGTTTCCATAACTACAGAGGTCAAAAAAAAAAAATTCTCTGGAGTATCACTCTGCACTTCATCTACTTTGTGTTTTTGGTAACTTCTTAATTGTCTTTTCCTGCCTCTAGACTGAGCTCTCCAAGGGCCAAGAGTATGTCTGTGTTATTCACCATTGAATCCCTAGCACTTCACGGAATTATTAGGATGCTTACTAATTTTTTAAATAAGTGAATGCTTTAATAAACATGCTTGCACATAAATTGTACCTAATTTCTCAGTGCTTCAGTTTCTGCATCTGTAAAGTTTGGATATTGAAGTTCCTATCTCATAGAGTTATTACAAAGATTAAATTGGGCAATACCTCTAAAGTTGTTATAATAATGCCTGGTACAGTGTACGTGCTCAATAAATGTCCGTGGTCATTATTATTATTTCTCCACCTAGGGATGCTCTGTGTGTTAGTATTGTGGAAATTGAGGAAGCAGCTGAGTTTGACATCTGGGTGTAGATGGTACGGGACAGGAATAGCTACATGGGCACAGGATCCCAGCGGCAGAAGTGATGAGATCATAAGACCCTCAGAAGATCGCGGAACTTTTGAGCAGGGCTTTGGAGACCATGAGCTATAGAATGAAGACTAAAACTAGTCTTACTTGGATCTCAAGAGGTTGAGTGTTCTGGGTAACCATGGTATATACACGGACATGCATATCCATACCCAGGAGAACAAACCTTAGGCAAAAAGCAGTTTCACTTCAAACTGAGGAAAAAAGCTTTTTTTTTTTTTTACTCCATTCACTTCTCCTTCCAAAAAAAAAAAAAAAGTCTGCAGACACAGTTCTGACTCAAATATACACCAAAACAATGTACCTTAGCCATCAGGATACTTGGATTCTCAATCTACAAACATCTCTATTATGGTTGGTGGTGACACCACGTTTTCCCCAAGAATAGTAAGTGGGTAAGTAATTCCAGGAACGGCCTGTCTTGAAGGAGTAGTAGAGCCCCTCCCTCTAATGTAATATAAAACTGCTTACAGCTTAAATGCCAGTTGGTTCAACTTCTCTCCTCAAGTTTTCAAAAATCAGAAGTTCTGGTTTCTCAAAAATCATATTACACATAAAAAGTAAAGCTTGCAAATAACCTAAATACTCAACAGTGGAGGAAAGGTTAAACAAACATGACACATCCACATATAATCAAATGTTAAAATTTATGCTTGCAGTGAATTTTGGATGAAGAAATATTTTTTGATAAGTATAAAGTTAAATGAAAAAACATGATAAAAACTGTGTGTTTAGTATGCTCTCAACTACGTAAAAAAAAAGATACGTAGTCAAAGAAAGAAGACTAGAAGGAAATAAAGCCAAAATGTTAGCCATGGTACTTCTTAGAGGTGGAATCATGCTTTTGTTTCTCAGGTTTTCAAAAAATTTTTCCTTTTATTTTATTTTTTAAAAGATTTTTGTTGGACTTTTTTTAGAGCAATTATAGGTTCACGGCAAAATTGAGGGGAAAGTACAGAGATTTCCCATATACCTCCTCCCCACACAAGCACAGCCTTCCGCATATCAACATACCCACCAGAGGGGAGCATTTGTTACAAATGATGAACCTACATTGACACATGGTGTTGTACACTCTCTGGGTTTAGACAAATACATAGCAACATGTATCCACCATGATAGTATCATACGGACTAGTTTCGCTGTCCTAAAAATCCTATGTTCCACCTATTTGTCCCTCTTTAGGTCTTCAAACTTTTCTTTATTTTAAGATTTTATTTATTTATTTGACACACAGAGAGAGAGCACAAGCAGGGGAAGCAGCAGGCAGAGGGAGAGGGAGAAGCAGGCTCCCCGCCGAGCAGGGAGTGCCATGCGGGGCTCGATCCCAGGATCCTGGGATCATGACCTGAGCTGAAGGCAGACGCTTAACGACTGAGCCACCCAGACGCCCCTAAACTTTTTTATTCTTTAACATTTTCTACCATTTTCTATTACTGTTATGATAAGAAAAAAAGTACTGTCATTTAAAGAAACCCTTTTGTGAAGGTAAATGCAAGTTGAAGCTTCCAGTTTCCCCTTGACTCAGAAACTCTTTGGGTATCTGTTCAGCTTCCCTGAACAAAAGCACCCACCCAAAAGTGAACCTGCAGTTTGTGTGTTGAGTTTCAGGAGGAGGCAGGGAGGCTTGAGGACCTACAACTAGTCAAACAGAAACCAGCCGTCTCCACCTTGTTTGCTCTCTTGCCTCATTCTCTCCTGAGAGCATGAGACACAAAGTACCACTGCTTCCTGATTCTGAGTGGCAGCTCAGATAAGGTGTGTGCTGGTGGGTAAATGAAAACCGCAGTGATCCTCACCCCAACCACTTCCCATACAGGGGGTTATTGTATACATTAACTAAAGGTGATTTAATTTTATATCTTAGTATTTTTTATTTCCATTAATCGAAAGTTAGCAGGAAAACAATCCTCCCCAGTTCATGTACACAAACTCTTTAGGAAAACAGCATCACTGCACTCACTTTTATTAGTCCAGGAGGACTGGCAGTCTATTTTCCTTCAGCATAGCTCCACTCTCCAAAGCGAGATTTTGCTTTCAAATTCTCAAATAAGATGATTTCTTGGGAGCACCTGGGTGGCTCAGTCAGTTAAGCATCTACTTACAGCTCAGGTCATGATCTCAGATCCTGGGATCAAGCCCCGCTTTGGGCTCCCTGCTCAGCGGGGAGCCTGCTTCTCCCTCTCCCTCTGCCTGCCACTCCCCCTGCTCGTACGCAACCACTCTCTCTCTCTCTCTCTCTCTCTCTCTCTCTCTCTCTCAAATAAATAAATAAAATCTTTAGAAAAAAAATCAGTTGACCATAATATGAGCATTTATTTCTGGACTCTCAGTTCCATTCTATTGATCTATATGTCTGTTCTTCTACCTCTACCACGCTGTACTAAGATTTGTAGTTAAGTTTTGAAATTGGAAACTGTGAGCTCTCCTGTTTGTTCTTTTTCAAGATTGTTTTGGCTAGTCTGGATCTTTTGAATTTCCATATGAATTTTAGGATAAGCTTATCATTTCTACAAAGAAATTTGCAGAACTTTTATAGATAATTGCACTGATTCTGAAGATCAATTTGAGGAATATTGCCATCTTAACAATATTGTCTAATTTATGAGCAGATGTTTTTCCATTTATTTCAATCTCCTTTAATTTATTTCAATAATGTCTTACGGTTTTCAGAATATAAGTTTCGTATTTCTTTCATTAAATTTATTCCTAAGTATTTTGTTCTTTTGGATGCTATTTTAGATGGAATTATTTTCTTAATGTCATTTTCAGATTTTTCATTGCAAGAATATAGAAATGCAATTAATTTTTGTATATTGACCTTGTATTCTGCAACCTGCTCAACTCATTATTAGCTCTATTAGTTTTTTCATGAATTTAATATTATTAGTATTTTCTATATTTAAGATCATGCCATCTGCAAATAGCAATAGTTTTACTTCTTCCTTTTCAATCTGGATGCTTTTTATTTCATGTTCTTGCCTAATTGCTCTACGTAGACCTCCAATAAAATGTTGAAGGAATGATGAAAGTAGGTAGACATCCTTGTCTAGTTCCTAATCTTAGGGTGAAAGCATTCAGTCTTTCACCATTAGATAGTTGTTATTTGTGGGGTTTCCATGGATGTCCCATATAAGATTTAGGACATTTGGAGTCATATTTTTATTTCCAAAAATATTCCTTTAGAATTTTCTTCGTTACACTTCTGCTGATGGAGAACTCACTCATCTTTTTTGATTTTTTTTTTCTTTATCTTTATTCTTGAAAGATGCATTTGCCAAATATATATAAAATTGTAGGTCGGCAGCTATTTCCTTATTGCACCTTGAAGATATCATCCCACTGTCTTCTGCCTTCTGCTGTTGCTGACAGTCCAACTGCCGCTCTTTTGAAAGTCATCTCTTTTGCACTGGCCGCTATTAAAAATTCTCCTTATATTTGATTTTCAGCAATGTCATGATGTGTCTAGGAGTTTATTTCTTCTGATTTATCTTGCTTGGGAATTTGGGGCCTCTTAAATCTGTGCATTGGTGTCTTTCATCAGTTCTGAAAAATTCCCAGTGATTATCTCTTCAAATACAGAATCTGCTGCGTTCTTCCCCACTCCTCCTTTGTGGATTGCATTAAACATATGTTTGTATCTTATCACTTTATCTTCTATGACTCTTACCTCTTTTTCTTTCTTTCTTTCTTTCTTTCTTTCTTTCTTTCTTTCTTTCTTTCTTTCTTTCTTTCTCTTTCTTCTTTCTTTTGTTCTTTCTTTCCCTCTCCCTCCCTCCCTCCCTCCCTCCCTTCCTTCCTTCCTTTCTTCCTCCCACCCCTCTCTCATTTATCCCCATACTATATTTTGGATAATTTCTTCTGATGGATCTATCAGTTCATCAATTCTTTCTTTGAGTATGTCTAAGCTGCTGTTGTGTTGGGTTTTATTTTTGCTGGCTTTTTCTCATGGAGTCTGATTTATGTGTATGTCTGGTTATCTTTGGCTATATGTTGTATATTACATTTTTAAAATTATTTAAAGGAATAATTTGAGGCTCACAATAAAGAGACAGTGCTCAAGGGAGAATTTGAATTTCCTTTATGCCAAGTGCTCGGGGTTATTGTTAGTATGAAACTACCTTAAGCCAAATTATCTGTAATACTAGGGATTTTTTAAAGCTGCAATTCTGGACTTCTGAATCATCCTTATCTTGAGCGTTTACACTTTCGGAGTCCCAGTTTAATGTGGGGTAGTGTCTTGTCTGTCCACATCTAGTTCTCATGGAACTTTGATTTTTTCTTCTGCACATATCCTACCAAGTTGTCAAAACAAAGATCCTAATTTTGAAGCATCAGCAAATGTCCTCAGTTAAAAGTGATTTCCATGCTCATTTACATCTCAGGGTTCTGTTTTTCCTTCACTTTTGGTCTGGTAATTCTTTGTTATCTTGTCACTTTATTATGTTTTCAAGAAGCTATTTCTTAATATTTTTCAGCTTTTTAAATAGTTCCTCGTAGGTGGTGCCTGGGTGGCTCTGTCGTTAAGCGTCTGCCTTCGGCTCAGGTCATGATCCCAGGGTCCTGGAATCGAGCCCCACATCGGGCTCCCTGTTTGGCGGGAAGCCTGCTTCTTCCTCTGCTGCTCCCCCTGCTTGTGTTCCCTCTCTCCCTGTTTCTCTCTCTGTCAAATAAATAAATAAAAATAAAAAAATAATAATAAATAGCTCTAGTAGAAGGTTCGATCAAATTACCTAGCCCACCATTCCTAAAAATAGGAAACCTCCCCACCTGGCTGTCATTTCTATCATTTCTACTGCCCATCCTAAAGATAATAGACCAGTTTTCCCTATACTTTTCAAAGCATCCTTTCCTGAAGATTCAGAGATTCAGCTTCTTCTCCTGTTCAGTGATTCTCAGTGCTACCACTTTTTCTCTCCAGAGCTGGATTAGGGCCAGGCCAACCAGGCAACTGATAGTGTGACAGTCCATATGGGATATTAAACCATCACTGAATACATTGGAAATACGATGTCAGTTAACTGAGGTTTCCTTATACAACTCCTTACCTTGTTGGTGAAAAGTTAAATAGACCCACTCCCTCCAAAGCAGAATATGCCCTGCGGTAAAAAATTTTTAAACACATCTCTTCAGCACCTATATTTTTCTCTGAACTTCTCCAACCCAGAGCCAGCCTGCTAATGGTTGCTGAAGCTCTCTGTTACAGAGAACTGAAATTACAAAAATGAATCATGCATGGCATAGGGCCATTTCCTGAGATTTATTTTTAAATTTTTAAACTTTTAATAAGCCTACCAAGGAAATGTCTGCTTCAGAAAATAATAAAATTATGCAGGAGAATGAAAACTACAAAAAAGTGAAGAACATTTTATGGAATATTTTTAGGGCAGCTTTAATCAATGGAAGTGAATTATTCATAAAAATAAGTTGTCCTTGCCACTTCTAAATAAATGGTGAACAAATATTTAAAGATTTTAGGTTGGACAGAGGGCTCTCAATTATTAGTCTGCCTGGATGTTCCTTGATTTTGTCTTCCCCTAGCTTTGGTGCTCCCCAAAAGACACTCACAAACCCACTTTTAATGTAGTTTTTCAGAATGTTGCTGTTAATCACTCTAGGCAAGGGAATAAATGAAAATAAAGGAATAAATACAATGAAGTGACAAAAATCTGAAATTTTCCAACCCTCTTATAGCATTAGTTCTGCATTACCACTCCTTACCACTTTCTGAAATAATAACCAAGACCCATCAGACGTCAGTTCTCCACTTTTATTCCTGACCATTAAACTCCATACAACTACTGATTATCTCCTTTATCTTAGGGAAGACTGTCCCCAGGCATCAAGATGCAGAAAGGTGCATCTATGAAAGATGGCTTCTGGGTAGGATAAAATGCATTTCTTACCCTCTATCTGATCAGCACAAGCTCCATTTGTCAGGACTCCATCAGTTAAAGGTAGAAAAACCCAATTCAAACTGGCCTGAGCAAAGGGTAAAGTGGGACAGTGGAGCTGGAAGGGGATTTGTTGGCTCACATAACTGAAAAAATTTAAGAGTAAAGCTCTCTTCAGGCATGGTGTAGTAGAGGGACTCAGACATCACCAAGAATTAATATCTCTTCATCTCTCCTTCCTATTTTTCCCCAAAATTGGCTTTATTCCAGATTCCAATGGGAGGCTCCAGCATCTCCAAGCATTCACCAGACTCAATGCCAGAAGTCCCAGCACACAAGCCCCTCTTCTTTCCCAACAGTCCCGACAAAACGTTCAAAATTGAGTCTCACTGACCTGGTTTGCCTCATGTGCCCATCTGTGATCCAACCACTGCGACAAAGGAGGTGAAAGACGCTGATTGGTCAGCACCCAGTCACATGTCTGCCTCCAGAGAGGAAGCCAATCCACTGGAACCTGGTGGATTGAGAAGGATACAGGGTTGTTCCTCAAAAGAGCAGGCAAGGTGCTATAACTTAGCTGACAACTATCCCAGTTTGCCTAAAACTGAGGGGGTTTCCCAGGTCCTTTGACTTTCAGTGATAAAAGTAGGATGGTCTCAAGCAAACCAGGATGTCTGGTCACCCTGATGCTGGTATCAAATGATTCAAAAAGCTAACACTAAGCCACAGTGCCCTGTGACCTATATATCTGAAGCAGGGTAAGATTCACCCACAAAATGTATGGCTTTTCCCTCTTTCAGGTCTCAGGTAAGGCCTTCCTGCCCTGTCTTCTGTGGTTAAGCACACACTGTCAGTCTTCACTGTATTACAATGAAGGATAGATAAACTGCAGACAGACTCAGTCTCATGCTGCTCACCTAGCTAGATCCAAATGAGCCTGATCCACTCCAACCAGAGTTTCAAGTGCCCTTTCTGTTGGTAAGCTCTGCCTTGAAGGTCACTCACTAGGTTTCTTGATCACTGTACTTCCCCCAGGCCCATGTCCACATTCCTCTCTCTTCTCTTGCTTCATTTCACTTCTCTTCGCTTTTTCCCTCTTTTCTCTTTGATCCTAAAGAACAAGGGCCACTCTCTCTTTGAGCCCATGTCTATTCCTCAGCCTTATAGTAATGCTCCTCCCTCATCACTCATACTTGCCAGTTTCTCTCAACTTACTTACAACTGCCTTGGCCAATAATTTCCAAACAGGGAATGTACATAGCCCAGGGATGGACCAAACAATCCACTGGGGTACAGAAAGATAATTTCAGAACTTCTATTTATAATCACTTTTGTATTATCTTTCTTTCATTTCCATGTTAGGCTATGTTTTGCAATGCAGTACATAAACATAGTAGCACATATAGATCATTCATGATTATGCAGATCTGGGGACCAGGATGGTACCTTATTCATTTCCATATTCCCAGTGCTCAGTGTACTGCCTGACTCAACAATTGCTTTTTAGACAAATGCATCTGTGAACAAATCAAATCAATCAATCAATGATGTTTCTTAGTCTCTGTCCCCAAAACATTCTAGATGAGTGTTTTGTAAGGTCATAGTCACTGTCTTTAGGGACTTTTCATTGCTTACCTTATCTTCCATGTTTGAGGTAAATGATTTTTTACCAAACACACCACTCCCCCTTCCACCCACCTCAGTCCCTGTCCTTTCCACAAGACAGGGACCATCTGAGTCCTCAAGATCTCCTATCTTTGTCCATCTACATCTCCTCCCAAAGTCAGCACCTCCCCTCAGGATCACCAAAATTCCCACTGTCACCTTCAGCTCAAGAGCCACGTCTCTGCCCGTATATCCTGGCATTGCTCCCCTTCACAATCTTAGTGGCCAGCATCTCACCGGCTATAAGACAACTCCTAGTCCTCCAGCTCTGGGCTTCTGTACCTGTGCTGGTCCATGGCAATGGTTTTCTCATCTGAAAATAAATAAGGGAAAAGATGAGGATAATGTGGAACATAAATACAAATATCTATGTCCTAGCTATCCATGACTATGCTTTATTCTCAGATGGTGGTTTTCTAGTAAAATATTCTTTTTCTTGTAAATGAGAGTGGTTGTTATAATTAGTTTTTGCCTTACTGGGCAAAATCGAAATCCGGTGTCCTCTTTGAGTCCTGGAATCTTTTATATGAAAATTTTCCCATTCATACAATTCAAAATTCTGGGGATTACCAAACCATCAGCAAACAGAAAAGGTTTTGTTTGACTTGTTTTTAAGGTGGAGAGAAAGGAAATTGATTCATGGGGTGAAATACAAATAGTTCAGAAGCAAGTTACAAACTAAGCCGTGCCGTTCAATCATCAGGCTTTAGCACACCTCTTTCCTAATAGCAGAGTTTAGAGCTGGGAGATCGGGGAGCATGAGGTGCCCGGAACACTGAGCAGCAACGAGGAAGGGATGCTCTCAAAGACAGACAGGTGAGGGCAGGGCAGTCAGGCTCATCTGTGATGTCACCACACTAGTGCCAAGGGCTGATTCTGTCTGAAAACATTTGCCCTAAAGGGGCCTCCTGTATTGCAGGCTACTCCTTGGTATTGACATGTGCTGGCAACAGGAAAAACCTGGACATTGTGGACCATGTCCACATTCCTGCTGCATCTTGCTTTATCACCAAAGGGGGCAGTGTTTGGGTTTCCCAATTGAAACTGTTCAGCAAACAACTAGGGACGTAATTCTTGTCTTGCCTGAGAGGATGCATATGCATAATGCTAGGCATATTTTTATTAAAAATCCATATACTATTAGTCACTCAAACTGAGACTCAAAAACGGCCAGATCTAGAGAACCAACAAACACTGGGCAGTATCGAATAGCCATGCTTATAGGCTTTAGAATTAAATCTCAAGACTGAAGTGGCATAGGGTACTTGGGGTATTTATACCCTCTGTCCACAGTCAGGGGCGTTTTATCTTGTTACTCCCACAAACCAAACCAAGTGGAAATGAGTCACTAAGTGGCTGAATCCTGTCCTCGGAACACCCATATTAGGCTGAAACTCAGGGTTCAGCGGTCATTTTTCTGAGTCATATCTGACTCGGCAGCATGAACTCATGACAAGAACATGCTGAGTTTCTCCTACAGGTTCTGGAATGGACATTTCACCTGGAAAGAGCAGGCTGGTTCTCTCACTTCTGGAAATTTTAATTTGTTTTTTCGAAGCCCGCACTCAGTGCTAAGGACCTCTGGACATAGTGGTATGCAGCCTGTGTTTTCAAAATATTCCTATACAGTAGATAAAAAAACATTCTTTATTTCTCTGGGAAACAGAGGCCCAGTTTTGGTGAAATGGTAAAACAGTGTGAGAGTTAAGACATAAACTTCTTCACATGTTATCATTCATACCAAGATAGCTTTGCCTCTGATGCCCAGATTTGGTTAATAAAAATAAAAATTCCTACAAGTTTCCAAGACTCCTTGACAAATGACCATCTGGAGAGAAGGTTAGATATAAGAAGTGTTCTCTTGACTGCAGGACTAAGGTTTACATCCAGCAGCCAGAAGGGCAGAGCTATAAGGAACAAGCCTCACAGTCAACTGAAGGGCATTTTGGGTCAGAATGCTCTCTTCCCAGTTGAGGCCTCACAATTGCCCAATTATGGAGCACATCACCAAAATAGGATGCTTTTTCTACTAGTCATGTAACTGAGATTTCTCCTAGGCAGTTCCCCTCTCCCTGAAGATCTAAAGGAGATTGTTTTGAGCCCTCATTCCACTTTGGGGACGTCTACTGCCCACCCCAAGATTTCACAGAATTTTACATTTTCACACCCACTGCTGACTCCAAGTCCCTGCCCATACTGAAGCCTTGTTCTCTGCCCTTCCAGAGCTGTTCTTCCCTCTGCACTCAAGTATCCACCCAGATATAGAGCTCAGCCCTCAGATGTTATTTGTTAGAGCAGTTTCAAGTTCACAGCAATATTTTTTTATTTTTTTTATTGTTATGTTAATCCCCATACATTACATCATTAGTTTTAGATGTAGTGTCCCATGATTCATTGTTTGTGCATAACGCCCAGTGCTCCATGCAGAACGTGCCATCTTTAATACCCATCACCAGGCTAACCTATCCTCCCATCCCCCTCCCCTCTAGAACCCTCAGTTTGTTTTTCAGAGTCCATCGTCTCTCATGGTTCGTCTCCCCCTCCGCTTTCCCCCCCTTCATTCTTCCCCTCCTGCTACCTTCTTTTTTTTTTTCTTAACATATATTGCATTATTTGTTTCAGAGGTACAGATCTGAGATTCAACAGTCTTGCACAATTCACAGCGCTTACCAGAGCACATACCCTCCCTAGTGTCTATGACCCAGTCACCCCATCCCTCCCACCCCACCCCCCACTCCAGCAACCCTCAGTTTGTTTTCAAGTTCACAGCAATATTGAATGGAAAGCACAGAGGGTTCCACATACTCCCTGCACCCACACATGCATCGCCTCCCCCACTATCAATGTCCAGCACCAGAGTCCTACATCGTCACAATCAGTGAACCAACACTACATCATTATCACCCAAAGTTCATAGTTTACATTAGCATACACTCTTTTTTTTTTTTTTAAGATTTTATTTATTTATTTGACAGAGAGAGAAATAGCAAGAGCAGGAACACAAGCAGGGGGAATGGGAGAGGGAGAAGCAGGCTTCTTGCCGAGCAGGGAGCCCGATGTGGGACTCGATCCCAGGACCCTGGGATCATGACCTGAGTTGAAGGCAAACGCTTAACGACTGAGCCACCCAGGCGCCCACATTAGCATACACTCTTGGTGCTGTAGGTTTATGGATTTTGGTAAGTATATAATGACATGTGTCCACCCATTGTAGTTTCATACAAAATAGCTTGCCTTAAAAATCTTCTATGCTCCTTTGATTAATCCTCCCAGAGCCCTGAGTTCCTTGCAATCACTGATCTTTTTTTATTGCCCCCATAGTTTTGCCTTTTCCAGAATGTCATAGAGTTGAAACCATACAGCTTCTTTCACTTAGTAATATGCACTTAAGGTTCCCCAATGTCTTTTCATGGCTTGATAGATCATTTCTTTGAGCATTGGATAATATTCCATTGTCTGGATATACCAGTTTATTTATCTATTCACCTACTGGAAAACATCTTGTTACTGTCAAGTTTGGGCAATTATGAATAAAGCTTTTATAAATATCTGATGCAGGTTTCTGTGTGGATGTAAGTTTTCAGCTCATTTGGGTAAATACCAAGGAGCACAACTGCTGGATCTTATGCTAAGAGTATGTATTTCTGTAAGAAACTGCCAGACTGTCTTCCAAAGTGGCTGTACCTTTGCATTTCCACCAGCAATGAGTGAGAGTTCCTGTTGCTCCACATCCTCATCAGAATTTGGTGTTAGTGTTTTGGATTTTAGCCATTCTAATAGGTATGGATTAGTATCTTGTTGTTTTAATTTGTGATTCCCTAATGACATTTTCTCCTATACTTATTTATCATCTGTATATCTTCTTTGATGAGGCACTGTTCAGATATTTTGCTTATTTTTAAATCAGGTTCTTCATTTTCTTATTGTTGAGTTTTAAGGTCTTAGTAGATTTTGGATAAGAGTCCTTTATGCAAGTATGTTTTTTGGATATAAAATGTTTCTTTGAAAATATTTTCCTTTTGCAAATATTTTCTATCTGTGGTTTGTCTTCTCATTGTTTTGAGGTTGATAGTTACTTTTATTCTCAATCTTTAGAGATATAATTCTGTCATCTTCTGGTTTCCTATTGCTGCAATTGATATACTGACTATAGTTCCTTTCTTTCAGGTTTTTTAAAGGTTTTTCCCTTTATCTTTTGTACTTTGCAATACTACAATGCACCCAGATGTTGATTTATTTTTATTTACCTTTTGTGGAACTATTGGACATCCTTAATGTGGAAATGCTACTTTTCATCAGTTCTGGAAAATTCATAAGCAGTCACTTACCAAATAGTGTCTTTCAGTCTCTTTACTCTCTTGTTCTGGAACTCCTATTAGATATATGTTGGAGCTTCTCATTCTATCTTCCAAGCTTCTTACTGCTGTTTCATGTGTTCCATCCCTTTATTTCTATGTTTTGCATCATTTTCTCAGTCCTATGTTTTAGTTCTATTTAATTCACTGAACTAGAGCAGCAGTGATACTTTGGGAGGGCCTCACAGGCGAAGCCCTTTCATCTCCAAGTATTTCTGAGGCATGACCAACCTGCAGGCCCTTCCAGGCAGCGCCCTCTACGCCTGCTTTACCCTCCATGGAGGGGAACCTGGCTAATCAGGAAAGAAACTCCCTCCGAAGGTCAACAGTGAGTAGAGTGTACATATGGTAGAAAACAAATGGCTCTTGGTACCATGTTGTGGGAGTTATCTGGCTTGGCTAGATAAAGGAGGAGGACAAGCTCAGGTGGCACTCTTGAGTCCCCTCCTCCATTGCATGGCCCGTTTGTGACGTGTGCACCAGCCTCCCCGAGAAAGCTCCGTCCCTACACCCTGCACACTCAGAACCGGGCCGTCCCTCTGTCGTGTGGCGCTCTGTGTCAACGCTGCACCCCACCATGGCCGTGACCGCCTGCCAGGGCTTGGGGTTCATAGTTTCACTGATCGGGATTGCGGGCATCATTGCCGCCACCTGCATGGACCAGTGGAGCACCCAGGACTTGTACAACAACCCGGTGACGGCTGTATTCAACTACCAAGGGCTGTGGCGCTCCTGTGTCCGAGAGAGCTCTGGCTTCACCGAGTGCCGGGGCTACTTCACCCTGCTGGGGCTGCCAGGTAAGGGCTGGTGCCAGCACCCTGGCAGGGGGATAGAGGCCCCTGCCTGGGGCCCCACAGAGGGACCGTGGGGAATCAGGAGCAGCAACTACCACCACCGGAGTCAGAACAGGAGTGTAGGAACCTTAGGGGCAGGAGCTCTCTGAGCTGCCAGGGCTCTTGTTCCCCTCACTGGATGGTGCCCAGTTTTTCCCAAGGGGTACATCGTTTAAACAACTCCTATGTGAGCAATGGCATTGAGACTCAGTCACACATAGGAACAGGACTCAAGAGGCCCAACTTCAGCCCCCTCTTTCCTTTAGCCCCAAGATTCCGCCTCCCTGAAATGGGGACTGTGGATCTCATGAACGGAATTTCATCTCCAGACCCTTTTGTGCCTGGGCCCGGCTTCCAGGGAAGCCTAAGCCCGCAGAAGCAATAGAAAGGGGCAGAGGGAAAAGATACATACAGAAAAAGAACTGAGTGCTGTGTTTCTCTGAGGTGTGCCGGATGAGCCCCTTCTGTGGGGATCGAGGCTCCTGACCTCCAGAAAACATTGGCCACATGGAATCAGATTCAGGGTGCTCTCTCTCTCTGCTCAGAGGGCTTCAGCAGCAAGGGATCTCTGCCATGCAGGCAAGGTGTGTGGGCTGTGATGCCCGCTCCCCCAGACTGGTATTAAACACAGAAGGGTTGTGTGTTTGTTGGCTTTGTAGATTGGTCATTTTCACTTGAAGAAAAATTCAGGTCTCAAGAGTAGGTGGTAAAAGTGTAAAAAAAAAAAAAAAAGGAGAAATGTTAAAAGTGTCTTTCACTCATGTAACAGAGTAAGACAGTGAATAAACATCATTTTTATTTCTTAGTTCTTTTTTCCTTCCATAAATATACATCAAGTTCTTGAGAGGGACACTGATCCAAGATGGGCATTGGAAGGAGCACCAGAAATAGAAAACGGGGTTTTCCCCTCCAGGAACTTGCCATCTGACTATAGGGTCAAGACTTAGAAACACACAGAAGGTAACAAGTAAAGACTTAAGTCACACAGTGAATCATTCTTTTATACACTCCACACCTACTGATGGAGAGCTCACTGCAACCTCAGGATTCTTGGGGCTAGCACCCTCAAAGTAATGAAAGTGCACCCCAGGCTGGGTATGACAAGGTGCCAAGTGAGGCCGGAGGGCTAGTGCTGCAGAGATGAGAAGAGTATGGAAGTGCTCAGGAAAGGCTCCACTGAGGAGGAAATACAAGTGAGCCTTAAAAGGCAGGTAGGGTTTGGAAAAGGCAGAGACACAGAAGGAAAAGCAGCATGAGCAAAGGCAAGAGGGTGCTACCACCCGAGTCTTACTTGGAAGAAAATCAAAGAGCGACCTTGGCTGGAGGAGGGGGTTTGTGTGGGCACAGTTATGGAAGGCAGTGAATACCCTCTTAGAGAGGTGGGGACTGGGTATAAACAAGAGGACATGAGTCAGGTCAGTGGGTGACCAGCTGCGGATTCAGTGAGGCCTGTCTCCACTAGGGACGGGAGCAAAGATGAGCCTCTCCCACATCCCTGTATCCTGCTGACCCAGCCTTAGCTTTGAGTCTCCCTCACCTCAAATGCAAAAGCTCATGATCTCTCCAGAGACTAGGACCTGGGTCCATGCAGAGCTAGAGGCCTTGGTGGAGGCAATCAGCCTGGAGCTGACCTCTGGCCACACAGAGCACCCATCTCAGGAGTTCATACTGCTCCACAAAGGGAGAATAACAATGTACTAGGACTTGAGTAAACAATTGGCTTGCAACATTTTGTGTAACCTCTGCAAACCACCCTGTGAGCTTGGTGCTATTATTATCACCCTTTTAGAAACAAGGAAAATAAGTCTGAGTGACTTGCCCAAGGTCATATACAGATGGAGCCAGGGCTCAGACCCTGTTCTGCCTTCACCTAAGCCTCAGTGGGTTGCCCTAATATGGAGTCCTGAGACGCTCAGGCTCCAAACAGAAATCTCTCCTGACCCAAAGCAAAAGCCCCCAGTGTGGAGGGGCCTTCCTAGCCTCACACCTCGCCAGAACCTCGTATCCCAGCCCCACACAGACTTCTCCTTGGGCAGCTGTCGTGGACTAACAATAGCTGTCAACATGCCCCATACATACTTTACAGATGGAGCCTGAGAGGGGCAGAGCACTTTGCCCAAGCTCACAGAGTTAGAATTGGGCCAGACCAAAACTGCCTGTTAGGCCTTCTCTCAGAACCTTCGAGTGCTGTGTGTGTGCATGTGCATGCGAGCGTTTATAAATCCTGTCACTAGATAGTTTAGAGAACTATTTTTTAAAAAGAATTTTATAGGAATCCCTTTTAAAGGAAAAAAATTCTTACAGACCCTCAATGTTCACTTAAGTTATACTTGTTTTAATGTTATTTTTTTTCTTTTTTTTTTTAAGATTTTCTTTATTTATTTGACAGAGAGAGAGAGAGAGACAGTGAGAGGGAACACAAGCAGGGGGAGTGGGAGAGGGAGAAGCAGGCTTCCCACTGATCAGGGAGCCCGATGTGGGACTCGATCCCAGGACTCTGGGATCATGACCTGAGCTGAATGCAGACGCTTAACGACTGAGCCACCCAGGCGCCCCTTTAATGTTATTTTAATGTATTCAAGTATAAACACTAGATTTAAATTCCTAATGCATGTCTTCTACAAGTCAAAAGGCACATTTGCAAATGTAATATAAATAACACTGAAAAATTAATCAATCCAAATTTCAAAATTAGTTTGGTGTTAGGGATAGTGTTCATTTGCATTTGGAGTTTAACAAAGATATAGCCTCAAGGCCGATTTTGCATTTTACCTGTTTCAGTGTTTTGACTTCATTATCATTAACACAGATTCTCTACTTGCATAGGTTTGTTTTACAAAATGGTGTTAATAAGTTTGAGGTACTCACGTCTCACACTCACGTGCAACCCCTGGTAATGAGGTTTCTGCGGCTCGATAGCTCTTTGCAGTGGTCTTGTTCATTTGAAGTAAGGTTGTATTGAAATATGGCTCTAAGATTATCAACCCAATTATTTCTGGAATTGGGGAGGGAAAGTTCTCTGCCGTATATTTACTGCCACTGATTGTTGCAATCAGGTATGTGCAAAGACAGGACAGTGCAACGCTTGCCGGTGAAGCTAGCGGGGTGTTGACCCCAAGGCACAGGGGCCCTAGCGTGGAGTGTCAGTACCTCAAAGTGGGGAGAAGTTCCCCTGACTGCATTTTCTGTTTGAGCAAGAATGAACCCTCTGTTCACATACCAGTTGAGACTACTTAACTGTCCTCTGGTATAAACATAATCATTAACACCAACACAAGCATGAACCATAAGGGGCCAGCCTGAGGATCTGGAACATTCTTGTTTTAATTTCCTTTCCATTGTCACTGAGATGAAAGTACAGAATTTTTAAATTTCCACTGAGAAGATACACATGCCCCAAAATGCAAAACAGACTCTCAAGCTCAGAGGGAAGAAGTCAGGCACAGCCAAACCTTCCAGAGAAACTGTAGGCATAGGACTGGCAGTCAACCTTCCCAGATAAAATCATTTCACTAGGCCCATAACTGACAGCCAACCTGTCTTGGGCTGATCGGGTTTGGACAAGTGCCCCTCTTGGCAGAAACATGGAAGCCAGATTTTCCTCTGTGGACCCCCATTCACTCTTCAGCAGTGACCCGTGAAGCAGTGGTCCGTTCATTTTATAGCACAGAAAACCCACTAGGAAGTGACAGATTCCATCTTCCAGATGTTTGAAAACCTACCAATATCTATTTCACATTTAAAAAGTACGTAGACTTAAATTTTTTTAAAAATGTGTAGACTTACATTTTCTCTCTATTCATTCAGTATTCTACTAGGTAGAGGTAGCTTTAGTTTATCCTTTAAAATTAACTTTTCCAGGGCGCCTGGGTGGTTCAGTCGTTAAGTGTCTGCCTTCGGCTCAGGTCATGATCCCAGGGTCCTGGGATCGAGCCCCGCATCAGGCTCCCTGCTCAGCGGGAAGCCTGCTTCTCCCTCTCCCACTCCCCCTGCTTGTGTTCCCTCTCTCGCTGTGTCTCTCTCTGTCAAATAAGTAAATAAAATCTTTAAAATATAAATAAATTAAATTAAATTAACTTTTCCTTCTCCCAAAAAATAAAGTCACTGTCACTTCAAATAAGAAAGAAAGCTAATTCATTATTACCTGAATAACTGTTTTTCCCTGGTCTTGAAATTTTGCATAAAGCATTTGCATAGGGAAGGAGGAGGGGAAACTGCCATGAGTGAGAATAGATAACTTGTAATAACCTATTTCTTTTATTTTTTCAATTTTCCATCTACTATTTCAGTGGTATTATAGGTATGGGGTGGGTGTTAGACAAATGTCATAAAATGAACAACTGGAAAACAAACTCTTTATAAATAAAAACCCTGAATCTTGGCTGAAACAAGAGCAAAATGACTCTGTCCACAGAAACAGTGGCAGAATCATTCTTGAACCCTTCCAATATTTTCCAATCTAATTACTCAATCCCCATCCAGCAGCAGAGACCGCAGACACTTCTTCTAGTTGCTCCCTCCTCACCTTTTGGACTTGGCCTTGTAACTCAGTTCAGGGAAAGCAGACACCAACGCTGTTTCGACGAAAGTGATATAACTCCTGCTTACTCATTTTTTGAGTTTTCTGGCTCATGATTCACTCTCTACACTGATCACAGAACCTAAAGGAAGATAAGCACTTCAGGGGAGTGTGGAGTCCATTCAAACTAGGGGGAGACCTTCCATATTTGCTTTCTGTGTTTGCTGGGGAAAAAAAAGAATGGGAGCAGTGGCTGGGTGCACTCAAGATAACACTGAAATGTCCAGATGCAAAGGTTTGTTTCCTGGAGAACCCGTACAGGTTAGAGATTGGTATGTTGGGTGTGTTTCCAGGCCTGGAGATCCAGAGTTGGGGAAGCTATAATTAAAATGGTTCTGGGGGTGCCTGGATGGCTCAGTTGGTTAAGTGTCCGACTCTTGATTTCAGCTCAGGTTTTGATCTCAGGGTCGTGAGTTCAAGCCCCATGTTAGGCTCCATGCTGGGCATGGAACCGACCTTAAAAAAAAAAAAAAGATGGTTCTGAATTCAGAGGCAAGACACACAGGACCCCCAGGAAGTAGCAGGTCAATCAATTCTCTTACAAAATCGAACTGGGTAGGCAAAATGCAATGGTTAATTTCTGGTCAGGTCTCTCTTTTTCGTGATTATATAATTCCTGATATTTTGACCAACTGTAGTGAAAACCTTTCTGCAAAATGTGGAAGACAGTGTGTGAGATCTGAAAGGGCGATGAAGTATTCTACTTTAGTATGCAAATGTTACAGATGAAGAAACTGTGACCTGCAGGGGCTGATCAGTTTGCACAAAATCATCTAGCACACAGCGTGTTAGTGACTGTGTCAGGAGCAGATCCCAGGGCTCTCAGTAACCAGAACAGGGGCTTGGGCCTAGCCAGCCCTGAGCCCTTCTCTGGCCTTTTTAGAACCTTCTGTGTCTGCCATGTGGTCTCCATGTGGTTCTCATGGTGTGAGTGAAAGGGTGACATGGAGGTCAGCAGGATGTCTCACTTCTTCCCCTCCTATTTTCCATACCTGTAAAACAAAAGCAGATCTCTAGGATTTGACTTCCCGTTCTCAAAAGTGGGGACACCTTGCCTACCTCTCCCACTCCACATGGAAATAGAGAAAGAGCACCAGACCAAAAGTGGGGACTGGAGCTCCATCTTTGCTGACTTGAATGCATCTGTGGTTCAAGGCCCTTTGGACAAGTTCCTTAATCTACCTCACTTGCCTCAAAATACATATGGGTGTGGGATAATGATACCTACTCTACCCATTTCTGTAAGGGCAGAATGGAAAGATGTACATGAAAAGTAGTTTATGAGTTGTGAGGAGAAAATACCGAGTCTGGTTTAAGACGCAGAGTCCTGGGGCCTCCTGTGATGAGCAGAGCCTAAAGGAAAAAGCTTGTTGGGGCGCTGGACTGGTCAGCTTTCTCCCCAGGTGGTGGCCAGCGAGCTCAGGGGGCAGAGCCAGAGCCGGGGACCCGGGAGAGGCTGCTCGGCCTTGGGGCAGAGCGTCCATTCGGACCGCTCTGCTCTCAAACCAGCTGGGCCTGCGCAGCTCGGTAGGACAAGTGTCTCTTGGGGCGGCTACCCTAACAAATGAAAAAATAATGCCCTTGAACCAAGAGTGAAACTGAACTATCTAAGGAAAACACTGTGAGCAAACACCAAGAGCTGAGGGAAACCATCTGATTAGGGCAGCCGGGCTCAGGAGCACAGCCCGCCCACCCACACCGGCACAGGAGGAAGGCGCAGCAGGTCCTCAGCCCGCGGTCGGAGGGCGCGCGGCTAAGGCCATGTCCACCACCACGTGCCAAGTGGTGGGCTTCCTCCTGTCCCTCCTGGGCCTGGCGGGCTGCATCGCCGCCACGGGGATGGACATGTGGAGCACTCAGGACCTGTATGACAACCCCGTCACCTCCGTGTTCCAGTACGAGGGGCTCTGGCGGAGCTGCGTGAGGCAGAGCTCAGGGTTCACGGAGTGCCGGCCCTACTTCACCATCCTGGGCCTTCCAGGTAGGCCGGGGGAGGGGGGGGTACCGAGCAGGTGAGGGCCGGGGAGGGGATGGCCTGCAGCACCAGGGACTGAGCGGCGCTCCCCACCTCTGGGTGTGACCCTCGCAGCGTTGGCTCAGAATAAAAGGTGTGAATAAGAGAAGTTGGCCCCGTGACAAAGAGGGCTATAGTCACACGGGAGAAAATCGGCGAATTCATACTCGAATCAAAGGAAGTACGGGGGCATTAAAAAAAGGGGGGGATCTATTGTTAGGGCATGCATGCTGTGCTCGGGATGCTAGAATAGACTATTGTTCCTCAAAGGAGAAAATCGTGTGTTATGTATGTGCATGTGACTGCACGTACATGGGAGGAAGGAAGTAGGGTGGTAAGTATTTTTTTCTAGCCAAAAACGTTGATTGAGAGCTCATTTCCTTTCATTTTCAATTCAATTCAATTTTTCTTTGAAAAGTTGGAGTCTCTGTAGGCGCCAGAAAATATATATTGCCATTCAATTATAAAATATCCTTTTTCTTGCTTTGCATTGAGAAGTTCTAGTATGCACTCCTAAAAAACAATGTATGCCAGAATATTATAAAGTCATAATTATAATAATATCACAATATAAATATAATTATAAATGTGACATAATTTCACCTCTGAAGATGAAGTACGTTAAACCCCTGCTTTTAATACAAATTATTATTTCAAACATGCACATAGGAACTTTGCATTCCAGATATTCTGGGAGCTACTTGTGTTTAAAGAAAGAGGGTGGGCAAAAAGAAAATAAAAAGCCAGTCTAATCAGTGGCTCTGAGGGGTGGCCAAGATATGAGTTTGGTGAGGAAGGGAATAGTGTTAGGTTGGCCGCTCTGAAACAAGCACCTTGTGAGCAGGTAGGTGGAAATAAATTTGCACGACACTGGTAAAAGCCTGTGCAGCCCTTGAAATTGAATTACGAAAAGCAATTCAACCAATATATCTTCATTTTTGGAAAGAAGTAGAAGATGGGTGACAGAGTAGAATCGGGGTAATTACTGCATTTTTGGAAGCCACTTGTTTTTGGGGGTTTTTTTTTAAAGATTTTATTTATTTATTTGACAGAGAGAGAAAGAGAAAGTACAAGCAGGGAGAGTGGGAGAGGGAGAAGCAGACTCCCCGCTGAGCAGGGAGCCAGATGGATGCGGGGCTTGATCCCAGGACCCTGAGATCATGACCTGAGCCGAAAGCAGACGCTTAACCGACTGAGCCACTCAGGCGCCCCTGGAAGCCACTTGTATTGCAGGCCCAGCAGGATCCCTGACTGAGACCTGCTTAGGGAAACACGGCAGGTAGGACCTGGCCGCAGGGAAGACAGCCTCGGAGGAGGGATTATGCTCTGGTGTGAGGGGAGAGGTCAGAAGGCAGAAGGTGCCAACATGGATGGTTGAGCTGTTAGCCCTACCTTATTTTAACTATTTAGGTGAAGGAAAAGGATTGACCTCATACTCAAAATTAAGGGATGACATTCCATGACTTCATACCCAATAACGTTCGCCCAGGGCCCCACCACACATTACCAGTCTCTCACTCATTCTGTTTCTTTCCACACATGGGACCCCACACCATCCAGTCTGGTCATCCCCGCTGATCAGCCCCTGTCCTTCTTGCCTCTTTCATCTCTCCTCTTCACTTAGGCTTATATTCTCCTTCCTAGAAAATCTCATGATTCTGATCATTGTCAAATTCTGTCTCTCCCTGGGTCACTGACAACCAAATTAAAAGAATAAATTGTACTACCCCCTCTCACTCTTAGTCTTTCTCAGTCTGCTTTCCATCCTTCCTCTCTTTAGAGTGTTTATTCCTTTGACTGTGGCAGATGGTGGGGTAGAACCTTCCAATCACCAGCTTCCAGTTCTCATCTCCCTAGATATTTTAAAACCCAAACCTTCTCATGGTTCCCCCATTCACAGCTTAATTAGGTGCAGACATGACAGCCTGACACCCATGCCCTCCTATATCCCTCACCTTGCCTGACTTATCTCTTACTATTCCTCTGCCCCCAGGATGACTCTTGATTTCAGCTCAGGTCATGATCTCAAGGTCCTGAGATCGAGAACCCAGCGTTGGGCTCCATGCTGGATGTGGAGCCTGCTTAAGAGTCTCTCTCTCCCTCTGCCCCTCCCCTGCCCATCACATGCACTCTCTCTCAAAAATAAATAAAATAAAATAAAATAAAATATTTGGCTGACTAAAGTAAGGGATGGACAGGAAGATTGCCAGAAGGAAAAGGTTAAAAGACACTTCAAAACTAAAGGCTGAAATATAAGAAGATGGAACAGCCAGAGAGGAGTCCAGTGGGTGGCTGGTGGACATTTGTGGGGCTCTTGAGGAAGCAGAAAGAGGTAATATTAACCACCCAAGACCTAGCACCTATAGGGGACTTGGCCATTAAGAACAACTGCTGAAAACATTTTCTTGAGCATGACAAGGGGCATAGGGAAGAGAGACTTGAAGCAGAGGACCTGGGGGAAATGCCTAAAAACAGAAATGGAAGGTTGCAGAGAGTTTAATTTTGACCTAGAACTCAGGGGAAGACCACCCTCGAGCAGAGAAGTAAGCTTTAAAGTACTATCAAAGCATGAGGCAGATACCATTGTAATACTTCAGTTAACAATCATAGTATCACTACCAATTATTCAGTTCTTCCTAAGGATAAGCTCTTTTCTTCCAAAATCTCACATAACCCTTCATTCATCTGATAAAAATGTATCACATTTAGTTGGAACTTACAGCCATAGAACAATTTAATTCCATTCAACTGTATTATGTATTATGTAACCTACAGACAGATTAATGACGTAAGTGGTGGTAGTACAGGACTGTTTACCTGTATATGACCAGCTTTGTATAATGAATAGCCCAAGATTCCCTCTCATTGTATTCCAAACAGTTAATCTAGTATGTAGTTCTCCAAGGACAGTGCCCAGAAATAAAAACAGCTACCATTTATTGGACTGCACATAGACCCTCCAGTTTAATCTTCACAGCAATACAAGGAAATGTGTATTAGCTTTGTTTTTACAAAAGTGGAAACTGAGGCTCAGATAGGGAGACAAAGTAAGGTGCCCAAGCTCCCATGGACAGAAGATGGCAGAAGTGGGAAATGAACATGAGGCCGTAAAGCTTCAAGTCTGCATTTTTTACCCTGCCCATGCTCAGGCCCTGCTTCACATTCCAGCTAGAAGGGCCGCCTCTAACATTGAACAGGTTGGTGTGCACTTGAGCACAATAAGAGCAGAGGGTACACCAGCACCTTGACCCATTTATCGCCATATCATCACAAATGCACAATTGGGAGTACCAAATTTAAAGAATGGATGACCTGTGTGTCATTCCCTATCCCCCACCCTGGAGACAGTGGGGGGGGGAGGGCAGTCAAAGAGCACGGTGGAGAGAAGGCAAAGACCATGTCCCTGGTCCCATGATGACATCATGGTCAAGTAATGTTTGGTTTTTTTTTAAGATTTATTTATTTATTTACTTGAGAGAGACAGCAGGAGGAGGAGCAGAGGGAGAAGGAGAGAGAGAATCTCAAGCAGACTCCCACTGAGCACAGAGCCCAACATGGGGCTTGATCCCACAACCCCAAGATCATGACCTGAGCCGAAATCAAGAGCCAAACGCTCAACCAACTGAGTCACCCAGGCGCCCCAAGTAATGTTTTTTCTAATGTGTTTGCAAATATTTGGATTGAATTTGGTGCCATGGCAGGGCCCCACAGTTAGAGACAAGTGAGTTGGGATTAAGAGCATAGCTTGACCAGCTACGTCTCTTGACCTTGCTATCCCCATCTGTGGAATGCCTCACAATAAGCCATCTGTATGAAAGTGCTCTGCAATCCATTTACAAGATCTGACTCTTGGCGTCAAAAAATCATTACTGCCTTGTCTACATCACCCAAAGCTCTCAAAGAGTTAGGACATTTGATCTTCCAGGGTTTCTTTCTTCTCCAAAATCAAGCATCTTTTATGAATCCAAATACCCAAAGTAGAGATTATTTAGGGTCCTGTTTTTCTCCTATCAATCCCCCATTCCACCTGTGTTCTGGGCACATTACTGGTTTCCAGCCCCTTCACAGGCACTGAGGGTCTTGTTTTCTTTTTTTACATACAACTGGCTACATTTGCCCCTTTCTACTGCAGTGTGAAAAAACAACAGCTACTGGAAAGCTAGGGAGTTTCCCATCAACCCGGCAATCATATTTACACAGACAGGAATGGGGGTTTTCACGATATCACATTTAACCCAGGAAACAAGTCTACAAAATCTAAAGCAAAAATCCATAAAGGAAAAAATATGAAACTGCTTTTCAGCATCTTTTCTAAAGGAGCCACCTGCTTTATTTCTCCTTACTATTGGCTGACTGTTTCACATTAAGTCCGGTGTGCAGGATCCTGTGAAACGAGCTTGTCGTTCCCCAATGTCTGGTGGAAGAAACTGGCCCTAAGAGGGAGAGTGATTACAAGTTAGTTATAAACTTGAAATGAAATCTGGGGGAGCCTCTTGGATTTTGCTCAAGCTGCTTTCCTTTTCTTCCCAAAAGAAACATATTTTAGCCCAGACATGCCTTTTTAAATACGTGGACAAACATTTAAACGTGTACACACCTAATGTGTGTCTAAAGGAGATCCCACAGAGAACTGAGCACACATCTACAAGCCAGAGAGGATCTGTGTCTGAGGCATGAAATGAGGCTGCTTGCCCGATGCAGACCCAGGAATCAGAAGGCCTCCCCAGCTTGTGATTGTGGAGGCTGTTGCTTGGATAGCAGGGGCAGCCCCACACAGAGTATCATGCTCTAGCATGGGCTGGTCAGTGGTGGGCACCATTTCTTGGTAGGGACACACGTGGCCAGAGTCACGTAGTCGGACCCCACCTGAGAGTTGAAAAGGAAGGGCAATGAAGGCGGACACCACCGCCCCAGCCTCACCCCTCACCTGCTCCCCTCCTCATTGCCAGCCAGATCTTGAGTCCGTTTTTCCTGATCTTCCCACCTGTCTTGGTCCAGGCCTTACTGTTCCTACTCTTGTCCAATTTTCTTCCCCTCTGGCCCCCCATATTCCCTCATGCATGGCTTTCTCAGATCCTCAACCGTATTTTATCACCATGTGAGAAGATTCCGGTTTATGCAGTTAGTACCAACCAAAGCCATGTGGGGAGAGAGAAAGAACTTCTTTTCTCTTCTTTTTTTCTCTTTTCTGGTATTTGCTGGGCCTGGCTTAGTTCTATGCTGGTGCCAAGTAGCATCTCTATGCAAGAGACAGCTCTGCCCCACTCCAGATGTGCTCATGACATCTCTATGCAAGAGACAGCTCTGTCCTACTCCAGATGTGCTCATGACATCTCTATGCAAGAGACAGCTCTGTCCCACTCCAGATGTGCTCATGACATCTCTATGCAAGAGACAGCTCTGTCCCACTCCAGATGTGCTCATGACATCTCTATGCAAGAGACAGCTCTGCCCCACTCCAGATGTGCTCATGACATCTCTATGCAAGAGACAGCTCTGTCCCACTCCAGATGTGCTCATGACATCTCTATGCAAGAGACAGCTCTGTCCCACTCCAGAGCTGAGGAAACTCGGCTTCAGTGAGATTAAAAGGTTTGCCTAACGACGCTTACCTGGCTCACATTGTTCTGTAGGATTTCGCAAGATACAAAGGACTTCCATATTGGTTCCCTGAGATCTCAGGAGAATCTAGGCCCCTCCCACCTTGTTCTGAAGGACCTATTCTCTGAGGTCTGGCCTCAGACTTCCCTCCTCTGGGCTCCCCTTCTTTGGAATCCTCCATCAGCCCTCCCTGCCTCCAATCTGAAGCCACTCTGTGCCTGAAGCGTGGGTCCTCTCTAACCGCCACTAACAAAAGCCCCAGATCAGGCCTTTGTCTCGTAAGCCCATCCCCATCTAGCTCAGGGATGTCAGCCATTGGGAACTGTTTCAACTCGCCAGCCACTCTAAGCACCTCCTCCTGAGCCCTTGGAGGGCTGTTTTCCCAGATTATTCCTTGAAATTTTATGTTCTTGAACAATTAAATGAAAATCTCTAGGGGTGGAGGTAAAACATTTAACATTTCTTTAGAAGTTCCCCCAGGGGATGCTAAGGTACAACCTGGGTTGGGAACCACACCCAAAGGCACCTTACCTGTCAGTTCATAGCTGGTTTGGGGGAATTAGATATTTTGCAACAGGGAGGGAACACCAAGTTCCTGTTTTTTCTGTTTGCTTCTGTCAGCCCTGAATCCCATCCACCCTTCAAGCCCGATAATGCCTCATTGTTCACTGGAAAGAATGCTGTAGTCACACCTTTGGTGCAGGGAATCAGTCTACAGAGCCATTGACTCACCTGTTATCAGCTGATAAGCCTATATGCCTCCTGCTTGGAATAGCAAATAAGAGACAGAGTGGCTAAAAGAGAAACTTACCTCCTTTGGGAGCAGTTTCTCTGGTTACCTATCTATGAAGGATTAGAACTCCAGATGGTAGAATCTTCCAGAGGGAAAGGAAGTCGAGGTCACCCGCATGCATCTCCATGGTCATTACTAGACATAAGGGGTTTCTAGCAATGAGTAGTGGAGAACATTTCCTCCCACTTCCTGGAAGCTGCCCCCATCACAGCTCCCACTCTCAGAAGAACCCCTCCAGGAATCTCCAAAGCAAGGCAGACCTTGGTCCATCCATCCAGGCCCACTGTTGGGACTCTGGACGTGGTCCCACAAGATATAAAACAATGTTGTGTCTTTTCTGACCACAGGCTAAAAGAAAGGGGTAGGAGTAAGCTAGAAACAGAGTCTAAGAGGGCGCCTGGGTGGCTCAGTTGGTTAAGCGACTGCCTTCGGCTCAGGTCATGATCCTGGAGTCCCAGGATCGAGCCCCGCATCGGGCTCCCTGCTCAGCAGGGAGTCTGCTTCTCCCTCTCCCGCTCCCCCCTCTTGTGCTCTCTCTCTCTCTCACTCTCTCTCTCAAATAAATAAATAAAATCTTTAAAAAAAAAAAAAAAGAAACAGAGTCTAAGAAATAAAAAGGTGCTCAGGGTGAAGGTTGACCGTTGGTTCAAAGCAGGTGCCAGCATTCATCCGAAATCCAGAGATCAAGAGAGAGCAGGAAAGAAATAAGGCCTTGTCAGGCAAACGTGACCCAGCAGAGGCAAGAGGGCCTCTGAGAGCCTGAGACCAAGGCTGACCAGGACAGGCTGGCCAGGGCTCCCGTACCCAAGGGCTCCCATGGCGCCGCAGCAGCAACTCTCCACAGGAGGCAAGCCCACCGTGCTTTCACCTCCCACTTGCCCGTCTCGTCTTCTAATCCAACAGTGTCAGGCAAGACCCTGTGCCTCAGCCACGGCCATCTGGTGATATGTTTTCAGGAACAAAAATTAAAACTACTCAGTCAAAAGAGCCGATGACTCCACCCACACCAAGAGGCCGGGAGAAATGTAATGTTCTTGTAGAAGGAGGGACACCCTTTATCTTGCCTCGTTAATATTGTTTACTTGGTTTTTGTTTGGTTGGTGGGTTGGTTGATTGGTTTTGGGTCGTTTTAACCAGATGCCTTGCCAGGTGGTCCTCCAAAGGGATAAGTGATTTTGTTCTCTGAATAGTTTAAGGCTTAGAATGTCAGAATGAGAGCAGTGTTTAAAACCTCCAACGGGTTTCTGGGTGGATTTGAAGCCCGCAAGAGGCCCATGGGGATAAGATGAAGAGAAAGTCAAGTCCCTTTCTCTTCCCATATGTCCAGTTTTCTGGTAGTAACATACATATCAGTATAGCCTGGAGGATATTTCCTGAAGTCTGGGGCTGCCGCCAAGATGTCCTCTCCATAGCTGTCCTGAACCAGGCTTGTGGTGTAATTATATGTGTTAAAGAGAACTAGAACCATATCATGAGCAACTACGAGAAAGTGGGTCTATTATTACTTAGCCAAGGTATCCCCAGAGTTAAAAGAAATTTGAGGTTCAGGATTTCCAGTAAAAATATGATCTTCCCAGTTCTTAAACTGCTTGAAGGCAGTGATTATTTTCCATGAAACTTTATACCTCCTATGGCATCTGACAAAGGGTTTTGTAGAGAATTTGAGCTTTAAAATACTTGATGAATGAATGAATTCATGGATGAGCCATATGATTATGTAACATATGACTATGAGCATATACCAACATGTGCTGGATGCAAACACAAAAATGTAAATGAGTACACAAGTAGATGACACACACTTGCATTTGTTAATAAGGGAATGAACCGGGTAGGGTGTTCGTTCCCAGTATCCTGTAGGGCCAGCAAAGCCTTTGAGCAAGGCTTTAGAGAACACAGGTGACACTCTAGAGCCCTCCTATATTAGGAGTAGATCCAACGGCCACTCCAGGGCCCTCCTGAGTTCTCTTTGCCCTACTAGGGTCACCGTGGCTCTGGCATGAGAACTCAGCTGTAATCTCAAGATGCCAATGTTAATCAGTTCAGTTCTCCCAGGAAAGAATGGTCAGATCCTGCAGAATCGACCCACACCATAAACCAGCATATTTACTCTGCTAATATAGTTGCCAATAGGACCAAGATGGATGATGGCTACGTGTAGATTTCTCTTCTCAGCAGAGAAGCAAAGTTAAAATCAGAAGTTTCTTCAGGGAGAAGAGAATCAGAATCAAGTGGCGTAGAACTAGAGTGGCTGAATACTACCATCTCCACATAGAGAGACATCTGGTGAGAAAGTTGCCCAGGCCTCCATTCCTCTTGAATGCAGAAGGCTCTTGAGTTCTGCATGATCTACCTCTCCTTTTTCAACAGACTGCATTGATTGTCGATTCTTGCATCATAACCAGTTGCTTTGTGATACACACCTTAGAGTGAATAAGCTGGCAGCTCCAATGATATTGGCCATATTTGAGATGGAAATCTTCGTGAAGAGATTAGAGAGAAATTCCTCCCAGGAAATTCCTTGTCTTGAGAGTTACATTTAGAAATAATCTGCTGGGACAGGTTATTCCCCGAGATGATTTTTAGAGAATATTTCTTTATACATTTTTAGCATCCATTTGAGGGGATGATATTTCATGGCTGAGTCTCCAAGTTTGGAGGATACATTCTCTTAGGTGCTTACAGAGCCCCTTACCTTGATGGCAGCCTGCTTTTCAGAATTAGGTACCTCAAAGTGATGTACTGTGATGGGGAAAGTAACCATTTTGAGATCGTTCTGGGTTTGACCCCCGGCTCTTGCTTGTCCCTTGATATGTGTCCTTGGGCAAGTTCCTTAACCTCTGATTCTCAGTTTATTCAACTCTAAAATGGAGGTAATCGTATCATCTGCGTTGAAGGGTTTTGTTTTTTTTTTTACTGTGGATTAAATTTTTTAATATCCGAAAAGCCACTAATAGCTTTCAATCAAAAAATAACAATTGGCTATGATAACTAGGGTAGGACAGAGCTTTCTGCTTTGCTTCACACAATTCTTCAGTTCTGCTCTACCAGAAATACCCATGTTTGGGGCCCTTCCCTCTGGAGAACACCAAGGACTCATTTGTCTTTCTTTTGTAAAATGCATTATGCTTATAGTGGGCATGTTTAATGACTGTCTTACCCCACTTTGACATAAGATCCATGAGTGCAGAGACCATTTCTGACCTATTAATTACTGTCATCCCTGTGCCTAGTCATAGGAGCTTAGAAAAAACTGTTGAGATGAGTCACTGCATATTAAGGACACACTAGAAACCACTGTGGATATATCTGGAAGAGAGGTCACTGCTGGAGAGTCCCCGCAGGACCTACAGTTTCCATTGCTTCCTGAGAAGGGACTGCTGATAAACTGGTTGTGTTGAAAGGCCTGTGATTGATATAGCAGTCTTTACATATCACCTAAAACCTACAGCTCATCCTGACTGTAGCAGTCCCTTTGGAAAGAGACAAAAATATGGTGCCCTTGATATATCACCTAATAACCTTGCTCATTACATGCTATAAATGAATATTGGGTTTTCCTAAAGTGGACACGACAATATGAAGCTTTGAGCCCATATGAAAAGACTAGAGGAAAAAAATGTTTGGGTTAGAAGTCAAAGCCACACAGTTTTACTGTTAAGCTTTGTCAATAATTTTTCATGTCACCTTGGCCAAGCCATTTCCTCTACATAGACTGCAGATTATCAAGCTTTAAAATGAGGAAATGAGGGCGCCTGGGTGGCTCAGTTGGTTAAGCGACTGCCTTCGGCTCAGGTCATGATCCTGGAGTCCCTGAATCGAGTCCCGCATTGGGCTCCCTGCTCGGCAGGGAGTCTGCTTCTCCCTCTGACCCTCCCGACCCTCCCCCCACTCATGTGCTCTCTCTCTCAGTCTCTCTCTCAAATAAATAAATAAAATCTTTAAAAAATAAAATAAAATAAAATGAGGAAATGAAATAGCTAAATTCCATTGGCTGTCCCAGCTCCACAATGTTCTCATTCTACAGACAACTGTGTGCAGGTCCTTCAACAATCAGAGGATTGTACATGGTAGTTTTGCATTTCTCACAATTCCACATCCCCTGGCGATGACAAAGTTCACAGTTTATGGACTTGCTATTTCTCAGGAATTTGGTGCTTGTTGATTGTGGTTGCTTTATTTTATTGAACCGAAGCCTCATCAATCATGTAGAGGTGGTCTTATCTGTCAGCTTGTGTCTTGTCCCTTGTCCCACAGCCATGCTGCAGGCAGTGCGAGCCCTGATGATCGTGGGCATCGTCCTGGGTGCCATCAGCCTCCTGGTGTCCATCTTTGCCCTGAAGTGCATCCGCATTGGCAGCATGGAGGACTCCGCCAAAGCCAACATGACACTGACCTCTGGGATCATGTTCATCATCTCAGGTGAACAAGGAGCTGAGGTTCCCTCTCTCAAATGGGCTTCTGGGAGTGTCAAAGCAAAATCATTCTGGCAGAGGAAACACGGCTTCTCCCTACTGAGCATGGTTTGAACATGGATCAGAGCTTTACACACTGGGATTCAAGATCTAAGATTAGGACCCAATTACATGCTACAGAATTGTCATGAGTGTTAAGGTCCCCCTTAGCTGCCACCCCACTTTATTAGAAGAGATTCTCAATCCTAAGGGAGTCATGTGACTCAGTCCCTAAAGGCATTATTTTGGTAAGACTTTAGAAAAATGATTTTAAAGGAAGAGCACTTGACATCATCAAAAGACCAGGCCCAAAATATTTGTATTATTAATCTCTTGTCCCAAGATGCATGGAAAATCTCTTTCTGCACACATACAAATCCTTCCACAATTAGAGAGATAAGAGAGTCTAAGCACCTAACACAATGTCTAGCACATAGTGGGAATTCAATATCAATGCTTGGATTAGCCATTCTGTTACAGGAATGGAATGTTCTCCAGTCTGCTCATCTAAACTCACTTAAGCACACATTGCCTCAGAAACACTGTGATCCCTTTAAAGCTGACTCTAGAGCTTTCTCGTTCTTGGCCCGCAGGTCTCTGTGCAATCGCCGGAGTATCTGTATTTGCCAACATGCTGGTTACTAACTTCTGGATGTCTACAGCTAACATGTACACCGGCCTGGGTGGGATGGTGCAGACCGTTCAGACCAGGTAACCTCCTAATCTAGTCTTAGTATTCTGTGGTGAATATTGCTGTAAAAATCCTATTAAACACATATGCCTAATGTGACTGTCAGCGCCTGAAAGAGCAAAAATTTATCAGAGGCAACCATGCCATATCATAAATCAACTGTGATCTGTAAATTCATAAACTTCATTTCAGTGAAATATCCTTGGTGCTATGACTTGAGGCTGAGCTGACATTTGCATTGAAATACAGTGACAGTTCACAGTATTTATCTAGCATGCTTACACAAGCCCCATTGTGGTGGCAATGAAACAGGCACTATTAGCCCAGGCATGTAAATGAGCCTCAACCCGCATCTCCAGGTCATGACGGGAACCAGGCTAGGGACAGGTGAAAGCTTGAGTAGAATTGAGCAAGGTGCAGCACAGGTGAGAAGAGTAATGTTATGTGTCTTCCTTGTACAGCTGCATCTTCCTCTCATTCACACATGCATTCATTCTACAAATGTATGGAGTACCTGCTGTGGGCCAGCAACTGTTCTGAGTGCTGGGGATAAGACAAGGTCCCCATCCTCACGGAGGTTATGGTCTAGCTGAGGGAGAAGGTGTCTGAAGGAGGGTAGAACTTTTAAATGATGGAAGAGCAATTCCGACACCCATATTCATTTAGCCACTTCAAAGGGATGTATTTCAAAGCAAGAAGCAGCAGCAAATTCTTGAGGAAGAAAGATCTGATTCTGAGAGAGTGATATAAATATTATATCTAAGTGACCCATCATCTCTGGAGTGGATACACTTGGTATTTCTCCAGCCACACCATCATGGGATACAAACAGGGGATGAAGATGTGATGAATCCATTACTCTCTGGCTCCCTGGAACTCTAGTCCCAATCCATGTTCCTGCTTTGTTTCGGGAGAGGAGGAAATGATCCCCATAAGCTCCCCCCATCCTCCTCTGTGATCTTTCCATCATCTCTTGGTTACAAGAACAACTGAGAAGTATGCTGACCAGCTCATTTTGGGTTTCCTGGGACTTTACCAGTTTTAGCACTGAAAGTCCCATATCCTGGGAAACTCTTCTTTCATGGGCAAATCAGGATGGTTGGTCAGCCTACTTAGAAGATCCCACCTTATCTGGAGTATCTGGGTACCTAGGGTCACTGCCTCTGCCCAGAGGAGTCACCCACCCAACTGGCACCTAGACTAATGCCCTCCATCATTCTCCCACACCATCTCCCTAGAACCTGCCCCATCCCTTGGGCAGCCAAATTCAGTCCTGAGATCAAGACTATAGGATTATGAGAGGCCTCCTGAATGCCTTCTTCCATGGATGGGCGCAGCTTTTCCCTTCTTTCTGTCTTCTCATCCTCTCTACCCAGAAATCACACAAGACAGCACAGCTGCCAAGAGAGATCTTGGCAATCAGTTGAAGGGGCTTTCTGGTACCCCATTTGGCTTTCTGGTATCCCATCCTCTGCTATTGCTGCATTGAGTATACCTGACCTACAAACTGCCTGCCTTCATGCTATATGCAGCTTGTGAGGTGTTTCGTATTAGCCTAAACATTTCCTTTTATAACCTGAATTAATCACCAACTTTTATATTATATTACACTTGGTCATCAGGCTTATATTGCTTATATGGCTTACTTTGATCCTGCTAAAATGTGTGTACTTTTTAAGCACATCCAAAATATCTTATTTTCTTAGGTTGCAGAGGTCTGCATACATATTTCTGTCTTCCAACTACTGGTATAATGTTCTTAGTTTGTGATTTTTAAACATACCAGTGATTCATGGTGTTCCACAAACAGTCCCACGCTCCTTGATGAGCCCAAGGGGAAAACCTCCATCGGCAGGTATCCACTGTGCTGAGCTCTCCTTTTCTGCTGGGCTCTAGGAGACACCAGCTTAGGGAAGGGAAAGTTACCAGCTAACACTAAAATACCCATTGACTTCCTAACACTTTTTGGTCACAGTGTTCACCACCCACAAAGGTCCATTTGGAATCAGAATTATTTTATTCTCAGGACACTTTGTTCTCAGACAATCCTGCTCAGAGGTAACAAGTCCCATGGAGGCATCCCTCCTAGGGGAAGGGTACCAACTTTGGAGTCAGATGACCACAGGTTTAAGCTTCAGTGTGGGCTAGAACAGAACCACTGGGAAAGTGGAGTCTGTGTCTATCTTGTTCGCCCCTGTGTCCCAGTGCCTGGGCAGTGTCAGGCACGTAGTAGGAGCTCAATAAATACTTGTTGAACAGATGCGTAAACAATAAATGAAAGAATGAATGGTCACTTCACATTAGTTCTTTCTGAAGATAATGCTCCTACCTGCATGGACGGCTACCAGGGTACTTGATAGGTAAGATGAAAGCTTACTGGCCCACAGGAAGAACTCCAAAATTCCTTCAGAAATAATAACTTCAGACTGATTCCACATCTCTCAAATTCCTCTTGCCAAACCTTTGAGACACTCCCAATGACAATAGGGAGGGAGGTGGATTTCCAGAGATGTTTCTCTGAGATTAGAGACTTATAATTAATTCCATGCCTGAGTGATGCTAGGGGCCCGAGAATCCCACTGCTGTTTTGCTGACTAGCTTCAGTCCCAATTCTGTTCTCTAGGGCACCTCATTCAGTTGGCCATGACCCAAAGGAGAGTGTGTTCAGCAGCACGGGCAGGGATGGGTGTGGAACCCAAAAGAGCTGACAGAGAGGATGCGTGTGGCCAAGTGCAGTAGGTGGAGCCTGGAGGGTTGAGTTGCCCACATTCTTCGTCTCATTTTCCCTTCAGGTACACCTTTGGTTCGGCTCTGTTCGTGGGCTGGGTCGCCGGGGGCCTCACACTAATTGGGGGTGTGATGATGTGCATCGCCTGCCGGGGCCTGGCACCTGAGGAAACCAAGTGAGTCTCCCCATCCCAGTGCAATCAGACATTTAATCCGAGTCCATTTTAAAGTATAATTTGCAGCCAGAATGATCAGTGTAGGTTTATGGAAGAACTTATTAACTAAATGTTGCTGAACCTTCTCTTTTATGGGGAACCTAAAGAACAGAATAGGAACATTTCAGCTGAGCCGATTTAGGAATGATCCTGTTTGAGAGGAAAAAAAATATCGCGGTAGGTTCCCTCTGACTTCAGGATTCTGTAACTCAGTGGTTCTCAGCTGAAAGCAATTCTGCCCACCAGGGGATATTTGGCAACAGCTGAAGACTCTTGATTGTTGCAGCTTTGGGGTGGGGTGGGGGTGATACTGGAATCTAGTCAGGGGGGGACCAGGGATGCTGCTAAACCTTCCATGATGCACAGGAGAGGCCCTCACGACAAAGAGGCATCTGTTGCAAGCCAAAGTCCCGCTGCAGAGAAACCCCACTGTACCCCGCTACATGGACCTGGAGCTGGGAGACCTGGATCCTGGGCCGGATCTACTGCTAACTAGTCCTGTGACTTCTAGTAAATCATTTGCCTTCTCTGTTAGCTCACCCATAAACTGAGCAGATTAGAGGAGATGGGCTTCGTGTATGTGCCTTCCAGCTCACAAATTCTGTGATTTTTCTGGCATAACCATGTTCCCCTGGACATTGTTTCTGGTTCAGCTTTATTTTAATTGATTAACAGAAGGAACTCACTAGTCACTAATTACTGGCTCTAATACAAGGCAAGAAATTCTGCTCCAGTGCAGAGGGAGAAAAACCAGTGTCTCAAAGCCTGGGGCGATCAACCATTTCAGTTTGCCCAGGACTGAGGGTTTCCTGGGATGCTGGACTTGCAGTGCTAAACTGAAACATCCCAGGGTAGACGGAGTGGGTCGCCCTCTTACCAAATACATCTGTGGTCACGGAATGTTTCTTTTTTCTCTCAGCTACAAAGCCGTGTCCTATCATGCCTCCGGCCACAATGTCGCCTACAAGCCCGGAGGCTTCAAGGCCAGCACTGGCTTTGGGCCCAAGAGCAAAAACAAGATCTACGAAGGGGGTGTCCACACAGAGGACGAGGTACAATCTCATCCTTCCAAGTATGACTATGTGTAGCGCTCCAGGACACCTCAGCATGGACAGAAGACCCCCCAGTTAGAGCTCACTTGAAAAACAAGGAAATTTTACCTTGACTCCTGATGGCTTTTGACTCACAGTTGGAAGTTAGAAAAACCTTGATTTCACCCATGAGGAGGCCAGACGGTCTGGGCCACATGTCTCTAATGTTCCATCACAAAAACAGCTGAGTTATCAGATATGAATTCGAGGCAACAGTTCACAGTTTCCAATCTTCTATTTCTTTTTTTTTTAATTTAACCTTTCTAATCTGATGATAGATTGCGGTTTGAATTCCTATCAGACAATAGTGCATCGATGATCTATTTCCCAACTCGTCCCCCAGAACAATTCTGCAAGGAAAAAAGGAGAGTCCATCAAAAGACATCATTTCCTGCTATTTGATTTTAACCTCCCCCACCAACCTGGCTACTAATAAACACTGATTGAAGAAGAGGTGATGGGGAAAGATATTTGTAATGTCTCCAGCTCATTATCTGAGTTTTCTTACACTGTGATCTTGACATTACCTGGACCAAAGCGATTTCAGTTTAAGGAAAGCTTTCTGCTTTTGTTGGCATCTGCTAATTCCAGCAAGACGCCCCCAGGGGTCTCCTGGGCTCCCCACTGCAAGTCCTCTTTCTTTCATAGGCCAGAAAATGTCCCTGGAAGAATGAGAAAAGGATATTTGTGGGTAATCTGAATATATATGGTATTCTCGATATAGTTAGAATAAATAATATGTTAGTGAAATGATACACCGTCTCTGAATTAGCCTCACCCCTGCACATGAATAGAAGAAAATGAAAATATAATTGCTTTGATATTGTCTATATTGACTTTGTAAAATCACACTTAAGTTTGAGTTCCATGAAATGCTCACTGATCCTAATTGTTTCCCTTTGAACTCTCCGGGACTGTGACTACACAGGACACATACAGTGTGACCCTGTAAAAACCAAATGATGAAACTGAGGGGGTTAAAACCAGTTCTTTCAAAAGACAACAGCAACAACAAAGTGATGAGCCTGGAGGTAATGTTATGGCAAGTGACGCCTGTGCACCCTAGAAGGTCACTGTCAGTCGACAGGAGCACTTTCTAGGCACTGTGGTCAGCTTTGTTACTGGGAGAGCTCTTCCCTTCACTAACTTCACCTACAGTGGTTGGACCATTGGATGTTCAAGAAGTGAAAGCTCTTGGCAGCCACACACCTTCCCTGTGTTCACATCCCTGCTGCAGAAAGCCTAAACTCCTTCGAGGCCACCAGAATTCCATCTCAGCACCAGAGCCAGAATAGGTCCCCTGGGAACTAAAATAAGGGCAGTGTCTCAAAACTACCCAATCAGGGAGCAGCATTGGCACTGGGGAAATCTCACCATCGGGTTATTATTGGGGAAAAAAGTCCTTAGTACCAATAGTGCTTATGAAAGTGGCCTCCCTCCAGGGAGATGGGTGACTATTCATAGGGGTCTTCAGGCTCAACAGATTATGTCTGGGGAAAACCAGATCACAGCCCATTAAACAGAGAGGAATTTTGTTCACCAACGGCCAAAGCAAACTCAGAGACCCTTCTCACTGAGACAGCAATGGTTCTAGGCTACATCAGAGTATTCATGGAACTCATTGAGATGGGATAAAGGTTGGATAGATAATTCAAGAAGAGAAGAAAGAAAGAAAAAATGCAGGGATGGGGGGAAGACAAAACTGAGCAGTCCAGGGCATGGAGATTGTGAAGTTTCTCAGGATTTAACTTGAAGGCCATGGGCACAGTGAGCTCTTTTTCCTACCACCAGAAATTCCTTGGTCAGGTCTGAGGCACTGAGGTGTGTCTCAGCTGGGTTTTTAATCAGCACAGTCTCTATCCCACACTTCATTGTTTGAAAGCCTCCATGTAGTTAGATTGGGCTTTGTAATTTTTTTGTTGTTGCTCTGTCCTATTGTATATGCATTGACTATTGACCTGCATGTTTTGTGAACTAAATATTAAAATTACTATTATCTCACATTTGAACAGCTCCTGCTCTTTTGTCCTAAGCTTCGGGATATGGAGGGGGGGAGTCTCAGCACCTCAAAGCTGAGGGCGTCTTCTGGAATGTTTCTGCTTGCAGAATCTGTCTACTCAGCAGTAGCCTGGCTGCCTGGAGGCCAATGAGGTCTGATCCCATGCACTTAGTGGTTTCCGCAAGTTGAGAAGCCTGAATCAAAAGGAATTTCCAGAGCAGGCAGGCATGTGGCATGGGATCCAGGGACGACATTTAGCCTGTCTGACCCTCAATGCACCAGCCTAAAGTGTCTAATATCATTGGCCTGCCCAAGAGCTAGTAAAACAGGAGAGCCAATACCTGTCCTCTTAATGCTGTCGAAGGCTGGCTTTACCAGCTCAATTAGCTGTACTCACTGAGGCTGAATCAAGCTATGGAAACAACATAAGCCTGGGTGGCTCAGTCGTCAAGCATCTGCCTTCAGCTCAGGTCGTGATCCCGGGGTCCTGGGATCGAGTCTCGCATCGGGCTCCTTGCTCAGCGGGGAGCCTGCTTCTCCCTCTGCCTGCCGCTCCCCACCCCCCCCCACCACCATCTTGTGCTCTCTCTCTCTGACAAATAAATAAATAAATTTTTTTTAAAAAAGCATGAGCTACAGAGTCAGAACAGCCCAACCTCAAGGCAAGGCCACCTCACTTCCCAGCTGTGTTAGCCTGAGCAAAGCACTTAATCTTTCTGAGTCTCGGTTTCTATGGAATGGGGATAATAAGCATAGTGAAATCATGCAAGTAAAGGACCTATTTAAGTGACATGCACTCAACTTGCATGACTTTAAGACAAAGAGGGCATTGACAGGTAACTAGGTCATCTGAGGCCAGCATTGGCTTCAGGCATAGCTGGATCAAGGGATATGACCAAGATTCTACTTTTTTTCTGTCCATACCTCAGTTCTGCTTTCCTCTCTGTCAGTTTGCTTCTCAGGCAGGATGTCCTCACAGGCTGCTCATATTTCTAGGCATATGCCATCTTTCAGCTTGGGTACCTTGCCCAGAGGAAGTATCTCTTTCCTGATATCTATAGGAGAAGAAAATTCTGATAAAACTTATTGCACTATTTGAGTCATGTAGCCACCCCTAAACATCTTCATATAACCAGAGCCGTGGTATTCAGCTTAGCCAAACCTGGGTCCCACAGTCATAATATGGAGATTTGTTGTATGACACAAAGGATCCATCGTCCTTAGAAATCAGGCAAATTCATTGCTTTGCCTCATTGTTACCCCTGTGATTGAACCTGATCTCCAAGAAAAGCTTCAGAGGCACAACCTCTGAACCTCTCTGACCAGTTACCAAACAGCATAGTATTTATAGTACAGAGAGGGAGGATCTGAGAGATTACTCTGGTTCTCACAGAAAATGGATAATTAAAAATGGCCAAAACTTTACATTAAATTTTAAACAAATGGGATGACAAAACTGATTAGTAGAAAATTGTCCTCAGTTATATAATTTTGAGCTATTCAAATTAGATTTCCTAAGATTAGGGGCATTTTGAAGACTCCCATGCAAAGACATTAATGAAGGAATCAAATCATACCATATGTGCTCAAAATATGACTCACTGCCATTATCCATAACAATCCCCGGGGAATCCCAAGCTGCTGACTACTGAGTATTCCTGTCACCATCTTGAGGTCCAAAAGAAAGGTGGTTTAATCAAGGTCTCTATGGGATGGCCAATTCTTTTAGCTTTTTCTAGGGTAATAGTCAGCCCTGCCCTGCCCTGCCTCCACAGGACATTACATAGGGTCAACCACTGCAATAGCCCGTTTTTGCCAAAGCACCTGGCATCTCAGAACTGATGCTTTCTGCTGGTGAGAACACTGGACTCAGAATCAGAAACTGGAACTTCTTGTCCTGACTCCACTACCAACCAGCTATGTGAACTTGAAGGATCACTTACAATAATTCACCAACATGTTTTTGTTATTTTTTTATTGATTCCTTGTAATCACCAGTACTGCATTTAGGGCTTTACCTACCTCACCTCTAGTCCTCCAACAATCTTGATCTCACCCCACTAACCTCCAACCTACGACCAGTCTAAGTGAGCAGGTGAAACTTGTGGACACTGGTCAGCAACCACACGCACATACACGCACATGCACACTCACCTACATAAATGCACGCTCACAGATACCCACACTCAAACACCCAGTAATATCTCTGGATCCTCAGCAACGACCATAATTTCTTTGATTTTTCAACTCGTAGGCATTCGCAGGTGCCTCAGAACTGCTTTTGAACTATTCCACTCCTCAAGCCGAAGCCAGGCTGATTTTTCATACCTACCAATCCACAGTTAGAAAGGAAAGAGATTATTCTCTTTATAATAGCTCAAATTAATATGAAAGGAGCATTAAAATGTATTAAGAGTTGAAGATAAACAATTTCCTTTTGGTTTAATATTGAGTGCAAGATACTGTATCATGGAGACAAAATGTTCCTAAAGTATTTAATTTAGGTACCAAGAAAAGGTTCTAACAGGGACGGTTTTTAGTGTGCATACCACCACAATACTCAATAGTAAAAGCAACTACTACCAAATGACCAAATAAGATGAAATCTTTTAGCCACCACTACCATAGGGGTTGCTGAAGGAAATCAGACTTCTTCCTTAGAGAGCCTTTCAGGGAGAGCTGGGTCCTGTGTGGAGACAAGGAACACACAACTCCCTTCATAGAAAACATCATATTTTGTTCTATCAACTTAGATTTTTGGAGGAATAATGTTATATCTAATATAAAAGAAGGCTAAAAATATTTGTCCTTTAATTGGGCAATCCCTCTTTTTTAAATTTCCCCTAAGGAAATAATCGTAAATATTTATGCCCAAAGATATATACCAATTGTTTAGAATAGTAAACCTGGATCCAAAGTATTTTTAAAGTGGTTGCTTCTGGTTGGGATGTAATAAGGATACTTTTTCTTTATACTTTTCAGTACTTTCCAAGAATATCTTCATTTTATACCCATACCCAGAATAAACTCCCCTTTCCTGAACAGACATTAGAAATTAAGAAAAGGCATTGAATGACGGTGAAAGATCAGTTTGAGCCTAAAAAATACAGATAATTATGAATGTTAATATTATTGTAATTATCATCTGTTTAAATCTAGGAGATCTCAGATATAGCTTCAGGCACTTTTTGTACACTTAGCCCCAATCCTCAGAATAACCCAGGAGACAGGTACTATTATGCCCATTTCATAGATAAAGAAAGAAACCAAGGCTCAGTGAGGCTGTGTCTTGCCCAAGTAAGGTCGTCAACTGTCCTGGTTTATTCAAGATGGTCCTAGATTTAGACTCAAAGTCCTGCATTCCAGGAAACCCCTCAGCCCCCAACAAACCAGGACAGCTGGTCACCCTATGCCAAGGCTACATAGCTAATAGAAAAGCATGGATTCCAACCAGGGTCTGTCTGGCTCCACATCTCACTCTCTTTCTACTATGCCAGAGTGAATCCCACTAAACAAGCAAAATACATACATAGGAAGGAAGGGAGGGAGGAAGGGAAGAAGAGATGGAGGGAGGGAGAAACAAATCTACTTTAAAGAAGAAGGTATTTGCCTATGAATCCAAAAAGCATAATACTTGAAACAACATACTGTAAATTCAATTTTTAATTCTCAAGTTTAAAATAATGTCAGACAAGAGCAAATGTAAATGGTGGACAGATGGCGTGAAGTGTCTGCCTTTGGCTCAGGTCATGATCCCGGGGTCCTGGGATGGAGCCCTGCATCGGGCTCCCTGCTCAGCAGGAAGCCTGCTTCTCCCTCTCCCATTCCCCCTGCTTGTTTTCCGTCTCTCGCTGTGTCTCTCTCTGTCAAATAAATAAAATCTTTAAAAAAAAAAAATGGTGGACAGATGGTGGGAATGGAGGAGACCATCAGGCTAACTGGTCTCTTCCGAGCTGACACATTCACTTGAGCAAAGCTCTCAGGGTGCTCTGTGACATGTGTGCCCTTTTAAGGGCTCCCGGGCTGGAGAGCACTGTGGTGTGATGCCATGCGAAGGGCAGGGAAACCCCCAGGCCCCCTAAGTGCACTGTCTGCAGGTGAACTCCTCCAGTGGTGGCAGCTGAAGCCACCCAAAGGTCCTTGAGGTTGGGTTTAGGCCAAGACCCACGTCATCTCAGCCCTGCTCTTAGGTTGAAGCCCCCAACACTGGCTCTGAGTCAGTCTCCCCCAACCTTCTAGAGACTTCCCATTCCTTTCTTGTTTCAAGTGGAGTTGGATGTGACTGGCCTGAGGTTTTCGACCAGTCCAGTCTTGCCCTGTTATCAAAGCTGCCGCCCTCAGTCCTTGTTGACTATCAAAAGCTTATTTGTTTTATTCGACAAGCCATCTTGAATTTCCCCAAAGAATTTTTTGAAAGATGAAATATCAAACAAGTTAAGCACGTAGGACTTTGCCACCCATACTTAATGGCCGAAGGAGGACAGTTGCCATGGCAATGGCTCTGGTAAGGACGATGGAGTGAGGCTGAAGGGTGAATAAAATGCCATAAAGGGGCACAGGCTGCCCGGCCAGCCAGCCCCTTATGACGCTGGGAGTGTTTGCCCAAGTCTTAGGAGTTAAGTCATAATTTGGAGAGAGAGAAACAAAAATGTCCAGCTGCAAACAAACATGTTGAGGGGTGGGAGTGGGAGGTCAGGATAGGGGTGAAGATATTTTGAATGACAGTGCATGTGACTGTCACCTCACGAGGACTGGCAGAGCCCTCCTGCCAGTAGCTTTCGTGCAGACAGACTGTCCCATCCAGCTGCAGAGGGCACAGCCAAGAGAACAGAGAGAACCCAGTGAAGGCTTGGGGAGAACTGGCGTCAGAATGATCCTCACAGCCTCTCTGGCAACATACACACAAGACTCAGCCTCCTCATTCTCTGGGACCCAGTAGTTCCACTCCTGGGAATCTGCTCCGAGGAAGTCAGCCTGATTGTGGTCCTGCTGCTGAGGGAGCCGTCGGCGGAAGACTGGGGTACGGAGAATGTGAAAAGAAACTTGATGCTGCTATGGCTCCAGGAACATGCCTTTGCATGTCCAAGGAATACCACAGAAAGCGGCAGAAGAAAGCTGAACAAAAATAAAGTCTTGACTTCAAAAACGCAGGAGTCGATCCACATGGAAAGAATAAGCTCCCCACTTGGAGAATTTGTAAAAGTTCTGTGCACCACCTGTGTTCCCATTCCTGCCAGGGCTGCGCCTACAAGAGGGGCATCAGTGTGATGTGGGGGGAAAAGGTTTCAGATACCAAAAACTACCACAAATGTCTGTCTAGATGTATTGGTGAAGTTTTTGGCTTTCTATATGATTTTACTTTCTTCTTGGAATTTTGAAGGCATAGTATAGAGGTTCAAGTCACAAAATAACACTTTTGTGTTAAAACAAAAGTTTTGTTTTAAAACAAATAGTTAAAGTTAAGTTTAGGGATACCAGGGTGGTTCAGTTGGTTAAGTGCCTGCCTTTGGCTCAGGTCATGATCCCCGGGTCCTGGGATCGAGTCCCGCATCGGGCTCCTTGCTCAGTGGGGAGCCTGCTTCTCCCTCTGTTTATGCTCTCTCTCTCAATGACAAATAAATAAATAAAATGTTTAAAATAAATAAATAAATGAATAAATAAATAAATAAATTTAAGTTTAAACCAGGAAGGTTGATCAGTAGTCATTTTTTTGCTCTCAAGAAGTTCTAAACAGAAGTGATATAGTCTTCTGCCTTAAATTGTTATTCTCCTTACAAGCATTGTATTGAAGTGGAATGAGTGGCAAATTTAATGGGAAAAAAAATTTTTCCCTGTTCTGTATGTACTTATTACTTAACATTGTTCAGATAATTCTTGTTATCCTCTCCCTCTACTTTATTTATAGTTATTGCAAAAAAAAAATGAGGAGATTATTGACATTTGGCTCTGAACTTGGTGTCCAGACTTAAAATTCTTCCCTCGGTTCCTGTTGGTTGCCTAGTTCTTAGAACCAGCAGTCCTTCAATCCATTGCAGTTTCACTAAGTATTTAAATATTTTAGACTATTATTGCTGAATGCTTCCTTAGTAATTAGTCCAGACCCAAGTCAAAAACAGGTTGTATTTGTGATTTAATTTGTTCTTGAAACAAAATGCCAATACCTTTCATCTGAGAACAAGAACACAAGCAACATGCTTCATAGGTGCAAATGAATACAGCGGATTTCAGAAAAACACATATTACACATATTATCTTGAATTCAAACTGTCATGAAAGCCTGGGGTACAGTGTTCATCCACGATGATGTGTAATAGAAATGAATCACCAGGGCGCCTGGGTGGCTCAGTTGGTTAAGCAACTGCCTTCAGCTCAGGTCATGATCCTGGAGTCCCGGGATCGAGTCCCGCATCGGGCTCCCTGCTGAGCAGGGAGTCTGCTTCTCCCTCTGACCCTCTTCCCTCTCGTGCTCTCTATGTCTCATTCTCTCTCTCTCAAATAAATAAATAAATAAAACCTTAAAAAAAAAAAAAGAAAAATGAAATGAATCACCACTGTTTGGGAAAGCTCTTTGAAGCAAACACCAAACTTTTTTTTACCTTTCCCCTCCCCCAAAAACAACAAAAAAAGATATACATAGAACAAAGGAAACAAAAGGCTGAAGGCAGAAAGAAGTTCAGAGCAGGGTTGTTTTTAATATTGAAAAACCAGAAAAAGGAAAGAAACAATCCTAACAGCAGGAGAAAAGTCAAACTATAGCACGCTAGCATAATGAAATATAATGCAGAAGATAAAAATTGTGTTTAAGAAATCATTGTAACGGAGAAATTCTCATCCTTTCACGTTACAAGAAAGAGTAAAATTCATCATTGTAAATACACTATGATCTGAATCATGGGGGAAACAGACAAGAATCTGAAAGGAAATGCATCAGTCTATTCACACTTCTGGTCTTTAAGTGCTGAGACTTGGGTAAGTTTATTTTCTTCTATTCTGTTTTTCTTAATTTTCTATAAGGGGCATGTAGTTTTTACGTTTGCAATGACAATAAACGTTTTGAAAGACCTACACATGTTCTCTTACCTCATAGCATTCCTCACTCTCTTGGCTCTTGCCTGCTTCTGCTGTAGCAGCTGGAAAAGCTCAAATAGTCACTTTTCCAACCACCTCTGTCCTAGCAGAAGCCACACGGCACAGTTCCAGCCGTGAGATGTGAGCAGAAGTCTGAGCCCTGTCTTTGCACCTTTTTCCTTCTTCCTGCCTAGACTGCAGACGCAGTGAGCAAGTGGGGCTTTAGCAGCCATCTGGGAACCAAGCCGGAAAGGCCGAGAGAACCACATGCTGGGGTAACACTGTCAGTCCCTGAACTAACACCACTGGCTGAGGTTATTAAGACCCTGATTAAAAGTACTGGAAAAAGCTGCGTGGCAGCAAGGCCAAGAGCAGAGGTTCTCAACCGTGACCGTCATGTGGACAGATTTTGTCAATACTGATGCCCAGGTCCTACTCCTGGAAATTTTTTACTTAATTGGTCTAGGCAGTCACCTGGGCGTTAGGATTTTTTTTTTTTTTTTTTTTTTGGATTTGCAGATACAGTTTATTTTACAGAAATTCAACATTATAAACAACAGGCACCTCCCACCCCACCTGCCCCCCCCCCCCCCCCCCCCCCCCCCGTCCTGCTGGGTGCAGACCATGCTATGCAGAGAGTGAGCAGTGATGCGGCCCTAAGGCTTTGGGGGGAGACTCAGGAGCGATGGAACCTGCCTGCACCATGTCCTGCCTGCCCCGCACATGCACATGCCTGCCCGCTGCACAGGCCACCAGAGTCTGTCTGGGCCCAGCCCACACTGGACCATTTACATGGATCCAGCCCAATTCTCCAATTCCTTCATGTCATCCTCTTCCTTTTCCTTCTTCTTGGTGGGTTTTGTTTTTTTTTTTAAGATTTTATTTATTTATATGAGAGAGAGAGAAGGAGAGAAAGCACACGAGAGGGGGGAGGGTCAGAGGGAGAAGCAGACTCCCTGCCGAGCAGGGAGCCCCATGCGGGACTCGATCCCGGGACTCCAGGATCATGACCTGAGCCGAAGGCAGTCGCTTAACCAACTGAGCCACCCAGGCGCCCCTCTTGGTGGGTTTTGATGGTAAGGTTATAGAGGGAACATTTGGTAGAGGGACTGTTTCGGGTCCACTGATTTCCAGCAAATTCTTGTCTAGTTCCTCCTGTTCTAGTTCTTCTAATTCTGCCATGAGCTCATCCTCATCAAACTCTTCTCCAAATCCTACAGGTTTTGAAATAGCTGTTGAAATCTCCTCTGCAAGTTCTTGCTGGTCAGCAATGTCCTGCATTAATTCATCAACTTTATCGATGTCCGTGTCGTATGCCTTAGCAGCATAGCCCATGTTCTTGAGCACCTCAGTGTTGGTATTGGCGTTCTCCAGGGCCTCCCGCTGAAACTCGATGGTTGACAGCGTGCCGTCGATCTGCGCTAGCTGTTTTTCATACCTCTTCTTGCGCTTCAGGGCCTGGAGGGCCGTGCGCTTGTTTTGGGTGCCGTGCTTCTTGGCGGCGGTCAGCTCCTGCTCCATCTTAAGTCTCCAGGAATTCCTGCTTCTTACTTAGCATCTCCTCTGTGTCCCGCAGCTGCTGGATGGCCTCCTGAGGGGTCGGGCCGCCCTTGCCGGCCTTGCCCCCTCCTGCCCCGAACAGTTTCCCAAACACCGACACGGTGGCTGCTCGCCGCGCCGGCCTGCGCCTCCCACTCCGGCTCCGCTCGGCTCCAGCGCCCGCTCCCCGCCCCGCCACTCCCTGCCGCCGGCCTCTCCGCCGCCTCCGCCCTGCAGCTCTGGGCTTTAGGATTTCTAAAAGTTCCCCGGCTGGTTTGGCCAGGGTTGAGAACCCAGTTCTGGAGGCATAGAGAAAAAGAGGTCAGAGGTAATACCACACTACCCAATGATTCAGACTTCCCATTATGTGAAACCAATCAATCCCACTGTTACTGGATTTTCTGTTCTGGAAGTTGGATGTATTCCTAACTGGTGCAATTGTACTGTTTCTTAAGACTGGCCTAAGTGTGTACATCTATGAGTTTAAAACTGATAAGATTCCATAGCACATACTGGTCACATAGATATTTCTGTTTCTCAGTATAGACTTTTCCGCCTTTGAAATCACACCCAAGTAAAGACCAGATTTATGAAAGTATATAAAAGTACAGTTTTTTGCCAAGATAGAGACCCCAAACTTAAGCCCTCATGCCCTCTCATTCCTTCTATGCGTCCGCTGGTATTGCCCCACTGTGGCAGAGACCATGAAGTATCACAAAAATCTCACATGGCGTTCTGTCCCCAGCCCCCCAGATGCCCTCCGCTTGATGTTAGTACCTGGCTATACCTCTAAACCACAGGACCTTGCTCCTCAAGGACCAGTGGGTTGGGTATTACCAGGGAGCTTGTTAGAAATGCAGAATCTCAGGGTGCCTGGGTGGCTCAATTGGTTAAGTGTCTGCCTTCGGCTCAGGTCATGATCCCAGGGTCCTGGGGTTGAGTCCGCTCCTTGCTCAGCGGGAGCCTGCTTCTCCCTCTCCCTCTGCAGCTCCCTCCTGCTTGTGTGCTCTCTCTCTCTCCCACTCTCTCTCCCTCTGTCAAATAAATAAATAAAATCTTTAAAAATTTTTTTTAAAAACTTTAAAACCAAAAAAAGAAATGTAGAATCTCCATGCCATCCCAGACCTATTGAATCAGAAACTGCATTTTAACAAGATCCTCAAGTAATTTGTATGCTCATTGAAATTTGGGAAGCCCTGCCATCAGAAATAGCTAGAATTAACTATGTTAAAGCAGTGGTTCCCTCTCTAACACATTCGCCTTTTGGTTCCTCTTTTGCTGTTAAAAAAAAGTTGGGGACAGGGAGGAAGACTGAGCAGAGAGAGGCAAGGTTGTACTAAGGCTGTGGTGAACAGCCGGGAGGACATGCCTGCCTATGTAATCAGCGGGCTTTCTCTCCCTTCCCCTCCCCAGGCTGGGACTGGGACCTGGCGCCCTCTCAGCTCTCTCCCCATTGGCATGCCCATCCCAGGTCAATACTCTGCCCACCAGCCAAAAGGAATGGGAAAAGGAGCAAGTTAAATTCCTTCTTTTAACTTTTTGCTACAGCAAATGTGCCGTTCCCACAGCAAACTCTTTAGGGATGTAAAATTTCAGACAACTTTGAAGGGAAAAAATTAATTACCACATTTTGTGTGTCTAGAGAAGAAAATAGGGCCTTAGGAGAAATGAAGGGACAGGGAGGGGGGAGGGGAGGTGGGAGAAGTGGAGCCTATATGCCCACCTCGGGAATTCTCACACAATAGAACATACCACCATGAGGGAGATCTGTTTGCAGGAAGATCTGGGAGGAAGATTGCAGATGTCTGTGCAACTAACTGATGCTTGGATCATGGCACACAAGGTTTAGGCTTTAGCAATAAGAGGGAGCACGTGGGTGGCTCAGTCCATTAAGCGTCTGCTTTCAGTTCAGGTCATGATCCCAGGGTCCTGGGTTCAAGCCCCACGTCAGGCTCCCTGCTCAGTGGGGAGTCTGCTTCTCCCTCTCCCTCTGCCCCCCTCCCTGCTTGTGCGCTCTCTGTCTCTCAAATAAATAAAATCTTAAAAAAAAAAAAAAAAAGGCTTTAGCAAAAAGAGAGAACAAAGTCTGTCTCCAAAATTAAAAAGGGAAGGGCTCGACTTGGACAGAAGAAAGCCAGTCCGAAGCAGGAGAGGCACAGTGCCCCAGTGTGGTCCTGGAACACTGGTTCAGCATATTCGGTATAGAACATTTTAAAAATCAAACGCAGGGTGGCTATTCCTCAACTGCCCCTTGTCTCAGCCCCTGGGAGCTTATGACAAGATTTTGGGTGGGGCCTGGAACGGGATGGGTGATGTTCCTCTTGGATGAGAGCCTCCTCTCCCCACAATCTCGGACAGAAGCAGCTAAGCAAACTGACACCAGGATCATCAGGAGTCCCAGGCATTGCCTGCCAGTGAAGGCAGCAAGCTGAGCTGATACGAGAAGCTTACCCCCACCCCACAGCCAGTTCAAACACATAGGAACGCTGGATAAAACTGAAAAAAATTTTTTTAAATCTTCAGCCAAACTAGAGCATGGCAACCACAAGTGCTGGAAATGAAGAAAGAACTCAAAGCCGAAGTGATGATTGGGAGCTGATGCCACATGGCCCATAAGGGGTTTCCACTAAATACGCATCATGAGGTTTGTATTTTAAGCTCCTTTGGGAAGCATCAGAGGCCATGCCCGTAGATATTTGAACTGAGCTCCCTACATAAAGGAAATAGAAATACTGCCTTCACTAGCCCACAAATACTAAACAGAATGTGCCATGGATTGTGCACCAAGGATGGAAAAGGAATCACCTGTGAGGGAAATGAACCCACATTCCATGCTGTATATAAGACTTCATGGTCTTCCATCTGTGCTTCTCCCAGTTTTTCCTGGCTTGGGGGTTTTGCATGCCACAGAACTTATTATCAAAACTCGTCTGGGGCAGCTTAGCTTCCAGTATGACTTAGAAAGTTCCTGCCAGACTAACGCTCCTGCATATAACAAATATAAACTCTGTTTAAAAAAAATACAAAAAACAACCACCTGAAGCCACCAAAGAGCAAGCAAAGACAGGCCATGTTCTGGGGGATAGATGACACTTGGAAGAAAGGAAAGGCATAAGACAGGTTTCCCATTTTGGTGGCTTCTGGCCCAAATGATGGCCAAAGTCAGGCAGCATGGAGCTGGGGCTGCTAAAACTCTGTTAGAAAACCTGCATTCTTTGTGGCCTGAGGAATCAAAGAACAGGGTTCAGGGCAACCATAGCCACCATAAAATGAGAAGGGGATCTTGGAATAAACAGACCCAGAGAGATCAAGTCCAAATTTTATACGTAAACTTTCCCCTAAATCTCTGATTAAATTCTGAACTATACAAGGACAGGGCTGACTTATAAAAAGCTGGCTTAGGATAAAAAAATGAATGGGGATTTGAGATGCCCCCAAGACACAGAGTTTGTGGTAAGAGTATAAGCAAGTTAACTGTTTACACTAACAAATAAACAAAGTCAACACTCTTTGGAAGAACATAATGGAATCCAGAGTCTCCTAAAACATAACATTCACAACATTCAGACTAGAATAAAAATTATTTGACATGCACATGACATGACCCATTTTTGATGCAATCAAGGAGAGTAACTTCAAAATAGCTCCAGTGTGGAATTAGCAGATAAGGATTTTAAAGCAGCTATTGTAACTATGTTCAAACATACAAAAGAAAACATGCTCATAATGAATTTTCAGTATGATAGGAAATCTCAGCAGAGAAGTAGAAATTATTTTTTTAAAACAGGAACTCCAGAACTGAAAACACAATGTCTGAAATGTTTTTAAATATATTATGTGAATTTAAAAGCAAAATGGAGATGACAGGAAATCATCAGTTAACTTGAAGACAGATCAATAGAAATTATCCAGGAACAGAGATAAAAAAGGTGGGGTTTTTTGTTGTTGTTGTCGTTTTTCATTTAAATTCAATTAGCCAACATATAGTACATCATTAACAAAACCTCAGGGACTTATAATATAATATCAAAAAGAAACAAGGGAGACCAGAGGACAGTGGTGTGATACTATTAAGGTGCTGAAAGAAAAACTGTCAACCTAAAATTCTATATCCAGCTCAAATATCCTTCCAGAAGAAAGCAAAATACAGTTTTCCAATAAAAGGAAACCATGAGAATTTATTGCCAGCAGATCCGCACTACAAAAAATGCTAAAGAAAGTTCTTCAAACTGAAGGGCAATGATGCCGGATGGAAACTAGGATCTTCAGGAAAAAATGAAGAGCATCAGAAACAGATCTTATTAAATAGGACATTGTATATCACTAGGTATAATGCCAGGTTCAAAGCCTGAGAATTTGAGCGGTCAGTGCACTGCATCTGGCCTTCCACTATAACCACCACAGCAGTTCTGGGCAGCTGTCAGTGTTCCACACTCCCCCACATAACTGGGGGTATCAATGGAGCCACATTAAGAAGCAAATATCTATTTATGTATAATAGTAATGGGCAAATCTTGGCAGTCCCTATACCCCGTATTAAACCAAGAAATTATTTTTGTTTGTTGGTTTAAAGATTTATTTCTTCATTTGAGAGAGTGAGTGAGCAAGTGAGCATGAGTGGGGGGAGGGACAGAGGGAGAGGAAGAGAGAATCCTCAAGCACACTCCCCGCTGAGCACAGAGCCCAACATGGGGCTTGATCCCAGGACCCTGAGATCATGACTTGAACCAAAATCAAGAGTTGGCTGCTTAACTGACTGAGCCACCCAGGTGCCCCTAAACCAGGAAATTCTTAACTTTGGAAACCAATTGTAAAAATGTTATTCTATAGACATTTGATATAGAAGTAAATGCAAATTTCCTCACGATCCCCATATCTCAAAGGCATCTCCTAAGAAGTCTCTAGATGATCAAAAAAACCAGTACAAAAGACAAAGAAATAATCAGTGGTCATTCTCTGCATGTCTTGTCCCATATTAGGAGGTAATGTCAGCTTTAAAAAAAAAAATCTTTTTTCATCCATATCTTACTGATAACAGGTATCAGTAAGAACAAAGTCAATTCCATAGTCTTTGGTTCTCAACCAGAATGTGTTAAGGAATGGGAGACATCTCAACTTCTGGAAGAATAACAGCAAAAAAAAAAAAAAAAGTAATTTTATGCCTAGCACATTGAATTGATTGAAAATACCTGCTAAAATAACTTCTTCACACAAGTGTGATAGTGGGACAATCATGTGTATATATGAAAGCTGTAGGGAGATAGGATTTTAAAAGAAATGAAACTAATTTCACTCTGCTTTTAATCACCAAGAAACTATTTCACAAAAGGATTACAGAGTGTCAATTAGTCATCACCATTAATGGCAAGTAGTTCAACTCTCCCTTCCCTTTAAGCATATTTCCCTCCTTGATGTGAAAGGAAAGCCTTTCTGAAGTGACAGTCCTCAGGCCGGACTCTCTCAAGGGAATGACTGGGCTCCTGCAGTGGACAACTTAGTTTCAGATAGCTGCTGAGGGCTGTGGTTTGCAGAGGAGGGCAGGACAGACAAGGAGTAAAGACACTACTGCGAGCCCCACAGCTGGCTGCCCTCCTGCTCACCTGCTCTGATTCATGTTGCCATTGAATGGAAACTCTAAAAAGAAGCTGAACATGGGACTCCTCCACTTAGGTGCAACCCTTTAACATCCTCTTTTCTACAGGGAGCCTAGCTCCCCTTTATCTGAACCTGAGTATTGGCACCGAATTTATTGTTTTCCAAATTGAGTTTAATGCACATAATATACTTTCAAGATTCACTGTACTCACTTACTGAATAAATATGTATTTAATGTCTTTTTTACGCCAACATAAAAAAATTGCTGTTAAAATACAACATTTATGAATCATGTAGCAAAATATCTCTTTAATCATCAAAGAAAGAATGAAAAAAAATTGTCTGAAATAAGTGAAACTGTAGGGCTTCACGGTAGGTACTCCATAGGGGTGCACCCATATTCCAGGACATACTCGAGCTTCCCACACAAAAACTTCTTTCACTAAAGATAAGTTCACTATCAATTATTGAATAAAGCCAATTAGATCTTCAAATTTGCACAGTTGAATGTCTGTTTTTTAACAGTTTGAACTTATATTCCTCACCTGCAGACATCCCATCTCTGAACTCTTCGTAACATATGATAATTACCTTCTTTATTGCTTAACCTAATTTCAGTTGGGATTTACTATTACTTAAAGCCAATGCCTCCTAATCAAAACACACATGGACACCCAAGCCAGGCTTCTTTATCAAAGACCATGGGTGATACAGGTCCCACAGAAATATCCACTGTGCCACATAGGTTTGGTGAACATGAGGAGAGTGAAAACCGAAGCATGTCCTAGGACATCCCATCTCAAGGGAAGAAAAGTGGGCAAGAACAAGTTTCCTTCAAGGATGAGTAGGGATGATTCTGGATGCAGTCCGATGGTTTCATTTTGATTGTCCTCTAATCTACTGTGCAGAAAGTTGTATCTGAATTCTAGGGCAAGTGCACTACAAAAAGAAGTGAAAAATAGTGACAACTACTTCACTAAATCTCCATGACATACTTTGAGAGATACTAGGAGCTTTGGTACCATGACCTGGCTGTATCAGGAGACAGGACTGAAGTTTCCTGGGAAGGAGGAGTGGTCTCTGAATCTTGAGTACTAAGCTGGCATTAAGTCTCCTTGTTTGGAGCCAAGGACAATAAATGGTCGGATCTTAAATGCCAACTCAGACTGATTCCAATGAACTGTGGTTAGAAGGACTCAGGCATGAGAGAATGTCATGATCAATGAGCAATGTCTGTCATGGAAGTAGCTGGGGAATGGCTGCACACATGCCACACACACACCCTCCTGAATCCCTCTGAGATGAAACTCAGCCAACTGTTCCTTGCATCACAGTGAGATGTGCTTCTTTCAACATCCTGTGTTATGCATTCAAAAATCTTGTATTTATTTTTTTATCTCCTCTTAAGCAAGGGTATACTTATAAAAGTGCACTGTCTCCAGCCAATCCAGTCCTTGTTGAACAATCCACCAAACCCAAGAGCCATGCTCATCACATTTATTGTCCCTTATGCTTCAGACCACTTAACAATCCTCAACTATTGCTATTTCTTGAAAAGCAACAGCACTCCACCTAGTGAATTTCACTTCAGAATCTTAGTACTATTGTTGTTTTTAGGATTATTCTTGTCTTCCTGCTTCGTGCTAAAGATTTTAACCATGCATAGATTTGACATGCTTCAGAACTTCTTTTGTTCTTTCAGGGAGCTTTTGGAGAGGGTCCAACTTCATAATGTCCCTGGGAAGCAAGGCCATGCAGAATCCTTTGAATTTACTTCCACAAATATTTCTTGAGTACCTACTTTGTACCAGGGGCCATGGCAGGTACAGAGATGAATAAAGAAGAAAGAGAAAGTATCATTTGTTGAGATCCTGCTGTGCTATGCAATGTGCCAATACCTTGTTGGGGATGTTGAAGTGTTTCAGCTCTTTTCACTTCCATAACAACCTCCCAAAGCATCATTATCACAAACACGGCCAAAGAAACTGAGGCTTAGGGAGGTTACATGACTTGCAGACTCACTCAGCTGATGATTACTGGAGCTGAGATTTGAATCCTGTCTGTCTGACTCAAAGCCCATGGTGTTTCAATGTACCATGACATAAGACCAGATTAGAAGTATGGTTCATAGGAAAGTGGGAGGAGGGGTTGTGGGAAATTTGGAGTCAGAGTACTTCCTAGCAAGCTGTGTGAAAGTGGGCCAGTTATTAACCACTCTTAGCCTCAGCAGCCCAGTCAACACGGGCTAATACCTACCTCACAGGGTTGTTGCAAGGATTAAAGATGATATGTGTAAAGCACTTTGTGCCTGGCAGTCTATAAAGAATAGCTATTGTTATTCACATCCATGTAAATTACCATTTCTCAAAAAGGCAGGAGCCATTTTCCAACACACTGAATTCTCAGAGCTTAGGTTGGGTCCAAATTATGAAATCTAGGATCAAAGTTAACAAGATTTTGTTATATGGCTTTGAGAAAGTATACGGTTGTCTCAAGAATCTCAGGAGAGTCTGCAAGAAGAGAAAATCCCAAGTCGGAGGCAAGTTTGAAGACTTGCTTTCCTCCTCCCAAGTCCTCCTTGGCCAGGAATGACAAGAGGACTCACCACTGTTGAGCCTGCTCGTGATTTTGCATGAAAAGTGATAAGCAATAGAGCCACCAGGTCTGGCTCCCTGGAGTCGCCACAGCATCTGCGCAGTGAGAGAAAGGCCATTGTCTAAACCACCCGGAATCCCACAGCCCAACTTTACAGAAAGGCACAAATGCACACCAGATCAGGCTTTCAACAGTCTCTGCAGGGGAGCTGACTTTGTTTGTTAATGCCAGGACAAATGTGTCCTTGAATGAGGGAATTGACAGGACACCTGTCTCTACATTGAAACCTGATCGAAAGCAAGTCCACCCCATTCTATTCTCTCAGGAGTCCCCACAGCTTCTAAGCTGCTTAGTCCTTTGTGATTTAGTAATTTCTATGGCAGGAAGACTCCATCCTTGTTTCTTCTAGAGATAATCCATCCATGGTGCAGCATGAACCCTCAAAGAACGGGCTGCCTTCCCAAGTAACGAAGGATCGTTGCCTGAGAAGGACTTGAGAGAAATTGAAGACGCATCCCCATGACACCCCAAGCACCCCCCCCCAATAAAATTGTTTTCTTATCTCCTGTCACCGATGCTGCAAATTCTACTTTGGAGGCAGTGGCATAGGCAGGCAGCACTTCCCAAACTTTTTCAGCAAAGAACCCCTTAAAAATAGAGTAATGGTGGGGGTAGCTGCACAACACTGTGAATATACCATAAACTACAGAACTGTGCATTTTAAAGTGATCACGTTTATGTTATATAAATTAAATTTCCATAATAATAAAAAACACATTAAAACAAAAGCAAGGGAAACAACCTTGGGAAACTTGTCCCTGGGAGGCCTGAAGGGCCTGGACTCAAGTGCATGGCTCTAAGTAGGGACTCTCTCGTGCTTGTTGCCTTCCACGCCGCAGAATACCTCTGCTTGCTGGGGCTTTTGAAGGGGGTTAAAAAACAAAATCCGACCAAGTAAGTTTGTAATCTAATTGGTTTTATTAAGCAATTCATGAATCGGGCAGCATCCCATCTGGCAAGTAGAGAAATGCTCCTAGGAGCTGTACAAAATGGAAGGTTTTTATAGGGAGGAGGGTGGGGCAAGAAGTTATTAGCAAAAGAAAAGAAAGGATTGTTTTAGGCCAGACCTTTTTTTGGGAGGGGTGGTTTGGGGTTGGGCGGGGGGGGGGGGGGGGGGGGGGGGGGGGGGGGGTTAGAACTACAGGGTTTTTATCATATAGATTATCTCACTAGGGCTGATCAGGACATTTCAGGTTGACTTTTAATAGGTCACAGTCCTTGGGGCACCTAGGTGGCTCAGTCGGTTAAGTGTCTGACTCTTGATTTCAGCTCATATCATGATCTCAGGGTCATGATCTCAGGGTCATGAGATCTAGCCCTGTGTCAGGCTCTGCGCTGGCAGTGGAGTAGGCTTAAGATTCTCTCTCTCCCTCTCCCTCTGCCCCTCCCCCACAACCCCACTCCAACTCTCTCATGTGCTAAATAAATAAATAAATAAATAAATGTATGTATGTCACATTCCTGGGATAGGTCAAAACTGTAACTAAGTCTTGGTTTGCTATTGTGGCGGGCAAATGATTTCAATTTGGGCTTGTTTTTTATCTTTTTAATCAGGGTTAAAGTTATTTACCAGTTAAAATGCTCAACCTTTAGCCCCTCATTTTCAAATAAAATTGAAACCCCAGGAAGATGTACCTTAGTTTCCTGGAGGTTCAGAACCTTGTGGCAGCACCACTCACTTATGGGCTAGAGAAGCATGTGAGGAGAACCAGACTTACCAGGATGTGATCCCAGGATGTGATCCCAAGGTATGATCCCAGGGTATGGATCTCAGGGTGTGGACCCAGGACATGATCCTAGGGTGTGGATCCTAGGAGGTGGATCCTAGGGTGTGATCCTAGGTTGTGGTCCCTGGGTGTGATCCCAGGATATGATCCCAGGTGTGGATTCTAGTGTGTGATCCCAAGGTATGATCCCAGGGTATGACCCCAGGGTGTAGATCCCAGGGTGTGATTTCAGGATGTGATCCCAGGGTGTGGATGCCCTGGTGTGATACCATAGCATTGTCAGGGAGGAAGACCTTCATCTGTCCTATGCTCCTTCTAGCTGGACTTAGAATCAAATTGACATGAGACATATTGGCAGCAGAAAGTCAAATTTAATAGCACACATATGGAAAAATCCACACAGACATGAAATTCTCGAGACAATGAGAGAACATGAAGCTTATATGAGCTAAGGAGAGGCCTAAGGACACAAAGGGGAAAAAACTCATTAGCAAGAAGGTGAAAGAAGATGTTTGGAAAAAACAGGATTGTTCTATCATGTAGATGAGTTCCTTCTGTAAAAAAGGTCTCGGTCAATACTTCTCTTCCAGTAGCAGGCTCTCCTTCCAATGTATTAAGTTTAGTCAGTTATGAGGGAGGCAGAGCGCATTTCTGGCATCTGCTGGGTTTTTATTACTTTTAACTCAAAATAATCTTTATGCCAAAGTAGCACATTTTGGGATATCTCATCCTGCACCCCTTCAGTATAATCCCAAGGTGTGAGTCCCAAGGTGTGGCATCAGTATGGGATCCTAGGGTGTGGATTCAGTGTTGCGACCCCAGGGGGTGATCCCAGTGTGTGGACCCCAGGCTGTAAGTGCCAGGGTGGGAATCCTTGCTGTGGGACCCTGGTACGTTCTGGTCCCTGAGAACATCCATTTCCTCCTCTGTTAAATCAGGAATCTAGTACCTACTATAACATGAAAAACACCCAAACAAAAATACGTTTTATGTCACAGGAATAATTGGCAAAAAACAAAACAACAACTATAGCAGCCCCCAAAACACCACATATACAGACTTCACACTCACTAGAGGGTATCTTTAGATTTGAAAAAGCTTATCCAAGGCAGGAGAACTGAGGTAAGGAAAGAACAAACAAACAAACAAAAAAGAACAAACATATAATGAAAGATTTCCAAGTGAAGCAAGAAAGAAAAGTTCCTCCACCCAGTCATAGAGACCCATTAAGGCCAAAGTTAAGACAGACTTCTGCAGATGGAAGAAATGTCTTTTCTTCGTTATGGGTTCAGACTGTAGGGTCAAGAACAAAATGTCTTCAGAACAGTACTTACTTTAATGGATCAACTGGTAAAAGAGGTGATCATATCAAAACAGAAGACTGAACTTGAAGGACTCCCACCCATCATACCCATCAAGCCTGAGCTCACCACACACAGCCTCACTTCCTGGGCCCAGTGTGCAGGGGCTAGGGCTCTCATCTGCCTCTCCGAATGGCAGTGTGGTCATCTAATGAGAAGGGCAGGAGCAGTTACATCACTTGGACACAGGCAGGCAAGCAGCCCAGGCCTGAAGGGGCTCTACTCTTTTACATGTCTTCCTTGGAATTTTCAGTCCCCCCCAGGGCCCAGACGGCTGGGGCAGCAGTGCCATCTGAAAGGGCTCCTCAAGCCCAGACGAGGGTGCAGAGAACTCAGTCCCTGTTTCTCCCCTTCTCAGTGCTCACTGACTCTCTGCCCTGAATGAGGGGTCAATCAGACGTCCAAAGGAGCTCTGGGACTTGTGGCAGCCAGGCAGTCACAAGCTCTTACTCGTTGGTGCAGTGTTCTCCCTGTGGGAGCATGCAAAATTGGGCTCCGAAAATGCTACCAACATGTTAATTTGGGGTGACACATTTTTCACAGAGGAAGTTCAGGGTTCTGAGCTACCAAAAGTCCATTGCCACATGAACGGGCCCAGGTGTCAACCCTTCCATGTTCTAGCTCTGCGCTGCCACAGGCTGACAACTTCAGAGAGCAGCGACTGTCATTTATCCTGTGTGTCCCTCACTGCTGGTACCCAGGACAGTCCTCCAAGTGCTCACAGGCTCCATGCCCTGTGTCCGGGAGTCCTCTGGGGGTGGTCCCTCCTGTACCCTCTGAGGTGTTTCAAGACCGTTGCTCAGCAACACAAATGGGCTCTTCCAGTTGATGTCCTCCCTTACCTCCAGTTGATGTGGTGACATCCTGCTCTCCTGGGTCAGTCTTACACCGTGGTAGAGAACACAGGGACATGCCTTACATAACGGACACACCTTGCTCCTCTCCCTCCACCCACGGGCCCCTTGCCTATCCTCACTGCAGGCAGCTGTCTGTGGAAAGTAAGGATATGGTCAACATTGAAAGGGATCACATTCTAGAAAGGCAGTGATTAAGGTCTAACAACTTCAAGAGAAGACATGGTCAGAAGATGTGTTATTCTACATTTGTGTTATAAAATTCTAAATAGTAAATTTAATAAGACCAGAAAATTACCATTCTGATTTTCCTGTATACACTGGGCAAGATTTATATTTGTGCTCATCAACAATGAAGCACTGCAACGACATTTGAGACAGTCATTGGAAGGCAGTATTCACAGGTGGCATGATTGTAAGTAATGATGGCACCAGCATTACATAACAGGTATCAGGGAATTGCAGAGACCAGTAGATCTGTATTGTTTGAATACACACAGCCACAGCTTTGGGAGTAATAACAGTGTTGCTACATTTCCTCATGGTGAGGGATATGAAGTTAGCCAGGAACGGTGCATTTGACAAGAAAGAACAGGAAGAGATGGTGCCAGGACACTACCAAGGGTCTTCACACACATTGACTGGACAAGAAACAAATCCGTAAGTACCTCTTCTCCACCGATTTGTCTATGCTGCCCTCGATAAATCACTATATCACACATGAGACCCTGAGTTTTGTAATTCTTTGTTTTAATCAAATTGTTTATACAGATAGCCCCATGAAAAATATTTGCCCAAGGCCATGAACCCCCTGGAGGTTGCCCAGTCAGGGATGTGTCATCACTGGTGATGAGTGGAGGTTTTTGTCCCCTTCAAATACTATTAGCCCCCCAAAAGCCTCCCCAAATATAATAAAAATAAATTGTAAAATAGAAAACGGAGCAAAATTAAAGGTTTGAACACTTTAGGCTAATGTCAGGAGGAAATGAAATTAAGTAAGTAAGTAATTAAGTAATTAAGAACAGTAGTTTCTAAAGCCAATTACCCTGGGCTCAAACCCCACCTCTATCATTTATAGTCATGTGATCTTGAACCTATCTGAACCTCAGTGCTCTGCTCTGTAAAATGGGGGAATACTAGTTCCTCTCACTGACATGCTATTTGTATAAGTACCTCTCATTGACATACTATTTGTACAGTAAATGCTCAATCAGTGTAAACTACTACTATTTGTTTGTAGAGGGAATAGGCCAACCATATACAGAAAAAAAATCCCAGATCTGCTTCTAGAAAATCCAGTTAATTATCTCATTTATCTTTATATTTAGCATACTTCCATTTTTAGAAATGTTTTTAAAAGGATATGAGTCTTCCAACTGAAAATCACCCTGTATCCCAGTAAGGATAGACAAAAACAAACCAATCCATACCTACAAACACTGTGATTTTTACAAAACTGCAGAGATTAAAAGAACAACTTAAACTTAAATCAAGAAAAAGACAGATTGACTACAAAGCAACAGCATTTGGAGTGATGACAGACTTTTCCAGAACACAGTGGAATCGTGTCTTTAATGTAATGACGGAAAGCAATTATCATCCTAGTATTCTATACCTAAATAGTCTATCTTTTAAGAATGAGAGTGAAATCTTTTTATTTTCCATTTTCACTTACTCTAATGGCAACAGCATAAAAGCATAGTGCATCCCTAAACCCATGCAACTTCAGGACAGGTCTTCTCGTGCCTTATCGCCCCATCAGACTGTCACCCCTAACCCCCGTCATTATGGAAACTGGCGGCCCCCTATATGACTAAAGAATGTATTGAGAATGCCTGAATCCATACTCTGGAATGAGGAAAACATATAAGTTTATGGGCGATTAAATCCAAGTATATTTGCCACCTAGGCCCTAGCTGCTGATGAGTAAAAATTCTGTGATCATTTACATAGAGTCACATTCCAATATTGGGGCTCCAAGCTCCTCTACCTTTGACCAATAGGAAATTCCATCTTTTGCCACAGTACCCTCCCTAACCTTTTCAGATCTCTCAGAATTCACATGTGAAACACAGATGTACTTCGATCTGTTTATCTGGGGGTCTTAAGTAGGGTCATGCTCCTTTGTGGAGTGCCCAGGAGACTCCACATAAAAACTGAACCTCTACCTGCACCCTCCCTCAGCTTCCCCCTCCCTGTGCCCTGCCGCCCCACTTGTCCCACAGATGCACTTCATCCCCTCCTCTATGGAGTCCAGACTACCATTTTCTGACTTCCTCCGGGCCACCCTGAAATGACTGTCTCGCCATAGCAGAACTAACTGCTTCTCTGCCCAGAATGGGCCTCCTTCCCCTCCTGAGACCCAGTTCTCTCCCACAGCCATGTGGGCCCCTAGTGATACAGCCCTGAACCCGTAATCCCTAAAGGGCTTTTCAAAAGTCATTTTGTTTCTGCCATACATTAACCACAAAAGAACTAATTCTAAAGAAAAAAAAAAAAGACAATTATGTGAAAAACAGCTAGAACCATGAAATAGAGGCTGATTATAAATATAGGCTTGAGGCATTATGAAATGAGGCAGCTCTAAATTTTCAAAGAACAAAGAGAAAGCAAGAGGATTTTTTAAATATCAAAAGGACTTTCAGGTTATAATTAGTAAATTGACTAACCTTTTTAAAGGTAAAAGAGAATTTCTAAAGCCTAAGGCTTTTGTGGGATTCTAGAATACCATACGTCTAGGAGATGGCCTCTGCCAACCTCCTCGCTCTCCAGGTGAGAAGTCAAAAGGTTACATGACTTTCCCAAGGCCACCAAACCTGTTTGCGGCTGCCAGGATTCGAATCAGGGCTCCGGGCTCCCTTCTTCAGGTTCTTTGCACTCAGTCTACAAGAGAAGCTGCGTTCCCAAATGGGCAACAACCCCCAGAATTACATGAACAGATGCATGGTGGTGGTGGTTGTGGATGGAAGTGGTCGTTGTGGAGGTGGTGGTGGTGCAGGAGCCAGTGGTGCTGGTGGTATAGATCTGTGCTTATGGGACAGTTCAAGAGCAACTCAAGGGCATGTCAGCCAAAGCTGAGATTCAGTTATAATGGGGTACATCTAAGAAATTGATGGACCAAGGAACAGGAAACAGCAGGTATAGACAAATCAATTAGATGTATCTATAAACAAAATGAGAGAAATAGTACAGCAGCTGAGGAAGCAACAAGATCAGAAGGATTTCTCAGTGCGGGATTGCCATGCATGTTGGCTATTCCCAGGATGGGGAACACCTCCTAACAGTGAGACTCCTTGAGAGCACTGCTGATTCCTCTTTCTACGCAAGACTCTCAGGTAGGCCTTGCCAACACCAAGGTAAGCAGGAAAGCAAAACAAGTCCTTGTTCTCTATCCTATCTTTAAAGGTTTTGCTTTTTGGTTTTGGCTTTTTTTAATCACAGGGTTGTTGCCTGGCTGAATGAGACAGTTTGCGAAGTCCTGCCCACCTGTCCCAGAGAGGTGGTGTGGGCTGGAAGAACCCTGGTTATCTCTTGTAGAGAAGTCCCCAAAATTTAGTCTGTGTGTAGCCATGGCTTTGTGGCCCACAGCGCCACCGTGTGGTAGGCACCAGTTGGCTGATCCTGCACAAAATATAACTGAAGCTTTGAGCCAACATATCACTTTGGGTCAGGGAACACAAAGCACTTTTTTTGTGTGGCTACTCTGCTGAATCAATGCAGAGAAAAGGCTGTTGAGCCTTAGGGAGGCTAAGAGACCTTAGTGACCAGGTCTCAGGCTCGAGTTCTCACTGATCTCCTCTATAAGGTCAGCTGTGGTCAGAATCGTGGAATCAGTGAGCAATAGGTGGCTCTCTGTTCCTTGAGACCAACCCATGTGATCCAGTCCGCTGATGGACTCTGTGGAGTATGAAATGCAGCTTCAGCTTCTACAAGAGCCTACCAATGACCAGCTATTGGCAGTGACAGGACAATTCAGATCATTATCTCGCCCTGGATTGGGTCCTTCTACCCACCACCCTCTCACCTTTATTTTAGGTCCCCTGTGCCCCTTGGAAATATTTTCTCTCTGGTTCCTTGCTTAGGTTACTTCCACTGTCTTCTTTTTTGTTGTTGTTTTTTGGTTTTTTGTTTGTTTGTTTGTTTGTTTAAAGATTTTATTTATTTATCTGACAGAGAGAGAGAGAACAAGTAGGCAGAGAGACAGGCAGAGGGAGAGGGAGAAGCAGGCTCCCCACTGAGCAGGGAGCCAGATGCAGGGCTCGATCCCAGGACTCTGGGATCATGACCTGAGCTGAAGGCAGCCGCTTAACCGGCTGAGCCACCCAGGCGCCCCTTCCACTGTCTTCTTTTGTCATTAGGTAGAACAATGTATAAAGATACTCATGGCACAGGAACGGACTTGGAACTGGCCCAGCTCAGCATATCAGATGGCAAGTGTCTGCTCCCTGCACATTCAAGTGATCCAAGGGTCAGCAACGCATCTTCCTCCCTATAGAACTTAGCATGTGTTAGTCCCTAGCAGCTCTATTTTGGGCCTGTTATTCTAAAGGTGGAGCCTGCAGCATTATCTCCAGCAGGAAGACAGGCTTGTAGTCATTTGTAACAGGCAAGAAAACAGACATAGAGCAGGCCATGCAGGTATACGGTGATTCCTTCCAGTCCTTTCCTCCTAAATCTAGAAAGGACTTGATGGATCTTTATAACTCCCCTCAGAAACTGGCAGCAGGCGTGGGGGGCAAAGGGAAGAGAAAAAAGTACAGAATCCCACTTGAGGTTCTGTCAACTTTAGAGGTTGCTTTATTTGAATTCCCTATAAACTTAGAGTTTGATTATAGTATGTAAATCAACTTAGGTTATTTCACGTTAGACTTTCCAAAGCTGAAAATGGTCTTAATCTTCATCTCAGTTATATACTACTACCAAGTTCCAGCCATGAGCCCAAAGCATCTTCTACTCCCTAAATTGTAGGTTTATATTTTTAGTTGGTTTCAGGTTGTAACCATAAACTTATTACTGACTTCCAATCAATATCATCCCAATGTGTCTAAGTTAAACTCTTCTTTTTTTTTTTTTTAAGTAAACTCTAAGCCCATTTTTTTAGGTAAGCTCTATGGGCTCAAACTCATGACCCTGAGATCAAGAATCACATGCTCTTCTGACTGAGCCAGCCAGGTGCCTCCAAGTTAAACACATTTTTGAAGTTACTTCAGAAGATACAACTAATTAAGCGCCTGGGCATCTCAGTCAGTTAAGCGTCCAACTCTTGATTTCAACTGAGGTCTTGATCTCAGGGTTGTGAGGAATGGGACAGTCTACCTAGAAGTATTCAAAAGATACCCCCAATAAAGCCCAAATAGTTTCTGTGGTATACAACAAAAAGGAAAAGTTAATCACATCAACAGGAAAAAAAAATACTAAGAATAAGTATTATCAGGCAATTTGTACAAGGAGAAATATAAATAATTGACATGAAAATGAAAAAGGGAATCCTAAGAGAAGAACACAAAAAAAATGTCAATTTTTTAAAAGTGAACTTTCATTTTTCACTCATCACATTGTCACATCACAACATTTAAAGATGAATGATACCCCCTGGTGGCAAGGGAACACAAAAATGAGCCAGCACTGCAAGCATTAAGCTAAATTGGTTCAGGTTTTCTGGACAGCATTTGGCCACCGGTAACAAAAATCCCCAAAGGTACATGGTTAGGAGCCAGCCAGCCCAGGGCAGATCCCGGTTGTACTACTTGCTGGCGCCAGGACTTGAAGCAAGTTTCTATTGAGAACTGCTCTATGTCTCAGTGACTAGTCGTACAATGACTGTAACAGTTGCACTTTTCACTGCTGTGAGGCTCAACCAGTGAATATTCATGAGCACCTTGGACCAGTGCCTGGCACATAATATGGCTTTCATTATTATGTTGGTCCAGCAACCTCACTTCTAAGTATTTATCCTAAGGAAATCTTAATTAAGTGCACAAAGATGTATTTATGCATTTGTTTATCACTTCATGATTTAGCAAAGGCCAAAAGTGGAAATGGCTGGTTAAATAAATTTTTGCAATCTTTACCTTATAATACTATGGGCCCATTAAATATAATTATGTTGATATATATGTACTGATGTGAGCACATTTATATTCTGTTTTGGAGAAGGGAAATCAAGCTACAGAAGAATAAATATAGTGGAACCCTAGGAAGGAGACATATGTGTTTTTTTAATCAGAGCATGTATAGCTAGATATTAACGGTGGTTGACTCTGGATTTGGGGGTTACTCAAATTTATTTTTCTTTTTTGATTATATGTGTCTTCTAATTTTTCTACATCAATCTCATTGTTGGTATAATTTTTAAATAATTTAATATGTTACATATTATGATGGTTAATCTCAGTCAATTTGAGCTAAGGGATGCTCAAATAGCTGGTAAAACATTCTTTGTGGATGTGTCTCTCAGGATGTTTCTGAGGGCAAAGGGAGTGAAGAAGATCCATCCTCCCCAATGTGGGTGGGCATCATCCAATCCATTGGGGACCAGAATAGAACCAAAAGGCAGAAGAAGGATGAGTTAGCTCTCTCTCCTTGAGCTGAGACATTTGTCTTCTCCTGCCCTCAGACATCGGAGCTTCTGCTTTTGGGACCTTTGGACACCAGGAGCTTTCCTTGTTCTCCAGCCTGTAGATGGCAGATCCTGGGACTTCTCTGCCTCCATAACCATATCAGCTAATTCCTACCATAAATCCCCTCTTTATACCTATATCCATACCTATATCCTGCTGCTCTGTTTCTCTGGAGAACCCTGATTAATACACGTATGTTCCAAAGTTCTTAAAATTTTGCCATTCTAAAATGTATTTGAAAGTGGGAAGGGATAAGCAGCATAGAAATATAAAACTAATGTTAGTCTCCAAAGTAGATAGAAAAACATTCAGAAACATATAACTTCATAGTGAACATTCAGGTACAGAGTCATTCTCGTTGGTAATTATCACGTGTGTGTGTGTGTGTGCACCTACAAACACATGTGCACACACATCTATTTCATTTGGGTTCCCCCGAGAGCAAAGCCTGAGGCAAGGATTTGGGAACAGGTTCATTTATTTCAGAGTTGCTCCCAAGAAGCGGAAGTGAGAGTGAAAAAAAATGAAACAGCAGGGAGAAAAGCCAATAAGAGGCGCACTAATAGGGAGTAACTGCTTCAAGCAACTGGGATTCGCTCCCACTGGGGACTCTCTGAGAAACTGTGGGATAAAGCTCAGAACTGTCCCACCAATGCACAGGCAGGCTGGAGCAATTGCTCAACAACTCCCCTCCCACCTGGGTTGCGGGCTGCCATGGTAGGGTCAGCTCCCCCGCACCTCGGGGCTGTACCTGCAAATAGACTGCGCAGCCTCCCACAGCATCAGAGACAACCCTGGGGCCAAAAAGCAGAGACCCCGCAGTGCACGTGCGACGTGGGGGGACTGGCATCCAACATGTTCTCAGGGATGCAGGAGACCCGGATGTGGTGGGGGGAGAGAGACCCGGGTGTGGTGGGGGGGGAGAGAGACCCGGGTGTGGTGGGGGGGGGGAGAGAGACCCGGATGTGGTGGGGGGGGAGAGAGACCCGGATGTGGTGGGGGGGGAGAGAGACCCGGATGTGGTGGGGGGGGAGAGAGACCCGGATGTGGTGGGGGGGGGAGAGAGACCCGGATGTGGTGGGGGGGGAGAGAGACCCGGATGTGGTGGGGGGGGAGAGAGACCCGGATGTGGTGGGGGGGGAGAGACCCGGATGTGGTGGGGGGGGGGAGAGACCCGGATGTGGTGGGGGGGGGGAGAGACCCGGATGTGGTGGGGGGGGGGGAGAGACCCGGATGTGGTGGGGGGGGAGAGACCCGGATGTGGTGCCACAGTCTTTTATATCTCCCTTGCCCAAACCCAGCAAATAGGAAACCAAGACTTTGTTGGGAGAATCCTGGGAGGGGAATGAACCCACCACACTTCCCACTCACTGCCCCTTCCCCTCCTCACACACTCACCGGGATCATCGCTACACAGGTCCTCGGCTGTTCAAAGGTGTGAGAAACACAAAGGGAATTTACCCCCCAGCCGGCCAGGGCTGCACCAGCCCCAAGTCCCACATCATGCCCTTCATAAGCTGTGCTCTGGCCTCACTGAACAGCCTGGTACCACGGTCCGCCAAGCCTCCCCCCTCGCCCCACCCCCAGATACCCTTTGCCCTCTGCAGTGCCTTTCCTCCCTCTTCCCTTGGTTCCAATCCCACCAGAACTTCTGGGCCTCGCAAGGTGTCAGGACCCAGAGGTCAAAAGAAGCCTGGACGGAGGGCTGGGGAGGGCAAGAGACCCCAGGTGTGGGGGGGAGAGATGGAGCAAGATGGGGGGTGAGCTGAGTTCCTAATGGCTGAGGCTGGGTGTTGGGGACGTGCATTTATCACACTATTCCTGAAACCTGTGACCAGAGGGGACCCATTGCAGCAGCAGACTAGTAAGTACAGCGGCAACTTCTTACCTGCCCTCTTTCAGTTTGCCTTTCCATTTCCCTGACTCTCCTCCCGGAAGAGGGCTTTGAGGCTTGCCCTCCTGTCTCCCGGTTAAGCCCTGTCCTTGCTGCATCCTCGAAGTCTCAGTCATTGTCTTTGGTGCAAACAAACGGGCAGATGGACCTGGGTTCCTCTGTGTGTGAAGCTTGGAGGCCCAAGGCTGGGCCTCCTTTCAGGCAAGAAACTGCTGTTCGACTCTGAGGAATAAAGTAGGCTGACAGGGTGGGGGCACTAGAGCCCGGGCCTTTCTCCCCAACAGGGGGACTCTGCGCTCCACAGCCCCCACTGGGCTGACAGAGATGTCAGCCCTGCCAGGCAATCCGGGGGCTCCCTCTCCGCTCCCAGTGGTGGGACCTGCACCGCTCTCTGAGGGCTCTCCCTGCCGATCCTGCTTCCTCCGCCTTCAGCCCAACAAACCTCTGGCACTCCTAACTCCATCTTGGCAACTGCATCCCAGTGGACCTCACCTGACACAACAGAGGTGCACTCGCTTCACCCCACTGTGCCCCTGCTGACGCTCCAAAAATAATGAATACACACGAGCTACAACCATTGTGCTGTATTTAAATATTCACATATAATAAATTAAGCTTTTCACATGAAAAAAATACAGTGGTTGCATATATAACCTAATTTTGGAGATGATATCAAAAATTAAATTTGTGGTCCTTTGAGCACGAGGCCCCAGCTAGGTGGCTCTCCCTCCCTCCTGCCCCTGAGCAAGCACAACCAGACATCAGCTCTGAGACTCTCTCCGGATCACCCCGGACTGCACTGGGTGGCCCATGCTATGCTCCCATAGCACCCTAATCTCTGTCACTAGATTACTACCCTGTACTTCTGCCCCTGTCACCTCTGCCAGCACCCAGATTCGGCAAGGAGAGGAGGACCTGGCGCAGAGCAAGCACTCAGTAAATGACTCTGGAGAATCACTGAATGGCTGACTGAGGCATGTGTCCCCAAAAGGACACCATGCAAGGTAAAGACTCATCTACACACTGTTCCTACAGATTTACAAAATGCCAGTGAATAAAGATCGAGGGGCTCCTTCAGGCTGGAGTGAACGTGGAGGTGGAAAAGGAAACTGCTCATTATAACCCTTTCTCAAGCCATGGGACCCAGGAGCACCCAGCCAGGCACCCCTGGCACTCTGGAGCAGGACCCCTCACAGGCAGAAGAAATTATATCCACCTTCTGCTCTGCTTCTCTCCAAAGGAGAAGATCTCTTGGTTACTGGCCAAGACAAGAGGCCCAGCAGCCTCATCTGTTCGGGGAGCCCTGGGCTGGCCTCAGCCAGGCTCTGGGGCAGGATCACCAACCAGTGACCCTGGATCGGCCAGGGCTCCACGGACTGGTGCCAAACTTCTCCGGCGGCTTTGAGCGAGACAGAGGCTTCGGTTTTTCTCTCTGGCCCAGGTCCTGGGGGAGATCCTCCAAGGAAGAGATCTCCAAGTCACTCTCATCATCAGAAAGCTGCAGGGAGGGAAGGGGGAGAAGAAGATACATTCTGACAAGGGAGGATGAAAATGCAGGACAGACATGGGGGAGAAATGCAGGTTTGGAAGCAGGAGGGACACACTCCTTCTCCTGTTTTTTCCCGTTTCCCTGTCTTTGAAGACCTGATTCAGAAACCCAGGGTCAGAGTGATTTTAAATGCTCCTGAAATCCCAAAGGCCAAACCAAGGCAAGCTCTTTGAAAAGGCTTACAGCAAATCAGGTTGCTCTTGTAATTTAAACTTTGTCCAGATTTTTTATTTCTCCACACTGATGGAGCTGGAGTCAGCCGTTAGGAACTGGAGTCAAAGGCCAGAGCGTTGACTTTTCTGCATTCCTGAGCTGAATGCAGCCCGGGCTAACGAGCACCTCCCGCCCCCCCCAGACAGCTTCTCCGGGGCCTGGTAAACACCCTGACTCGAGGAGTGGCAGAGGAGCTCCAGAGCACCAGGGACTCTCAGCCTGGAAAGTGGCTGGGCTGCAGCCAACGGGAGAGCCCAGAGCCAAGGGCCCAGGCAAGCCCTGCACCACAGTCCCCACTCCAGAGCTCTGTGCCCTCCTGGCACTGAGGGCCATCTGGGCTTTGATAGGAACATCCTATACATTTTCTCCCAGAGTGCAAGGCCGAGCAGCCAGAACCACCCCAGGGCCCAGGGCAGCAGGCTCCAAGCAGTGCCTCAACCTGCTTCTGGGATACTGGCACGCTTTCCCAATATAGGAGAAGGGACAAACACTTTTTTAATCATTTGGACTCACTACTCACAAACACACACAGGCTGCATAAGAAACCGAACACATTATGTAATAAGAGTATGTTCTCGTAAGAACCCAAAAGTGCCCACTATTCCTGGTCATCCCAGGAGGCGCCTTTTCAACTGAGAAAGGTGAGACACGCATGTGAAGTAACGAGAGCTCCGAACGTTTCTGCCTAAGCAAGTAACGGGCACGCGGGAGTTGTGCCCTGGCCGGAGGCAGTGGGGAGGGGGTCCTACTGGTAATGGTCGCCGAGGCTGAGTCTCGGAGCTCTAAGTCTGATGGCAGCTAGGGCCTCAGAGAGGCAAGGCCACCAAGACATTCTTAGCGATGAGGAGTGCCCTGAATATTTAGAACAAAGGTATCTAAATATTCCCATTATATGCTGTCGCCTAGTCTGAGGTGCTGTGGGATGCCACTCCAACACCCCACCCTCAGGTGCACACAGCCTGGAGTTGGGGTCTGGGGCGGAGTGAAGGAAGGGGACGGGGCCCATGGTGGGCTGAAGCGGAGCCAGAAGAGGGTAGCTACTGCAAGCAGCCAGGCACAGAACCAGGTCCAGGCTCCGTCAGAGGCGGGAAATGGGAGCATGAGTGACCAGGAGAAAACGACCTACTGAGCAGCTGCTTGTATAATGAGCCAAAAGGCTTTTTAACATCAACGAGGATACAAACAAGAAGTGGCCATCCGTCCCCCTGTGCAGGGGCAGAAGAGACAGTGAGGTCACCCACAGTATCCCACTAGGGCCAAGGCTGACACTCACTAGACCCCACCTCAGGGCCCCAACGCCTGGAGTTGGCTCCACTGGAAATGGCGGCGCAACCTCCAAGAGTCCTACACCCTACCTGAGGCTTCCTTCCTGGCACGGCAGCCCTCTGCGGCCCAGCGCTGGGCATTAAGAACAGACTGACCCCTCCAGCAGGCTTCTTCACTGGAGTCTCTAGCTGCTTCTCAAGGTTTTTGACCAGTGACTGCACCAGTGTTCCTGGAAGGCAACCAGAGGGAAAATTCCAGAGGATGAATGCCTCATCCTTGTAGGTCATGACCAGGCTCTGGTGTGGGTAGAGGGAGTGTGGAGAAGGGTCAGGAGGAAGAAGGAAGGGCAGCCGCAAAGAAGAGGAGCAAGGACAGAGAGAAGGCCCGGGCCAGTGTGTACTGGTGAAAAGAGCCTTTGACCATCCTAAAAATATAACTTCACTTAACGACATGGCTACGGACAGAGGCTTAGGAAGCTGTTCTTCCCCCTTAATGGGAGGCAGAGGCAGAACCTCTGCTCAGTTGGTATATGAAAAGCAAGACTAACATGCAAACACGGCCTCCTTCAACATCTTCACTGAGAAGAAATATCATAAATATAAATTATCACAGAGGGACCGAGGGCCAGACAGGCTTTCTGCAAACTCCATGTAGGAAGAGGGCTAAGCAGGGACATAGACTGTCAACAGACTCCTGGTGACATGCTAAACCACGATGGATGTCCAGGCTTCAGCAACGGCCAGGAAGCAGGGAGCTAACCACCGCCTCTTAGGATTCAAATGTCTGAGGGCCTGAGCAGATGTCTGGGGTTACAACAGCCCTTGGTTCATTGATTCATTCAAGAATTGTTTGTTAAGGGGCGCCTGGGTGGCTCAGTCAGTTAAGCGTCCAACTCTTGATTTAGGCTCAGCTTGTGATCTCAGGATCATGAGATCAAGCCCTGAGTCAGGCTCCGTGCTCAGCACGGAGATTCTCTCTCCCTCTGCCCCTCCCCCTGTTCACATGGGTGCGCTCTCTCAAATAAATAAGTAAATAAATAAAATCTTAAGAAAAAAAGAATTGTTTGCTAAGGGCCACTATGTACCAGGCACCATGTTCCTCACCCCTCATTGTCTTGTCCCGATACCTCATTTTACAGCGAAGGAACCGAAACCCCTCACTCAAGCACAAGCAGGTAGCAAGTGACAGAGCCCAAACTGTATTAGAGGACCCCTGACTCCTGCTTCCAACACCTTTTCACCCTATCGCCCCACCTGGCGGCTATCAGTACCTGGTTCTGGTGGATTCTGATGGACTGGCAGGCTTAGAACGAGCGAGTGAGCTCCTCCAACCTCCAACAGTTAAGCAGTTTGATGTGACAAAACAAGGGGCAAAATAAACCTCCCTCAGATTCTTCCTTCTGATATCTCTGCGATCCCAGGAAAATATCCGATGGGAGGGAGGGTCATTCTCTCCGAGTCACAATGAGTTGCCAAATCAGAAAACCCAAAGAAAATCACAGGGTATTTCCAGAACTAGAGAAATCTGGGCTGGAGAAGGGCTGCCCCAGTGGTCCCAGATCACTCACCTGAGGAAGCCAGCCCACCTGAGCCTTTGTCAGGGGGCCGGGCACTCCCCTCTGAGCTCTCGGTGTCAGACCAGTCCCAGTCATCCTCTGGCCGGGGCCCCATCCTGGAAGGACCTTTCGGGGGCTGGAGAGATGTCCGCTGCACTGAATGTCCCTCCTCCGAGTCCTCTTCAGAACTGAACGGGGGTGTACTGTCACGGAGGGGAAGAAATGAGGCCTCTATGGACCGGAAACACTTTAAAAGCCAAACTTCCCCACCTGCAAGTATGTTTGGTTTGCCCCAAGCCGGCCCTGCTCCTTCCCTGGGCCCAGGTGACAGCCAGGAGTCATCCTGGAGCATGGCAGCCGTACCAGCAACTCTGTTAGAAGATGGGGACCGAACCCTTCCGGTGCAGCAACTAAGGCTTAAGGAAGAAACGGGGAAGGAAAGGGTAGGTTTGTCCTGGCTGGGAGCAAAGGACCCTGGTCTCTTTGTGAGGGCTTGGGAGGGACCCCACCTGAGGTTGGCTTCTGTCTGTTGACTTCTGCCCCGGGCCCTCACTTGTCCGCAGAAGCCTGCGGGAGGCCCGACGAGGGCTGCCTGAGGCTGGGAGCCACTGCCTCAGACCCAGTGGGAGTGCAGAGTCCGGGGCTCACCTCAGCCCAGGCCCTGGGGCAGCAGGGGTGCCAGAGGGTCCATGTGCTCTGGGACGTGGAGCAGGGGTGGGCACGTGAGCCAGGCCAGGGCCATGGCTGCCGCAGCTCTGAAGAGTCGTCGTGGGTGGCTCTGCCAGCTTGGATGGCAACGCCACATGCAGGGTCCTGGCCTTTGGCTGGGCCTCTTTGATGACCAGTGGGTTCTGCTGGGTTTTGACTAGAAACACAGATAGGAGTAAGTTCCAGGGCATGACCGTCTGGGCCCTCGAGCCTGAAGAAGACGTAGAGAGAGGTCCCGGCACACTGGAAATGCACAAGCCACTCTGTCACTCTACACGGTAATAGCCACAGCCAGTATAGTCCTGGCCGCCACCCCAGGTGTCACCTGCTGCTGGCCAGCCCCGGGGCTGGGACCCCCCACACTTCTACCAGAGACCAGGAGAGCCGCTGGGGTTCCAGGGTCATGTCATCGTCCCCGGAGTCCCATGGGAGTCGGCAGGTCTGAAGAGGGGCCCAGCTTGTCTGCAGCTTCACTCTCCTGGTGCAGTTTTAGGGGCCGATCACACCAAGAGCACCTACCCTCTCTACCCGCCCAGGCTGCGGCGGCGGGAGTGCCGGCAACCTTGCAGGAAGGCCCTCCTGCCACCAGAGGTCGCCACAGGACCACATGGGCCATCCTCATCCACCAGGGTCCTGAACTCTCCATGGCAGGAGTGCTAAAGGCAGGCCGGCAGACCCAGCGCCTCCCTCTTCCGATTGCATCAAGCCCCATTGCGGGGGTGGGGGGTGGGTCCAGAATCAACAATATTTTTATGGAAAGAGAAGAGAAGTGCATTGCAGGGGATCAGAGTAGGTACTGTTCCATGAAACTCTCACATGTGTGGACTGTGTTTCTTACTGTAGTTCAAGATAGAAAATGTCTGAAATACACTGCTCTCAGAGAACGTTTTTATACAGAAGAGGATCTTCTAGGAAGGGCAGACTGAAGGGAAGGGGAAGGCAGACCAACTGGCTGAGGGAAAGTAACAACAGCAGCTAGTTACTGCACACAGACAGCAAGCTAAGCCCTCTACCTACAGCACCCACCGAACCCCGAGCCCTTAGGACAGTGTCGTTCTCCCTGCTTTACAGAGGCTGCGGGAGATCCAGGGACTCAAACAGGGCCCACAATTCCATGGAAGTGCAAACCCAGGTCATCGGCCCCCCCAAATCTAGGGCTCTTGCCACTCACGGCCTTGCTTCATCCCACAGTTTTGCCCCAAAACAAAAAGAGGCACCATCGAGGCAGAGATCAGAGGTGGGCATTCACACTGCACTCATGGAACCCAGAAAACAAGCATGTGGGCGTAAAGCTGGAAAGAGAGGTCTACAAAATGCTGTGAAAACAGTGCTCATCTCACACCTCCGAGACATGCCCTGGGGAAGGCAGGGCCCCAGGACCAGAGAAGGGGAGCTAGGCAAGGGGGTGGTTCTCACTCCCGGCTTTCTGACCACAGGAACAAGGGCTGGACGGGAGGGAGCACCTGGAGGAGCAAGGTACCTTTCCTCTTTGGAAGCCTGTCCTCAGAAGATGCTTTTGTTTCTCTTCCCTGCCTCCCTGTCCCCTCTCCTCTGAGCCCACAGCCCCCCCTTCACCCCGCCCCTGTGCTTGGTCCCATCACAACTCCTAGTCCGGGCTGGCTTCCCAGCTGAGGTGGCAAGCCTTGGCACAGATGAGCCTCAGCAGATTTTAAAATTACTGTTTCCTATACCAACTAAAATCATCTCTCATACCCCCAGAGAATGTGGTCCACACTCTGGAAAATTCCTCAGCATGAAGAGTTCAGGTTGGGTCTGCCTGGACATGAGGAGATAAGAGTATCGATGTCCCTCTGGCCACATATGAGGGAAAGGAGCTGCAACATCGTCCCGCACGAACAGCTTCAGACCCCCTGAAGCCTTCCCCAGAGCCCCTAATTTCAGTAGCCCAATGGATATGAGAATCCTCCAGAAATGGGGGGCTCTCAAACCTAGGAACACAAGTTCCCTTGTTTTCTCAGTTCCTTGAGGACAGAGCCTGGAGGGTCCTCACCCACAGGCTTGAATCCTCCCCAAGAACCACTAGGCCTGTCCTTGTCACAACCCCCAGGGGCAAAGCAGGGGCTGTGACCTGGCCCAAGGAACCACGGTCCTCGCTCTGAGGATGTGTCAGCAGGCAGAACTCGCCCAGCTTCTCACGCCCTCCTGCAGCTCCTGAGCAGAGTTTTCATTTGATTCATATTTGCCTCCACCTGCAGCCCCAATGCTCTTAGGCCTTGGGCCTTGTCCCAGCACTGACATGCCCCACTTCAGAGCCAGAAACAGAGTGGGCTACTCTCTTTTGGAGCAAAGTCCAATTTGTGGTCAAAGCAAGTAAAGCAGTGCAGAGCTAAGCTTCTGAGTGGGGCAGCAGACTCAAGGCTGATCACAGACCCTAACTCTGGCTCTCCTCCAACTTCCCTGGGTGACTCTGGGGCCCACGCCTAGATTCTGGTTCCCCCAACAGAGGACTTTTGGACGCAGTCATCTGTGAGGATGCTATCAACTCACCCTTGAAAGTAATGCCCTGCTGGGGGCAAGCAGTACACCCTCCTCGTGTGCAAACCAGCTGGATCCTCCCAGTCACGGCCCCCAAGCAAGCCCTCTCACCAGCTCACCTGGAGCCTTGGTGTCTGGCTGGGACGCCGGGGCCCTGTTTCTCTGTCTCTCCTTCACTCTGCTGGTGGCTTCCTTGACAAGCTTTTCCCTTAGACTCAGAAATTCAGAAAACCTCCGTGCCTTCTGCTCCCGCTGGGCTCTCAGGAGGGACTCAAGGTGTCTGAGGGTTTGAAAGGGGATTCCCTTTGCATCCTAAAAAAAAAAAAAAACAGAAGTTCCTCTTTGGAGACAGAAGCCCCCCTTCTCCTTCCCCTAAGCCTGCCGTACCTGCTGCTGGCCTGGGAGTCACTGTGACCAGCGCCGGGTGCTCTCTGGGAGAGGATGCGGTGAGCGTCAGAGCAGGGTGGGCAGCGGCTGCACACGCTGCAGAAAGTGTGGCGGTTTAGGGTCTGGGAGCCTCGTCAAAACACACAAAGGGGCTGCGCATGACTCCATTGACACCCCAGCTTACAGGGCTCAGAGGGGACTGCCTTTCCACCACTGCCTGCATCTGAGGATGGAGACCACGGCTTCCTCCTTTTTGTACCTTGTGCACTATCATTATGCTACACACGTTGCTAACAACGTTTGAAAAATCAACTGCAAGAAACAAAAGCTAGGTAACCTGCCGAGGACCTACTAGAAGTTGCCTGGGCTTTTGGTATCCACCCAGAGCCCGTGAGGATTCATTCAAGGTTAGAAAGAAATGTTTTAATCAAGTCTGATCACAGGGCCATAGTTAGATGGAACAGTAGTTGAAAATGGCCAAAGATTAGCGTGCCTTTAATGAAAAAACGCACGCTCTGGTTGAACACGGGCATGGGGGAACAACGGCATTCAACTACTATTTGTACCAGACGTAGCTTTCAGTGCCTTCTTCACCCACAGCCACCCGCTGATTGGCGTGGCCACGTGGGCCACTGATGATGGACATTCACCCAGGGGACCCTTCCAGAGGGCAGACTGAGCCAATTAAATTCCCTGTCACAATTGGACACAGAAGGGGCGCCTGGGTGGCTCAGTCGGTTAAGCGTCTGCCTTCAGCTCAGGTCATGATCCCAGGGTCCTGGGATCGAGCCCCACGTCAGGCTCCCTGCTCTGTGGGAAGCGTGCTTCTCCCTCTCCCTCTGCCCTTTCCTCCTGCTTGTGTTCCTGCTCTCACCATCTCTCAAATAAATAAATAAAATTTTTTTAAAAAGAAAGAAAGAAATGGACACAGAAGAAAGCAGCCAATGAATGGAGAGCATAGCGAGGTCAGGACATAGGGTGACACCCCAAGAAACCATTAGAAATGGAGAAGAGAGACCACACTGCTGCCATGGGGTGAGGAGAAGCCGTGTGGGCTTATGTTCCCGGATATGAAAGACACCCCAACTGGAACAAGTAAGATGAATAAGCCTACACCGTTAAGAGCCATCAAGCATTTGTCAGGTGAAGAACGCTGTGCACCTAAATGGTAGGCCGCAGCCCTTGCAAGAGTGGCCCTGGCACTTACTCTCTTTATCCCCATGCTTTCCAGTTTCTCTTCCAGGGTGTCCTCCAGGATTGGCCTGAACTGCTTCAGCAGGGTGGGGTTTCGCCTCAGAGCAGCCAGCACCTTCTGCTGTCCATCTCTGGAGTCCTCCAGATCTGCAGCACACGACAATCCACCAAGGTCATCCTGGGCGCCCAAAACCTCCATTCCCTAAGCCCCACTGCACCTGCCTGGCCCTCACTGGCCCGTGACCCTGGTCTCTGGCCGGCGAGCCCAGGGCCATGGACCCCACCTGAGAGTCCATCCCCGATGCTGAGGTGTTTCTGCTGCTGGCTACCACTGCTTCAGACCACTGACCTGCCTGCAGGATCCTCCTCCCCTGCCAGTCCGGGGCCTCCAAGATCTGGGCTCAGTGCTGCCCAGGTTAGCTCAGGACTTTCGGGCTTTTGACTTGCTCTTGAGTCCAGGCAGTAGCCTGTTCCCGAGCTCCATTCGTCCCCCCACCCAGTTTTACTGCGATGTAGTTGACATACAGCAGCGTATAAGTTTAATGTACAGCGTAACGGCTTGGCTTTATTGTGAGATTATTATCACAGTGAGTTGAGTTAACGTCCCCCCTTTCATATCGATACAAAAGAAAAAATGAAGCCATTTTTCCTTGTGATGGAAACTCTTGGGATCTCCTCTCTTCACAGCTTTGCTGTGCACCTTCCAGCAGGGTTAGGACTGGTCGTCATGTCCATGACATCCCCAGCACTCATTTCTCCTCTCACTGGAAGCTTGTACCTTTCGACCTCCTTCCTCCTGTCCCCTACCCCTACCACTCTCCTCTGGTAACCACAAATTATGATCCTTTTTTCTATGAGTTTGGTTTTTGGTTTGTTTAGATTCTACATATAAGGGAGATGATACAATATTTGTCTTTCTCTGTCGGACTTATTTCATTTCACATAATGCCCTCAAGGCCCATCCATGTTGTCACAAATGGCAGGCTTTCCCTCTTTTTATGGCTGAATAATATATCTACCTCAACTTCATTATCCATTCATCCATCAATGAACAATTAGGCTGTTTCCATATGTCGGCTATTGTAAACAGCAGATTCCAGGCCCTGCCTGCTGCCGGCCCCATGTAATCCTGGCCCCACCTGATGCCCTCACCTACTGCCATACCACGTTCTGCTCTCATCCAAGGGCTCCAATGCTAGTGGGATAGACACTATAAACTTCCCTCAAGTTTACTGTCTATAGAGATCAGGGATTCACCCTTCAACGTAGTATACATCAGAACCACATGAGTTAAAAACCGCACATTCCCTGGCCCCACCCTCCAGAGAGTCTGATTCCATAGGCCTGGGGAAGGGCCCTGGAATCTGTACTTTAACTTACCTAAATGATTATGGTGGAGGTGAGCCACAGACCATACCAAGAAATACGGACCCAGAGGAGAACAAAATAAGCAATCACAATAAACTGTGGTCATTGCTGCAAAGGGGCCTTCCAAGGTGAGTCAAGGACCTCTTCCCAGAAGTGCTTTTCAGGTCCAGTGTGGGGTGGAGGGTAGGAGGGAGGATGGGCACACTGCCCTCAGAGTTGGACCAGCCCTTTGATTCACTCAATAGACATTTTCTGACAAGTAATATGGAGAATGAACATGCCAGTACTGAGGTGCTGGGGACACAGAAGAAGACCCTCAAGGAGCTCACATTCAGGAGTGGCCATGTGAACTGTGGCAGCATATTTGAATCTCCTGGGCCCCATCCCAAACTAATTACATCAGAATCTCTGAGAGTGGGCCCCAGGCCTCACTATTTATTTTTAAAACTCCCCAGATCTTCTAACAAACACCCAAGCCTGAGAACCAATTGTTCGAGAGCAATGTGTGAGCCTCTAAGTGTGAGCCTCAGCATCAGCACCATCTGGTAACTGACTAGAAATGCAGATTTTCAGATCCCACTCCAACCCTACTGAGTCAAACATTATGGATGTGGAGCCCAGCAATCTGTGTTTTAACAAGCCGCCCCCCACCAGGTTGATTCTCCTCCATCACGTCTACACTGGGGCATGAGCCCCAACCTTGGCCGCACATTGGAATCACCAGGAGCTTTAAATACTACTGATGCCTGGAACCCTCGCCTATACGTTCTGATTTAGGCCGTAGGGGGCTGGTGTGGTCCTTGGAGTGTTACAAGCGACCTGGGTGATTCTTAATGTGCAGTCACCTGCAGACAGTCAATGGTCTGACAATGGGTCTCCAACTTGAGCAAGAATCGGGATGCCCTGGACAATGTGTGAAAACATGGGCTGCTGGACCCCGCCCCAAAATTTCTGAGTCTGTTTACATGGGATACGGCTGAGAATTCGAAAACTTTCCTTTCTAACAAGTTCCCAAGTGATACTGCTCGTGCTGATCTGGGACCAGAAGAGGCAGGCAAGCACATGAAGAGGGCGAGCACCGTGTGACCAGTGTGGGAGACCTCCACTGGGTGTGACAAGATGGGACGGGTAGGGGTCAGCCGAAGCACCCTCCTCAGCCTCCTCCTCTCTAGGACTCAGCAGCCCCTGTTGGAGAATTCGGTTCATCCCCTCTATGGACCTCAACAGGTCCAGTAACGGGTTGTGTTACTCAGCAGATACCTTCCCCTAAAAAAGGTACATGCAACTCTTATTTTTACTGCTAAATTCCAAGATTAAATGCCCAGGGTGGGGGTGGGAGAGTAGTAGAGGACTAATTAAATAAATTTTAGTTCATCCATCCAACAGAATACTGTATATCCCTGAAAAAATAATGAAACAATTCTATGTAAAGGGATATAAAATGATTTCCCAAATAAGTTGTTAAGAAAATAAATAACCACATACAGAGTAGTATGTATAGTATGATCCCATTTGGGGAAAGGGGGGGGAATGCATAAACACATGTGCTTATATCTGCACCAAATATCTTTGGAAAGATATATGAGAAACCATAGCAGTGCAATCTCTGGGTGGAAACTGGATAGCCCAGCGGGAGGGAGACCTACTTCTCACTGTACACACACCCTCTTGCTTGCTTGCTCACTTGTTTGCTTGCTTTTTTGCTTTTTTTCCAAGAGCATAGATTACTATCTCAGAAGTAAAGAAAAAATGTTACATTAAAAAACAAAATACCATACCCCATCGTGAACTCTTTGGTGACCCTTTCATGGGTGCATCTGTTGGGTCACTTTGGAATTGTCATATCGTAACCTGGCTCCAGAGGGCAGGCCTTGGTCAGCGGATCAGCTGTGAGCACCCCCTGATCTTTCCTGGGAGCTCCTTCTCCCCAGCTCCCCAAGGAGCTCCCCGCAGTTAGGGAACACTGCTATTTTTTTTTTCACTTCTCCTTTGCATCCCCTTGAATTTATCTGGTTGAGCTCTCTCTGCAGATCAGACTCACCACTGAATGGACCGAATAAAAACAGGTGCCCAGTGCTGTGAAGAGGGAGCCGAGGCAGACCCCCGAGCGGCAGTCCGGGCCTAAGTGCTCTGTGCCGCACGCTCGCCATGCAGGATAAAACCGCGCAGGCCGCTTCAAGCCCGCACAGGGAGTCCTCACCCGCCGCTCTGGACGTACCAGGGGAGAGGCGGTGGGACAGGCACAGGGTCAGGCTATGCATCAGACGCCACTCCAAATCCTGCCTCTGCCCGCCTGCTGGTTCTGTGACTCCGGGCAAGTCACTGACCCTCTCTGGGTTTCCCCACCAGTGACCCATCAGATCACATGTTAGTGCCTGCATGCAACCCCCCCCCCCGCCCCCCCGCCGGAACACAAAAGGTGCTTGAGAAATATTCGTTTCGTGTCCCTGCTTCCCTTCCTCCCAGCTTCCGGTGGCCAGACAGTGAGTATTTTCTCACCAACAAGCTAAACGATGAGGAGGACAAATCTGTGTCACCGGGGAAAGAGTCAGGCCTCACCTTCCTCGGAAGAGTCCTCTTCTATGTCCACAGCCTTTGGGCCCTTGCAGGTCCCTGAGGAGAGCCCAACAGTTAGCGGCCCCAATGCCCTGGACCCCATCCCTGACTTGGAGGAAAGCACTGGACACCACGTGAGTGCCAGCCAGAAAGAGCAAGCCTTCCAGTCGTTTCTGCACCAGGAGAGGCAGGATGGAGCCGTGGTCACAAGTGCAGACAGCGGGAGCCAGAAAGACCGGAGTTCACGGTCCAGCTTGCCCATCGCTGGCCGCACACAACACGGGGTGGGGGGGTCTCGGAACCCCGCCAAGCCCCGGTCTCCTCGTCTAAAAAATGAGGATGGTAATGCCCGGCTCACATTAAATAGTGGGGACGATGTAATGAGACAATGAAACTAAAGTGCTTGGCGAAGCGCATGGCACACATCCCAGCCCCAGCCCTCGGGACATTCGGGGCCCCAGGGATGGGGCCTCTCTGACCTGCTTGCAATGCTGGGAAAGAAACGTCTGGCCCCAAGGCAGGGGATGGAGAGAGACGTGGGGGTTTGCAAGAAAAGGCAGAAGGGTGGCTAAAGAGATAGGACAGAGGAAGTGGGATGGAGTCGGAAGGGCCAGGTTTCCTAAGGGGCTGGCCAAGGTCCTCCAGACAGGGGCAGTCCCCTGTGGGTGACCGTCTCCCTTTAGATGCCGGCACGTGCAGCCATTAGACACTCACAGACACAAACACCACCCAGCAGAACAGCAAGGTACCCCAGAGGAAGATGGCACATACTCTCAAACAGGCCACATTCACATAGATTTGGGGTCAACTTGCTACACACTGGGAGCAAGATATAAGTTGATGGCTCGAACCACAGGCATGAGGAATTAGAGAGAAGCTTTTCATGAACCCCGCTCCATCAATCACTGCCCACAGGATCCTCACCCTTCCCCGGGTCTCCACCACCCCACAGAGAGGAGCAGGCCAGGCAAGAATCCATCCTGTCTGCCCCAGAAGCAGGTATCTTCTTGCCCTCCCTCACCCAGCCAGCGAGCCTGACACCCCATGACCCATGAGCTGCTCTCACCGCTGCCCCCTCATTCCATAAATTGACTGGTGGGGAACAGGAGAGAGAAGAGGCCAAGACTGTTAGAAAATACCCCGTGAGAACTTACCCTCCTCCTTCCTGAGAGACATGGTCTGGATCTACAAAAATGTGGAACAGAGCAGGTCACAGGCAGCAGGGAACTCTGCTCTGCGCAGTGGGTCTGTCCAGCACCACAGAGAAGGGACAGCCAGTGTTTCCGTGCCCCCCGCCCGGGGAACTAGAAGGAGCTCAGAGTATGCTGCCCCAACCCTCCAGCGCATCTCCTGCCGTCCCTACATGAGGGGGGATGGCACCGAGCCTGAACGGCAGCAGCCGGGATGGCGCCGTGCTCCATTTTCCCACCGTGGGGAGGCAAGAATGCCCCCTCTTCAGAGAGGGACTGTGACTTGAAGGGCAGGAGCCCACGCAAGTGCAGTGAGACAGGAACACAGCAATACTACTGGTACACTTGGTGGACAACCAGGGTGAGGCAGGCTCCCTCCCACCATATGGGCATCTGAGCTGAGGGCCCCCTGGGCAGAAGGAGGCATGAGCCGGCCAGTCACTAAACTGCTCAGCCCCCTTTTCCAGAAGGTGCCTCTTCATCCTCCTTCCACACATTTGCACACGGGACAGCCACCTGTTACAATCTGACCCCGCGCCACAGCCGTAGCCGACTGTCTAGGTTGGGGAGAACTCTGAACTGGAAACATGTGAAGTCAAGAGCCGGGCAGCCAACGGGTTTTGGTTTTTCTGTTATTTGTTTGCTTGTTTGTTTTGTCACATGGGACAGATATGACGTGAAAGCTGATCTTCAGAATAAAAGGAAAAAAATTGAAGCAGATCTAGAGAAAAGAACAGAGACACACAACAAAGCAAAACTCCTGACCACATTCATGTCTCTGGTTCCAGTTAATCCCAGACTCAGCTGCTCTCCTGCCTTGAACTCTCTGAGACGTCCTGTCTACCCTTATGACAAATTCCCTCTTCTGCTTGAGCTTGGGTTGTTTTCTATTATCGACTGATGAATGACACATACAATGTCGACTCCCAACTACTTCCTCCTTTGCCCGCCTCTATTCTAGAGACTGTAAAACTATTTGCTTTCTAACCTTCCTTGCAACTATGGTTGCCCATGTCATACAGCTTTGACCAATAAAATATAAGCAAAAGTCTTAGGAAGGGGCCTTTTCATCAACTTCTTCTATTGCATATGGTTGTGATGGTTGGGATGGTATGACAGCCATCTTGCAATTATGAGAGTCAAGCATGAGAACAAAAGTCAACCCACTGAAGATGGCAAAAAAGAAAAACTTAGCTTGGATTTCCAATGGCATAATTTTGCTGCTAAACCAAGGCCATCAACTGTCACCTCTTCTGATGTTACAATACAAATAAACCCCTATTAACCTATTCTAAATCCATGTATAGCCAATGGGTTCCTTAGTGAAATATTTGCCAACAAGAGTTCTGGGTAACAGAAGAACGAAATCTCCAGACTGGACCTGAGGTGGCCAGAGCAGTGAAGAGCTAAGTGGGGGGATGCACAGTAAAAAGAAAAGCAGCAGGGGAGAGGGTCAGATATACTACCTGAGTGAAGGATGGCTGGGAGAACAGAAAAGCACAAATAGCCGGGGCGCAGGAACAAGGAGACTGAACTAGATCGTGACAGGAGGCGCTCTGCTTGGGAAATCTGTGCAGAGGGTGGTTTCAGAACCATGACAAGGCCCTGGGGCCACAGAGGGACCCCTCCTCTGATGGCAGAGACACCTCTCCCCTGACATGCAGCTCAGAAGGGGGAGTTGAGCCTGGACTAGGTAGAGAGTTATCAACAGTAGGTGAAGTGGTCAGTTCTAGGAGAGAGGTGCTTCGTGAGTAGGTGACTTTTCATCATACTAGTTTGTCTGACAACCTCATCAGAGGCAGTTAATTTAGGAAAAGTGTATTGGCCAGGAAATTATGTCTGAGAACGCACTGAAAGAGCACAAGCTTTGCATTGCACTGCCTGGCCAGGGCTGAATCCTCCCCCCACCCCGGCCCTTACAGGGTGTGCTCTGTGGACTCCTCCAGCCTGTTCCATCATCTGTCACATGAAGATGGGGGGAAGACAATGTCTGCCTTGAAGGGCAGTAGTGATGTTTAAATGAAGCAATAAGACAAGTATCAACCAGGTGCCGGCCCTTAGACAGTGTCTGGTGTTGGTGTGAACCTAGTAACACTGCCCCTCAGGACAACAGGGGCATCTTCAGCCTGGAAAGAGACAGGCTGCATCCTCATCATCCTTTTCTCTCTTTAGAGAGTCTCACTAATGAGACCACTGCCAGTGAGTCCCAGAGAATCAAAGGAGATCCTCACAGAGAAGAGGTCCAGGGGCCCCGAGGTCCGGCTGGGAAGAGGGACAGACCTACCATCTCCTCCTGGGAGGCGATGAGCCTGGCTTGTTCCTGGAGCTGGGCGTGGAGAGCACTGATCTGGCGCTGGGACTGGGCAGCTGCTTTCCTCTGATCCTGAGACAGGGAGGCCTGGAGCCTCTCGTTCTGCTCCTGCAGCTGGTGGGCACAGGAGACTCGGTCAGTCAAATGTCACAGGGACCCCTGAGTGCCCAGTAGCTGCAGGGCCTGCACCTGTAGGCAAACCGCTGACCGCGGTTTTACCTGAAGTGGGGTAGCGGGTTTCCAGACCTGGGCAGGTGGCTTTCTAACAAGATGGACTACTTTCCAATTTGGGGACATTTTCAAGCTGTGCTTGAGGGGAAGCAAGAATTGGATGCAGGCCCCTAAGATCAGGGCAAAAAGGCTCTCTGTCCAGCGTGACCACCCACTGAAGGACAGTCAGATAACCTGAGGCCATTCAAGAGTCATCAAACGGTGTTTTTAGGTAAAAACAAAAGGTGAAGAAAATATGGTCCCATGCTGTTGTAAGAGTAGAAAGAAAATGAGACTGTTTTCTATTTGCATAAAGAAACTCTAGAAAAATACACAAGAGAGCAGTACAAGTTGTCAGCCACGGGGTGGGTGTTGGGGGCGGGTGGATGGAGATGGGGGGAGAAGTGAACCCTAATATATTTCAGTGCATTGTACTGAGTGTGCTTTAATAGCTTTCTTCTGCTTTTGGAATAAATTGAACTGTATTTCCTATTTTAAGACGTTTCAAATAAAATAAAACCGTCAGACGGGAATTACTGGAAATGGGGGCATCTATCACGTGCCGGTCTCTGGTCTGAGCACTTTCATCTTCTGCGCTTTCTGCCAGCAGCACCCGGGGCTCTTGTTAATCAGCTTCCTCCTCAACTTGCTTCCTCCTCAGGGGCATGTTCAGAGAAGCTGTTTTCTCATCCTGAGGCCTGCTGCTCTCTGTTCCCTGGTCTCAGTATCGGAGACCCTCCATTTGGGCCCCCCCGAACGATGGCTGAGGCTCTCTCCTGGGTGGGGTGTCAAAGGGCCCAAACACGAAATGACCAGGCAATGCAGCTGAGGTTTCCAGCACAGCTCTCCGTGGAGGGCCTGAAGGGGCCCCTGCTTAGGGGACCACACAGTAAAGCAGATGTTGGGCTCAGAAGAAAAGGCCCAGAGGCCCCTACTCCTGGCCAGGGAGGCTACTGTCGGCTCAGCTGACCCCTTCCGTGGATTGACTGGGGTCAGCCGCCAGGAACACATTCAGCACCAAAATACCAGACAACCAGTTTGAAGGGGGTAGTGGTGGAGGATGGGGATGCTGTAGGATAAGAAGAGGTCTCAGGAGACCCAGCTCCCCCAAACCACCGAAGCGGAGTTACCTCTTGCTTCTGAGCTGCATGCTCTCCCTGAAGTTCCTTCATTTTTCTCTTCCATTCTGCTTTCTGAAAAAGATAAATGTTGTCAAATGGGCCTCTGGATACCAGAATATGTTATAAAGCTACAGGAATTAAAAAGTACTGGCTCATGATTAGGCAGAGTAGTGAAAAGAATAAAGAGCCCAGACAGGGGCGCCTGGGTGGCTCAGTTGGTTAAGCGACTGCCTTCGGCTCAGGTCATGATCCTGGAGTCCCTGGATCGAGTCCCGCATCGGGCTCCCTGCTCAGCAAGGAGTCCGCTTCTCCCTCTGCCCCTCCCCCTGCTTGTGCTCTCTCTCGCTTGCTCTGTCTCTCTCAAATAAATAAATAAATAAAATCTTTAAAAAAAAAAAAAAAGAGCCCAGACAAAGATGGGGGTGGGAAATGGAATCTTAATCTGGGGGAAATAGATTATTGACAACTGGAGTTCAAACAGGTGGTTAATGCCTAGAAAAAAAATATATATGAACTTGAATCTTCATTTCATATCTTAAACCAAAATAAGTTTTAGGTGGGTCAAAGATGTAAACTTAAAAAATGGAAGTGACATCAGTAAGATGGTACCATTGGAGATTCCAGCTCTCAAACCACCCACAGATGAGGATTCCTTTATGGGAACCCAGGAATCCCCAGCTGAGAGTTTCTAGCACCTCAAAGGCACAAAAAAACAAACAAACAACAATAACAACAACAACAACAAAACGAGAATAGATGCATTCCAGAGAAGTTTCACTTTACCCGCATCAGCTCTCTCCAAGGTGGCACAGCTCAGTGCCAAGAGAGACGCCCCTCAGCCCACAGTTTTTCCCACGGAGGAAAGTGAGAGCGAGTGAGCACCCTCTGCCCTGGCCTTACAGGATGCTGCCCAGGAGGCCCACTTCTGTCCCACCCCTCTCAGAACTGAGGGACAGGGCAGAGCAAATCAGCCTGTGTTGGTGGCACAGGGATCTCAGCAACCAGCCACAGCTCCAACTGGCTGGTTTGTGAACACCAGGAGGTGTAAGATGAGAAGTATTTATATGCAACCAATATTAAGTTGTTATCAGCTTAAAATAGACTGCTATAATATAAGATGATTTATGTAAGTCTCACACTAACCACAGAAAAACCTATAGTGGATATGCAAAAGATGAAGGAATCAAAGCATGACCACTACAAAATAAAATCATCAAACCAAAAAGGAAGGCAGCAAGAGAGGAGGAAAGGAACAAAGTAACTACAAAACGGTCTGAAAATAATTAACAAAACGGCAATAAGTAAGTCCTTACTCACCATTAATTACTTTAAATTTAAATGGATTAAGTTCTCCAATCAAAAGACATAGAGTGCTGAACGGGTTAGAAAAACAAGATCCAGCTACATGGTGCCTACAGGAGACTCACTTTAAGGCCATACATACGCTGAAACTGAAGGGATGGAAAAAGATATTTCATGCAAACTGTAACCAGGAGAACAGGGGTAGCTATACTTCCATCAGGCCACAAAGGCTTTAAGTAAAAAACTGTTACAAGAGACAAAAAAGGTCACTATATAATGATAAAGGGGTCAATTCATCAATATAACAATTGTAAATATATAAGCATCCAAAATCAGAGCACCTAAATATAGAAAGCAAATATTAATACAACTGAAGGGAGAAACAGCAATACAGTAAGAGCATGGGGCTTCAATGGCCCACTTTCAACAACGGATAGATCATCCAGACAGAAAACCAAAAGGGAACACTAGACTTGAAATCACTATAGACCAAATGGATCAGACAGATGTACACAGAATATTCCATCCAAAAGGAGAACCACCTATGGAATGGGAGAAAATATTTTGCAAACCACATATCTGACAGGGGGTTCATATACCAAAATATAAGGAACTTCTACACCTCGATAGCAAAAAAAAAAAAAAAAAAAAATTAATGGACAAAGGATCCAAACAGACATTTCCCCAAAGAAGGCCTACAACATCATTAATCAGCACAGAAATATAAATCAAACCACAATGAGATATCACCTCATACCTGTCAAGACAGTTATTATTAAAAAAAAAATATATATATATATATAACAAGTGTTGGTGAGGATGTGAAGAAAAGGAGATCCTCATACACTGCTGGTGGGAATGTAAATTGGTGTAGTTATTATGAAAAACAGAGTGGAAATGCCTCAAAAAATTAAAAACAGACTTACTCATTTCCCCCAGATATCTCCCATGTATACATAAGATATATTTGTTAATAAACTTGTTTTTCTGTTGTTAAAAAAAATTAAGGGGCACCTGGGTGGCTCAGTCAGTTAAGCATCTGACTCTTGATTTCAGCTCAGGTCATGATCTCAGGGTCATGGAATGAGCCCCACATGGGGCTCTATGCTCAGCACAGAGTCTGCTTGTCCCTCTCCCCCTGCCCCTTCCCTCTCTTGCCCATGCCCTCTCTCTCTCCAATAAATAAATAAATAAATATGTAAAATCTTTTTTAAAAATTAAAAACAGAACTACCATATAATCCAACAACCCCACTTCTTGATATTGATCAAAAAAAAAAACTGAAATCAGGATCTCAAAGAGATACTCACCCTCCCATGTTCATTGGCAGCATTATTCACAATAGCCAAAATAGAGAAACCTAGTAATCCATTGAGTGATGAGTGGATAAAGCAAACATGGTACATACATACACTGGAATACTATTCAGCCTTAAAAAGAAAGGAAACCCTGCCCCAACATGAATGAGCCTAGAGGACATAATGCTAGGTGAAATAAGCCAGACAAGAAAGACAAACACGGTATGATCTCACTTACGTGTGGGATCTAAAATAGCCAAACTCATAGAAACAGAGAGAGAATGGTGGTTGCCAGGGGTTAAGATGGGGAGGTTATACTCAAAGGGTACAAGGTTTGTTATGCACGATATATTGTATACTTAAAATTTGCTAAGAAGGTAGATCTTATGTTGTGTTATCACCACACACACACAAAGAAAATAATAATAATAATAATAATAATAATAATAAAGAGGGTGGGAGGAAACTTTGGGAGGTGATGGATATGACTGTGGCCTAATGGTTTCAAGGGTAAGTACTTATCCCCAAACTCCCTGAATCGCGTACATCAAATACGTACAACTTTTTACACAACAATCATACCTCAATAAAGAGGTATGTATGAATGAAGGAATAAATAAATAAGGCCATAAAGGCACTAAAAGGGAACACAAAAACATTTCTTTTTAAACCTCAGAGTGGCCATAAACAAAAGATTGATAATTTGATCATTTTGACCACATAAACATTATTAATTTCGTATGGCCTAAACCACGATGAACAAAATTGAAGGAACAATGGTGTGGGGAAAATAACCACAAGAACAGGGGCGCCTGGGTGTCTCAGTCAGTTAAGCGTCTGCCTTCCGCTCAGGGCCCTGGGATTGAGCCCCGCATCGGGCTCCCTGCTCAGCGGGGAGCCTGCTTCTTCCTCTGCCCTTCCCCCCTGCTCATGCTCTCTCTCTCTGACAAATAAAGAAATAAAATCTTTTAAAAAAAATAAAATAAATAACCACAAGAACAAGAAAGAGTTGGGTTAAGTTCCATGTGTCATAGAAACTCTCAAATTGGTAAGGAAATCCATAGAAAATGAGGCAAAGGATGAGAACAGAGGTCATAGAAAAAAAATTAGCTTTTCTTAATGTGAAACTTGTAAAACATCAAGCAGTGGAAACACTTTACTGCTGTCAGATGTTAAGCTCTCTCTTAATAATCTTACAGAGCAGAAACAGAAGCACAGCCTGATTGAGTGACCAGGCCCTTCCTTGTCATGGAGTGATCAGTGATGCAGACCATATGTAGCTGGACGGTTGTAAGATTCGTCCAGTGCTGGCCAGAGCCACCGCGTGCCGGCTCAGGAGAGGGACTGGGCTCCAGCCTCTCTGACTCCATATCCAGGGGCCTCACAGTGGCAGCATGAAATCGGCCAGGGTGGGAAATGTTACACTACGGAAAACAGCAACTGCTACAGATTAAAGCTTTGTTAGGCCCAGAGAGTGGTTGTTAGATATTTACCATCACCCACGAGACCCACCCCAAATGCCTTCAAAACAGGAGACTATCACACTTGCTGAGAGTTTCAACTGGGTTGGAATCAAAATGAGGGTAAAGGTACCCAGTAAGGGACATAACTGTATGTGTTTTGGAAAGATCCCAGGCAAACCTGATATTGCACCCACGTGTATCACCAGCCTCACCTGAGAACCCTAAGAATCCGATCCCATGCTTTCGTGCATTGGCAGAAGGTCTGCAAAGATAAAACCTGATGTCTTCCAACTTCCGTAAAACCATAGAGCAAAACTGAGAAATTTTATTGAAAGCAACATGGCTAGCTGTGGGGAAATGGGCAAGAGCCATCAGCTCACCTGAATGTCCATCTTCTCCCTCAGGGCCCGGAGCTCCTGAGTCTGCCTGAGTCGCTCCTCAGACTCCTCATCCCGCAGTGACCCGAGATTGGACTCCATCACCCTGTGGGACTGCAGCGCCTGCAGTTTCTGAAAAGCCAGGACACGGTCTTACTCAGATGAAGATCTAATCTTGATGTTGTCTTTTATACCTTGAGCAACGTCAGAAGGGTGCACCTTACCCCACCAAACTCCCGCTTGTCCTCAGCAGACATCTACGTGCCTGCGCATACTCACACAAGTCTGCATTCCCCTCCACGAGGGTTCCCCTGAGAGCTCAGTGCTTACTCGGGAGAAGCAGGTGCCCCGTGGACGAACAGAACTCGAGAGCAGAATTTCAACTGCACTGAAATCCGGCTGTACCCCAAACCCAGAGCTCGTCAGACATTTCTGCCCCCATTTCCTCCTCAGTCTCGAATAGGCTGAAGAAAATCAGACTCTTAGGGGCTTTGGGAGGGTCTCATGCACTCTGGACCATTCCCTGAGGACTCCTGTCCCTCCTCCCACCAAAAAATGCTGGCTGTCACCAAGACGGCCTGGCTTGGCCTGGCTTGGAGTTGTGTCGCCAATACCTAGTGATTCCTGAGCTAGCAGTGTGTCATCTGAAGGAAAGGGCACAGAAAAGGGGATCCAAGACGAGGGGCCTTGCCACCTATGGTTATATTTTTAAACATATCACTGCTGCAGTCACAAAAGTAAATTATCTCCATCTCTATCACTACACAAAACCCATAAGCCCCCTATTAAAGCTTTAAAGAACTGCAAGTCCCTGAGTTTAACTTGTTATCTTTCTTGCTCAGCTTTAACTCTTCTCATCTGCTAAAGCAGTATTGGGTATAAATGTTAACCATTTCTAATTGAGTATTTTCATAGAGTCAAATGCTTTTTTAAGTGGATGCACAACCCTCGGCTTCTGATGTGTCATTTCTGTCCTCACACCGATGCTCAGACAACCAGAGAGCAGGCTCTCTCGGCATTACAAACCTTCATGGTAATTTCCATTCAACTAGGGACTCCTTTGGCAGCTGGATTTACCCTACATCTTACCTAAGGTTCTTTCTGCAGCTAGGTAACTTAGCCAGAGTAAGCTCACAGGCTTTTGTATCAAAGGGAAAATTTTGAGGAGAAACATCTTCGAGAAGTATTTCCCTCTCACTGGCCCTCCTAACAGCAAGGGGAATCTTGTCTTACGTAATGAGACGGACGGGCTTAGTGTTATTCACACTCATTGTAAATGAAATCTTATCTTTTTCTCCCCCAAATTAGAAAAAAAACTAACAAAATAATTATCCAAATACACTGAGAAGTGTGTATCCAGTTTGGTTCCTATAATAAAAGTAAAATCATAAAATGTCACTTGAGAGGAGATGGGGGAGACATACAGACATAAAAACACAGCACAAGCAATCCTATAAAGGAAAGACCAGAAAAGTGATGTTCCAGTGTAGGAAAATGTGATCCAAGTTAAAAAGAAACCATGGATGGTAAGAATTATGTCCTCATTCACCAAAACTTAGAATTTCTGAACCAAAGTAAGCCTCCAACCTTTGCTGAGGTGGTTTCTAAACAATAAATCCAAATTCAAATCAATACCTATCAAATATCTAGTCAGCTAGCACCATGTCAGGGAGGAATGGGAGTCAGCAGGGGTGCAGGCTTGCTCAGGAATGAGGAGCATGGAGCTGGTAAGAGCATGAGCTCCGTGTGGTGGAGCAGCATCTTGTCTCCCACATATCGTCCCTGACCACACTGCAGGAACATTTAGGATGGGAGGGCTTGGGCCACTATAGATAACCCCACACACACACACACACACACACACACGGCTCTCATCTCAACCCCACAGCCTTCCCTATCCCCTGCTTCCCATCTCAGATTGAGATGATGGATCACCCAAGACTCCACTCATATCCCATGACAATCTCCTTCTGGAAAAGTTCTCCAGGTGTTTCTTTAGCAAAACGTAGAATGATTGTGAGAAATGCTACCAGGCAGTTCATTTTCAAAAACAAGAGAAGATTCTCCTTGATGTTAGAAGGATCAACAAGAGCTACATATATTCTGAAAATATTTCTCCTCCAAAACATTTTCCCTGGTATGGTTTTAGTCATATAGGTTTATATGGGAAGATGCAGTCCAGGGATAATAACCTTTAATAGGTTTTCCTGAATAAACTTGACCGTATACCCAGTAGAAAAGCAGAGGCTTTGAAGTTTAAAAAGTTAAGTTCAAATCCCTGGTCTACCTCTTAGTAGCTGTGTGACATTGAGCATGTTTTGGGGCCTCAGTGTCTTCCCCTGTAAAGGAGGAATGATAATAGTTTTCTTTTAAAGAACTTTAAAAAAGAATAAGTAAACAAACAATGTACCTACTTTGAGAATGTTATGGTTGTTCTATTGTTGTAAGGATTGAAAGTTATTGTAAATAAGGTGCCCCGCACAGGGGCTGGAAACCAGTAAACAGAGTCAGTAAATCTTACTATTCCGTGTGATTTCCACAGACCCCAGCAGAGCGCCTGGCAGGTAGGCAGCACTCAGCACATACTTGAGAAGTGCATTCATTTAAATATTGCCTCATATCTTGTCCAGTGATGAAAGAAAGCCCTTTGCAAAAATAAAGATAATGTCTAGGGAGTTGTTACTATATACCAGACAATATTAAGTGCTGTCTGTGTGCTAATTTAACCCTTCCAGCAACCTATCTAACAGAAAAGAAACTGAGGCACAGGAAGGTTAAGTAACTCGCCTAAGGTCACACAGCCAATATGTGATAGAGCAGGGATTCGATCCCTGACACTGGCCTCTGGTATCTGGCCTCACAGTATATTAGCCCCCAATGGCAGATGAAATAAAACTAGCACAAACTAAGAAATAAATATTGAGAATAAACAGTTCTTCAGCAAAAGAACTTTGAACCCCTTTTGTGTTGGGTACCTCTTCTAGCATAGAGTTGTGGTTGGCAACACTTTTAAATTCATCCCAAAATAATTTTTTTAGCTTGTCTATTTCCTCATATAGCTTGGCCCGCTCTTTTTCTTTCCATTCATCAAATTCTTTCTTAGCTTCTATTTCCTTCTGACGGGTGATCTCTGCTTCCTGGAAAGAAAAGCAAGAACAATAGAATCATTAATTCCACATTTTGGCAAATATTGACTGAGAAACTGCTGGGCCCCTTGTCTGGGCAAGTCACTGTGGAGAGCCAAAGCACATTCATCCCACAGTCCCCACTGTTTGGACATGGAGGGGGCCAAGTCTTATCCGAACTGTAAAGTCCCTTGAGGATAGGGACCCCGTCTTTTCTCCCTCTTTGTATTCCTGGCATAGTTGGTGCTCGATAAATGGGTGCTGAGGAAATGAATGAAGAATGACTACATGAAGAAAGGGGTGAGGCAAGTTTACATACTTTCATTCTACAATTATCTACTAAGTACATCCTCGAGACTGCACTTTGGAGTTTATCCAGTCTTTGTTCTCAAAAAGCAAACCAGCAGGGTAGTGTAAGAAGTTAACATTCTGGTTCAAATGCCCTCACAGTGTGCTGAATAATGCAGGAGAGTGCAATTCTCGGCTCTACTTTTGGCCACACAGATCTGGAAAAATAGTTGAATTTTCCTTCCCAGCCAGCCTAAGATCATTTGCCACACCCAGGAAGATGCCACCCTGGCGCTGACTCCCAGCTGCAGGAAACCAGCTAGACATCTGGTCCTGTGGGAGACAGGTGCCTCATGGGTCTCCTGGGTAGTCCACGAGGGGGTCTCCCCAGAGCTTCCTCTCCAGGCCCACCTGCAACTGCCGCTGCCTCTCCGCCTCCCTCTGGGCTTCCAGCTCCCCTTGGGTCCATTTTAGCTTGGCCCGCAGCTCTTCTAACACCTCCTCCACTGGCTGTTCCTGCTGCTTCTGCTTCCCTGTGGGGTCCATGCAAAGACAGGGTGGCCAGTTTCAGTGAAAACGTGAATGAAGTGTAGTTCCTCGCCTATGCAATCAGCCACACCTCAGGCTGACACCAGCTATGCCATTTCCACTGGACACTGACCGCGGGCAAGTGACATAACCTCCCCGACCCTCAGTTTCCCCAAGTTGGAAAATGGAAATAACAGCACCCAACTCAGACTGTTGTCTTGAGGGTGAAATGTGATAGTGCAAAATGCTTAGCATAGTGCCTGGCCTGACTGCTCACTAAGCGTGAACCATTACTGTCATTGAAAATAACCATTTTTGACAGTCCCGACACACACAAATGTAAACGGGAGATGGGTAGGGTAACAGAAGCAGAATACCAAACAGCACGCGCACAGTGATTATTGATACAAAGAACCTATCAGTGGATCCTGACAGCCATCAGAGAGGAGTTTAACATAGTGAAAATAATTGTAGTTTTAAGTTCACTTTGTTCAGAAATACAGGATAGTATTAAGTTTCAAATGAAAAAAAAAAAGCAGCATGTATTATAAAGGAAACTTTCAGCCGAGGTTGTTTTAAGTGTATACTTTCACTTTTCTAAGATTAAAAAGAAAATGAATTATAAGAGAACATTCTAACTAAACCACATACTTATAAACCAAGAGTTACTGGTTAATGAAAAAGACACCAATTGTACTTGAACATTTGTTACTTTTTAAAGTACCTTTAGTGCCTATTAGACAGATAGCACCATTATTAAAACCCGAAGTGAGATATGGTTTTCCTCAGACTGGACTTTTTGGAAACGCTTAAGCAATTTTTAGATGTGGTAGAAATTAATTTGGGTTAACAAAGTGATTTGAGATGATATGAAAAAGGAGAGCAGGGGTATCCGAAAAGCCAGCTGCCTGAGAATAAAAAGATCATGAACATTAATTTAGCAAAAGTTGCCCGAAGAACATATTTTCCTTCTCCTTCAGCACTTAACCTTAAGAAAATAATAAGGAATATGCACAAAGATTTACATACAAGAATGTAGATCATCATGTGATTTATAATAGGGAAATTTATGAGTAACCCATATAAAGTATGAAGTAATTTAATTGTGAAATAAATTATGATAGCCACAGGATGGGATACTATTCAGCCATTAAAAATCATGTTCTCCAAGACGACTGAATGACACTGGAAATGTGATATATTCTTAATTGAAGATAAGCAACAGGCAAAACTGCATAGTATAGGACTATATACGTACACAGAAAAATAATGACAGAGAACACACCAAAATATTAACTAGGTGATATTGTCCATGGTTTTTATTTTCACTTTTCTACCCTTCTGTATTTAAATTTTTCCAGGTCAAGGGACACCTGGGTGGCTCAGTCGGTTAAGCGTCTGCCTTCGGCTCAGGTCATGATCCCAGGGTCCTGGGATTGAGTCCTGCATTGGGCTCCTTGCTCAGCGGGGAGCCTCCTTCCCCGCTCTGCCTGCCACTCCCCCAGCTTGTGCACTCTCTCTCTCTCTCTCTCTCCGGCATATAAATAAATTAAAAAATCTTTAAAAAAAAATCAACAGACTTTTTTAAAAATAAATTAATTAAAAAAATAAATTTTCCAGGTCAAAGGCATTTTTTCCAATTTTTTTATTATGGTAAAATACACATAACATAAAATTTAGCATCTTAACCATTTTTAAATGTACAGTTCAATGGTATTAAATACATTCATAATTCATAATGTTGTACAACCATCACCAGCATCCACTTCCATAACTCTTTTCTTCTTGTAAAACAAAAACTCTGTATGCTTTAAATAACTCTCCATGGACCCTCTCCCCTGGGCCCCAGCAATCATCACTCTACTTTCTGTTTCTATAAATTTGACTACTCTAGGTGCCTCATATAAGTGGAATCATACTGTCCTTTGGAGACTGATTGACTTCACTTACAATAATATCCTCAAGGTTCATTCATGTTGTAACATGTTACAGAATTTCCTTTCTTTTTAAGGCTGAATTATATTCCCTTGCATGTATATACCACATTTTGTTTATGTATTCATCTGTCTGCGGACATTTGGGTGCTTCCACATCTTAGCTACTGTGAATAATGCTGCTATGAACATCAGTATACAAATATCTCTTCAAAGACATGTCTTTTTATCAGAAAAATTCATTTAAGAAGTAGAAAATCTGTTTTTCTTTAGCAGCCTCCAATGCAGAACCAAGAAGAATTAGATACATAATAAATGCATAATAATTAGGTAAATGGTGCTGTTTTAAAACTCTAAGTCTGCTCTTTGAAAAGGAAATTTAAATGAAAAATAAGAAAAAAGTTTTATTTAATGGGATTTTTATATTTATATGATTTACATTTTCATATTTATATTTATTTTACGTGTTAACAGCTATTTCTTATGAACCACAAATATGGATATAAAATATGCAAATCTCTTTATGTGGAAACATACAGCCTTGCTACTAGTTTTGGAATTTGAAATGGTAAAATTAAAGTGATTAAGTCATAATTAGCTCATGTACATACAAAAAGTCAAAGAACTGGTCTAACTGCTCATTAACCCCATTTAAGCCCATTCATAGTTAGCATCAGAGAATAGCAGATTCATAGAAGGCTGGAAGGTAAGGACCCTTCAAAGTCACGCCGTCTGACTGCCCCATTCACAGCAAAGGCCACTGAGACTCAGAGGGGGTGCATTGACTGTGGTCACATAATAGGAAGGGATAAAGCTAACACTGAACTTACCTGTCTGACTCCCTTTTTCTCTACACACATGGTCAGAAACCCTCCCAGCTCCACATGGGATGGATCCGCCTGTGGTGGATGGTGGGATCATCCCCTCCTCTACTGGATGATGAGGTCTGAAGGCAGCTGTGATGGTCTATGTGCCCCACACCCACTGGAAACCAGCCCAGACTCTTCCACGGTCCCAGGAGGGCCACCTGGACTCACCTCCTACTGTCGCACCTACATGCCGGCGCTGGATGTGGCCCCGGAGAAAGGTGGCATTCATGAATGTCTTGTCACACAGGTGGCACTGCACAGAAAGGAAACAGTGGTAAGTGCAGGATTACATCACCTGGCTCAACCTGGGGTTCTCCCAATATCAAAATTCCCATTTCCGTGGGCTCCCGGGGCTGCTTCAGAAATGAAGAATTTGATCTGAACACTGCCAGCGCCCTGGGGAGCTGTGAGCACTACCTAGGTATTTGAGGATACTAAGGAATTTTTGTTGGTTTTTCAAGGCGTGATGATGGTAGCGTTTATATTTAAAAGTGAGAGTCCTTGCCTTTTAGAGATACATACTGAAATAGTTATAGATAACACCATATGTCTAACACATTCAAAGTGATGCAGGCGTGGGGGCAAGCAGGTAGGGGAACATGTCCAAAACCATTGACCATGAGTTGATAACGATTGGGCTGAGTAGTGTACAAATGAAGATTCATTACACTACTCTCTCTTCTGTACATGTTTAAAAATTGTCATGATACAAAGTAAAAAAAAAGCCAATGTCCAGGGCTCGCCCCAGGGTTGAGAACCACCAGAGCAGAGGAGAACAAATAATAATATCTCTAATTCTGCTTCACTCTCCTCAAGCATTCAGACACCACCAACCTATCATATCTTTTCACTGTAAAACCTCAAAACTTTTCCAAGACAACTTTGCAGGCTGTTAATCCTACTCAATCAGACTAAGAGGGCAGATTATTTGCTATCTTTACACAAATGTGACAAAAATTGCCAGTTGTCCCCCCAAAACACATTTTCCCTCTTTCCTCAGTAACCAAAACCCTGTTTTTTAGCTGGTCATGAGATTAATGAGAATAAACACTTTATGATCCAGCCTCGCTTGCCAGGTGTGGCCATGTGACTAAATTCTGGCCAATGACATGTAAGCAGAAGTGACTTACGCAACTTCCAGAAGGTGTCATTAAAGAGTCATGACGAGAGTATAGTAGCCACTCCTTCTTCTGACAACAGAACCCCGGTTTTCTTCTGGGGAATCACTCTGTCCCTTACTTTCCATCCATGGGCTTTGGTCCATCCCCAGCTCCACGGTGGGACATGTGGCCTAGACCAGTCACAACCCTGAATTCCTGGGGACCTGTGAATGGCTCCCAGATGGGTAGGAGACCCAAACACAGCCAAATACAGGACACGATGAAAAACCGGCCGGGTTTCTGGGACCAAAGTAGGCCTTCTATCATGCCAGCCTTGAACCTGGGAAAGTCAGATACTGGCATTGGTAGCCCAACTTGCTACCACACAGACAGAATCTTTCTGAGAATGGAACCCACACTTGAAGAAGAGTTGTCAACAGCTACAGAGACAAACTAAATTCTGGTGCCCATCATCTGATTCCAAGGACAAGCCACACCTGAGTCCCACCAGAGCTCTGGATTTTTCAGTTAAAGTAGCCAATAAATCCCTTATGGGCCTAAGCCAAGTTAAACGGCTGCTCTGGCATTTACAACTGAAAGGGTTCTGACCCTTTTTATTGTAATTAACATTGTATCGATTACCATTAGATCCATTTACATTGTATCATATGATTCCTTCTGTCCCACCTACCACCAAACTATGACTTTCTTGAACACCTGAGCCAGCATGACTTGTGCCTGCCTCCTCAGAGCCTGGCCCACGACAATTCATGAGAGTGCAGTGGTCCCCAGGCCACACTAGCCATGCAGATGCGAATGTCCAAACGCCACTCTGCGTAATGAACTGTCACTTGGTTGAATGATGGAATCACTTTTCGGGAATGGGCCTGGCAGTACCAGTCTCTTGCTACAGACTGATTCTACACACACACAAACACACAGCTCTTACACACGCCTTTTTACATCACACTACTACATGCACACACAAACCCTTCAAACATACACTCACGCCCTCCATAAATACACACACCCTTACACACATATATGTCCTTCATTCACACACACACACACACACCGTAAATATATCTTTAGGTGCACACTTCACACACGAGCACACATTACACACCACACACTCTACATACATACACACACATACCACACACGGATGTATGTTCCAAACATTCACATGGTAGACACACATATCCACGCTGTCCTTAAACATGCACATCCTCCACACATTCACACCTGCACACCCTAGACATGCACCCTCTCCATAAACACACACACACATAGGCACACACAGATGCACACATATCCTTCAGATACACACTTGCCACACACACACACTGGAGAACTTGTTGAGACAGCTCTAACATCTGCCCCTCACCCCAGTAAGCATGGTCCCGGTGGTGGTGCCGCCCAGGCGGCCCGGTGACTGGGCCCACAGCCCTCCCCCTCCCCCACCCTGCAGAGATTCCTCACCGCGTGGTAGCTGTGGGCCCCTGTCTGCAGGAGCAGCTGCTGCAGGGTGCCGATCATCTTGCGACGCCGGCGGCTCTCCTCTCTCACGCCCTTGAGCTCATCAGCCTGGCGACCCAGCTCTTGCTGGCCGCGCTGCTGCTGGCCCAGGCTGGCCTGCAGCCGGGCCTCCAGCTGGGCGACGCTGGCGCTCAAGCAATCCTGGCAGTGCAGCAGGTACTCGATGATGAGCTGGGCCAAGCGCAGCACCTTGAGCAGCACCGGGTCCACGGGCTGCCCACAGCGGTTGCACGCCTCCCGGTCCAAATTGCAGAAGGTGACCCCAGTGATGTTCTCCTGCAGGGCGGCCACGTCCAGCTCCCGCGCCACGCGGTCCACGTCCAGGGCGCTAATGCGCCTCCAGTCCACGCTCTCAGAGCGAGGCTGGAACTTGAAGGTAGGGAGCGGGTAGGCCCCAAAGAGGGAGCCACTGAGGCCTTCAGCAGGGCTAGCCGGGGACTGCATGGGCTGAGGAAGCCCTGGACCGACCATCGAGGGAGGGTGCCACCAAGGCCACGGCAGCAGGCACAGGAGCTGAGAGAGGACCTGGAAAATAAGGAGAGGGTCCAAGTTGGGCAAGACACATCTGGCTGCACGTACAGTACACCTGGCCAGCGGGAGCCTCAGTGGGGTGAGGGGAGGGGGCTGTGCAGCAGCCGTAGGACCCACGGGGTGCACTGACGTGGTGAGAGCTGCAGAAGGCCGGGTGTGGGCTCTACAGTCGCACGGGTGCGGATTCAGATCGCAGCCTCGGGCAAGTTCCTTCACATCCTTCAGCCTTCTGTGCATACTGGGAGATCACAGAGCCTACTTCTCAGGCTTGTGCTTAGGAATGAGGCAAGTGAAGCACCCAGCCTAGTATCTGGCACATAGGAGGTCCTCCTGCTAGGAATGAGGCAAGTGAATCTCCCCTCCTCTGTGCCCCGCGCCCAAGTCCACAGCGAGAGTCCCTGCCAGAGGTCTTTGTCAGAGGGAGGGGTCAAATGTCTAAGTGGGTCCTTCTGCAACCCTATACTGACCTCAGGATAACGTCCAATAACTCGCCATGGGAGGCAGAGCCTCCTAACAACCACCACACCCCATCCTCTCCTCCTGTCATTACAAGATTATAGTGGACCAGGAGTGGGCTACTTTCCCCAGGTGCCCCAGCTGTAAAGTGTGATCACAGGACTATGCTTCCTCTGGTGGGATGTGAGTAAGATGATGGCCCCCGCTGCCAGGGGCTGCTTAATAGAGCGGCCATGTCTCTGCACACAGGCTCTGCTCAGTCCGTGATGGTCTTTTTTTCAAACCTATTGGTTTAGAAAAGAGGTCCAATTTGTTCTCAAAAGACTCAGATTCTCCTCTCCACTCTCTTGGCAGACACAGAAATTGTTCTCTCTCTTTAAAGAGTAATTTGACTGGAATATTATGCAGCCATCAAAAGGAATGAGATCTTGCCATTTGCAACGACGTGGATGGAACTGGAGGGTATTATGTTGAGTGAAATAAGTCAAACAGAGAAAGACATGTATCATATGATCTCACTGATATGAGGAATTCTTAATCGCAGGAAACAAACTGAGTGTTGTTGGAGTGGGGGGTGGGGTGGGAGGGATGGGGGGACTGGGTGATAGACACTGGGGAGGGTATGTGCTCTGGTAAGCGCTGTGAATTGTGCAAGACTGTTGAATCTCAGATCTGTACCTCTGAAACAAATAATGCAATATATGTTAAGAAAAAAAAAAAAAGAAGAAGAAGGTAGCGGGAGGGGAAGAATGAAGCGGGGGAAATCGGAGGGGTAGACGAACCATGAGAGAGGATGGACTCTGAAAAACAAACAGGGTTCTAGAGGGGAGGGGGGTGGGAGGATGGGTTAGCCTGGTGGTGGGTATTGAGGAGGGCACATTCTGCATGGAGCACTGGGTGTTGTGCACAAACAATGAATCATGGAACACTTCATCTAAAACTAATGTTGTAATGTATGGGGATTAACATAAGAATAAAAAAATTTAAAAAAAAATTTAAAAAATTTAAAAAAGAGGATGAGAAAAAAAAATAGGGCATAAAAAAAAAATAAAGAGTAATTTGACAATAGCAATAGGATTTTAAAATGAACACGCCACTACTAAGAATTATAATTTACCCTACAGATAAACTTACACAAGTGTGCAAAGGTGCTGTGCAAAAACTGTCATGTAGTGCTGTTTGTAACAGCAAAGTACAAGAGAAAATACAAGAAAGGGCAGTACAAAGTACAACAGGGGATACAAATAGTATCTCTATACAATGAAATACTATGCAGCTATTGATAAGAATAAGGCAACTATTCATGCACTGATACAGAGTAATGAGTGTGTGTCTATGTATACATATACATAGATACAAATATATACACACATATATATACACATATACACAGGTATTTCCGCATCTGTTTAAATGATAATATAATCACATATAATCATAATTTGCAAAAATAAAGATATGTATATCTCACATATGTATCCATCTATGTCTATCTACATATATCACATAGACATAGGTCTATAGATATATCTCACATTGGAATGGTTGCCTGTGAGGAAGGAGGGGAAATGGGGTGTGAAACGGGGATAAATAAATGAACAGATGGTGCATGGGTAGGAGATGGGTAGATAGACAAGCCTTACACAGATCGATGATGATAATGACACATGCATATAATATATATACATATATACACACATGAATGATTCATATTTGTTGCTCATGTGTAATAATAGTGAAATAAAATACACTGATTTACGATTCCTATATATGATTCATTGTCTATCATTTTGCAGGCATAGACTATGGTATTTCTAGAAAAATAAACAAGCTGTTAGTGATGGTTGCCTCTGGGAGTGGGAATGGAAGTCAGAAGACTTTGATTTTCCACTTTCCCCCTTCCTATACTATCCAAAGTCCTTCACATCATCATCTATTACTTCTATAATTTTTATAGAAAAAATACAACTTCTGTCCTTGGGGAACTTCAAATCTGAATGGGGCGACAAGAAGGACAGGTGACCCTACTTAATCACATTCTTTCCAGATCATGTGATTCAAACTTTTCAGTACAAGAGAAAGTCAGAGGGGAGAGAGGTCACTGACCTCACGAAGGGGATAAGCCTCATAGTTTGCAAAGAGGGGCAGGGCCTCCAGGGAAGGTCCCTGGCCTCCCGGAGCCCTCACCTGAGAAAGACCGCGATCGGCCTGCCCTACCAGCCCGCAGGGTGCCTGAGGCTTGGAGGAGGCGCAAGGCCAAGCACTCAGTAGTAACATTGGCCGCAGTGCCGCGGGCGCCAGCCTCCGTGCCAGACACACACCGACTCCACGTGCAAACCTGCAAGCAGTTACCACTATGCCCGTTTTACAAACAAGAAAACGGATGTCTGGAGGAGTTAAGAGTCTTGTCCCCGATTGGGAGGCCAGAGTTGAAGCACAATTGGAGGTGCACCTGGCTCCAAAACTCGTGGACTCTGAGCACTGATTCTCGAAGCTATTTGTCCTAAAACTTGGCTTTGATCAGGTCATGACCCCTTATCCCTCAAACTCACTCATTCATTCACCCACTGCCCGCCCCCCCCCCACTTACAGCATGCCTACTCGGGCCAGCCCCTGTGCCGGGCATTGGGGCTACCGTGGTATATGAACCCCACACCCGCCCTGCACCCAGGAGCTCAGCGTGGCCCCTTGTGGCTGCCGCTGACCCACCTGTTCCATTGCAGCTCCCATGCTTCCCTTTCTCAGATACTCTTCCCCCAGACAGACACCAAAACCAAAACCAGCCAGCCACCTGCACCCCCATCATGGCCGAGACAAGATCAGCCCATTCCTACTTCGCGTGTCACGTTATTTAAACAGACCAAAAAAAGGAGATGGGAGACAGGATACTTACCATGCTCAGCTCCAAGCTGCAACTGTGTCTCTGGGGCCTCAGAGACAATTGCCACAACAAGCTATGCCTTGGAGCAACAGCAGGTTACCAGGCATGCTGTGGGCAAGGGTAACAGGACACCTGCTTCCTGTCCTCCCCACAGACCGGGAGCTCACCTAGAACTCACTGTTTAACTATTTAAGCTTTGGCCTCAGCTGTGTGCCCACAGTCCTCTCTCTAATAGTAAGGCTAAGAATGCTCCATCGGCTACTCTCTCAGCTTCTCCCACCTTTTTGAAAGTTCCTTCCAGCCTCTTCTGAACAGTTACTATCCTTTTACCCTTCCTTTAACACGGGGGGGTGGGGGAAGGAGGGGGAAGATGGGGCGTGGGCAGTGCCCCCGCGATATTCTGCTGTTCATTCATGACCCATCTCTCCCTGCACACTCTCCCTGAAGACGAGCTCACACACATACCCACAGCTTCAGCGACCAAAGGCCTGATTTAGGCTGAGCCTCAGCCACTCCCAAATCTCTTTCTTGCTGGCCCATCTCTCTCTTGGGACCTTTAGATCCAGCCTTCCAATACTGAGTATACCAGAAATTGCAAATCCAAATTCCCCCAGGGCCAGGAAGGTAATATTAAATGCAGGAAATGTGGCAGGTATAAGAAAAACCACAGTACAAGCTTGATGATAAAGGGCAATTAATCCCCTACCTTAGTGCCCAAGATACAATTAGGCAGCAGTTCTCAAAGTGTGGTCCCTGACCAGCAACGTCAGAGCATCAGCATCAGCAGGAACTTGTCAAAAATGCAAGTCTCCAGATTTATTGATTCAGAACCACTGTGGTAGGGAATGTTGGGGATTGTGGCAAAAGGGGGAGTGCATGCCCCGTTTAGAAGGGGCAGCCACCTTGAGGCACCTGGGGGGCACAGTTGGTTGAGTGACTGACTCTTGGTTTTGGCTCAGGCCATGATCTCATGGGTCCTGGAATGGAGCCCTGGGTCAGCTCCGCGCTCAGCAGGAGCCTGCTTGAGATTCTCTCCCTCTGCCCCTCTCCCCAACTTGTGTGCAGGCACTTGCTCTACCCCTCTCTCTAAAATAAATAAATAAATCTTAAAAAACAAAAACAAAACAGAGGAAGAGGCAGCCACCTCTGGGCTTCATCCATATGGGAATGGATTTTCTGTGTTCCTCACTGGCTAATTCCAAATTCACTAAAAAGATATTCAAACACCTTTATGAACTGTTTTCAAGCTACCTTTCTAGCTGCATCTCCCACTTACAATATTACTTGCTGTCCACACATTCTTATCTCTGGGCTATTTATTTATGTGCACTGTTTTTAAGTGTTTCATAAAGAATAACTCATGTAATCCTCAGAACAATCCCTCAAGGAGGTACTAATATTATCCAAACCTTCCAAAGAAGTAAAGAAGCTTGCCCCAGATGCAGGAGGCAAAATCCAAAACCACGTAGCCTGCTTACAGAGTCTGAGCTCTTAGCCACTAGGCCCTGCTGCCTATCGGTATAGATGGACCTCCACCACCTCCCCCTGCTCCTATTGCAGGTGAATGAGTGCCTGCTTCAAGGCCTTGCTCACACGTGACAGCCACCATAAATCGTTCCCAGGCCCACAGTCAAAATGCCCCACCTCTCCCCTGGGCTCAGGGCAGCACTGAGTGTACGCTCCTCTGAGCGCCTCGCCACACTCCGGTCTGTATCAGCGTGCTTATGCAACGTTCATTTATTCATCCCACCAACAAATGACTCCTGAGCCCCTACCAAGTGCCACGCACCACTCCCGGCACTCAGAATTGATGGTGACCCAGGCAACAGTCCCTGCCATCATTAATAAAACTAGTTACCAGCTCTGCACACGCAATTACAAGGCTTTCCATGCACTATCCCACTTAGTTCTCATTACAACCCAGCGTACAGATGAAGAAACTTGGAGGTGACCCAAGAGGGCAGATGACTTCCCACAATCATACAACTAGTAGTAAATGATGGTGTCTAGCTCCAGACTTCTCCAGAAAGACAGAAAAATAGACAGAAACGACCATGCAGAGTGGTACGTGCCAGGGTGGGAGCTGGGACAGGGTGCAGCGGGTGTACCAAGGAGAGACCACACCAGGACATTCCTGTCTCCGTTCTCCTCCACGTCCCCCAGCTATAAGTTCCGCAAGTGCTGAGACCATGGCTTATTCATTATCTGTTGTATTCTAGCCCCTAGCATATTACTTGCAGCCCAAATTGCTATTGACCTGAGCAGAATTATCAAAATCTTAGACTATCTGCCTCAAAAGTCTATATTCTTGGGGATCTGGAGAAATGAGCCTATGAACCAGCAAGAATTAGAATAAAGAGTAAGAACAGAGTTGGGAGTCCTTAATTTGGACCCACTGGAGAGAAATGCCATTCAGACTTACTAAAATGCTGGATTTGTTACCATGTGTGTCCACAGCCTGATCCCACCGCTGCTAATGAAAGCCTAGAGTGCAGGAGCCCTTGTGGACGGGCTCAGGCTCATCAGCGAGAAGCCCCAGAGCCCACACTGACCATCAAGATATGGCTGCAGCCCTGAAACCCTCACATTTACACTCTGAGCACACTCTGTAAACACTGAGGATGGTGGCCCCATTCCCAGTTATACAGAATTCTGAATTAGGGATCTCAGTTCATGCGGTCTTCCTGAACCCCAGAAGCGTCACTCCTGTCTTCCACTAGAACCCCCAGGTTCTCAGAAGTCTTAGGGCTCTGGAATCCAAAGGTGAGCAGAACTGGGGGAATTTGAAGATTATGATAGCAGCCATCACTGATTAAGTTTTTGTGTGCCAGCCTTTAAAAGTACTATTTCTAGCCATTGTACAACGTTGTATGTAGTTGATTTGCCTCATCTGATAAACGTAGAAACTGAGGCTCAGAGAACCTAAGGGACTGGGCCCTGGTCACTCAGCTCCTAGGTAATGAAGCCAAGATTCAAGTCAGGTTCTGCCTGACTCCAGAGCTTTTGAATTTTGCCCATCTACCTCCCAATGATGATGATGATGACAGAGAAATTACTTCCCACCATGGAAATGACAGTACCTGAGATTTCTTGACCAAACTGCAAGAACTAAAACTTTACAGCAAATCACAACAGGATCAGTGCCGGGGACCTGAAATTCCCTCTATCTCCGCAGAGCTTAGCTGAACAGGACGCAACTCCGCAGCTGGAGTCCAGGTTAGGATGGCAGGAGACAAAGCCCAGGGAGAGTGCGGCAGGTTACCTGGAAACCACACACCCCAAAGGGCAGTCACACTGTGCTTCTCCAGGCATCAGCAGACTGCCTTCCCCACATCTGGAAATAGAAACACAAGGCAGCATTAGGAAATCCAAAGCTGTGTTAACCATCTCTGCATGTTTTGATGGGGTCCCAGGAAGCTTCCCAATCTTAGACCAATGTCATGAATTAGTAGGACCCAAAAGAATGATATTTATGCTAGCATTCTAAATTTGCTTCATTGTTGAAGAGATGGTTTCTACCTGGGGCAATCCCACAGCCAAGAAAGAAAGAGAATAAAGAATTAGAATAAAGAGTAAGAACAGAGTTCTTAATTTGGACCCACTGGAGAGAAATGCCATTCAGACTTACTAAAATGCTGGATTTGTTACCATGTGTGTCCACAGCCTGATCTACCACCCTTGCTTTGCACACCCCCAGTGATGGGGTGTTCACCATCTCACAAGGCAGCCATCCCACAGCGAAACAGCTCCCGGAGAATTTATGGTTCTTCTGAAACCTGCCCACCTATAATCCGTCGAAGATAACTTGCGCAATGATCAACTAAACAACTGATATTTTTAAATTCTGATTTTTTAATATCAGTGGACAGCTAGACTATACCACCACGGCTGCCACCTTACTGTCTCTTTTGCTTCCTCAAGAATGCAACCAAGAGGAGCAGTTAGGGGAGCCAAGCTACCGAGGCAGCTGCCGGGCAATCATGGACAAGCCTGCCCTGGCTTCCCGAGCTACCCTCAGCAGTACCTGCCCTGGGGAGCCCAGGCTTGTCATTAGCGCTAATTGTTGTGGCTGCCAAGGAAACCTTCACACAATTTGCAAACAGGCTATGCACACACCATAGGTAAGGGAGCCCTACACATCCCAAAAGAGAGGAGAGTGACTCGGGCGCTCTCCTGAAACACCATCATTACAGATCTTCGATTTATTCTCTGATTCTGTCGTTTTCTAAAGAAAGGTGTGCCCTTTCCACTCCTTCTTGCCCTTCATGGGGTTTGCACCCATTGCTGGAACCATCAAGTGGCACACAGCTCCCCCTCCAGCTGGCTTCCATTCCCAGTAACTTTAAGGAGGGTTTTTTGTTGTTGGTGGTGGTTTTTTTTGAGTATAGTTAACACACAGTGTTATGTTAGTTTCAGATGTACAACTTAGTGATTTGACAAGTTTATACTTCATGCTATGTTCACCACGAGTGTAGCCACCATCTGTCCCCTTACATCACTGCTACAATATCACTAACTGTATTCCTTATGCTCTGCTTTTTATTCCGGTGACCTACTCCCTCCAGAACTGGAGGCCTGGACCTCCTTCTAAGAAGGTATTTTTAAAAGACAGCACCAACAGGTTGGTCAAAAACCCCTCTTAAGTTTTTGCCACAAAAGAATTTTCTTTAAACTAAAAATCGGGGCTAGGGCTTTGATTGGCATTGCTTAGGAATATTTCAGAGAGGAAGACTACAAATTGACGTGACCTGTCTTCCCAGGTGCAGAACTGTCAAAAATCAGCACTGCTTTTCACATCTGAAAGATATGAGTTTAGAATATACTGCTGTTTTCTTTCCCATGGAAGAGTCATTGCTTTTTGGTAGACTTTCTCTATCTTCAGCCACCAGACCCCCCCCCCAAAATCCTCCCTAGAGGTGCATGGCCTAGCAACAGCTGCCATTGCAGGTAGTTAACCCCCACCCCCACCAGGACTGGCCCTCTCTGAAAAGGGCCCACAAGGAGGTTCAGAACAGCCCACCAAGTCACCCCCTTCCCTGCTCCTGTCAGTGTACATTGAGCCACAAGCCTTTTGACCGAACTCCAGCTTTGTGGCAGAACCCAGTTAAATTCCACAAAGGAATTCAGGTTTCTGTTCCCAACCTGAAGCATATAACTTCATGGGACCATTTTATTAAGTTGGATGATATCCAAAACTATTTGCACATGAGGAAGATGTCTCTAGACCCTTAGTGCTGACAGAGACTGAAAAAAAAACTGCTTATCAACCACTTGACTGGAGGACCGGCCTCTAAGAGGGGTTGTTCTCACTGGCCAGTCCTCAGCTCTGGGAGGCCAGGAGAAGGTGATGAGGGACCTCCCTGACAGAGGCAGTAGCCCACCCACCCTGTCTGCAGATGAAAGTGTGAGAGGCCCCAGTCAGAGCACCTCACACTCTCCAGGCCTCTCTTCAAAGTTCTTTTAAAAATCAAATTTTCAGAGACAACGGGGAGGGGGGGGCAGGAAGGCCCTGGGCCCTAAGGAGTGCTGGGTGAAGGGTAGCCCTGTCCAAGCCCTCCAGACCCCCTTCTAGATCCTTGTTCCGTACAAAGCAAGTCTCCCCTGGACTTTTAACTGCAGCCACCTCGAAAGAAAAATACCATTGCTGCCTCCTCCTAAACTCCAGCCCCAGAGTGCAAGAGGGACAAACCAGAGATGCCAATGTGTTTGTTTTTAAATCATCTCGTTACCAGAAGATCCCCTTTACCTGCAGAACTCAAAACATCAAGCCCTCCAAAACCATATTTACTTTTTTCAAAAAGTAAGCATCCAAGTCTGTCCACCCAGGGAAGCCCAGTCCTGGGGGGTGCAGTCACTCCTGGTTCCTTCGGGGGGCGGGGGGGGGGGGGTTACCTCGGTCCAGAGCAGGCCGAGGGAGCTGGAGATGAGGGGCAGAACCCGGCGGTCTAGCGGCGGTTTAGAGGCCGCCCCGGAGTGCAGCTCCCGCAGGTCCCGAGCTGCACCCCTACAGGGTGTCCGAGCCGCTAATGTTTAACCTCCCGCGTCCCGCCGCACCCACGGCTCGGACTACAAGGGCGCTCCCCACCCGCGGCCCTCCCCGGGCCGAATTCCTGCCATAGTTTTCCCACGCGGCCCCGCTCACCTGGGGGCCGCCGGAGCCCGCGGGGCCGGCAGAGGTCCGGGGGCGCGGGCTCCCCAGCGTGGCCCCGGCCCCGCCTCCCGGCGCGCTACACCGCCCCGACCGCCGGGAGGCCGTTCCCGGAACGCCCGGCGCCACGCGGGCCGCGGATGCACCCCCAGGAGCGGGGAGCCCGGACGCCCTCCCCGGCGGGGACAGAGCCGGCGCGCCCACCCCGGTGCGGCCGAACGGCGCGCCCGCGGGCAACCGAGCCTTCCGCGCCAGCAGCTGGAGGCCCGGGGTCTCGCGCCGCCGGCTCCCGGACGGCCGCCCCACCTCGCCCAGACAGGGGTGGAGACTCTCCCCAGCGCCCCCGGGAAGAGCTATTTTTAAGTCTGTTACGGAGGCGGGAGGGAGGGGAAGGCCACGTTTAATCCGTCGGGAAAATCCGGGATCCAAGAGAGTGGCTCCCAGGCCTTGCCGAGAGGTCAGCCGCATGGAGCCCGGGGAGCTGGACGCGCTCCCATCTACACACACGCGCGCGCGCGCACACACACACACACACACACACGCTAACAACAAAGGCTGGCCTCCTGGAAAGCTGGAGCAGTTGCAGAGCTGGTGCTTAAGGCAAGCAACCCCACAACCCCCAACCTGCTAGCTTGCCCTGTGGATCCAGCTCTGAAACCCAGGACCAAAGAACTCTTTCTCTCTGATACTGGTCCCTGAGCCCTAGCCAGATTTACGGAGACCCAGATTTCTGGGATTTTTTTTTTTTAAAGGCCTTCCTCCCACTCCAGTCTCAATCTGCCACACTCTGTGTCTTGGGGCGGCCAAAGCTGAAGTGTGTGGGAACAAGTGTTGGAAGGATGTGGAGAAATTGGACTCTTTGTGCATTGCAGGTGGGAATATAAAGTGGTACAGCTGCTGTGAAAAAGAGAATGGTGATTCCTCAAAAAACTAACAATAAAATTACCATACGATCCAGCAATTCCATTTCTAGGTATATACTCAAAAGAACGAAAACAGGGACCAAAACCGATATTTGTACATGCATGCTCATAAAAGCACTATTCACGATAGTCAAAAAGTGTAAACAACCCAACTGTCCAGCAGTATATTAATGGATAAACACAATGTGCTACATACATACAATGAACTATTATTCGGTCTTAAAACATAATGAAATACTGGAGCACCTGGATGGCTCAGTCGGTTAAGTGGCTGCCTTTGGCTCAGGTCTTGATCTCAGGGTCCTGGGATGGAGACCTCCCTGGGGCTTCCTGCTCAGCAGGAAGTCAGCTTCTCCCTCTGCCTCTGCTCCTCCCCCTTCATGCGCTCGTGGGCGTTCTCTCTCTCTCTCTTTCAAATAAATAAAAATTTTTAAAAATAATGAAATACTGATACATGCCACAATATGAATGAATCTTGGAAATATTATGCTAGGTGAAATAAGCCAGATACAAAAGGAGAAATGTTGTGATTCCACTTATTCAAGGTAACTGGAATAGTTAAATTCATAGAGATATTCCAGAAAGGGGAATAGTGGTTACCAGGGGCTGGGGCAGGGTGAGGGGACTGTAGGGAATAGGAAGTTATTGTTTAATGGGTACAGAGTTTCAGCCTGGGACAATGGCAAAGTTCTAGAGAAGAAGAGTGGTGTTGGCTGTGCAACAATGTGAATGTACTTAATGCCACTGAATTGTACATTTGAAAATAGTTAAAATGGTAAATGTTATGAGATTATAGATAGATAGATAGATAGATAGATAGATAGATATAGATATATATATAACCCCTATTTTTTAAATGGAAAAAAAAAAAAAAGACCTCGGGGGCCAGGACCAAGATCAAGTAGGGATGTCTGTAAGCCATCTACTCTGATGGGGAATCTTATTCCTCCTCTCCTGGCCAGGGCACTCTTTTCACTCCAGGAGTTCCTGCCGCCTATCAGAGGGGAGCAAAGAGTCAAGGCTTTAGAGTCAAAGATGCCTTAACATCCTGGAAGAGAGCACAGGCAACAATCTCTCTGACATCAGCTGTAGTAACATTTTTCTAGATAGGTCTCCTGTGGCAAGGGAAACAAAAGCAAAAATAAACTATTGGGATTACATCAAAACAAAAAGCTTCTTCACAGTGAAGGAAACAATCAATAAAACTAAAAGGCAACCTACTGAGTTGGAGAAGATAGTTGCCTGTGACATAGTCAATAAAGGGTTAGTATCCAAAATATATAAAGAACTGATACAACTCAACATCCTAAAAACAAATAATCTAATCAAAAACTAGGCAGAAGACATGAACAGACATTTCTCCAAAGAAGACATCCAGATGACTAATAGACACATGAAAAGATGTTCAACATCATTCATCATCAGGGAGATGCAAATCAAAACCACAATGAGATAGCACCTCACACCTTTCAGAATGGCTAAAGTCAACAACACAAGAAACAACAATTGTTGAGGATGTGGAGAGAAAGGAACCCTCTGGCACTCTTGGTGGGAATGCAAACTGGTGCAACCACAGTGGATAATAGTAGGCAGCTTCCTCAAAGTGTTAAAAATAGAACTACCCTATGATTACACTACTGGTATTTACTTAAAAAATACAAAAACACTAATTCAAAGGGACACATACACATCTCTATGTTTATTGCAGCATTATTTACAATAGCCAAATTATAGAAGCAGCCCAAGTGTCCATCGATAGATGAATGGATAAAGAGGTGGTATACACTTACAATGGAATATTATTCAGCCATAAAAAAGAATGAAGTCTTGGGTTTTGAACGAGACGAAGACGGAACCGAAGCCGGGCACAGGCCATGGACGCGGTCCCACCGAGAGCCGAAGATGGTGGTGAACACATATTCAACGTCAGTCACCAGTGATAACCTAAGTCGACATGACATGCTGGCCTGGATCAATGAGTCTCTGCAGCTGAATCTGACGAAGATCAAACAGTTGTGCTCAGGGGCTGCCTACTGTCAGTTTATGGACATGCTGTTCCCTGGCTCCATTGCCTTGAAGAAAGTGAAATTCCAGGCTAAGCTAGAACATGAATACATCCAGAACTTCAAAATACTACAAGCAGGTTTTAAAAGAATGGGTGTTGACAAAATAATTCTGTGGACAAATTAGTAAAAGGAAAGTTTCAGGACAGTTTTGAATGTGTTCAGTGCATCAAGAAGTTTTTTGATGCAAACTATGATGGAAAAGACTATGACCCCGTAGCTGCCAGACAAGGTCAAGAAATGGCAGTGGCTCCCTCCCTTGTTGCTCCAGCTCTGAACAAACAGAAGAAACCTCTCAGCTCTAGCAGCGCAGCTCCACAGAGGTCCATTGCAACACACAGGACTACTGCAACCAAGGCTGGCCCGGGTGTAGTGCGAAAGAATCCTGGTGTGGGCAACAGGGATGACGAAGCAGCTGAATTGATGCAACAGGTCAACGTATTGAAACTTACCATCGAAGACTTGGAGAAAGAGATTTCTACTTTGGAAAGCTAAGGAACATTGAATTGATTTGCCAGGAGAACAAGGGGGAAAACAACCTGGTATTGCAGAGGATCGTGGACATTCTGTATGCCACAGATGAAGGCTTTGTGATACCTGATGAAGGGGGCCCACAGGAGGAGCAAGAAAAGTATTAACGGCCTGGACCAGCAGAGCAACATCCGAATTCTTCACTCCAAATCATGTGCTTAACTGTAAATACCCGCTTTTGTTATTCTTAGAGGACTCACTGGTTTCTTTTCATGAGCAAACAGTACCTCTTCTTAAAGTGCACTTTGCAGAAGTTTCACCCCTTTTCCAATGAGTTTGAGTTAGGAGCTTTTACCCTGTAGCAGAGCAGTATTAACATCTAGTTGGGTCACCTAGGGAACAAAGAGGCTGACCATGGGGCTCACCATGTAGACGCTGGTAACACTGATTGCTGGAGAAGGTGTTTTTATGTGATACACTGAAGTGGAAACCTCAGTAGAGAAATGTAAAGACTGATTTGAATTTTCAGCTAATGTGAAATCTTGGCAGAGAACGTTTTAATAAATAAATGCCTTAAGAGTAAAAAAAAAAAAAAAAAAAATGAAGTCTTGCCATTTGCAACAACATGGATGGTGCTAGAAAGTACAAAGCCAAGAGAAATAAGTCATTCAGAGAAAGACAAATACCATATGATTTCACTCATATGTGAAATTTAAGAAACAAAACAAAGGGGGCGCCTGGATGGCTCAGTTGGTTAAGCGACTGCCTTCGGCTCAGGTCATGATCCTGGAGTCTCAGCATCGAGTCTCAGCATCGAGTCCCGCATCGAGTCCCGCATCGGGCTCCCTGCTCGGCAGGGAGTCTGCTTCTCCCTCTGGCCCTCCCCCGTCTCATGCTCTCTCTCTATCGCATTCTCTCTCTCAAATAAATAAATAAAATCTTTTAAAAAAAATTTTTTTTAATAATAAAAAAAAAGAAACAAAACAAAGGAGCAAAGGAAAAAGAGAGAGAAAGAATCAAACCAAAAAACAGACTCTTAACTATAGAGAACAAACTGATGGTTACCAGAGGGGAGGTGGGTGGGGGACAGGTGAAATAGGTGAAGGGGATAAGGAGTGCATTTGTGATGAGCACGGAGTCATGTACAGAATTGTTGAATCGCTACATTGTACACCTGAAACTAATATAACACTGAATGTTAACTCTACTGGAATTAAAATTTTAAAAAATATACGTTTTATATTTCCACATTCCCAAACTATGTAACCCTGGAAAAAATCACTTAACCCTTCTATAAAATGGGAAAAATAAACTCTATCTAGCAGGGTCATTATGAGAACCAACTTAGCTGAAGTATTTCCAGGGGCCTGGCAGTCAGTGATGCGTCCTCTCAAGTTCAGTCAAATGTGAAATCTGTGGGGGCTTGGGGCATTTGCTTCTCAGCTCTCTCCCCACTGTATCCCCAAAGTGTGCAGGAAGTAGCTCTGACGGGCCCTGTGTGTGTTTGTATGTGTCATTTGCAGCAGCCTCAATTTCCCTACCTGTAAATGGGGTGCCCTCCTTTACAGGGTTGTTGTGAGAAAGTGAACTTGGCGTACAGCTTCATCTACCTGGTCAGTAATTCCAAATGTTCAGTAATTCCATGTTCAGCTGACCAAGGCTTCCCACGCACGGAACCCTCCACATCCTTCACTCACTGGGCCACACTTCAACATTCAGTACAGCCAAGAGTTATCGAGGGCCTACTGTGTGCAGGCTCTGTTCTAGATTCCAAAGGGTACCACGGGTTTATAATGGACTAGGTCACCTAGCACTGGGGAGCCGTCCCACTCTCCTGTACCACCTCTGCCACAGCACACAAAAGGGTTGGCAGCACCGCTGGGGACAGGGAGATAGTCCGTGATGCAGGAACATGCCGAAGGAGACTGACCCTAAATGGCTAGTCCAGGGAACATCACTGTCACCATGAGCAGCTGGGCCATAACTATTGGATGGGAGGAGAAAAGGGTGGGTTCTCAATACCTATGGTTTTCATCTGGCCCCGTAGCCTTTCACCCCTTCCTCAGCCAGTGACAGACACCCAGTCCCTGACTCAGCACACACACCATCACAGCGTGTCTCCTCCCTCCACTTAGGGATGTGTCAGGAGACAGTGGGACAGACTGCTGACTGAAGGTGGACTGTAGAGCTTAGGCGGCCCACAATAGGAGTGCTCTCTGCTGTCAGCTGTTGGCATCACAGCTCAGAAGCCAGCTCCAGCTTCCGGAAGGACATCTGAGGTGTATGGGGCAGATCTCCCAGCATCTCCCAGATGCTGGCCATGCATGGTAAATGAGGTAATTTTAGGTCAAAAGTATATTGTTGGGTTTCACAGTGCTGATGTATAGACAGGTAGATAGTCAAAGGGAGATTTTACATAAAAATCTGGTTTGCTGATTTCTCTTGAAAAAATCTAAGGATCTGGCAACAAGAGGCCTGCACTCTCACATGTCAAGAATTGGCTGATGCCGAGGGCGGACCTCTTCCCTAGGCACGATCTACACTTTAGCCCATTCCCTGAAAAAAATCTCTTTGAAGGACACTGATGCACTTAAGAAGAGATCTCCTTTCTCAGGAAAAAGATTTTCTCTTCTGCAAAATGAAAAATGCACAGTCAGCCTAACCAGGACCCACTCTCTGAGTCTAGAAATAAACCCGAGGCATGGCAGACTGGGAAAAACTGAAAAAAAACCTGCAACTAAAATATTAAAAATGTTTGTGACCTTGATATACAAAGGGTAGTTACAAGTCAATAAGAAATAGAAAAACAACCCAAGAGAAAAGAGGACAAAATATATTAGGTAATTCACAGATTAAGAGAATATATATTATTAAGCATGTGCAACACTAAGCCTCACCAAAATTAATGTGACAATTAAATACATTTTTAAAACTATTGTATTGGTTAAAATTAAATAGATTTTTGTCTTCTGCCCATTTCTTGATTAGATTATTTGTTCTTTGGGTGTTGAGTTTGATAAGTTCTTTACAGATTTTGGATCCTAGCCCTTTATCTGATATGTCATTTGCAAATATCTTCTCCCATTCTGTTGGCTGTCTTTTGGTTTTGTTGACTGTTTCCTTTGCTGTGCAAAAGCTTTTTATCTTGATGAAGTCCCAATAGTTCATTTTTGCCCTTGCTTCCCTTGCCTTTGGCAATGTTTTTAGGAAGAAGTTGCTGTGGCTGAAGTTGAAGAGGTTGCTACCTGTGTTTTCCACAAGGGTTTTAATGGATTCCTGCCTCACATTGAGGTCTTTCATCCATTTTGAGTCTATTTTTGTGTGTGGTGTAAGGAAATGGTCCAGTTTCATTCTTCTGCATGTGGCTGTCCAATTTTCCCAACACCATTTGTTGAAGAGATTGTCTTTTTTCCATTGGACATTCTTTCCTGCTTCATCAAAGATTAGTTGACCATAGAGTTGAGGGTCCATTTCTGGGCTCTCTATTCTGTTCCATTGATCTATGTGTCTGTTTTTGTGCCAGTACCACACTGTCTTGATGATGACAGCTTTGTAATAGAGCCTGAAGTTCGGAATTGTGATGCCACCAGCTTTGCTTTTCTTTTTCAACATTCCTCTGGCTATTCGGGGTCTTTTCTGGTTCCATACAAATTTTAGGATTATTTGCTTCATTTCTTTGAAAAAAGTGGATGGTATTTTGATGGGGATTGCATTGAATGTGTAGATTGCTCTAGGTAGCATTGACATCTTCACAATATTTGTTCTTCCAATCCATGAGCATGGAACATTTTTCCATTTCTTTGTGTCTTCCTTGATTTCTTTCATGAGTAGTCTATAGTTTTTTGAGTACAGATTCTTTGTCTCTGGTTTCTCCAAAGAAGACATCCAAATGGCCAACAGACAGATGAAAAAGTGCCCATCATCACTTGGCATCAGGGAAATACAAATCAAAACCACAATGAGATACTACCTCACACCAGTCCCCAGAATGGCTAAAATTAACAAGTCAGGAAAGGACAGATGTTGGCGAGGATGCGGAGAAAGGGGAACCCTCTTACACTCTTGGTGGGAATGCAAGCTGGTGCAGCCACTCTGGAAAACAATATGGAGGTTCCTCAAAAAGTTGAAAATAGAGCTACCTACGACCCAGCAATTGCACTACTGGGTATTTACTCCAAAGATACAAATGTAGTGATCCGAAGAGGCATGTGCACCCCCATGTTTATAGCAGCAATGTCCACAATAGCCAAACTATGGAAAGAGCCTAGATGTCCATCGACAAATGAATGGATAAAGAAGATGTGGTATGTATTTACAATGGAACATTATGCAGCCATCAAAAAAATGAAATCATGCCATTTGCAATGACGTGGATGGAACTAGAGGGTATTATGCTAAGCAAAATAAGTCAATCAGAGAAAGATAATTATCATATGATCTCATTGATATGTGGAATTTGAGAAACAAGACAGAGGATAATAGGGGAAGAGAGGAAATAATGAAACAAGACGAAACCAGAGAGGGAGACGGACCATAAGAGATCTTAATCTCAGGAAACAAACTAAGGGTTGCTGGAGTGGAGAGGAGTGGGAGGGATGGGGTGGCTGGGTGATGGACACTGGGGAGGGTATGTGCAATGGTGAATGCTGTGAATTGTGTAAGACTCAAGAATCACAGACCTGTACCCCTGAAACAAATAATACATTATATGCTAATAAAAATTTAAAAAAATTAAAATAAATAAATAGATTTTGGCATTGGTGAAGGATGGGAAAATGGGCAATTTCAAACAGCTTTTTTTTTTAATAATTTGGCACCACATATGAAAATGTAAAGTCCTCAAAAATGCAGGAATCAGAGCTTTTGCTACAGCATTACATGCACTATTAGAATTAGAGTCAACTTAAATGTCCACCAGTTGGGTATTCATTAAATAGATTATGATATATATCCTAAAATGAAACATTCTGCAACCATTATGAAGAATAAGTTGTGCTAATGAAAAAAGGTATCCAGAATACATATTGTTAAAGTGAAAAACAACTGACATAATAGTATGTTTTTTAAAAACTCATATAAGGGGGCACCTGGGTGACTCAATGGGTTAAGCATCTCCCTTCAGCTCAGGTCATGATCCCAGGGTCCTGGGATCGAGCCCCACATCGGGCTCCCTGCTCAGCAGGAAGCCTGCTTCTCCCTCTCAAAAGTCCCCCTGCTTGTGTTCCCTCTCTCACTGTCTCTCTCTCTGTCAAATAAATAAATAAAATCTTTAAAAAATAAAATAAAGAAAATAAAAAATAAAAACTCATATGAGAAATTCAGGGGTGATATTCAAATATTTAACTACAAGACTTGCACAGGCACTAGCCCTAGAGCAGGAAACTAGACAGCCTGCTGGGGCCAGACTTAACCCTTTACTGGCTGCATTGTGGGGGTGCTGGAGGGAAGAGCCAGGGCAGACAAGGTGCTAGCTGGAAATACTTGGAAGGCTTGTGGCCAAAGCTTCTTACCGATAGCACGCTATACACGCAGAGAAAAAGAGAGAGAGACATACCAAACTTGACATGGTACAAGAGGCATTTTCACCCTTTGCTCTATACAATCTTGTTGTTTGAAATTCTAAGAATGAGTGTGGAATTTGGAAAAAGAAAAAAATTAATATAGAGAAGCCACCAGCATGGCCTATTTCCAAAGTCTATCGTTGCATAATTGTGGCACAGACTAACAGAATAAAGGCCAGAAGGAATCCAGGGCCATCTGGAGCCCCAGAAATCCCACACTTCTTACTACTCACAGCTTTAACCCTTTGCTCCAACCCCCTCACTACCACGTCTTGACATACCCTTTTCTATAAAACAAACTGTACTTCTTAAGCAATACATTATTAATTTATTTCCCACATTTTATTAATCAGAGACATTTTACTGTCAGGTAAATCTCCCTATAAACATCAAATTATCAACATTAACACAATGAATTCATATAATCACAGCCCCACATAAAAATATATGACATTCAGATTGACCTATTTGGTCCCATCATGAAACAACTCATATATTTTTGAAACATTAAAACTGTTCCTGGGGCACCTGGGTGACTCAGTCAGTTAAGCATCGGACTCTTGATTTCAGCTCAGGTCATGATCTCAGGGCCATGAGTTTGAGCCCCACCTCTGGCTTATGCTGGGCATGGAGCCTGCTTAAGATTCTCTTTCCCTTTCCCTCTCCCTCTGCCTCCCACCCCCATCCTGCTCTCAAGGGTACGCATGCACTCTCTCTCTCTCTCTCTAAAAAAAAAAAGAAAAGGAAAGAAATATTAAAGCTATTCCTATCCCTTCAAAACCTTTGGCAATGTTAGTTGGAGAACCATCTATCATGTATTATCCAGATGTAGAAATGAGATCCAATGTGTGTGACTTTCCTCCCTGAAAGGGCTGGCCCTGAAAATCCTCACCTCTGGGGACAATCAGGAGAGCTGAAAACTAGCAGGGGTTCAGCTGTGAGGAGGAACAGCAGGCCCCAAAATCTGACCATGGTATCAGATATCTAAGAATCCAGAGCAAGTAGCCAGGCATAAATAAAGCTGGGCAGGAGACATGACTTGTGAGTATTTTTAATAAGACTGTCAGAGCAGTGATTCCCAAAGGGGGAAATATCAAAATGAAATGGGATGGGGGGTTGGAGAATGTAGTTTGAAAAATCATTGTATTTTTATATTTGGAAAAAATAGAAACTATTTTTCCCGTAAAGCCAACTATCAAAAGGAAAGTGCTAGAAAATCTTGGTTGATGAATATTTGTAGAAGAAATATTGATTCTCACACTTCCTGGAAAGAGGAGGTAAATTTTTATGTGACCGTTAAAGGGGAAGTGGTTTGTAAAAATTAGAATTTGTGATTTGCTTTTATGAGCCAATTGAGGTAGGATAGGGAACAGCAGAACACCCTGGGAAAAGCAAGAGGGTATCAGAGGGGGATGTGGCCAGTCATTAGGATAAGTACGAGGGACCTATAATGGGCTGAATGTTCATGTCCCCCCAAAATTCATATGTTGAAATCCTACTCCTCAATGTGATGATATTAGGAGGTGGGGCCTTTGGGAGGTAATTAGGTCATGAGGGTGAAGCCCTCATGAGGGGGATCAGTTCCTCTATAAAAGAGACCCCAGAGATCTTCCTTGACCCTTTCCACTATATGAAGATTCAACAAGAAAAGTGCCCTCTGCCACCGGAAGAGGATCCTTACCCTAATCTTAGATTACCAGCCTCCAGAACTGTGAGAAGTAAATTCCTGTTGTTTATATGCCACCCAGTCTATGATACTTGGCGACTGCAGCCCAGATTGACCAAGACAGAACATTGTCTGCTTGATCCAGCTCTATCTTCAGCAGTTAAATCAGTGCTCGGCACACCGAAGGCACTCAGTTAATGCTCACTGACTGAATGTAATAATGAACATCAAAATCAGGACCAGAAATCAAGTCTCTTTTTCCCCAGTCAATTCTCTAACAGGTCCTAAAATTAATCTTACAGAAGTAAATTTAACAAGTAGCAAAACTGTTAGCTGCCTCTCCTAACACCCATTTTCTCTTCCTCCTTAAATTTTTCAGCCTCTCTTGCAGATACGCTCTGACCAGTGAGATGTAGGGGCAAGCCTTATAAGGGCCTTGTAGGAAGTCTCCATAAAATAAAGGAGGTACACCTTCCTCCTTCCTTCCTCCTGCTGCCAGAAATGCAGACATAATGGGCTGGAGATCAAGCAACCATATAGACCATGGGCTGTGGACACTAAGGATGGCAAATGACAAACAAAAAGATGCAAGAAACCCAGGTCCCTGATGACCGCAGTGACCATACCCACCCCCACCACCGCCGAATCACCTACCTTCAGACTTCTTTTACATGAGAGAGAAAGAAGCTTCTCTATTTTACACACCGAGGGTGGTGTGTAAACTTTGGGGGTTTTCTACTACAGACAGAGAAAGCTGATCCTTACTGATATGCGGGTAAGCCCCCACCCCCCAGGCAACGTGGGCATGAACCGAAAGCTGCCACTCCAGGAAGCGTCCAGTCCTACGACACAGCAGCAGCAACCCAGTGCTGGCTCTATTTGTTACCTGGACCCAGCGTCCCAGTGCCCGAGCCCTCTGGGCCTTGAATCAGGTCCCTGTAAGTCCTAGGACAGTGCTTACGGCAGAGGTTCTCCACCAGCGTGTTGCTTCCTCTGACCACAGTCCTTCCTTCCTTGTTCATGTAGTTCCACAGATGCAGGGCATAGGAGTCATTGAAGCCCAGGTCTCTGTCCCAGACTTCATAGTAGCGCCTCCACTCTGGATAGGAGATGGGGTAAAATCTCTGGGGGTGTAGGAAGGACAAGTTCGAACACCTGAGATCACTCACTTCCTGGAAGTCTCCAAGTTTGCACCACAGTCTCAACATCCTCGTCATCAAACTGGGACCCTGATTGCCCCAAATTTCTGAACTGTAGTGTTCAACAAAGTTTTCCATGCACTCCCACAGGAAGGGGTGGTGGGGGAGGAACCCGAACACCCCGTTACTAGAGTACCGAGAAGACTGTGCAGCCAGAAAGTTCTCCTCGGGGATGGGCCTGATGGAGATGACATCAGTATCCATGTAGATGCCGCCATACTTCCAGATGATGGCCAGGCGGGACGCATCTGAGCTGACGTGGAGCCAGTTTCTCTCCATGCTGGCGTTGATCTGAGAGAACAGGAGCAAGTCAGCCACAGTAGCAGCGGGAAAGGGCGAGGTGTCCCAAAGGGAGGCCAGCTCAGGGCGGCTGAGGAGAAGGAAGCAAGCCAGCTTCTCAAAAATCTACTGCACAAAAGCCCAATTTTGCAAATTTACCAAACTTACCTCCACCCAAAAATTTGCCTTCAAGTGAGAAGTTTATAGCAATCAGTGATAACGGGAAGGTTTTAGCAGCTTTTAAGGATTTTGTGAATTTGCTTTAAAAAAAAAAATTGAAGCAGTGGAATGGTAAAGAAGAAACCCAGCAGGGATTTCACAATAAACCCTTTGAGTCATTTTCAGCAGGGTGTACATTAACCACAAATACGAAACTGTGAAGGATTTCTTGAGTCCTAAAAATGCTAAAAACTGATAAAGAAAAGATACACTAGGAAACTGTAAATAGATCAATATGTATGCTCTTTGAGAAATTGGTAGAGGGCTCTTAAAATGCATGTATGTCTTCTTTCACTAGTTAATTCCTTTGATAATATTCATGGAAGGCCTACTTTCTATGTGCCAAGCTCTGTTATAGTTGCTAAGGAGGTAGCAGTAAACAGATAAAAATCCCTACTGGTTGGAGATAGACAATAAACAAATCAATATATAATATGTTGGGTGTTCATAAGGACTGCAAAGGAAAAAAAGCTGGATAAGGGGACTGTGAAGGGGGCAGAATGGAGCCCTAACTTATCTTGGCTTCCAATAGAAACCTGAATGAAGTTGATGAGTGAACCATGCCGATATCTCAGAGAAGAGGGTTCTAGGTAGAAGGACAGCAAGTGCAAGGGCCCTGAGCTACGAGCACACTCTCTGTGTGCAGGAACAGAAAGGAAGCAGTGTGGCCGAAGCAGAGTAGTGAAGGAGAGGGATAGGAGATGAGGACAGAGAGGGATGGGTGGAGAGGGAAGGCAGATCACATAGGCTGGGGTGAAGACTGAAATTATTTGGAAGGTTTGGAAGAAAGGAGTGATGTGATCTGACTTAGTCTTAAAAAGGTCATGCTGGCTGCTATGTGGAAAACCGACAGGGATGGCATTTGGGAGGTGGCAAGGGCAGAAGCACAGAGGCAAGTTAGGAAAGGCTGTTGAAGTGGTCAGATGTGTCCCAGGGCCCACCTTGTTCCTAAAACTCAACACTGTAAAATTGACTTCAGCTCAGAGGACCTATGCCCTATGGAACATTAGCTCGAAGAAAACATTTATGTCTTACCGAAAGAGGCGTCCATGCTCAAATAAGTTTGGAAAATGCTGGGTTGAATAAAATTAACATTTCTTTAGTTCAAAACTACAGAAACTTTCATCTCCTCATGTACATGATTAGTCTGCGGGGGAAAAAAGGGGGGGTGGCGTATAGTACGCAGCATCTTCCAAGACAATCGGAGCAGAGATTTATTTGTCCAAGGAGCAAAGCACAGTTAAGCTAATGTTCACTAGCCCAGGTGTGGGGAAAGTAGGCCAACACACTGCTTGTTTAGTCCTCCTGGAACACCCTCTAGCAGGCTAGCCCTGAGAGTGACAGGGACCTCTCCAGCGTGTTCCCTCCAGGGGGCCCCCTCCACTACCAGGGCCTGCATCCCTGGCCCGTGGCCTGCCCTACTGCCTCCCAGGGGCTCGTGCTGGTCGCTGCCTATTTGTTGGGGACCCTGTGCAGGCAGCTGCAGGTGAAATCTCAGTATGGTGAGCTGATCCATTACCTCCTGATGAGCCTCAATTTGAGAGCTCCAGGCTCTTCAGGAGAAGAGGTGGGCACACTAGGATCTAGAAGTCCCATGGGGCCAAAGGTACAACTAGCCACTGCCCCCTCAGGCCTGTCACTTAGTCCAGAAATGCCTCTAGCTGGCAGAACCTAGGTGCTAGTGTGTCCTCCCCGCAGGACCGTAGACGGAGTAATGGCCACTCAAAGACCTCAGGCCCAAGAGCCTGGAACATATAAATGTCACCACACGTGGAAAAGGGGTCTTTGCAGATGTGATTACATTAAGGATCTTGAGATGGGGAGATTATTCCAGGTTGTCCTGATGAGCCCTAAATGCTATCACAAGTATCGTTTAAAGACAGATGTAGAGGGAAATTTCACACACACACACACACACACGCACACACACACAGAGGAAAAGGGGATGTGCAGATCTTCACAGGAAAGATTTTTCCCTAGTGTCTCCCTGGGAACTGGGCCCCTGTCAGCACCGTGACATCCACCCAGGGAAATGGATTCGGGCCTTGTGGCCTCCATAACCATAAGAGAACCAATGTTTAGGTCACCCGGTGTGAGGTCCTCTGTTGCAGGAGCCACAGGGAACTAACACAAGAAGGTGCATGGTGGGCTCACTATTGTCTCTTGGCCTGCAAAGCCTAAAGGATTTACAATCTGGCTCTTTACAGAGAAAATGCTTGCTGCCTTTTGGTCTAGCCTACGCTTAGAACTTAGAAAGGATTTTACATGGCCAGCAAATGGTATTATTTGGATGTTGATTTTTAAATTATTTTGGAGTTTTTAAAATAATTTTATTTATAAAATGAACATATTCTCATCACTAAATGCACTCCTAATCCAATCACACAAAAACACCTACTATTACCGTGTGTTGTGTTATTTTCTTCAGGTTGTTTTCTTCCACGTAGATTGGGGGGGGGCACATAGCTAAAACAATTACAGTTAACATTATAATGTAAGTGTATTTATTCCATATCGCATTGTAGTCTTCATAAGATGTCACAGCTAACGCCTTCATAGTGAAGTTATTGAGTGGTTCTACTGTAATTTCCTTAAGAATTATCCAATTGTGGGTCCTCTGTGAGAGAAATATTTAATTGAAATATTATTTCCTATTATGCTATGTTACTAAGATGAAGATTACAAAATTCTCAAGAGCTCCAGGAGTTTCTTGGTCATATCTTAATATAATCCGATCTCATATAGCAGCACTCTCTGCCTGATCCTTCACGAATTTTCTATTCATATCATTTTCAAATTAAATATTGCCTAGGTTCCCACTCAGATGCAAAAAAAATTAACATAGGTGGGTTTAAATAAATGAAAAATAAGTGGTCATACCCCCAGAAAGGATCTAGAAACTCATTCAGTTAAGAATAGTCTCAAAAGAAACCTTATTCCTAAGAAATAAAGCTGGAGGCATAAGACACGAGGCTCGAGATGAACCTAACTTAAGTCTCTCCTGTTTATTTGAATCAGGACTCAACGCTGTAGAAAGAAGACCAGGATCTGGGTTCTAGTCCCATCTCTGACACTGAGTCCTTGCGTTCAGTTTACCTATCCACAAAATGAGCAGATGGGACCCCTTTTCTGCAGTCCCTCCCAACGCTGACCTCCTAAGATTCTCTGAATACTTACGCGAGTGAACCATGAAAGCAACGGTGTGTCTTCAAACAGCCTTTTCATATCCAAAGGGAAGAAGAAAACATTGTCTATTGCTGAGAGGAGGGAAAAGCCTGGGTAAGTGCTGTTTGAGGGCAGCCGTGTGGTATCATAGAGACCCTTCATGAAGAATGCCACGGGTTGCCCAGGGTAAATCTTGGCAGCAGACTCCACAGCACAAGAGACCAGCGGAGTTGGCTCCATTCTCTCCGAGGTCTCTATGAACACAATGCCGCGCCCATGGCCCAGGAGGGTTTCCAGGTCCTGCTGGGACTTTTGGGGAGGAAGGCAGGAGAAGAGACAGCGGGACTTCACATTCAGCTGGTAGAAGAAGACACAGACAAGCAACAGGACGACCAACAGGGAATGCTGGAGCTCCTTCAGCATGTCTACGTCTATCTCCTGGCCCGCTCCTTTAAAGCAACACAACTCATTACAAAAATACACTCACAACACCTGATAAAGATGGCACACAAGAAAATGAGCCATGAATATCACCCTGAGGATATCCTCAAAAAAAAAAAAATAGGATCAAATCAAGTACAGTAATAGTAAAAAGAAAAATGCATTCACTAGGGTTTATCTGAGGAATCTGAGGATGATTCAAAACAGGAAAATAATCATTCATCCTTTTGAGTGGCCCAGAAAGCAACAGGCATGGAGAACATCACTACATGAGCTATGGTAGAAAGTTTTCTGAAGTTTACCCCAGGTTGTCTAGCTTCAGTTTGCAGGGCTTCAGGGAAACAGACATTTTTGGTTCTCAGGGTTTCCAAGTCAAGAGAATGGGAGAAACTTAAAAACCTTCTTTGGAGAGTCATAGCCAGGTATTTGAGGAAACTAGAAGGACTCAGGATCTGGCCCAATTTTATAGGCACACAACAAACATTTGAAGTCAATTAATCAGAACTAGAATCTAACATCTACAGTGGGTGTGTTGTTGCAATTTATTTTTTCTCCCTAAAAGCACCCTCATTTCTGTCAAAGATAGCCAAATTAAAACTAATTCATTTGGGAAAAAAAAAAGTCCATTTTTAACTAGTTTGGCCTAATTAATTTACAGCAAGAATAATGATTGACCATATGGGTTTTTTAAAAAAATCTGCTTTTGCTGGAACTTTTTACTAGGAATTTCACATTGAACTTTTAATAGCCTCTCAAGGCCAGAAGCCAAGCCAAATACATGCCATCAGACTCACCTACAATACCTGGAGATTTGGGGGAATTCCTCTCTTCCTGTGGTCCCCAAAATATCCTGAGGTTCCTGTACCTGCCAGGAAGTGCATTCTTTACTCACATGGTAAGGCTCCTGGGAACTCTATAAGCAAAGTATCAGGCCAGTATTTCCAAGGGGCTTTATTGACTCCATAAAGCCACCTTCACTCCTTAAAGCTCTCCAGTCATATCTGAGTCTACGCATGTGTTTCTCAAATATGACATTCCAGTTAAAGCCTTGGTATTACAGCCAATGTTTTCAATGGTGTCCTGTTACAAGGAGAACAGATTCTCATTGGATTTATGTAAATGACTATAATTGCCACGAGAGAAAGAATACTCAGGGTTTCTGAATTCTGGAGGGTTCAGATAGGGAGAAAAGATAATTGTTTTTATTTGCTTACAAAGAAATATTTTATCAAATTCCTATTAACTCATAGATACCTTAAGAGAAAAGGTTTCCTTAAATCTGAAAGAGCAAACATTAGAGAACGAGCAATGTTTAAACAAGACTCATAAAACCTATAATCATCTTTTTCAATTCACTTAGTCTCATGTTATTCATTCTTGTTCTGTTTGAATGCAGTTTTTCCATTAGTTCTAGAGATTCTTACCCAGTTTAGTTTTATGATCTTAAAGATATCAGAGACCTGTGTTTATCAAAAGTCCTTTTCATGAGTCTCCTTGAGGCCGAAACACATTTGCAAGAGCATCAGGACAATAACTGTCAATGACAAAAAAACTCAAAAATGGCCGTGGTTGAAAGTCTGATGGGAGTGTATCAGAATGCAGCTGACAAGGAAATTTGGTTATTTTTGTGACACACAACATTTCCATAAGTAGAATTGCAAGTGATGACATTATACCAGGACATATTAAAGCTTTAGGAATTTTTTATATAATTTTTGCAACAGTTATAGCATTTACCCATACAATGTAACTTAAGAAGGTTTATCATCATTTGTTTGACAATGCTTCCCATGTAACTTAACATACCAAATAAACAACTCTAATTAGTCAAAAAGACTCCATTTAGAATTTGAATTTGGGAGAAGTTTGTTAAAAACCTCAGAGATTTCTAAAGCACATGCCTAAATAAGATTACAGATCATTACAAAACCTAAAACATAATTAATCCAAAAAAAGAAAACCTTAATTAATCTGTTTAACAAAGGTGGCCTTAAGAGATTCTAAAAGCAAATACAGCATACATAGTTGTTAACAAAATTTAGCTCTTTTAATATTGAGAAGTTTTAATTTTCTTAAGTAATCAAAAAAAAAAAACTGATGAAGACAAAACATCTTTGTTTTTTCTGGGCAGAAAAAGAAAAAAAAACTTTGCTCATAATTTCTTATCAAGAGCAGACCAACAATCCAAGAAAACTTAGTCTTTTTTTTTTTTTTAAGATTTTATTTATTTATATGAGACAGAGAGAATGAGAGAGAGAGAGCACATGAGAGGGGGGAGGGTCAGAGGGAGAAGCAGGCTCCCCGCCGAGCAGGGAGCCCGATGCAGGACTCGATCCAGGGACTCGATCCAGGGACTCGATCCAGGGACTCCAGGATCATGACCTGAGCCGAAGGCAGTTGCTTAACCAACTGAGCCACCCAGGCACCCGAAAACTTAGTCTTTTTAACTGAGAGAAAAACCAAATTCCAATCTTACACTAGTGCACTTTTAAAATTCATTCATTCCAATCTTAGTCTTGACCATGTATAAAATTACTTTCCAAAGATTCTCCTTCACGAACCTTTTATTTTTTTAATTTAATTTAATTTTATTATGTTATGTTAGTCACCATACAGTACATCATTAGTTTTTGATGTAGTGTTCCATGATTCATTGTTTGCGTATAACACCCAGTGCTGCATTCAATACGTGCCCTCCTTAATACACATCCCCCCATCCCCCTCCCCTCTAAAACCCTCAGTTTGTTTCTCGGAGTCCATAGTCTCTCATGGTTCGTCTCTCCCTCCGATTCCCCCCCTTCATTTTTCCCTTCCTTCTCCTAATGTCCTCCATGCTATTCCTTATGTTCCACAAATAAGTGAAACCATATGATAATTGACTTTCTCTGTTGGCTTAGTTCACTTAGCATAATCTCCTCCAGTCCATCCATGTTGATGTAAAAGTTGGGTATTCATCCTCTCTGATAGCTGAGTAGTATTCCATTGTATATAGGGACCACATCTTTTTTACCCATTCTTCACGAACCGTTTATAACTTTCTTTTTCCATTTAGACTTTGTCCTAACGTTTTCCTCTCTAAACAACCAGTCTCATTTCAGGACTAAATTATTTTTTTTCCTCAACAAAAATGTGTCCTCATTCTTTATACAAGATGTATCTCTCACTTTCCTAGCTACAGAGTTGCTTTCCATATTATTTCCAACAGTCTCAATCACATTTATCAGAATTTTAATTCTTAAAAACCTCAGTCTCTAGTGAAAACTAAGTAGTAACCAATTAGGAGCTGTCTGTTACATCAGAATTTTTTAAATTGGCCAATTTATGGATATATTTCATAATTTCTAAAAATGTGTTTTTTCATAGTACAATTTTCAATAAGGCATAATACATGTTTATAAATAGACCCAAATTTATCTTTAGTTTCTCTGTAATAAGAGGCAAAAGCAAATAAACCTATGTTTAGTAACTACTATTTCAGTATTTTACCTTATTTAAAAACTATTCATTCAATTTATTTGCTTTTAACAATTACGCATGAATACTTCATGAGACAGACAAAATCAACCATTATTTTAAATCATCTTTGCTGACAAATTGCAACAGAGATAACAAGCTTATTTGACCTTTAGTGAACCTTGGTAAAATAAAAGTTTTAAATTTAATGTTGACAACTCTAAAGACATGTCTATTTTTTTATTTTATTTTTATTTTTTTTGGAAGGGTAGGAGCCTTATTTTATTTTATTTATTTATTTATTTAGCATATAATGTATTATTGGTTTCAGAGGAAGAGGCCAGTGATTCATCAGTCTTATATAATAACCAGTGCTCATTACATCATGTGCCCTCCTTAATGTCTATCACCCAGTTACCCCATCGCCCCCACCTCTCTCCCTTCCAGCAACCCTGTCTATTTTAATTAAACCAACAAACTTGAATTTTAATTTATCAAAGATTATCCCAGATCACATGAACTTGAAAAACATCTGGATTAGTTCTTACCTTTCTGAGTTTTAGAATGCCCAATTTTTACAAGTGTTTGCCTGTAAGCCAAATAAAAAGAGCTCTTTCACAAGTTAATTTTTAGCAGTGCCATCCGGAGGTAGAGAAAATATCTCACATTTATAACACATATGGACACATATACACAAACAAGATGCCACCAAAATTAAGCCTTTGTTTCACTAATATTTGTGGAGAGGACATTATAGACCTAATTCCCAAATATCTCTTTTACAAAACAAATCTAATCATAAGGTACCATTATAATCTATGGATCCATTAATGAGTCATTTTCCATTTTCCAATTAGAACATGGCCAGTTTTGTCCAAAGATACCAAAAGCTACAGCAACAAGTAAGCCAAATGAAGCCCAGAGTGCCTCTGTGGTTATTGGTGCCCCCCGCCAAAGTTGGGGGCTTCGCTGATTGAACCGGCAGACCGTGCACCTGGGCAGTTCGCTTCAGTCGAAATCATGGGCAGAGACATGGGAAAGTTTCCTCACTAGACAACCCTATAAATTGATTCTAACTTTGCAAACACAAGGTTCGATGAAAAGAAAAGCAAAGCATCACCACAAAGAAGCAATGGACAAACCCCAGTAGTCCAAGAGCCTGGTGATCTGGAAAGGGAATTGATTCCCTGATTTCAGTGACCTGGGTTTAGGAAGGGCGCTTTTGCTCTGAGGTCCCCCTTGTGGTGTGCGAACTGCCTGTCAGTCTCAGGAGGGCAGCTTCGTCAGCCTCCACTGACAAGGCAGTCCCCACACCTCCCAAGTCAGTGTCGCTCCCCAGCACCCCAGACGGGAGCACTTAGTAACCGCCTTTGGAGCCATCCTTTGCTCAGGGAGTCACCTGCCTTCAGTCCAGAGCCTCCTCCCAGCCACGATCAGGTATCCACCGTTGCCCCTGGATGCTCTGGTGTGAACAGGGAGGTCCCCTCCCGAGCAGACTTCGGATCCTGACATAGCAGGTCCTACATCAAGGAAGGTAAACTGGTCCCACTCGTCTACGGCTTCCTGTTCCCATGTGCCCAAGGCTCCCCAGGATAGCTCTTTGGGTCTCCACACACACCTCTTCCTTTGCAACTGAATTTATTCTCTGAAACTAGGAATTCTAGGTTCAGCATGGCTTGGCATCTTCCCAGAGTTCCCTAGCATTGGATAGATTGGTTTTCTTTCCTTGCAGAGGGGAGGGGAGAGCAGAGCTCCTGCTCCCCACTCTGGGGTAACTAGAGGGCTCTGTTTGGGGGGAGCGATACTTTCCTAGATACATCCCGTGTCTCAGGTACTCACCTACCCTAATGCCTTCCAACTGCTTGCACAGAGGCCAAAATCACTGAGCAGGGGGTCGAGTTAGAGAACAGAGAAGTAGTTGGTGGTCTTTGTCCCAGGGATGAAAGTATGCATTGGTGATGCCCTGAAATCTTAAAGCACAAAAAGTAGGACCTGCCTGCCCAAGAACTAAGGAGAGGGTATGATGGAAAGAACACTGAGCTTAGAGTCTTGCCTCTACCCAGCCCAGGCTGAGGGCACCAGGACAATACCCCAGTCTGCCTGGAGCCTCAGCTCCCTCGTGCGCTCTGGAAGATAACTGACTGCAGGCCCACGGTGAGCGTGAATGAGCTCTCTGGAAGGCAAAGATGCAACGCTCACTGTCCACCACGGCGAAGAAGAGACAAAAAGAACATGATGACTGTAGATGGCATTTGGACTCCCTGATGACAAACATTAAGTTGTTTTCAGATGAACAAAATCTATATCCCAGTAAACCTTGAAAAAGGAAATCCTCGGCCCTGTGTGAGAGGGGATGAGTCACGTGCAGAAGCCAGCAGTGGGTCCCTGGTACCTGGGGGGGGGTCTTTTAGGGTCCCAGCGTGAGGTCCTTTCTAAGTCCCTCTGAGGGGGTCTCCTGTCACCTGAGCCACTCTCTCAGAAACCTCCCAGGGCCCCCAGATCCATCCCTTCAGTCTTTCCTCTTCCCTCAAGAGCAGAACTGCCTTTCCTTCCTTTTGCTCCCCTTTCTGTTCTCTCTGGCTGGACCACGCTAACCTTCTGTGTCTGTGGTCAGGTGCCCCAGCAGCAGCTCCTAACCAGAGGCTCAAGGGTGGACTTCAGGAGACCCTGAACCCTGGGGTCACAGCTTGCAGCAGTCCCTTTACCTGGATGCCACCTATCCATAGCTTCTCCTACGTGTCACATCAGGAATGTCCTTGCTCTTTGACCCTTTGTGACATTAACTCTGTTCAAAACTCATCAAAATATCTTCACCACACAATCGCAAGCCTTCTCCAACCAGCCAAGCAGCCCCTAAGGACCTCGATGTAGATATCTGAGTAGACACGTACAAAAGAACTATTTTCCTTTGAGGAGTGGATGGGTCCGAATACACTGGTGACAGTCACATGGGCATCTAGGTAGTGGCCACTTTACTAGGAGTTTCTACCACTTGTGAAAGATTTTTTACTTCCCCTGTTGCAATGTAAGCCCTACTTGGTCAGTCCCATGGACTATGAAGCCTGGTGCTTGCTACTAAGTAATAAGACCTTAGGAAATGTGGATTGCTATAGACCCAAAGAAATGAACAGGACGGAAAAAACTCTGCGTCCGGTGTTCTTTGGATTTTACAATGCTATTCTTTGGATGTTTGGAATTAGTACCACAAAAATAAAATAAAATAAAAAATAAAAAGCAGTACCGGGAAGAAAACCACAGAACTACAGCAGAAATTTCCCCAACACTGTAGCCCTATGGATAACTTCTGATAACCTCAACTGTAAGTAGTTCCGTGTTTGAGCCTCAACTCCCTCTGCCATAAAGGACTCACTGTATTGAGAAGGAAAAGGTAAAGGCATTTTCAACAATAAATGTTTGTTGAATTGAATTACACGTGGAAAGCACACTTCTCAATTCTGTAGCTTCTTTGAACTCTGATTGACTGTAAGAAGGAAATATGCAAGCGCACAATACTTGTCCTATTTACTTTGGAACTGTGGGGACCACAGTTCCGGTTTTTAACTTATTTGTTGATCAAGTCGGACTGATAAATTTGTTAAAGCATTCAACTATCAATAGGACAAAATCAATATGGTGATATCTTACCAACGTTGTTAATTTCTTTCACCACTGTTCTGAAGCTGGAACAAAGACTGGAGTGTTGGGTTTATATGAACAGTGAGGAGATAGCTGGACAGAGGCAGTTCACTGCAGAGTGAGAAATGATCCATTAACCTCACACTTGGGAACCCATGGGAGAGTCATTGGAGCACATTAAAGAGTGACATTATCAACATTAAATCTTGAAAAAAAAATGTTTTTACTAAAGATCAGTGAGTTCGTGCCGGAGTAAGATCCCCTTGTCCCGGGGCAATATTTTGAACTATTCTGCATTTTTAAGAAATTTGTTCTAGCTTTGTGTTTCTGGAAATACTGCTCTTTGTTCTCCATTCAGCCATACCAGTTAAATATGCTCCTGTTGACAAAATTTTACGTAGCCATCAAGCATGTGTGTCTGGGTTTGTTCTGGAAATTACTGTATCTACACGTCACTTCCCCCCTTTTTAAAACTGCACCTGCAAGTAAAAGAAGAGATGGGGATCAAGGCAGGGAGATGAGAGAAAATAATTGTTCTCAGTGAAACCGTTGTGCCCCAAACACCAGAATTTCAAGCTAAAGAACAGAATCTGCAAGAAGCCCCCAGCAAACAGTGGGCCAGGCCGAGGGTGGAAGACTGAAGGCACTTTGCTATTACACCCTGTAAGTCAGTATTTCATTTCTTCTTCCTACAAGGATTTGGGAACATCTTTGGAGCCATTTGTGCCAAGTGTCCACATGGCACAGGAACTTTATAATGATTGAGTGGCCATGAGAATCAGCATTTCCCAATTTGGCCGAAAGAAACGGTTATAGACTGAATGTTTGTGCCCCGCCCCCACCAGTACCAAAATTCTTATGTTAAAGCCTTAATCCCCCTGTGATGGTTTTTGGAGGTGGGGTCTTTCAGAGGGAATTAGGTTTAAATGAGGTTATGAAGTTGGCATCCTTTTTTTTTTTTAATGAGAGAGAGAGCACATGAGAGGGAAGAGGGCAGAGGGAGAAGCAGACCCCCTGCCGAGCAGGGAGCCGGATGCGGGACTCGATCCAGGGACTCCAGGATCATGACCTGAGCCAAAGGCAGTCACTTAACCAACTGAGCCACCCAGGCGGAAGTTGGCATCCTTTAAGAAGAAGATGAGATCTCTCTCTCCCTGAGCATGTACCAAGGAAAAACCATGTGATGAAGACAAGATATATATAAACCAGGAAAAGGATCCTCACCAGGAACCCAACCTGTACCCTGATCTTGGACTTCCCAGCCTCCAGAACTGTGAACAGCAAATGTCTGCTGATTAAGCCACAGGTCTACAGTGTTTTGTGATAGCTGCCCAAATGACTGGAAAGAAACCCCATAGTAAGTTTTCTCTGATTTCCTTTCATATATTTCATAAGAATCTATTTTTGAGCCATCGGTGAGTTTGGAACTTGTCTTAAGATTTGAAGAATTGAACCCAGGCCTCCAGTGGGGGAAAGGACAACTTCATTTGCAATAGAAACCCATAATGGGTGTAATTGTCCTCCTTACCTGAGACCTCTCTGCCTTCCCTTCCTTTTGTCCTTCCACACACCTCTTGTTTGTCCTCTTGTTATGCTTTCTTTCCGTAAATGGAGCCTCCTGGTCTCCCCTATCTCAGTGCCTAACAGCTTCACCATGCACCCTATGCCCAAATCAGGAAATCAAGGGGTCATTCTTCACTCTTCCCTTCCTTACCCCTCCTGTACAAGCTATGTCAGTTCAGGTCCTCCAAAAAGCAGACACAGGACCAGATTAATTATACAAGAATTTTTATTAGCAGAAATGCCTATGTGAGAGAAAATAAGAAGGTTGCTGTATGAGGCTGGAAAGCTGGAAAATCCCAGTGGGAGTCTGAGAAGCTTGGGTGGAAGTGTCCTGAGCCACCTTGCTGACAGTTGTCCTTGTCTACATGGCAGGTTCAGCAGGGCCATCAGAGAGTCCTCAAACCAGTCAGCCATTAGAGGAGGGCTGTATCTCCCAGGAACGGGTCTACTCCGGATTCTTGCTACATCAGTCACTAGAAGCCCACAGAAGAGTCGCCTAAGCACAGCTCAGCGATGCATTTCACAGAGCAGTAGCTGGTCCTTTGGTCACTTAGGCATCCTCTGGTTGGGTGTCCTTGAGGCACATCCTCATGGCTGCCAGTGCACCCCTTGAGCTGTACAGATCTACTTCTCCACATAGTTTCAGGGAGCAGTGCTTCCATGTTTCCCAGGGGCCTTTCTTCCCGAGGGAAACTACTAAGAAGGAGGTTAGAGGGTACCTGGGTGGCTCAGTTGTTAAACGTCTGCCTTTGGCTCAGGTCATGATCCCAGGGTCCTGGGATCGAGCCCCACATCGGGCTCCCTGCTTGGCAGGAAGCCTGCTTCTCCCTCTCCCACTCCCCCTGCTTGTGTTCCTGCTCTCGCTATCTCTCTCTCTGTCAAATAAATAAATAAAATCTTAAAAAAAAAAAAAAAAAGAAGGAGGTTAGAAGGATGAACCACACAGCCGCTGTCACTGTAGTTGACCTCAGGGCTACAACTCACCCACTCCCTCCTCCAACATCCATCTGGAATTCCCTTCACCCCCAAAGGGCTAGCACTTGAGCTGCACCTTATCACATGCTGGTAGTTTAGCCAGTTGTGCAACTCACAACCTTCTAGTCCCTGAGTCCTTGATAATCATACCCTTTCTCAGTTCAGGGTTGCAGCATGTGTCTGCTCACAGTTACAATAGGGCAAAAGAGGACCAGGGGTCCGCAAAGTAGATCCCCTAGGTTCCAGACATACCGTATTCCGTCCTGCTCCTAGTGTGTAGAAGCAGCCAGACCTCCTCCTGCTGAGCAGGGTCAATTATCTCCACCAGCATAACTGCTCCTTTCACTTGCTGGTCCCTGGGCACAGGAAGTTCAGTGCCTTACAGCAGCTCGTAATTCGGTGACACCCTTGCTTTTATCACCTGGCAAGAATCTGTTCTATTTGGGGTCAGAACCTCCAACACTGAAGAGCCCAGAGTCTTACTGACAGCACAAAATCCTCTGATAGGTCATTAGGAGTGGTGGGCAGTGGGGCCATTCCTCTATATATCCCTTGATTCCTGGATCCGTGGAATCTTCTTCTTGAGAACAGAGCACCACATATTGGTCTCTGGATTGATATAATTATACCCTGTTTTGGAAGATGGCACCCCGTTCTTTCAGTGTTTTTCCAAGCTAGCACTTCAGCTGCACCTTTAGAAGACTGTTGCAGAAAGCTCCCTCTGGATGATGCACTATGTGATGCAACCAGTGATCCCACAGTCATGGACCCACCCCTGCACCTCCCTCACTGTTGAGTCCCCTGGTCAAATACTGTGCTGGATGAGATTCCATACTTGTGCATCAAGCATTCCATAATCCCAGAGAGTGTTGTGACTGAAGATTTGCAGGCAAGAAAGGCAAACTCATATCTGGAGTAGGCATTCCTATGGGGATGAACCATTGGCTCTTTTAATGGGAGGACCTGATGTAGTCAACCAACTGGGCACCCAACAGCCAGTTAGTCTCCTCAAAAGTGTGAAATCAAGGACTCAGTGTTGATCTCTGTTGCTAACAAGTTGGACGTTCAGAGGCAGCACTAGCTAGATCAGTCTTGGGAAGTGGGGATTGATGCTGTTGGACCAATGCGTGGTCTCTATCTTTGCCACCATAGCCATCCCACGCATGTGCCCATCATGCCAGTTCTGGGCTGGTGACCAATTACTAGGCTGTCAGCAGTTCACCAGTGTTCCCGGGTGGTGTCTCCCTGTTGCTTTAACTTGCACTTCTTTGATAACTAATGAGTTGAGCATCTCTCTACATATGTTAGCTGTTTGTTTTCCTCTTCTGTAAATTGCTTTCTCGTGTGCTTTGCTCATTTTTCTGTTGGGTTCTTTGCCTTTTTCTTATAAATATACCCATTCCTTACAAATCTAGATATTAGACTCATGTTGGTTTTAAACACCGCAACTATCTTTTCCCAATATGTCATCTGGATTATTTTGTCTTTGGTGTCCTCTATCTAAGAAATATTCTTATTTTAATGCAATAAACACAACAGTTATTCTGCTGAATGATTTGTGTTTGGGAGGTGTTATTGAAGAAGACCTTCCTCATTCCTAAGTCACAAAGATATTCTCCTACAATTTTTTTTCTTTATAATTTCATAGCTCACATTAAGTTTATTCATGCATTTGTTTGTTCATGGTGAGACGTGAAGACTGATTTTTCTTTTTTTCCCTATAGTGAACCAATTTCCTCAACATCATCTACAAAACAGTTCATTCTTCCTCCACGGGGTTGTGACACCAACGCTGTCACATAGCAAGTCACCATCTGTGCCCTCATATATCTGTCTCGGAGTTTTCTCTTTTCTTGCACTGGTCAATTGTTCTCTTCCTATACCTGTAGTTCTTAAATTCCTCTGGCTTTTTAAGCAGGTCTTAATCTGTGTAGATATCGAAGGACTGCTCCCTTCTCTGATTTCCCCACATGCCTTTGGAGCAGCTGCACTTGGCAAGACAAAATGACCACAGAGGCGATGGTGAAACGCTTAGCAATAGAATAAACTGATAGAAATGGAGAGATTTAAAAAAAAAAAAAAAAAGAACAGGTAAAGGGGCAGCTCGGTGGCTCAGTCAACTGAGCATCTGATTCTTGCTTTTGGCTAAGGTCACGATCTCAGGGTCCTGAGATGGAGCCCCACGTTGGGGCTCTGTGCTCAGCAGGGAGTCTGCTTGAGAATCTCTCCCTCTGCTCTTCCCCGCACTCATGCTCTCTCCTCTCTCTCTCTCTCTCTCAAATAAATCTTTTAAAAAACGGGCCAAAAGTGTGGTTGGATGGAACATATTCTTGGGGAAAAAAATTTAAAAGGAAGAGGAAGAGAAAGAAGAGGAGACAGAGAAAAAAGAAAGACACAGCCACAGCTTTCCAGGCGGGAAAAAATAGAAGAATTTATTTTTTATTTTTATTTTTATTTTTTTTTAAAGATTTTATTTATTTGAGAGAGAGAGAATGAGAGAGAGAGCATGGGGGGGGGGGGGGTCAGAGGGAGAAGCAGACTCCCCACCGAGCAGGGAGCCTGATGTGGGACTCAATCCCGGGACTCCAGGATCATGACCTGAGCCGAAGGCAGTCGCTTAACCAACTGAGGCCACCCAGGTGCCCCAAAAATAGAAGAATTTAAATTATTTAGGAGGAAAAAAATACAAACTATTAGTAAAAATGATTATCCAAAAGAAATGCATAATGTGGTAAGAACATAAATGTTTCCTGAGAAATTTCAGCAGGATTCTGGAAAAATGACAACAGCAGCATAATTTTTGAATCTCTCCAAATCCCCATGTAAAAGCAGGAAGAACAATTAAATTATAAAACAAAATCCCATGGGTAACATTTACAACAAAACTAGGTGACAGGGTATCCCCCTAAATCTCAAAATATAAGTGGATGCCAATGATCCATCAATAGCCCCAAGAACTCCATGGTCTCATCTTCTGTGCTGGAGAAAGCAGACAGAAGCAACCAGACCCAAGAACAGGAGAAACTCAAAATATCCAATAGATATTTGCTGGAGAGTGTGGCATCATTGAGACGGGAGGGCTTTGTCCAATGTAGTAGTGGATGAGGGCAAGGGGCCCATAGTAAAATCCGAAGGGGTTAGAATAGCCTGAGCCTCTGTGAGCTCTGGAAATCAAACAACCAGGCCTCCTCTCCAGCACAGAGCTGTACACTGCGGAGATACCAAGAGGAATGGAAACAAAAATGTACAGGATACAGAATTCCACTTTCAGGAAGGCAGAATACCAGAATACCTGTTTCTTACCTGAAACAAAAAATTCACAAAATACACAAACAAAAAAAATAGTCAAAAAATACACAAAATGCACAAAAACACATCAACAAAAATAGACAAAATATATGAAACAATGGTTTTCAAGACACTGTGCATCAGGCAATGAAGGACAGTAATTCCTGAAAGATGGGAAACAAGCAAGGTGAGCCCTCTGATTGCCCCAGCTTCCTGCCACAGGGGGATTTCAAGGCCTCAGTGTAGGGAATGGGGAGCCCAGGCAGAACCCACAGACTTCTTGCATTGAAAAGACAAGCTGAGATTCTAGGAAGATTGAGGTAAGCAGAGTGTTGGAGAGGAGAGAGCTTCACAGAGCAAAAACTCTGGAGACCAACAGAGAGTCATCCTTGAGAATTCATCAGGGAAATAATTGAGCAAGTGTGTAAGGAAACAATCTGAGGTTAGAGAAAGAACCATCAGCAAGGATTAGAGGAAGTGTACCTGGGGTCACACAGGGCCAGAAATAGTGCCTCTTCCCACCAGTCAGGCTGAAAAACTTCATAATTCATAGGATATTGGGTAGAGAACTCAGAAGGCCCTTACCTCAGCACTAGGGGGAAAAAAATCAACCTTACACTAACGCATCTCTGATACTGCCTAACCAATCTTAAAAGCAAGACCTAAAAGCAACAAGTAACTTGAGTCCCAGAACAAAGCTCAAGAATATTTATAGGAAAACAAAAACATCCAGCACCCAACAAAGTAAAATCCATAATGTCTCACATCTGATCAAACATTACCAGGCATGCAAAGGAGCAGGAAAAGACAAGCAATAATGAAAAGGAAAAGAAAACTCAATCAACTGAAACCAACCCAGAACTGACATATGTTAGAATTAACCAACAAAGATATTAAAACAGTTATTATAGAAATATTATGTATGTTCAAGAAAGCTAAGAAGAGACATAGAAGGATAAAAAAAGACCCAAATGAAACTTCTAGAGAGGAAACTACAATGTCAGAGATGAAAAACAGTTTGGTGGGAGTAGTGGCAGATTTGGCATTGCACAAGAAAAGAATGTTCTTGACATAGCAACAGAAATGTTGATGACATAACAACAGGAAGTATCTGAAATGAAGCACAGAGAAAAAAAAGACTCCTTAAAAATGAACAGAGGATCGGTGAACTGTGCAATATCTTCAAGTGCCTGATATATGTGTAATTGGAGCCCCCCCCCCAAAAAGAGAGCAGACAATGGAGACAGAGAAAATAGTCAAAAAAATTGTAATAGCCAAAATGTCTCCCAATTTGATGGAAATTACAAAGGTACAGAATCAAAAGCTCAGCTAACCCCAAGCAAAGACATGAAGAAAACTACAGCAAGGTCCATGGTAACCAAATTGCTCAGATCCAGGACAAGGAGAAAATATTAAAGGCAATCAAAGAAAGAAAAACTCACATTACATAGAGGAACAAAGATAAGAATGATCCCAGATTTCTTGTCAGTAACAATCTAAAAAAGAAACAGTAAAGTAACATTTTAAAGTACTCAACCACGAAATAAAAACAAAAACAAGCACACTTTTAAGCCTAGAATTCTTTATTTTTTCTTTCTTTCTTCTTAATTTTTTTTTCTTATGTTAATCCCCATACATTACATCATTAGTTTTAGATGAAGTGTTCCATGATTCATTGTTTGTGCATAACACCCAGTGCTCCATGCAGAATGTGCCTTCCTCAATACCCACCACCAGGCTAACCCATCATCCCACCCCCCTCCCCTCCAGAACCCTGTTTGTTTTTCAGAGTCCATCGTCTCTCATGGTTTGTCTACCCCTCCGACTTCCCCCGCTTCATTCTTCCCCTCCCGCTACCTTCTTCTTCTTCTTCTTTTTTTTTTTTTCTTAACATATATTGCATTATTTGTTTCAGAGGTACAAATCTGAGATTCAACAGTCTTGCACAATTCACAGCGCTTACCAGAGCACATACCCTCCCCAGTGTCCATCACCCAGTCACCCCATCCCTCCCACCCCACCCCCCACTCCAGCAACCCTCAGTTTGTTTCCTACAATTAAGAATTCCTCATATCAGTGAGATCATATGATACATATCTTTCTCTGTTTGACTTATTTCACTCAACACAATACCCTCCAGTTCCATCCACGTCGTTGCAATGGCAAGATCTCATTCCTTTTGATGTAAGCCTAGAATTCTATCCCCAGTGAACATATCTTTCAAAATTGGAAGGCAAAATAAAGTCATTGTTCTTTTTTGTTTTGTTTTATTTTTTTTTTATTTAGCCATATAGAAGCTGAAAGAATTAATCACCAGAGGACCTGCACTACAAGAAATGTTAAGTGAGGTCCTTGAGGCAGAAGAAAAGTTATACCAGGAAATATGGATATCTACAAGGGAATGAAGAACATCAAAAATGATAACTATATGGGGGGCGTCTGGTTGGCTCAGTCAGAAGAGCGCGGGACTCTTGATCTCAGGGTCATGAGTTCGAGCCCCATGTTGGGTGTAGAGATTACTAAAAACATGAATAAATTTAAAAAATAAATAAATTTATTTATTTAAAAAATGGTAACACCCCACGGTGGGCTCCCTGCTCAGTGGGGAGCCTGCTTTTCCCTCTCCCTCTTACCCTCCCCCCTTTTGTGCTCTCTCTCTCTCATTCTCTCTCTCTCAAATAAATAAAATCTTAAAAATAAATAAAATATAAGTCACTATTTAAATAAAAATCAAAATAATATAGTATGGAGTTTGTAGCATATATAAAAACAAACTGAAGGTGAAATAGCATAAAGGCGTAAAGGGAAGCAATGGGAGAATATTCTTGTAAGGTTCCTACACTGTATGTGAAATGGTATACTAACACTTGAAGGTAAGCTGTCATAACGTAAAAGATTGTTGGTTTGCAACCCTCTGGGGAGCATTCCAGGTGTAATCTGAAATTGGCCCCCAAATGCAGAGGGCAGGGAGAGACAAAAGGAAGAGGCAGGCCACTCCAGGTTGGTAGGTAGCACTTCTGATAAGCAAAGGGAACTTACATACAAGGCTCGTCTTGGGCTGCAGCAAGACAAGTGGATCCAGGAATCCACCCACCATGTCTTAAAATGTATATGGAGAGACGTGGGTACAGTCTGTACCCTTAACTGGGTACAATCACGTATATTGTGCAGGTGGTCTCAACACCACATCATTATTTCAAGGCTATGTCCTTGGAGCAACCACTGGGAATGGGAAAGGCAAGCAGACCCCACATTCCAAGGACAGGGGAGGAGGTGAGGATCTTCCCATTGCCTGGGTCCAGCTCACAGGTCAACTGGTGGTCAGGTCTTTTCAGTGACCTTTCCCAACAAAGATGTATAGTATAAGCCCTAAAGCATCCACTAAAATAACACAAAGTTTATGGCTAATAAGCCAACAGAGGAGATAAAATCAAATCATAAAAAATATTCAATTCATCTCAAAGAAGCCAGAAAAGGAAGAAAAGGGGGACAAAATACAGATGAGAGAAATAGAGAAAAATGGTAAGAGACTTAAAGTTAACCACATCAATAGTCAAAAACCAAAGTGGGGAGAAAATCACACATATGCAAAAAAATGACTATTCTCAGTAATTGTATTACTCTGAGATTTGTGTATGTGTAATAGAGGCTAAAGTAAATGGAGGATTATAGGTGATTCTAATTCTATTTAGTACTCTAGGTCCTTGAAATCAAGATTTCCAGTGTAAAAGATAGAAGGTACTAATGTAATATAGAAGAGGTTAAGTAAATCCTGTAGTCCTGAATTTTCATTGGAAATATCAGTATAGGGCGCCTGGGTGGCTCAGTTGGTTAAGCGACTGCCTTCGGCTCAGGTCATGATCCTGGAGTCCCGGAATCGAGTCCCGCATTGGGCTCCCTGCTTGGCAGGGAGTCTGCTTCTCCCTCTGACCCTCCTCCCTCTCATACTCTCTGTCTCTCATTCTCTCTCTCTCTCAAATAAATAAATAAAATCTTTAAAAAAAAAAAAGGAAATATCAGTATAAACTCATGAAGTATTTTGTTGTCTGTGTCTGTGTACTTTTCCTAGCTCTGTCCATTGAAGAAGCCTGGAAACAATGACCAATCCTTGGTAGCAATTAGCAATCCTTGTACCCACATTGTGATTTTGAAATATCATGTTTCACTAAGAGAAACAAGGGCTTTTAAGGGGAAATCGTCCATTCCATGCATGGGGCAGAAAAAAAGTACAAGCTAAGTCAAGAATATATCTTTCACACCAGATAAAGAAAGCTACGAGGCTCATGTGAAAATGATTCAGAAGCCAAATTGAAGGGATTTCTATTGAGCAAAAATATAACACTCTTAGCTTTAAAAGGCCTAAGTGCAACTGACTGAAACTCTTCAAATATGTTTAAATCTATAGGTTCATAATGATAAAAAAAAAATGGCCAGTTTTGAATTGTGATAGGGATTCAACTCACAATCTAAAAACTTAGAAAGAATCAAATTTTTATCCTGTATTTCCCACATAAAGTTGAACTATTGGTTATTGACTATAAAAATAGAATTCTTATAAAAATACTCCACCTTACAAATATATATAAAGTATTTCAATGAATAAATGAAAAATAAGTTATTGAATTAGAATATCCTTATTTTACAACTCCCAATAAACTAATCGTTCTAGACATTGGGCATCAAAAGCTGCGAATGTCACAAAAAGAAAGAAAACCAGACACTGTGTGCCTCCTGATGAAGGAACACAGCACCACCTATGGTCTTTTCAAAGGGATTTTATCTAAGTCTGATAAAGCATCTGGCTCCAGCTGCCAGCTTGCAGCAAATACAGATCATAGAGGAATGTGTTGAACTGCACCAAGAGCAAAATCTAGACTATGGGAAAGCTACACAAAAGTCCTAAAATTGCCATCTGAAAAGGTGTAAAGAAAAGAAAAAACGGAGAGGAGTCCTAAAGATTAAAAGACCCTTTAAAGACATTGCAATTTTTTGAATGGTCAGGACTAAACTATAGAGTCTCGGATTGCCCACAAGTGAAAAGCTCTAAAGAAACACAAGAAAGTGATTAGTACAAAAGACAGGATAATGGATACTTTTGGAGAATGGAGGGTGGTTGAGATCAGAATGGGGCATATGGATGGATTTCTGGGGTAAATGGCAACTTTCTAGCCACCTGGGTGACCTGGGTGGCAGTTACAAAGATGTTCACCTTATAATAATTCAGTAATGATACATTTGTCTTGGGTGTGTTCTGATGCTGTGTTTTAATTATTTTATAATTTTATTTTATAAAAATACCTAAAGATGCAGTGGTTATTGACTCCTTAATAGTCAGAAGCAATCAAATAGCAAAGTTATAAATTGCCTATTACATAACCCCTAAAAATCAGTAAGAAATTAAACTTCATTCCCATAGAAAATCAGGCAAGAGCTATGACCAGGCAGTGCACAATAAAAGAAATACAAATAGGTTTAAATATATGAAGACACTCATCCTTACATAATAAGATGATTAAACTGCCCTGGGATGTTTTTACCTCTCAAATGAGCAAATGCCCATAAAGTATGGTAAAGCAATCACTCTAACACGTTTCTGGGAGCATAAATTTGTACAACCTCAGCAGGGGACAGTTAAGCTATACTTGTTGAAATGATAAACCAGTATACCCTGTGCCCAGCAATTTTATTACCAGGAATTTATCCTAGAGATCTAGTTGCACATGAACAAAATGACATATATTTTCATTTTCATTGTTTTTATTTTCAAAGGATTAGAAACAACTTAATGTCCATCAGAAGGGACTGATTTAATAAATTAAGATACATCTATACAATGGAATAGAATGCATCTATAAAAAAACAAGGAAGGCTTTTATATATAGACATAGAATCATCTCCAAGATATATATTTTAAGTGGAAAAAAAAAAAACACAGTAAAGAAGAGAATGTGTGGATTGCCACTACCCTTCTCAAAAGAGAGGAGAAAAAGAAATTCAACTGATAATGTTGGTTGACCCTAGGAAGAAGAACTGAGTGACTGGCAGACAGAGACGGGATAGAGATCTTTCATTGGATGTACCTTGTACTATTAGAATTCTGTACCATGTGAATATGTAAGCAATTCCAAAAAAATTAAATTTAAGGAAGAATAATTGGGTATCCCAACAATGACTAATGAACATGGATTTATGAAGGAAGTTCAGAAGTTTAATACAATTATTAATGAAGAATTCATGAAATCACTAGGAACTCCTGCTTTGGATTCAATAAGTCAATCCACAGAGAAATCCAAAAATGGACAAAGGAAATCAACTGTTTTGGAGTTCTTTGAGATATCTGAGTTGAGATATTAAAAATAAAAATAGGGGTTACATCAATATTTCACAATGCTATTTCTTGTTACCAGACTTTTATATAATTTTAGGAACTGATTTTGAATCTTCTTCATAATATCACTACTATATTTTATATTAAAATTTAACTTCCTAGATTTGTTAAATTACTAGGATCAGAGTCCACACTTTCTCCTAGGTGGTTTGTGATCATTGGTATTTGTTGATTTGGCAACAATTGACACCTTTACAATGTTAAGCCGTCACATCCCGAATCCTGGACTATTTTCTCATTTATTTAAATGTTGAATTATTTCCTTGATATAGTTTTTTTTCTTTATTGAAGTCTTGCAAATTTTTTGATAAATTAATTTCCAGAAACATTTTTATTTTTGTTGTTTTTTTGTTGTTGTTTCTATCATTTTCTTCCTACTGGTTATTGCTATTTGAGAAAAATGCTACTAATTTTGAGATTCTCTTTCTACCTGCAAACTTTTGTTGGCCTTGTTTATTTCTATGAATCTCTTTATTTTGCTTTTTTATCCTTTCTATACAAGTGATCTACATACAGATGGCCTGCAAATAATGATGTTTCCTTTCCAACCTCTATGTCTCTTATTTTCTTCTTTTATAGCTTTGACCAAGACCTCTGGTATTATATTAAACAATACCTGTGAATCAAATGTCCCTTTGATTTCCTCCTATGGTACCATATTCCTCTCATTTACCACACTACTATAGTTGGAATTTCATAGTTGAGGTGATTATTTTATTAATATTAATTTCCCTCATTGTACTATAAGCTCCATGAAGGAGCAGATTTTTCTCACCATTGTATCCCTGGCATAGTGCCTGGGATGTATTTATCTCAATAAATATTTCTTGAATGAATAAATGAATGGCCTAAGCTGATAAATAAGAATTTAAGAAAATCATAATAGATGAGGACCAAATTTTCTTATCTTGCCTTTTCCTCCCCTGTTCCAATTACAAGCTCATTAACACTCAGGAGCATATATATCATTCACGATATTTTGGCTGCAAGCACCAAAACTGGCTGGCTAAATTAAACAAGAGGGGAATTTACTGGAAGGAGTTAAGGAGATGGGGATTAGAAGATGAAAGGAAGGCTGAAACCCTACACATAGAAAAGAGCAATTCTGAGGATGTAAAATAGAAACTACCCAACAGTTTTGTCAGGGTGCTGCTGGGGCAACCAAGGAGCACCAATGACTCTCATCATCTTATTGCTCATCATCTTATTGCTGATCGAGACCCCTGCTCCATCTCACGACCCTGAGATCACCACCTGAGCCAGAACCAAGAGTCAGAAGCTTAACCAATGGAGCCACCTGGGCGCCCCTACCCAGGTTTTCATAGGCTATTTGTTTCATTCTTCACATTTTAAAGTTTGGTCTATTTGGAGTTTATATATATAATATATATTATCACATATATATATAAATATTATAAAACATTTATATATATATATATATATATATACACACACACAAGTTTTTTCTCTTCCAAATGGATATTCAGAGATCCAACCCTATTCATTTAAAATTATCTTTTTCCTCAGTGATTAGAGATGCCACTTAAATCATAGGCTAAAATTTTCCATATGTTTGGGCCAATTTTTGGTATTTCTGTTCCATTGGTCTGTCCATTCATGAACCCAATACTACATTGTTTTAATTATAGAGGTTTTATAGTATGTTTTAATAGCTGATATGGCCAGCATAATCTACTGTTCTTTGGCCAGGGGGAGGGGGTGCATTCCTGTCTGTTTTAAATTATTTATCCACATGAACTTTAAAAGTAACTTGTCTAGCTCCAGGAAAACAAACAAACAACAAAACCATGTATTGATATTTTGATTGGGGTCATGTTAAGTTTACGTATTAACTTGGGAAGAATTGGCATCTTTAAAATGTTTATCCAAGAATAAGAGATGTTTCCATTAGTTCAAGTCTTCTTTTGCATTTTGGGGTGTATTTTAAGGTTTTCCTCTTTACAGGATTTGCACATTTCTTGTTAAGTATTTCTTTTTGATATTGTTTGTATCACACCAGTCATTGGTAATTGTGTATGTGAAAGCTATTACTTTGTATGCTAATTTTTATCTTATTACGCTGCTGTATTACTTATTACTGTGCTGTATTAGTTTTAATTTTGACTTTGTGTTTTCCACCTAAACATTCAGGTCATCTGTATGTACTTGCCTCTTCCGTGCAATCTTGATTTCCCTCATTGTTTTCTTTTGTCTAATTGTTTTGTTCTTTACACCAATACAATGTTAAAATGGAGGTAGCTGATGTCCTGTCTCCTTCCTTGATTTTCTGCTTACTTTGCTTTGATGAGAATGCCAATAGTGTATCCCCATTACACAAGATGCTAGATTTTATTTTTTTTCCTAAGGATTTATTTATTTTTAAAGAGGGGGAGAGGGGAAGAGGGGAAGAGGGAGAGAATCTTCAAGCAGACTCCCCGCTGATCACGGAGCCCAACGGTATGGGGCTCCATCTCAAGACCCATGACCTGAGCGGAAACCAAGAGTTGGATGCTTAACCAACTCAGCCCATCCAGGTACCCCTAGATTTTACTTTTTAAAAAATCAGAAATGGGTGTTGAATTTTGCCAAAGGTCTTTTCATCATCCATCGAGAAAACTATGATGTTTGTTCTCAGATCTACTACAAAATGCAAGTTATATAAACACATTTCCTAATACTGAACCATCTTTGTATCAGTCATGCTAAAATTACCTTAAAATGTGCTATAGATTCTGTTTACTAATATTTTATTTAGGACTTTTGCAGCAATATTCATATGTGAGATTGGTCTGTGGGTTTTTTGGTACAATCTTTATCAAATTTAGATATCAACATTATACTTGCTTCATAAAAAGAAAACTAAACTTTCCTTCATTCTTCTACATTTTCTAAGTTTACCTAACATTAGGGATTATTTGGTACTTTCCTCCTGAAACCATCTGGGCCAAGCACTTTTTTGTGGGAGTTAATTCTTTGATAACCTTCTCTATTCCTTCTGTGGAAATTTTTGTCACTTTCCACCTCCAGTAAGATGAATTTCAGTGAATTATATTTTTCTAGGAAAGTAATCATTTATCAAATTTATTTGTACCAAGTTATGAGAGTAATCTTGTTTGAATACCCTTTTACTGGCTATTTCTCCCTTTTATTTATTTATGGCATTTGAGCTTTCTTTCTTGACTGAGAAAGCTAAAGGACTGTCTTTGTTTTTTTATGAACTGTTACTTATTTTACATCTAATTACTTTCTGCTTTTATTTATCTTTATTAAAGAATTTTGGGGGAGGGACCTAAATATCAGAACTATGGGATTCCATTAAGTCAGTGATGGGGGAAATCCATAGCTTTTAAATACTTTATGTAAATAATGAAAATTAAAATAAGTAAATATTCAACTCAAAAAAGAAAGTAAAGAAAATAGATGGCAATAAAGATAAAGTGTTCGACCTTCTTCAAGTCAGATGCTGACAAGATGGAAGCCAACTGCTAAATCATTCTCCGAGATTGGCCCCTGGATGTGGACTACTATGGGATGACAACATCCTAGAACACTCTGAATTCACGGCTACTGCTCCAAGCACAGGGCAACCATCTCCTCAGGTGGCCCAGGCATCTTAACCAGACACAGGATGGAAGTATAGTTTTTCCATGCAGATCTTTAAAAATATTCTACTACTAGCAATCCATAACAGCAAAGGAGCAGCTTTTGTGCAACTCAATCCCTACTAGTAATTAATATTAAGCTGAACTGTGTCCAAAATGACCTGTACACAGTTACTATAGCTACTTTAAAATTAAAGCTAAAGCTAAAGCTAAAATACGCCAAAGTCTACAAGGTTGTATGAATCTCAGCAATTAAGTGTAAAATTTTATGTTTACCAATGTTTAGTATTTAAAGGAATTTATTTCCTGAAACCGTATCTACCATCTTCAATTTCAATTATATTTGACAGACATTAAGAGCACACCAGGGAAAATATTTATAACAAATAAAAAGAAAGCATACAAAATTACACATGTAGTAATGACTTTGCAAAACAAAATATAAATATGCCATATTTTATACACCAAAATATTCACAGTGGTAGTAACTCCTTGAAGGTAAAAATCCCTGTCCTACTCATCTTTCTAGTGCCATTTTACAGAAGAGTTCCTAGTACAAAGTAGGTATTCAGTAAGTGCTTGCTGGAAAAAATGAAAGTGAACAATATACATCTTCAAAAAAAAGGTACTCGATCAAGTAAATATATGAAATTTTAATATTTTTATCTGAAATATACAAAGGACTAAAGACAAAGTCAATACCTAACTAAAATTCTCTGAAGTAACTTCATTATTACAAAGTTAAATCTTGAGTCAAAAATCCAAATCTAAAAATATGGTCTCAAAAATCACATATCTACATATAACACTAAGAAAGTAAATTGTCTTATGCTGCATCATCATCATCCACAGCAGCATAGATGGCTTGATTCCTCCTCTTAATTTTCTTTCTTTGTTCAGGTTCATGTTCATCACTCAGCCTCTTCAATGGCAACTCTAAGTCATTTCCATCCTCTGACTCCGGAGCCTCACCAAGTTTCCCCTCTCTGCCATCTGGGGAACCCAATGTATCATCAGAAGATACAACCATGGAACCCGGCAAGATCCTGACATCAGAGAAGCTTGCAGAGAAGTCAGAAGCTTGATCAGAAGGTTCTACAGATGGTGTATTCATGTCACTATGCATACTTACAATACTATCTTCATCTTCCTCTTCTTCATCTAACATTATTTCATCTGGATTAATAGAGGACAGGGCAGATGTATCTGTGTTATATTCACTACGGTCTTCTCCAGAGTCATTACTCTCCATGTCATCCTGCTCTTCAAATTCACCACACAAGTGATGTTCTTCCTTGGCCTTCTGAAGCCTGACATTCATGTCAGTGATGCCAAGTTGGGCACAAAACTCAGTAGTTTGAGGATTGATCCTATGAACCAACTGCATTTGTGTCTGTGGCCTGCTAGGGTCATAACAAGCAGCTGTTATGCTAAAGTTACATGGAACTTTGAGGTCATGATTCAGTATTTCCAATACTTTGTTCATAGCTTCTTCTGTTGCACTATAATCCCACCTACAAAAGTCCAAAACAATAGCTTTTTACATTTTATCAGCCTCAGACAATAAAAGATGAAATCTAACTATGGACTTCATGTGCAAGGATAAAATATAAACCATATATAAAAATTCCATCTAACAAAATTATAGTTAATTTGCCAAAGGACCATTTTGAAATAAAAACAATTCTTAGAAAAAACTTAACTCACACTCTAAAACAAGTACAAATTACTTTAATGTGTTAACCAAATCTCCACCATATTATAGTTAGTTTTACACATGCTTATTCATCTATATACTTATCTGGGTTGGTATTCCCATCATCCAATTTTATATCCCTTGATGGAAAATTTGTAGTTTTCCATACCAGTCAGTAAACCCTGAATTACTCTGACGCTCATTTAACAATAATTCCCTTGATTAAAAAAAGAAAAGAAAAGAAAAGAAAAAGGTGGAGGGGACAAAAATTGGGTATGCAACAGAGAGAGCAAACCCTAAATAAGGTCAGACTTACCTTGTATGCAGGCCATTATTTTCAGGCATATTCCAGAGGCGCTCAGTCACATTAATAAGATCATCAGTAGCCCTGAGAACAGTGAGCCATTCAATATCATACTCTAAGTACTCAGGAGCACTGGGGTCATGTTCTATTTCTATTACCTATAGAAAAGAAATCAGTAATTTTAAGAATGCATTTCTATTTTTAATATTCTAAGAATTTCAATTTAATAGCTAACAAACACGTAACTTAAGTGTTCCCAAAGAATTCTCAGAATACATAAATTATAGAGCATAAATAAATTCTAAAGGGAAAATTAATATTTTTCTAATCATTGGAAGAGCAAAACTATATTGCAAAGTTATTTCATTTTCATTTTACCTGAAGAAAGTCTCTATGTGGTAAGCATTTGTCCAAGGCTAAAAATTTGGTTGCTTTGGCTGTCTGTCCTTTATCCTTGGCCTAGAAATATGAACCATGATTTAAGAAAAAATGTTAAAATATCACATGTAATTCATACACAGAACAGGATGGAAACAATCTTTATTAAACATACCCCTAAGTTGTGTTCAAAGCAACAACTGTCACTGTTCCAAAGTAAGTTAGTTCTATAACCACTTGTGTAAATGACAGGCAAGGCACTTAAACTCTCTGGGCTTCAACTTCCTAACAAAAGTCAAAGCAGACACAAATGCTGATGATAATATTGATACTGTTAAAGCACATAACACAAAGGTTAATGATAACAGAAGAGCTTAAAAGTAATCTGGCAGAGCTAAAACTAAACAACTTTTAGAAGAAATTATACGGAAAAATCTTTATAACCTTGGGTTGGGCAAAGATCTCTTAGATACAACACCAAAAGTAGGTATGATACATTCACAGAATGAAAGATTGTTCAACAATAAAAATGAAAGAAATACTAAACCTGCTGAATGAATGAACCTCAAAAACAAGCAAAGGAAAGAAACCACAAGCCAAAGACTACAGATTTTTTATCCCATTTATATAAGTGTTCAGAAAAGGCAAATCCAGAGAGACACAAAGCAGATCAGTGGGTCCCTGGGGCTGAGGGTGAGAACACGGACTCACAGCAAATAGACACAAAAGATCTTTTGGGGTGCTGGAAATGTTCTAAAACTGGGCTATGTGATATTTGCTCTGGAAACATCTGGAACTCTGGAAATATACTAAAACTCACTGAACTGTACATTTAAATAGGTGAATTTTATGTTATGTAAATTATACTCCAATGAAACTATTTAAAAAAAATGCACTGGCAGAAAGAAACATGGGTAGGAGGTGGTGGGTCACAAACACGAAGATCATACTGGATGCAGTAAAAAAGTGACTCAGGGAGAATAGTAAGGCACATGGAGGAAAATAGACAAGGAAGCAGGCTATGGGCCATCCTGCTGTGGGCCAGGTTTTAGTTCACTGGTGGTGAGGGACTAAGAGAGGTGCAAGGCACACAGATTACAGGCAGATGATGGCAGCAGGGCAGTTCTGAGGAAAGGTGACTTTTGGTATTGGAAAAAGGGGCTGAAACAGAACACTGACAAAGTCAGAGGAGGTTGAGGAGCTAAGAAAAAGGGATCAAACCATATTAATTCAGAGATTTAAGTCCCTGAGGTTGACAGAAGATGGATGGGGAGAAAAGTACCAAATCTGATGCTTCAATAAAAATCCAGGAGTGTCATGAGCCCTAGGAGACAGAAGAGAGTAACACAGATGTAGAAAAGGTGACTGATATAAACCAATGACTTGGACATTAAAAGAGAATAATCACTTTGGCAGTGGCCCAAAGGAAAATAAAAGGAATAACCTTGCCTCCTCCTCCCAGTGAAACTGGGGAGTGAGGATAAGCCCACAACAGCAAGGGCCTACAGGAGTATGTTCAAACAGAACTTTCCAAACTGTATTTGAGGAACATCATTAAAGTGTACCCCCACCATGGAAAAGTGTTGGGTCAAGTTCAGGAAGCACTGCACACCACACTCCGCTCTTGGAGAAAGGCAGTGCCCATTAACACATTAAAGACTCTCAGAAATTTTATAGAAGTCTTTGAGAAGAAATCTCTAACCTTGTTAACCCAGCATTTTCTAAATGGTTTCTCTATGAAATACTTTATGGGGCAAGTCAGAGCTTGATGAGAATGGGAGGGGAAAGGGAGAGCCACGCCATTTCCATAAAAGCCTAATTGTAAGTATAAATTTATTCTCTACCTTCCATCGAGCGCTATCATCCAAGCAGTTTCCCCAAGGAAAACTCTGGGAGTCCCTCTCTGTCACCAAATCCTGATGATTCTGCTTCCAAAATCTCTCTGGAACCTGCGTTCTCTGTGTTCCCTCTCCACCACAGGTTAGAACCGTGTCTTTTTATGCCTCCCATTTTACTTACTACAGTCCATACACAAAACTGCTACCCAACTAACCTTTCTGAAATGAAAATCTGGTTTCGTCACTCCTCAACTTTCCCCCTTACCTTCTGGTTAAAACCCAAACTCCAGAGCATGGCCCAGAAGGCAGCTACGATCTCGTTCCAGCCTCATCTCTCCCTCTGCCTCAGCCATAGGGACTGCTGCAGTCCCCCAGTGCGTATCAGCGCCAGGCATTCAGGCCACCAGCCTTTGCACACACTGATCGCTCTACCCGGATGGTGTTACCTAGATTCTACTGCTTCCTGGCACGGTCGATTCCTCTGGAAAACCTTCTCCATCTCTTCATCTCCTGTCCGCATCCCCATATCAGTGCAGTAGGGCAGAGGTGCTCCCACGGTATCCCGGCACTTTTCATCACCAATTTATTACACTATTTTATAATCACCTGCGTGTCTCTTCCCCCCAAGGATACAGAGTTACTCACAAGAGCAAAGTTATCTTTGATCTCTTTCTCTCAATTTACAACTGTGCCCACAGTGCCTTAGGCCACGCATTATCTGGCAAGTGTTTGTTAAATGAAAGAATAAATATTTTTGGTTTCTACCTGATGCTGCATCAAGGCTGCAAACTTCACGTGAAGGTGTGCGGAAAACCAGTACGTGGGCCTGAAGTGCTCTAAGAGCTCTGAGGCAGCAGGACTTCCCAAGGTGTTATTTTCCACTTCTTGTCGGAAAAAAGATTTTGTCTTAAGAAGCTGCTGCTTATTTCCATAATGATAGATCTTTCTTGGCCAATCGTGAGATAAGAATATGTCCATAGGCTGCTTCAGCTTTAACAAAAAAAGAAAGAAAACTTAAAAAAAAAAAAAGATCAAAAGCAATCCCTGGCTTTCTCTCCACTACCGCACAACCGTTTGCCCACTTAGAGCTTTAGATTTCTCTGCAATTCATTCTAAGGAAACTTCATTTAAGAAGGTCACAGAAACACTAAGAAATACTAAGCTCACTCATCTAAGCCAGGAGAAACCGCTTTCCCTCTCCTCACAAATCACCCCTATTTTCCATGGCAAGGCAGGGCCATACAGATACACTGGGATCAGACTGTCAGCCAGCTATGGTCTTTGGTAGAGGGCCTCTAAAATATATAGTAACTGTCATTCTTTTCCTTTCTAGTGAATAAACTGTTTTAAGATACAGAGACACCAGATTTCATGAGATCTATAATATAAATAATACAGTAAAACCCAAAGGTATATATTCCTTTTTTTTTCCCTAATAGACTCATATAGCATACACCTAAAAAACTGTGTTTACTACATAAATTATAGTAGAGGTATTTAAGGTGGCTGGTGTCTTCATGGGGAGGCCACAAAATACACTCCATACTTTACTGATCCCCAGCACCTTCAAGTAATTTGCAACAAATACCTGGAAAACTAAATTAAAATAACTTAAGTGGTTCAAGACGATGCAAGATATGACAGATATGACTAATCACTGAATAAGTGATTCAGGCAGTAAGTGCAATGAAATTTCAGAATAGGCTGATGGCTTTAAAACAGAGCACTGGTGGGGCACCTGGGTGGCTCAGCTGGTTAAGCGTCTGACCCTTAATCTCAGCTCAGGTCTTGATCTCAGGATCATGAGTTCAAGCCTTACATTGGGCCCCACGCTGGGCATGGAGCCTACTTAAAAAACCAAACCAAACAAAAAACTAGAACACTGGTATCTAAGCTGGTTCTTCAAAGACTGGTAGGACTGAAATGGGGAAAAGGGAAAAAAGCATTCAAGGTAGGGAACTGTTATGAGTAGGGTATTAAAGAAATGCCCGCAAAGCATCCTCATGCTCCTGCAGAGACTGTAGGGTATGGTGGGAAGGGCCTGAGAGCATCAGGCAGGCTCCACCCCTTAACTCCTTGGGAAATCCCGGGGAAGGCTACTTACCTATCTGAGCCTTGACCTCGCATCCTTAATGTGACAAAGTCAGAGTAACACCTACTTCACAGAATTGTGTGGCAATTAAATGAAATATCATGTGTGAAAACTGCTTAGCCCAGTGTCAGGCATTTAATGTGTTCTCAAACAAAAACCTAGTTTCACCTACTCTCCAGTTAAGCCAAGTGTTCCAAAGCCACCTTCACAATTTTACCATTTTTTTCTATCATTTTTACCACTATTTATTTCCTATTTAATACCATTAGTTAAAATATTTTAATATTTTCTTTAAAGTATCACTTTATGTCAATAGATATTCTTTAGCCTTATCCTAAGTAGTAATATCTGAAGTCATGGATTAAATGTTCTATTTTATTATTACTCCCTAAAATAAATTCATAACATTAGAATTAAAAAATGTTCATCTGTGAAACTCCTAAAAACAACTCAAGATCCAAATTTTAGAAATACTGAATTAAGTCTTCTTGGAAGTTGTATACCAAAATGATCAAAATACACTTTGGTACAGAATTGCTTTAACATTTTTTCAAGTCTGCTATAATGTACTTTTTACATACCTGTTTTAATTTATAGACTTCAATATTTCTCACATGATATATACTCCTTATTGTAGCTGGATTATAAGGGGGGCACTCAAAATGACCTTAAATTAAAGAAGAGAAATAAGCTATATTCAACTCCCTTAAATAGCGCAAATACAAATATATACATACACTTCAAAACTGAGGTCTGTCATTAATGCTTTTGGTTCTTAAAAATTTTACGAAGACACTGCTCTTAAAGTGCTGGTATTTTCTACTAATAAGTGATCACTAACTATAAATCTAAATAACTGAGGGGCTTATGATTTTTTAAATTAAATTATATTTAATATGGAATATGTTGGTTATTCATAGTTTAAAAATTTAAAAGATACCATCAGAATGGAATGAGAAGAGTTCCTCCAGAGAGTAGACCAGTGATGCCTAGGGCTGGGGTGGGAGCAGGGATTAACTACAAAACTTTTAGGAATGATAGAAATGTTCTAAATCTGGATGGTTGCATAACCCTATAAAGTCACTAAAACTCATTGAGTTGTATACTTCCAAAGACATGTAAATTTTACCTCTACAAAGCTGCTAAAACAATGGGAGGCAGGGATCCTCCTATTCCTGTCCCCCAGCCACCAGTAACACTACCTAGAGGCAACCAGTGTTAATCAGGTTTTAGTATTTTATTCCAGGGATATCAACTATGCATATAATAATACACAAACTTCTTTATCCTTCCTTTTTTTTTACACAAATGGCAGTATAGTTTATACATGTCCTGTGCCTTGTTTTTTGCACTTATCTTGGCGTTCTTTGTATATGTCACACATAGAGCTGCTTCTCTTCCTTTTAAAAAAAAAAAAATAGCTTCATAGCACTACATTGTATTATCATGATACAGTTAATTAGTTCCTACCTTTTGTCATTACAAACAAGGCTGAAATAAAAAACTGTGTACACATGATTTTGCACTTACAGAATATATCTGTAAATTACATTCCTGGAAATAGAACTCCTGGGTTTTATAATTTCCACAGACTACCAGCTGTCCTCCAAAGAGTGGGAGGACAGTTTGCACCCACACTTGCCATGAAGGAGACGGCCTATTTTTGTACTCCTGTGCCAATAGTTTAGAATCATGGGGAACAGCGCAGCAGGGAACAGACTTGTGATTTAACAGTTACATTGAGGATATAAGTTTTAGCTGCCAACTCATAAAAATGTGAAATCAATGTGAACCCAAGTTATTCCTTTAACTTGAAAACCAATCTTTTCAGATACAGTGGAATGAATAAGTACAGTGTGGTATACTTCTACAATGGAATACTACTCACAAATTAAAATGAATAGAGTGAGATATATCAACATGGATTCCAAAAACTAAATGGTAAACAATGAAGCAAGCTGCAGGAAGATACATGCAAAATGATACATTCACATGAAGTTTAAAACATGCTATATCATACACTGTTTAAAGGTGTTACACAACTCGTAATGACGTAATCAAGCTAATGACAAATACCAAATTCAGAAGAATGACTGCCTGGTGAGGAAAGGGAAGGATAAAAGGAGAAGAATGGGACTGAGGACAGATAAACAGTGAGCTTTGACTGTATCTATACTGTTTCATTTCTTTAAAATCCTAACTAAAAGTTACAAAATACAAAGACTTGATAAAACTAGATGGTGGATACATAAATAGTATGTTCTAGTGTTCTCAACATTTTCCTATGTATAAAATACTTCATTAAAAAAAGTAATAATAGTTCAGAGAAAAAATCCAATGAAAAAGTCAAACTATATATTATGCTTAAGTTACTCTGAAGCATGCAAGTTCTAAAGTTTAAAAACAATTCTTAGAATAATACCTTTTCGATAGTCATGAGATTTAAAGATACCAGAGATGCCACCAATCCTTATGCCTCGGTATTTTACTACACCAGCCAAACCTGAAAAAGCACACGGTTAAATAAAATTACCATAGGCAGAAGCAATCTCTTTACTAACTAAATGAATAGTTTAAAGGCCTAGAACTCCATGCAGTCCTAAAATTATTTGAAAATTAAATGTCATGATGAAGTTACTCTCTTACATAGTGATATGCCAACAATATATAAGGCAGACTAGGCAGGAGAGGCCTAGAAGCAGAGAGGCAAGAGACTAAGCAGAAGGGAAGGAACAAATGAGATTAGGTGTGTTAAGGGAGAAACAGACATAATTTGGTACCTAATCGAATTTTACACTGGGTTGGGGGGGGAATAAGGAAAAATGTCCTATGATGGATTTATAGGTTATAAATCTGAAAGTCAACAGATATAAAGAACCTGCAGTTTCTATATTTCATTTCTGACTGACCCATCTTCAAACACCTTCTCACAATATTGCAGCTGTCAAAAGATCAACCAGTAACGAAGCAGAGAAATTACATTTCTTAAATTATGATGTCATCATTAGAGCTATAAAGATTTTATTTATTTGAGGGAAAGAAAGCACGAGCTAGGGGAGGTGCAGAGGGAGAGAGAATCTCTCAAGCAGACTCCGCGCTGAGCAAGGAGACCAACGTGGGGCTTTATCTCACAATGCTGAAATCATGGCCTGAGCCGAAACCCAGAGTTGTATGCTCAACTGAGTGAGCCACCCCGGTGCCCTGCTATAGACATTTAAATAAAGAGAAGAAAGGCCTGTATAGTCTAACAGGACTAGAATTGAACCTGAATCTAAACACAGATTACAAGTAATGCAGAGGATAAAAGGAACATGTTTAACAACATAAGAAATTCCAATCAGCTAAATCCAGAAAGCAGGAAATTCTATAAGACAAATTTCTCATTTTCTTCAACAAATAAACAACATGCGGTGGGGGAGAAAAAGGGACCGTTACAGCCTAAGAGGCTTTAGAATCATGACAGTCAAATGAAATGTGTGGACCTGGTTTGGAGTCTGTTTGAACAAGCCAATTGTAAAACCAACCTCTTTGTGATAATCACAGAAATCTGAACATGAACTAGGCAACAGATAATGGGAATTACTGCTATTTTAATTAAGTATAATAATGGTACTGTAGCTGTGATATTTTTAAAAATCCTTATCTCTTAAAAATATGTACTGACGTATTCACAGGAGAAATAATCTGATGGCTGGGATTTGTTTTACAATACTCCAGTCACTTCTTCCCACAAACAAGTCTGGAGGGGAGTGGGGTTGATATAAGGATGGCAGAATGATAATAGTTGTTGAAGCTGGTTAATAGGTACAAAGACTCATTATACTATTCTGTATTTTTTGTGTATGTCTAACAATTTCCATTATAATAAGTTTAAGTTTTCTTAATTTAATAGAGTAAGAAAAATAAAGGGATTGCAAATAATGTAAAAGGCCTTTACAATTATATTTATTATTACTACATTATCTATATTGCTTAAAACACTAGATGAAGCATGGACATATTTTCATGATTACCTACTTAAATTAACTGTTTTATTTAAATTTTCATAATTAACTATTTAAATTAAGAGGCATTCCCCAAAAAACTATACATCTCGAGATGCTGCCCAACTATTATACAAATCCTGACAGGCTCTTCCATTCCAAACAAATCAAAACATTACTCACGAACACATACCTAAATAATAAATGTTTGGCGCCACCCAGCCCCCATAGGGTAACTCTTGCAAATGATTTGAGGCTTCATGGTTTCCCCCAATGAAGACTGTGAGAACTGGGGCCTTTTTCTCTCCAGAGTAATACCTAGAACATAAGGGTAAAGTTGTCAGTTGGCATAGCAGAAATCAGACATAGAGAAAAGCAGTAACTCGTGCCTACAAAATTGGGCATAGCAGAAAAGCAAAATAAGATCCAAAGGAAAAATCTGAGCGCACTATAAAAAACTCTAAACGAATTGCCTATACTTGTCCTTAAGAATGAAGGGGCTGACACCTTGGGTTCAAAGCCAGAGTGCGTTCAATGAGGTTAAGAACTTTGTCAGTTCTTAACCTTAGCTTCTAGAACGCGGACGAGCACTAAGCAGGCGTCCAATAAAAACTCCCGGATCAGTAAATAAAGCAGTCCCAGAGTCCTATCAAGTACAAGGTAGATTAACCTGTCAGCTTCTTCCTGCAGGTCTTTCCCTCAGGCTTCGATTTCCGAAAACAGACAAGACAGGGGAAAGGAAATGAGAAAAGTGACATTTACTAAGCAACCTTTCCTAGACACAGCGTGAACAAAGAAGGTAACTAAGTAAGACAGCTCGTCAGTGGAGGGGGGGTGGGGGCGGAATTCGAACCCAGTCCGGGTTCTCTCCCACTCACTGCTGGATAGTCCCACCTCGCACCGCCGGGTCCGGGGCGCGGGCCGCGCCGCTCACCTGTAGAAGGTCTGCATGTGGCGGTACTTGGGCGGGACGGCCATGCAACGCAAGTCGGCCTCGTTGCGCACCGCCTGGAAGTCGCCGCAACACAGCAGAAGATCTATCGGCCCGGGGCCGCGCCTCTCCGCCAGCGCAAGCGTCTCATAGATCTTGTCCAGCTCGCCGTGGCAGCAGCCGGCCACAGCCACCCGCATCCTGCCGGCTCGAGGCGGGGAGCGCTGCCCGCAAGCCCCTCCAGCAGAGCCAGCCCAGGGCGGACAGCAAAGCGCCGACTGATCGCTCAGCTCCCGCCAACACTGACTGAGCGCACCCCTCGAAAAGACGCCTGAAATAGAATTCACTTCCGGTTTCCAAATCTCGCGAGAGATGGATAGATGAGGGCAGGAATCACAGGATTTGAGAGCGCTTCGTAATGGGCCGGGGCTTTGCTCGTCTTCCTGGGTCTTTGAATTCTAGTAGTCTGACAGATGATAAAAATCAAACCCGGGGGACCCTGGGTGGCTCAGTCGGTTAAGCTTCTGCCTTAGGCTGCGGTCAGGATCCCAGAGTCCTGGGATTGACTCCCCCATGGGGCTCTTGTTCAGTGGGCAGTCTGCTTCTCCCTCTGCCTGCTGTTCGCGCTCTCTCTAATAAATAAATTAAATTAAATCTTTTAAAAAAAAATCAAAGCCAGAATAGTTGGTTTATTTTTTTAAACCCAGAAACAGTAGTTTAGTTTGATAAAATTAAGCCAGACTAAACAAGTGAGACCGTGGGATTGGCTAATTCCCTAGGACGAACCTCTCAAGGCAAAGATAATTGCCTCAAAGCGAATTAGAAATTAAAAGATTTTTTAAAAGACACATCAAACTAAAAATAATTTTTAAATAAAACTTAAAAACTCGCTGAGGGTTTCTAAATTACCCACTGAAGAGTTTCTAAAATTATCAGTTTTTTTTTTTTAAGGGGCCGGGGACTCTTCTTCTTCCTACCAAACAGGTGTTTGCATAACTAGACTGCAAGCTCAATGAAAGCAGAAGAATGTCTCGAAAACATCCAGGAGGGAAAAGAACCAAACAACTGAAAAATGAGTGGCCAAGACAGAAAAAGTAAACACCACTGGCCAATTTGATCAAGAAAAGTAATCTAATCAAGATAATACAGAGAGTAACAAATCCATCTCTCATTTTTTAAAAAAAAAATGCATAAAATAACATTGTAGGAACAATGACACCAGGATTAATTCAAAAGTAAGCAGAAGATGTTAACAGAACCATGACAATAAGAAAATTCTGGAAAAGTCGAAGCAATCCATTGAAAGACATTGTACCCAGAGTGGCTTACAGGCAATTTCTTTCAAATGTACAAGATATAACTTTCATTATGTTTAAACTGAACAAAAGAGAAGAAAGGAATGGAAATCTAGTATTTCTAATCTTTTTTTTTTTTTTGTAAGATTTTATTTATTTACTTGACAGAGAGTGACACAACGAGAGAGGGAACACAAGCAGGGGGAGTGGGAGAGGGAGAAGCAGGCTTCCCGCCAAGCAGGGAGCCCGATGCGGGGCTCGATCCCAGGACCCTGGGATCATGACCTGAGCCGAAGGCAGACGCTTAACGACTGAGCCACCCAGGTGCCCCTATTTCTAATCTTTTTTAATACTATGTTTTCCTTCTGATTTGGATTTTTAAATATATGAGATGCTTTTTACAGCATTGCTAGATTTAACTTTTTCCATTTGATTTTTTAAATTTTACTTAAATTCAATTAATTAACATATAGTGTATTATTAGTTTCAGAGATACAGTTCAGTGCTTCATCAGTTGCATATAATAGCCAGTGCTCATTACATCAAGTGCCCTCCTTAATGCCCATCACCCAGTTACCCCACTTCCCCACCCACCTCCCCTCCAGCAACCCTCAGTTTGTTTCCTATAGTTAAGGGTCTCTTATGGTTTGTCTCTCTATCTCTTCATCTTATTTTATTTTTCCTTCCCTTCCCCTATGATTCTCTGTTTTGTTTCTAAATTCTACATAAGAGTGAAACCATATAACTGTCTTTCTCTGATTGATTTGTTTTGCTTAGCATAATACTCTCTGGTCCCATCCACATCATTGCAAAGGGTAAGATTTCTTTTTTTTTTTTTTTCTGATGGTTGAGTGCTATTCCATTGTGTAATCTTCTTTATCTCTTCATTTGCTAAATGGACATGTGACATGTGGGCTCTTTCCATAGTTTGGGTATTATGCACATTGCTGCTATAAACATAGGGGTGCAAGTCCCCTTTGGATCACTATGTTTGTATCCTTTGAGTAAATACCTAGTAATGCAATTGCTGGGTCATAGGGTAGCTCCATTTTCAACCTTTTGAGGAACCTCCATACTGTTTTTCAGAGTGGCTGCACCAGCTTGCATTCCCACCAGCAGTGTAAAAGTGCTCCCCTTTTTCCACACCCTTGCCAACATTTGTTGTTTCCTAACTCATTCATTTTAGCCATTCTGACTTGTGTGAGGTGGTATCTCATTGAGGTTTTGATTTGTATTTCCCTGATGTTGAGTGATGTTGAGCATTTTTTCATGTGTTTGTTGGCCATTTGGATGTCGTCTTCGGAGAAATGTCTGTTCATGTCTTCTGCCCATTTCTTGACTGGATTACTTATTTTTTGGATATTGAGTTTCATAAGTTCTTTATAGATCTTGGATACAAGCCCTTTATCTGATAAGACATTTGCAAATATCTTCTCCCATTCTGTAGGTTGTCTTTTGGTTTTGTTGACTGTTTCCTTTGCTGTGCAAAAGCTTTTTATCTTGATGAAGTCCCAACAGTTCTTTTTGCTTTTGTTTCCCTTGCCTTTGGAGATGTCTAGTGAGAAGTTCCTGCAGCCAAGGTCGAAGAGGTTGCTGCCTGTGTTCTCCTCTAGGATTTTGATGGATTCCTGTCTCATATTTAGGTCTTTTATCCATTTTGAGTTTATTTTTGTGTATGGTGTAAGAAAGTGGTCCAGTTTCATTCTTCTACATGTGGCTGTCCAATTTTCCCAACACCATTTGTTGAAGAGACTGTCTTTTTTCCATTGGATATTCTTTCTTGTTTTGTCCAAGATTACTTGATCATAGATCCATTTGATTTTTAATCTACAGGAATTATCATTTTCTGGATCCTTTTTTCTTCCATGTAAAATATTTTAATTGAGGTCCAATTTGAAGTAACATGAACAAATTAAAACTTAAGAGCCCATTTTGATGCATTTTCACATATGTAATCACCCATATAACCACCACCCATATCAAGATATAAAATATTTCCAGCATTCAGAAAGGCTCCTTTGTACTTCCTCACAAACCCCTACACCCAAAAGAAAAGCACTATTCTAACCTCTATCAACATAGATGAGCTTTGCTTGTTTTTTTTCTAATTCCAGTATAGTTAACATACAGTGTTATATTAGTTTTGGGTGTACAGTGTAGTGACTCAACAATTCTATACTTACTCAATATTCATCATAAGTGGACTCTTAATCCCCTTCACCTATTTCACCTTTGCTTGTTTATAAACTTCATATAAATTCCAATATATATTATGAACTTAATTTAGTGTCTGTGAGATTCATCTGTAAATCTATAATACAAATAGGTATAATCATAGGATGCTGTTTCTTATTACTGTGTAATATTCGATTGTGTGAACATACCGCAGTTTGCTTGTCTATTGTCCTGCTGAAGGACAATTGGGTTGTTTCTACTTTGGGGCTATTATGAATAAAACCACTATGTACAATCTTGTAAGAATCTTTTAGTGGACATAGCACTTATTTCCCTTGGATTATGTCCAGGAATATAATTTCTGGGTATGGCATAGATATATGTTTAGCTTTGATAGCTAGGTCAGTTTCCAAAGTGTTCCAATTACACTTTCCTAAGGAATATAAAACATTCTAATTATTCCATGTGCTCAACAGCCTTGGTATTGTCTGTCTGTTACATTTTAGACATTTCCTTACATTTTCTGCAGTGGTATCTCCTTATGATTTCCATGCAGAGTTTATAAGAAAATTTTAATATATCAGTCTTTTGGATTTTCTTCTTTTGTGACCAATAGGAAACAATAACCTAATACCATAACATTCAAAAACTAGTGGTGAAAGCAGGAAATAAAAGATGAAAATAAGGATGATTGGACCTGCACCCCAATGTTTATAGCAGCAATGTGCACAATACCCAAACTATGGAAAGAGCCCACATGTTACATGTCTCACCCTCTTCCCATTCTGAATGAGAAGAAACAGAAAAATTGTTGGAGTAAAATGGATTGAATGAACAATGAAGATAATTCTTTTTGAAAATGTGAAAAGGCACACTCACTGAACAGACAGGTACCCTCAAAGTATGTGTGTAGCCCCATGGGGAAACAAACAGGTCTCAGACCTGCTGGGAAAGAAATTCCTTGATTCTATCAGAGCAAAGGCAATATCTAGATAGAAGCACTCAGCAATGAGCAAGATGAAAAGAGAAACCACATGTTACAATGGAAACATGCTAAAAAGAGCATAATCTGGGATGAGGCTGAGCAGGTGTTCATTAAAACTTCTTAGGGACAACCAGACCTTGGTTTCTAAATACCATTCCCCTCTAAAAGAAATGAAGTCTTCTTGTTGAAGCAGTTGATTCTAGGACAGAGAAAGTACAAAATGAACATGGATCATCTTGTGCAAGAAAGCAAGGAAGTGTTCAAAGAATCTCAGACATCAAAAGACACCGATTGAAGGTCTTGCCACTGGCCAAGTCTGAAACAATTTCAGCATCAAAATGCATAATCATAGTAACAGACTATAGGCCATCAAATAAAGTAGGAATCTACTACAGTTGACCCTTGAACAATGCGGGGGTTAGGGGCACAGACTCCCACACAATCAAAAATCCATGTATAACTTAACTACCAATAGCCTGTTGACCGGAAGACTTAATGATAACGTAAACAGTTAAGTAACACATATTTTGTGTTTTATATGTATTGCATAGTGTATTCTTTTTTTTAAAAGATTTTATTTATTTATTTGAGAGAGAGAATGAGATAGAGAGAGAGCATGAGAGGGGGGAGGGTCAGAGAGAGAAGCAGACTCCCTGCTGAGCAGGGAGCCCGACGTGGGACTCGATCCCGGGACTCCAGGATCATGACCTGAGCCGAAGGCAGTCGCCTAACCAACTGAGCCACCCAGGCACCCTGCATAGTGTATTCTTACAATAAAGTAAGCTGGACCCAAACAAATGTTATTAGGAAAATCATACGGAAGAGAAAATACATTTATAAGTACATAAGAAAATACATTTTCTTATAAATACATTTATAAGAAAAAAATCCATGTATAAGTGGACCCACACAGTTCAAACCCATGTTGTTCAAGGGTCAAATGTATTCTCTACTGATATAAATAAATAATAGGGGAACGAGAGGGATCTTATTTACACAAGAATGCTGATTGGTAAATATGGAAGGAAAGTTGGATTAGAGATAACCATTTTGTCATCATCATCATCATTGTTTCAAGCAAGAATATTCAACTAATGCTAAAACCACTGAGTAAAACTTTAGAGAGTAATAGGATACTTACATAGTTTCAACGTATCTATTATTTGAGACTACTTATATAGTCTCAAAGTATCTTTCCAAAAGATATGTATTATAACACAAAGAAAAATAAGCATTTTACACTAGAAACCTGGCAGACACCACTTTAACAGAATGATCAAAGTTAATCTTATTAGGAGTGAACTAATCTACATCGTGTGCCTCCTGATATGTCATACTTTATTTCTGTGGTATTCCTGCCAAAAATGCATAACTCAAGTCTAATCTTGAAAAATAGGAGACAAATTGAAATTGAGAAAGGCAATTGAAAAATAACTGGTTTATCTTTCTTAAAAATATGCTCATAAAATACGGGACAAACTGAGAAAGGTTAAAAATTAAAGGAGACAGAAGATTCATGAATATGGTACCATACAAGACATTAGGGCAATTGGCCAAATATGAATAAGGTCTGTAAATTCAATAATATTGCATCAGGGTTAATGTCCTGGTTTTGTTAATTTTACTGTGGTTATATAAGGGAATTTCTTGTTTTTAGGAAACTTACATATTACATATATATATATATACATATAATACATTAGGGATAAAGGAGCATCATTTCTGCCATTTACTCTCATATATAATACCTATTATATATGACAGATATATAATTTATATATATAATGTATCATAGATATATAGATATATAAAATACTCCCTCCCTCTGTGTGTGTCTGTATTTTTTGTTTCTGCCCATCCATGTATTGCAGGGGCTAGAACTGAGAAACTATATATCTTAGACTCCCTTGCCAGCTGAGGTCCAGATTCGGTTTTGCAAATGAGAAACACTTGAGTGAAATTAGAAGGGAGAAGATAGGTAAAAGCTGTTTCTGTTCTCTTCTGGCTCTAGCCATGGTAGTGGTAACTCAGCACCTCAAACTCCTTCAGAGGTGGTGAACTTCCTATTGTTCCTGATCTCAAGTAAAATATATTCCTCCCCACCTCATTTGCATCTTTAGCCCTTCCAAAAATGTTGTGATCTTTTTGCTTAAAATACCTAGAATAGGTTCTGTTTTCCTATATTGTTAGACCAGGCAAGGTGTCATTCAAGTAAAAGGCAACAAGCAGATGTTTTCATCCATAAAATAACTCCAAGGAAACAATACCCCACGGGCCCTTTTTGATGAAAAAATGACTTGACAATGAAATCCAGCCAAATAAGAGTTGAATAAAAATAAGGAACACAGAAATAAAGAACCATATTTAAAAGATGGATGATTAAATATAGAGCAGGGTGATGGGATAGGAAATGCTCAGTTGGGGAGTAGGGCATTTCATGAATATAGTGTGGTTCTAGAAGACCATGCTGATAGGGTGACATTGAGCAGAAACCTTCATGAAGTAAGGGAGTGAGCTATGGAGATATTTGAGCAATGAGTTTTCAAGTCAGTTTTTATTTTTATTTTTATTTATTTATTATTTTTTTAAAGATTTTATTTATTTATTTGACAGAGAAAGACACAGCGAGAGAGGGAACACAAATGGGGAGTGGGAGAGGGAGAAGCAGACTCCCTGCTGAGCAGGGAGCCCGATGCGGGACTCGATCCCAGGACTCCAGGATCATGACCTGAGCCGAAGGCAGTCGCTTAACCAACTGAGCCACCCAGGCACCCTTCAAGTCAGTTTTTAAATAAAATGTGACAAACATCAAGAAAAAAACATCCGTCCTTGCTAACTAGATCTTATAATAGAACTAGGTGATTTTGGCACCTGCCACCACCTGATGGCAGCACACTCTAAAGGAAAACTAAGAAGAGAGCAAGTCTGTGTTGGTAAAACTAAACTGAAGAGAGGCAAACATCACAAAAGAATAAAAGTGCTGTGGTGTTTCTAGCTTCTGAATCTTAAACTTGTCAGACATCTCATTGCACTTTCTGATTTCATTAAAAAAAATAAAAACAAACCTCAATATCTCTTGTTTACAAGTATGATAACTTCCAGATTCCATTCCTGCATTGTAAATGGTGAACAGATTGGCTTTACTTTACCTAACTTGTTACCTTCACGTCTTCATTTTCAAACCCATCGGCCTAATGTGGTCATCATTGTTTGGGGCAGAGGTGTCTTTTTATTACCCAGGCAATCCAGAAGATGGTATAACCAACCGAAGCCCGGCTGCTTTTATAGTATCTCTTTTCCTATAAATAATTGGAACTCTTGTCCTAGCATTGATTTTAGAAGATCTGTTAGTGTTTCCAGATCTAAATACAGAGAAGTGGTGCCTTAGCTGTTCAATTAGGTGAATGTTTATGGACAAGCCAGGCTCTGTGTGGAAAATCACTCAGAGCTTTGCCTCATCTGCTCCTCTTGACACTTCATGTCAGAGCTTGGGTGCCACCTCCATGGAAAGGACTTCAGTCCTGGTAACATTTCCCTCCTAGAGGCTGCCTTAGCCCCATACCCTCTTACTTATTATTCTACATTCTAATAACTCCTTTTCTTTTTCTTTCTTTTTTTTTTTTGGCAGATAAAAGTTTGTTTTACTGAATAACTAACTGATCTGTTTTATTGCCAAGGCCACTATGTACAGACAAAAGAGAGGGAGTTTTATTTCTTGGTCTCTTCCTCCTTGGACAGAGTCTTGATGATTCCTCCTCCTTGGTCTGGAGCTGCTCTTCGCGGCGCCTGGGAGCCTCCGTGGTCTTCAATCTGCCGGTCTCAACCTGGTCAGCCAGAAGCTTCTTGCGAGCCTTGTCTGCTTTCAGCTTGTGGATGTGTTCCATGAGAACCCACATGTTTTTGAACACCTGACCCTTCGTTCTCAGGGACAGGCTGTGTGATGCATGTGGCAGTCCCGTCTTCTTCTTAGAGTCACAGTATCTTCTGAGAAGCTGGAGCAGAATTCTTATCCTCCTCATCCAGGTTACCTTCTCAGGCATTTGAGCATTGGCTGTACCTCTTCTCTTACCAATGCCCATAGCCCTGCCCTTCCCGTAGGCCAAAGTGTTTTTCCGGCACTGAGCCCAGGAATGGACAGTCACAGCTTTCGGGATGATCAGCCCATCTTTGATCAGTTTTTGGATCGGTTGACAGGATTTGGCATCGGTGATTTCATTGCTCTCATTGGGGTCCAACCTGATGTTCTTTTTGCCACAGCGAGGACACTGGAGGCAAGCCTCTTCGGAAGCCTGAGCATATTCATGGCTGTGGCCGCAGCGCCAGAAGGAAAGTCTAATTGCTTATTTTCTCGTCTCTCTTTACCTTGTGCCTGAAAGCTCCGTGAGAACAAGAAATGTATCTATCTTGTTCATAATTGTATTACCCACTCCTGGGCACTGTGCCTGGCACATTGTGGACACCTAGTATATACGTTTTGTTGAAAGAATACATTTGCAGGATCCTTGGTCCTCTTTTTAAAAATTGTTGTCTAAATGAGTTCCTTGGGGCGCCTGGGTGGCTCAGTCGTTAAGCGTCTGCCTTCGGCTCAGGTCATGATCCCAGGGTCCTGGGATCGAGCCCCGCATCGGGCTCCCTGCTTGGCGGGAAGCCTGCTTCTCCCTCTTCCACTCCCCCTGCTTGTGTTCCCTCTCTCGCTGTGTCTCTCTCTGTCAAATAAATAAATAAAATCTTTTAAAAAATAAATAAATGAGTTCCTTTTTCATTATTAAAGAAAAAAATTGCTTAACTCACAGCTACTCAATTTCTTACACTTAAATTCTTCACTGTGTATGAAGGGCATTCTCTTCATAAAAACAGTACAATTATCAAACTCAGGACAGCTGTAATGATTAGCAATCATCTACAGATTTTGTTCAGATTTTGCCAACTTTCCCATTGATAACCTTTGTAGCAAGAGGGGGGAAATGCTTTTTTCCTTGTCCAGGATTCAATCCCAGATCACAAGTTACATTTGTCATGTCACTTTAGTCTCCTTTAATCTAGAATAATTTTTCAGCTTTTCTTTGTCTTTCATGACAATTTTAAAGGATGTGGGTGTGTTGTTTTGTAGAATGTCCCTCAGTTAGGGTTTGTCTGATGTTTCCTCATGATTACACTTGTGCATTTTTGGCAGGAATACCATGGAAGTGATGTTGTATCCTTATCAGTACATCCTATCATAGTGTCTATTTATCCCAATAGTGGTGATATTAATTGCAATCGCTTGAATAACTGGTGTCTACCAAGTTTCTCTACCATCATTAGTCACTTGTGGGAAGATGCTTTGAGACTGGATAAATATCCTGTTTTTCATTATATTTTCACCAATTAGTGTAAGCATCCATTGATGATTCTTGCTTCAAACATTTATAGCTCACGTGGTTGTCATGTGGTGGCTTTCAAATTCCATCATTTCTTTTATATTTGTAAGTTGGAATTCTACCATAATTTGGTTATAAAAAGAACATTTTTTACTGTAATTTCTAATAAAAGACTTTTTCAACACCTTACTAATTCTGCTTTATGCACATGCATATTTTATACCCTCCAAACACCTGCTGAATTACTGATGCATTATTTCCCATTGCAAAGCCCTTGTAGATTTTGCTTAATTAGCTGGTTGCTTAGGTGAGTACTTAGTTGTCCCATGTAGGATAGGCCTGTCAGGTCCCAAGAGACTGTGAGGGCTCTGGTAAGGATTTTGAAATAGAGAAGCCTGTGCCCAAATTGATTCAGCCTCTTATTCATCCCCTAAGCAACCTTAAACAAATTATTGAACCTCTCAGAGTGTCACTTTTATTCCTGCCTGCTTGAAGTTGGGAACCATGTCTTTATACTACTTTGAATCCCTAGTACAATATGTGCACAAGTAAACCCACAGTTAGTGACTGTTAAACTGAACTATATCTCTTCTGTACCACCATTACTGCATTTTCTCTCTTTTATTTTTATTTTTTTTTTAAGATTTTATTTATTTGACAGAGAGAGACACAGCGAGAGAGGGAACACAAGCAGGGGGAGTGGGAGAGGGAGAAGCAGGCTTCCCGCCAAGCAGGGAGCCCGATGCGGGGCTCGATCCCAGGACCCTGGGATTATGACCTGAGCCGAAGGCAGACGCTTAACGACTGAGCCACCCAGGCGCCCCTGCATTTTCTCTTTTTGTTCTAAAGACTCCTCTGTTGTCAAATCTTGCTAAAGTTTCTTCCAAAGTCCTTTTGAGGCCATTCAGTTTTTGGTTTACATCTATCTTTCTATACTTTATGCTTTCCTCTTTTTGCATAGGTATGTTTGTACTTTCAAAAATTCGGTTTTCTCTATCCTGGTAATTGCACTTAGACATTTATAAATACTTTTCAAATTTCTTTCTGCTACTTACTTTTTACTTTGCATTACTGTTTTGCCTTATTAAATTCACACCTTGTTATCATTATTTTTTCAGAAATTAATACTGCTTGGGGCGCCTTGGTGGTTCAGTCGGTTAAGTGTCTGCCTTGGGCTCAGGTCATGATCCCAGGGTCCTGGGATCAAGCCCCACATTGGGCTCCCTGCTCCGCGGGAAGCCTGCTTCTCCCTTTGCCTGTCCCCACTCCTGCTCTCTCCATCTCTTTATCAAATAAATAAATAAAATCTTCAAAGAAAGAAAAGAAATTAATACTGCTCTGCAATAAGAGCCATGGGAGGATGGGGGGAAATTTCATTCCTGTTTGTAGGGAAGTCAGTGTGGATAGTTCCCTCTTCCCACCACTGTGCCAAGGTTACCTGTTCTGTTGTTGCTGTTACATGAAAGCTGAATCAAAATCTTATTACTCCTCAATTTCTACTCATTAATTGCCTTTGAAGAGTATACCTAAGGTTTTTTAGCAGCAAAATTTGAACTAGGAATGAGATTCCTGATCCCCAAACTTAGAAGTTTGCTAATCAATGCTTCCTTTCCATAAAATGGCTATGTCAGTCTTCTGGAAATAAAATAGGAAAGCCTGAGTAGCAGAGGTGTTGGATGCTCTAGTTACATTCTCTAGCTCCTGTCCACTCTGATTTCAGCCACAACTCTAATGATGGTTCTGCTGCAAGCTCAGATTCATGCCGTCTATATTGCACCCCAAAAGCAAGCCTACAGATTCTGCTTTTCTATACCAGGTTAAGGAAGCCCTCTCTCTTCTGTGCAGAAGTACAATCCAGGACAGTTACCAGCCCTGGGGAAACCCTCAACCAATACCAGATGGGAGGGTGGATAAATGCTCCAGCTGCAAGAGGGATATCCAGGGGAGCATTCTGTACATTTTTCAGAGGTCCTCAAGGAGAAAGCAGTGATTTCAATAATGGAGCCTTATATTGACTTTTCCTTTTTTTTTTTTTTTTTTTTACTCTCCCTGACCCATCAATTCTGGTCTCTGGAAACACTTCCCAAGTAAACTACCTGCACCCAAATCACTGTTCCAGGATCTGCCTGTGGGGGTGACCACTAAGTAAAAAATTCATTCAATAAGCATTTACCATGATTATTTTATGCTAGGAAGTGAGATAAAAGACCTAGTAGATAAAATTCCTAGTACTTGTCCTGAAGAGTATAATGGGGAGACAAACAAGTAAACAATTAGAAAAAAATTACAATATGGGGTGGCTGAGGGGCTCAGTTGGTTAAGTGTCTGCCTTCAGCTCAGGTCATGATCCCAGGGTCCTAGGATCCAGCCCCACATCAGGATCTCTGCTGGGTGGGGAGCCTGCTTCTCTCTCTCCGTCTGCCACTCTGCCTGCTTGTGCTCTCTCGTTCTCTCTCTCAAATGAATAGATAAAATCTTTAAAAATTTACAATATATTGTTGGAGAAGCTGTGTTAGTGGCAAGAACATTAAAAATGCATTAAAACACGGGGAGGGGTCATTTAACTTATACTTGGGGAAGGGGCTTCCTGGAGGATGTATTGCTTGAGCTAATGGATGAAGCATGGATAAACACAGCTATCACAACTCTGTATTGTACAAATGTCAGCTGAAAATTCAATTGATACTTTTGTATCCTCTGTTCCAAAGGTTATGCTCTGCTCTTTATGGTATGCAGTATATGGCATGATTTTAGCTGACAAATGGACATTTAAACTTTTTTGTAGTTATTATGTTAATATGTACTAGAATAAAAATAAGGAGCACAAAAAACTTGATTTTATAGACTATTATCATTTAGGATGAAGAGAAAACTATTTAATGAATTGAAATTGACCTTAAAGAAAAATATTGAGTGAATAATAACACCTGTTTAGACTGACAAAGATTGCATGGGTGGTATGCAGATTACTGAAGTTTGGGAAATACTGCACAAGGAAAAATCTAAAATGAAATTCCTGCTTTCCAGAAACTCAGCAGTTGTTTGGGAACACAGAGCCGTAAGCAAGGATAATTAGGGCTACAATAAATTTGTAAACCAAGTACAGGTTTCCCCCACTATCCAAAATTAGAGAGTTCTTATCAAAACTTTTTAAACCAAAATGATATAAAGTGAAGAAGCAATTACCATTACTTTATATGGAAATATTTAGAAACATTTCTGAGCATTTCCAGACCTGAAAAATAACCTTTTAGGCATTTCTGATACCTTAGGACATATCTTGCTAAGAGATGCACAAAATAAATGGAGATAAAGCACAGGTGTTCACAGACAAGTTCAAAGCTATGGGTGGCTTGATACTGAGATGCTGAATGTAGTTCCCGGGGAAGGAGCTTGGGGATGTCACTCTCCCCTGCTGCCTGGGGTTGAGAGCTGCCTTTATAAAGGCTCACTGCAAAACAAACTCTAACTGCTATTTTCATTTACTACCTTTTTTCATAAAAGCAAAAATTCTCTTGGATTTCTTTTGTTAGCAAAAACGGGTTTTAATGTAGAGGGCTTTTCTAAAAGCAAAGTGCCTTAAGGGGAACTTTCTAAAAGAGGGGGATACCTAAACAGGAAGAAGATAGGAAAGCAGTGAGGAGCAAAGTGTAGAGGCTACAAGATCAGTTGGAAGGCTATTGCTCTAGTCCATGGGAGAGGTAGTAACAGCTTGAATTAAGGAGTGGCTAGAAAAATGGGAAACAACAACAACAAGTAATGAAACAGGCTCATTGCAACCATTCTATGAAAACTTACTGGTTACAGGCAGGACGCAGGTGAAACCTGTCAAGTCAAGTGCAGGACAGTTTGGTACACGCACGCATACACGGAGTGGGAAAGCTGGATTAATCAATCAGAAAATATAATTAGAAGCATGTTTTTATTTGGCTTCAGTTACCAGAGCACTTTAGTGTTAATTCTTCAGATATTTGCCCCCCACCTTTTTTTTTTAATTTGACTGAGGCTGGGGATATACTAATACATATATAACGCTTTCTACATTCCAGGCATGTTCTAAAGAGCTTTAGTTCTCCGTTTTCATAACCCTTATTTTATAGAAGAGAAAGCTGAAGCACAAGGAGGTTAAGTAACTTGCTGGAGGTAATGCAGCTAATAAGTGAAGTAGTAAAGATTAAGCCCAGGCGTTCTTGTTCTAGAGTATCTATTCTTAACACTACGCCAGAATAAATGGGTCGGGCAGATTATGCTGAAGACCTGGTTCCGAGACCACAGTCCCTCCATCTGCAAAATGGCGATAATAACAACGCTAGGAGTCTGGTGCAAAAGAGTGAGATAATGAATATGAATGTGAACTTCAAATTACGTATGTGACTCCACATACTAGCTTTTCATAATACGAGTACGTGAGCTCCCGCATTGTAACGAGTTTGCAGCGCCAGAGCGAGACCCCGCCCCTGTGGCTCCGCCCACCGCGAGCGGCAGGTGGGGCTGGCAGATCTTCTTTGCGCATGCGGAAACTGCTGCCCGCTCCCAGCTCTAACCCAGGCTGAGAGTAGCTGCCGTTTCTGAGAGGACGATTCGTGAGGAGGCCCTTGGCGCGGTTTTCCTTTCCTCTCCCTTCTGCGGGCCCTGGCCGTACTTCGCTGTGCCTAGAGCGTGGTGTGTTTTCGTCTACCTGCCTGATTTTCTGCAGAAGGTGCCTTTCGTTGGCCCGATAGTTCCTTGTCGAAAGTGCCGGCCCCCGCGCCGGCACCGGCCGTAGCCCGGTGGGAAGGCTCAAGATGGCGTGCCTGTTGGAGACCCCAATCCGCATGAGCGTCCTCTCGGTGAGTGACCGCCGCAGCTGCCCGCTAGCTCGAGAGCTCGGGCCGGCCCGCAGCATTCGCCCCAAACGTGGAGTGCCTCCTGCACACCACCCCTTGGGGTGGCTTCCGGCTCAGCTTTGGGCCATGGAGAGAGAGGGTAGGCGGGAGGAATAGACGGGACCCCGACCGAGCCAGAAACGTCTCCAACTCCAGGAGCTTCCACCGGTACCGTTTCTCGGGTGGCCTCTGGCGGACACGGTGGTTGGGCGTACGGGCAGCTGGCCCGGTGGCTCGGCTTGGGCTTTGCCAGGTGCTTCACTGAACCTTCCTCTCAGCGTTGCTGCTTCTCCCGGCCGAGCGCTCTGCCCTGTGAGGCGCCGGGCTTGCCGCTGGCCTGGGAAAGAGCGCCCATTGAGCCCCCCGCGGCGTTGGCAAGGAGAGGTGCAGGCACTTTGGGCCCCTACAGCCTGAGAGAGGCCGGACCAGGTCTGTGGCTTCTGTCGCGTCCCGACACGGGCTGGAACTGCTTGCTTCTTGGCAACGGGGATTTCATGTCAGCTGCATCATATCTTAGTGTATGTAGTTACTTAAGCCCCTTTTCTTCGCTCTGCTTTGGAGGTCGCAGCTCGGAGTCTAAAGGAACCTGTGCCTGGCATTACTTTTTTTTTTTTTTTTTTTTTTTAAGGGGAGTCAAACGCTGGGGGGGGAAAGTCAATTTTCCTATTATTGAAAGAAGGGAATGTATTGACCCGCCAGGAAGTAATATCTAGTTATTTGGGGGTTTTTTCAAGTTAAAAAAAAAAATCCAAAATACAGCTTTCACTTTTCACTGCATTGCTCTTGAGAACCAGGACCCGGAGTGAAAGTTACTGAGGGAAAACTTCAAAGGGTTTTACAACAATTTAGAGCTGTCCAACGAGAGAATAGTCACTTTACCAGTGGTCCATTTACTGTTGTTGGAAATAGGCAAAGACTGGTTGGCCATCTTTTAAACTTGTGGAAGCTGTCTGATACTGAGAGGGTGGTTGGATTACAGATTACCTGACTTGTCAGGGTCCTAGAATCTGTGATTCCAGCGAGTTTCTTTTCTCTTCCCTGACTTCTCCCACAGAGACACTCACCTATCTGGAAGCACTTAGGACATTTGCTATGATTCAGGGTTAGAACACTGTGGAATACTGTAGCCTAGATAATTTAATTTGGGGGGCGGGGGCCGTCATCCAATTTGTCTCCTGATCGATTTTAGCAGTCTTTTTCCTTATTTTATACAGCTTGGGGAAACACTGTTCATCTAAGTATTGAATCAGGTTAGCCTTTTATTCTACTTCTGTAATACCCAGGAATATTTTGTGGGCAAGCAGGTGAATGACTTTTCCCTCAATATGTTTTTTTAAAAAAAAATCCCTCTCAACTGTCCTCAAGTCCCTTTAATTATCTTGTTTATCCTTCATTTCAGCCGAAGCTTCTTTACTTTTTGTACATTGTCAACTTGTATCATGCATACAATTGAAAATTTTCATTTGTTTCTCTCCCTCAGTAAATAATATTTCCTGTTTAATTTTATGCAGAAACTTCTTGAAGAGTATTCCCTACTTCTAGTTGGGATTTCCTTTAGTTCTAATCTCATTGGGGGTTATGTATTTTTCACAGTCCCAAAGTCTTGTCTGTCAATTCATCAGTTATAGAGCCTTGGGAAATCAGACGCCACTGTGGCACCACCTTTTGAAATACAGAGTGCAGATGGAACAGGAAATATTAATCAGAAATTACCTTGAATATAACTGATTCCTTTAATAGGCTGCTTACTGTGCACCAGTTATGTAAAACACTCTTTAATGTATACTTTTAGGGAATGCAAGGATGAGATCAGATGTGCCCTCAGGGAAGTCACAGTCTGAATGAGTCCACGACATGATAAACATAATTCAAGCAAGGGGCAAATCATATGGCTTTAAGGGTTTCATTCAAGGCCCTTTATACCTTCTCCCCTATGAGAGATCTCATTCACTCTTAAACCTTAACTGTGATCCACTCACATATTACATTGCCAGCCTTGACTTTTTTTCCACATAGTCTCGTATCTTCAATTGTGTGGATGTTACCTGAGACTTCTAACAAAGCACATTCCCTTCTCCTAAGGACTTAATTATGACTTTCCATTTCTGTTATTGGTACTGGCTTTCATTGATCACTCTCTGTTAAACCTCTTGGATCATCTTTGGCCCTTACCCTTTTTGTGCCCCTATATCTAATCAGTCCTTAAGTTCTGTTGGTTCTTAGTATTTCACACATGTGGCTGTTCCCATGGCCACCCTTTCATATCATTTTGTGCCTGCATTACCACAGTGTCCTCAGAATTATTTTTACCACTCCTTATATCTTACCCTCTCAGTTCCAGTCCATTCTCCACAGTAATTTTCCTATAGAAGACATTGGACACATTTCGTTCCTGTTTCAATTCTTCAGTGGGTTCCTATTGCTGAAAGGTTGATAATCATGTTCAACTTCGGATATAAGATTCTTTATCCTCTGCATGAACCTTCTATCCCATATAAACTGGCTTTCTCAAATTGAAGTGATCTTGGGTTCTTCCATCCAGTAACTCTTACTGTCTGCCTGCTCATTTGTACATATGAATTATAGCTTTGTATGGATTCATTCATGTAATATATTTTGAACTTCTGTCATTTGCCAGGCATGGCATTGGGCTTGGGAATACAGTGGTGAGTGGCATAGACCTGTTTTTGCCCTTTGGAAATTTTAGCCTAATGGGGAAAATAGATCTCAAATCATTACACAATTCTTTGTGAATGGTGATTAGTGTTATGAATTAAAAATATAGGGTGCTGTATGAGCATGTAGTAGGGGAACCTGGTCTAATGGAGAGGGCAATGAGGAGAGCTAGGGAGGATTTCCCTGAAGAAGCGACAATGAACTGAGAGTTCAAGGATGGTTAAGAACTAACTAGAAAAACAGAAGAGTGTTCCAGGCAAAGGAAACTGCTTTTGCAGAGGCCCTGAGGCCTTTAACAATTGTTCTATCTTCTTAGTAAATTAATTCAGAGGTAAGTGCTTGACCTTTTTCTTAACCCCCACTGCTATTTTTAGTACTATGTCTTACATATACAAGGTATTCAGTAAATGGTTGAACTATCTATTTTGGGGAGTTGAACAAACTCTCCAGCTATCTTTCTAGGCTGCACCATGATCATCCCTATCCATCTTTGGTTTGCATTACCCTTTTCTTTTTTTTTTTAAGATTTTATTTATTTGACAGAGAGAGACACAGCAAAAGAGGGAACACAAGCAGAGGGAGTGGGAGAGAGAGAAGCAGGCTTCCCACGGAGCAGGGAGCCCAATGTGGGGCTCGATCCCAGGACCCTGGGATCATGACCTGAGCCAAAGGCAGATGCTTAACGACTGAGCCACCCAGGCGCCCCTGCATTACCCTTTTCAACAAATTTATAAATTCTCCCATGTTTCCCAAACTCTTGGATGATTTTACATTGATTGGATTGTTTAAAACTTTTTATTCTGAAGTAATTATAGATTCATGGGAGGTTGCAAAGATAATACAGAAAGATCTCTGTGTACGCTTGGCCCAGTTTCCCCCGTTGGTTACATTTTATATAACTATAGTACAATATCAAAACCAGGAAGTTGATACTGGTATAAGTATATGTATAGTTTTGTATCATTTTGTCACATGTGTATAGTATAGCTGTCACCACAGTCAAGATACAGAATTAGTCTATCACCACAAAAATCTCCCTTATGCTACCTCTTTGTAGTCAAACCTACCTACCCCCTGCCCACCAACCCCTGGTGACCACTAATTTCCATCTCTGTAGTTTGGTCGTGTTCCATAATGTTACATACAGTATGTGACCTTTTGAGATTGGCTTTTGTCATTCAACATACTGACCTTGAGATCCATCCAAGTTGTGTGTATCAATAGTTTGTTCTTTTTTACTGCTAAGTAGTATTCATGGTATGGATGTCACATTTTAGCATAAACCTATTAGACATTTTGGTTATTTCCAGTTTTTGGCTGTTATAACTTGCAGTGAACAATCATGTACAGGTTTTTGTGTGGACATAACTTTTCATATCTCTGAGATTAATGCCCAGGAGTGTAATTGCTAGGTTGTATGGTAACTGTTATGTTTAGTTCTTAAAGAAACTGACACTTTTCTAGAGAGGATGTACCATTTTACATTCCCATCAGTAATGTATGAGAGATCCAATTTCTCTGCACCCTCACTAGCATTTGGTATTGTCATTATTTTTTATTTTAGCTGTTCTAAATAGATGTGTAGTGATAACTCATCATGGTCCTAATTTGCATTTCTGTAATGATAAGTAGTGTCAAAAATATTTTCATTACTTACTTGCCATCCATATTTTATTGAATATGAAGAACTATTTTAGTGAAGTATTTCTTCATATCCTTTTGCCCACTTCCTAATTGGGCTGTTTGTGTTTTGACTGTTGAGTTTTGAAAGCTCTTTATAGATTCTAGTAGGAGTCCTTTGTCAAATAGGTGCTTTGCAAATATTTTCTCCCAAGTCTGTAGCTTATCTTTTCATCCTCTTAACCATAGGTTAAAAAATGAACTTTGATCTCAACTTCACACCTTATACAAAAATTAATTCAAAATGGATCATAGATTTAATTATAAAGCATAAAATGAAACTTTTAGGATAAACGAGAAAATCTGCAGAACCTTGGACTTGATGAAGAAGTCTTAGACATAACACCAAAACCATGACGTATTTAAAAAAATTTTTTTAATTAAAAATTAGTAATTGGACTTAACCAAAATAAAAATTTATCTTTGTGAAAGACTCTTTTAAGAGGATGATTGCATTTTACTTTGGTCACTTTCTAATGATTTGAGAGAGGCAAGGTAATAAAATTTTATTGAATAACATCATAGGCTGGTATAGACAGCTAAGGCATCTATTAATTTTAATTGTCTCCTTTATAGTGTTTTCCTAGTGCCATTATGCCTTTTCAACAAGCAGCTAGTAGAACTGTACAGGATATTCCAAGTCTGAGTATTCCTTGATTTTGTTCTGTTCTTGATAATTATAAACATTTGTTGGCCTTAAGCTGCGTATTGATTCGCTGTCTTAACATGGACAGCTGACAGTAGGAAAAATTTTTATGTGACGTTAAGCCCAGCTATACTATAAGCATGAATTTGGCTTCTCTTGGTTTTTAGTAATAAATGCAAAGTAAAATCTGGTCAGCACATTTTAAAGTTTGCCATTAATTCCCTCCACAAAGCACCAGGATGCTCAGGGTATGTTAGGAGGTGTTCCTAACAGGAATTTAACAGTATGAACTTCCAAATCTTTACTGGCAATGTGTGAGGAATGGGAGATGCTCACTGTATGTTTCCAGGCATTGTGTTGTCCCCTTAAGGGAAGATTGCCTCCTGCATTCAGACACTGGGTGCTCAAGAAGTTTTTTAAGCTTGGGGTGCCTGGGTGGCTCAGTCGTTAAGGGTCTGCGTTCGGCTCAGGTCATGATCTGGGGTCCTGGGATCAGGCTCCACATCTGGCTCCCTGCTCAGTGGGAAGCCTGCTTCTCCCTCTCCCCATCCCCTGCTTGTGCTCTCTCTCTCAAATAAATAAAATCCTAAGAAAAAAAAAAAGTTTTTTAAGCTTTACCAAGAGTTAGAAACACCTTAGTGTAGGGTCTTTCTATTTCACTTGGAGGTCTGTCTCCTATCTCCTCCCATTCTTGTTAAGAATTTCGAAATAGGGGCGCCTGGGTGGCTCAGTTGGTTAAGCGGCTGCCTTCGGCTCAGGTCATGAAGCCTGCTTCTTCCTCTCCCTCTGCCTGCCTCTCTGCCTACTTGTTCTCTCTCTCTCTATCTCTCTGTCAAATAAATAAATAAAATCTTTAAAAAAAAAAAAAAGAATTTCGAAATAGTGCCAGGAGGCAGGAATTTCAGTGGTTTTGACTTGTATCTTTTTCATTTCTGATTTGGCAATTGCTTTGCAGTGCCATCTGTCATGTTGGCTTCTGGGTAAAGATACGGAGTTATTGACAAAGAAAAATTCCTGTTACCTTTTGGAAACTAGAGAACAGCTGTCTTCACTAAACAGTGGTGCCATGATCCCTGGGACTATTTAGATAGGAATGAAAGGTATTCCTAATAAGAGCCATTTTGCAGAAACAGCCCCCACTTGTCACTTTGTTAAAGGAAAGCTGTTTTACCTCTTTCTATAAAATCAGAAGAATAATGAATCAGCTACATTCTCCAGTATATATTCTTAATACAGTTATTAGAGGAGGGGGAATGATAAGAGAGTATATGCTGCCTCATGAAAATGAAAAGTTGTGGTCCAGTGGTGAGAGTTTCCAGCTTATAGGATCTATTAATATTTGGTGGTCTTTACCACCTGCAAAATTATTATAGAATGCGAGATTCTTTAAGGGCGCCTGGGTGGCTCAGTCGGGTAAGTGGCTGCCTTCGGCTCAGGTCATGATCTCGGGGTCCTGGGATCGAGCCCTGCATTGGGCTCCCTGCTCGCAGGGAAGCTGCTTCTCCCTCTCCTCCCTGCTCATGCTTTCTTTCACTGCCTTTCTCTCTCTCAAATAAATAAATAAAATCTTTAAAAAAAAGAGTGTTTTAAAAATTTATTAAGCTCAGAAAGTTATAGGTGTCACTGATTGAATAAGGGGAATGAGGAAAAGAGTCATGATCATGATCAAACATGATTGACGGGATTTTTACCTTTACAACTAGGTGGTATCATCTACTGAGGATTAGGAGAGGAACATGTTAGGGAAGTAAGGAGGAAAAATAAGTTTAATTTTAGACATGCTGAGTTTGCAGAGTTTTCTGGACATCCCTTTAGAGGTGTCAAATAGGCAGTTGGATATTCTTGGGTGTTTTTCATACTACCAAGCAATTCTCTAGTTCTCTATGGACCCCAGCCAGGTGTCGTACAATTTAACTCAATTCTTTCACTGTTTACCTGAAGATAGAGTCAGATTCCACAGGTAAAGGGTTCAGTCCTACAAGACTGCCCCTCTTCAGGCACCAGTTACAAGTCCAGGTTGTTCTTCTGTGCCTCTGACCAATCAGCTATAAATCAGAGGTTCTCACAATGCCCTCCTTGGTTTTGATAATTTATTAGAATGGTTCACAAAGCTCAGGAAAATCTTTACTTATGTTTGCCGGTTTATTATAAAGGATACAGGTGAACAGCCAAATGATGAGGTACATAGGGCAAGATCCAGAGGTATCCCAAATTCAGGAACTTCTTTCCCATGGAATTGGGGTATGCTACCCTCCTAAGACATGGATGCATTCACCAGCCCAGAAGTTCATCAGATTTTATTGAGCTTTAATCTCCAGCACTCCCCTCCCCCCACACACACCATTTTACCCCTTCCCAGAGATTGCTGGGTAGGACTAGAAGTTCCATCCCTCTAATAACGTGGTCTTTCTGGTTACCAGTCTCATCCTGAGGCTCTCTTGGGGCCCTAGGGCCTAATTGTTCAGTAGCATAAACTTAGGTGTGCTCCTTATGAATAACCAAAGACACTCCTATCACTTAGGAAGTCCCAAGCATTTTAATAGCTTTGTGCTAGGAACCGGGACAAAGACCACATATATCTGTTACACCACACACATAAAGATCTAGAGCTTAAACCTGGGGTGATCATTATTTGGGAGTCATCACCATATTGATCAGTGGTTCTAACCTTTTAAGGATAAGAGTCTCAACATCCTCTTCCCCAGAAAAACATGCATCTGCCTAAAGAATCACATAATTTCAATTGGTTCATGATTCCCTAAAACCTACACATCAGTCTTAAGTTAATAATTCCTTTTTTTTTTTTTACTGTTCCCAAAGTCAGTCACAAAAACATATATAGCAAAATTTAGAAGTCATTTACATTCATTTTTGAATGGTAAAATTTGTAACAATAATAAGGTTTTAAAACTCATATAAGGTATCATGTGGGGACTTGGCTCTGAAGAACCATACTCTTTTGCTTAGTGTGTGCCGGTGATCTTCTGTGAGGTGGACTATCTCTGCAGAAAGGGTTTTGTGTAGCAGATGGTGTAGCAGGCCTGGGGGGAAAGGGTAGATTAGCTGGAGATCCACGCTAGGACTAAGTAAGATACTTGGGGGGTCTGGGCACAGGCAAAGTGAAGTAGACAGATTACAAGTGGCCCATGATAGTGGCATGATTGTCACAGGCCACAGTGTAGATTATGGGTTAGACAGATCCTTAGTGGTACTATAGTAGGAAAGCTAATGCATCAATTGTTGGAAGTGGTGGGCTGAGTCTGAGTCAAGCACCATGGATAGCTCCAAGGCAATGGTGTTCACTGTTTCTGTGAATCTGAAGCAAATAAACCCCCTTTTTTTTTTCTAATCAGGAGACACAGCTAGCCTGTCTGGACACTACCACTTACAAGGTATACCATGAAAGATGGCACCCAGGATCTCTAAGTCATTACGTGATTTCAATCTTGAATAATAATTTAAACTATTCTTGTGGTCCACCCATGTATGAGTAGCCTCACTCTGTTTTGTCAAGATTGAGGAGCAAGCATTTGAATACATTCTAGTGGATTTCCTGGGCTATCTTATCATCTTGGGAGGCATTTAAGTGAACCTCAGCCAACCCAGAGAGTATCTCAATCTTTGTAAAACTCCTCACAACCCTGGTCATTCCTATGCCCCAAAGATAGTTTTTGCCTCCTTGGACTTCCACATTATGCTGCTTTGTACCATTGATCCTTACTTAGTTCCTTTTCTCTATCTGAAAGGATCTCTTCTTGGCCCTCAGTCTTCAGACATTCCCATCTACATTGAAGAGTAAGTGAATAGAATTTAATAGTGAGAAGGAACCTTAACGATCATCCAGACCCAAACAACTCCTTGTGATTTGACCATGCTTTAAAAGTATAAACATTGCAGTACCTGATTAGAAAGAAGCATGGATGCTAAATTGCTTCCAGTTCTTGTGACCACCAAAGCATGTTTATAGCAATTGTTGATGTTATAAAAAAGCTATAATATTTTATTACATTAAAAACTCAGTACCGAAAAGGTAAAGGCTACTCTTCATATCCCCTTTAATCTAACTGTGCTCTGGTTTTTAAATTATGAAAAAAAATCCCTCTTTGTGTGAGTGTAAATTATGGAGTCTTTGGAAGAAATCTGCAGATAATCTTTAGTTGATTCTTGTCATTTTTTTTAATTGAGGAAAACAGAACTAGAGAGGCAGACTTGCCCACTGTATATGCTGTTATATAAAGTGTCAGAGCCATATGTCTAAACACCTAATTAAAATAAACAAAAAACAGTTAAAGTTAAAAACAGTTAAACAGTTAAAGTTAAAAAAACAAAACAAAACTGTGTGCACACCCTTACATTTTAGAATTTTATTTTCAAACTCTGAGCACTGATTTATTATTTTAAAGTGTTTCCTTAACATGTAAAGTCCCATTTTCAGTCTTATTTATTGAGAGTTCAGGGTTGCCTCTTATCCAGGTAGATTAAGTTTAAGATTATGTATTTAAGTGTTTTCATGATTGTATTTGTGAAATTTAAAGCTGATTATATTCTAGGAGTCTCAGTTGCCATTTTATAAGCCTTCCAAAGTTGCTAGGGGCTGCAAAAAAGCAGGGCTTTGCTTAATATGGAGAGAGGGATGCTGTGAACCTCTAGAAACACCAAGGTATGAATCCCATGATAAAAAAATAAAAATAAAAATAGTTGCAAAATCCTATGTGACAGGTCTGGAAGAATTTGAATGAGAATCTGATTGAGTTCTAATGAGGCCAGAAGTTTACCAGAATTCAAAAAGTAAAAGAAAAACAACAAAACACCAAAATCTTGGGTTTTGAATAGTACATGGGCATTTTCTTCTCATTTTTCTTCCTTTTGGAGGCAGGTGGGAATCTTGGAATATATAGGAAGGGCATGCTAGCTATCTGCAAGGAAAAGGTCAGTCTTTGTTGATGATTTTATTTTTTTGTATTGTCCCAGATAGACGGATTTTTTTGCCCTCAAAATTAGGAAAGAATTATCTAGCAGTTAATTTTCTTTAATAGTGAAATAAACTGTCTGGCAGAGGAATACTGTGTATCACCAGAACTCTTCAAGCAATGGTGAGGCAGTATTTAGAATTTTGTGAGTTTATCTCACCAGAACACAGCCAGAATAAAGGGGGAGACATGATTTGAAATTAAGGCACAGTTTAGTAAAATACTTTGAAAGTATTGATTTCAGGGGCACCTGGGTGGTGCAGTCAGTTAAGCGTCCAACTCTTGGTTTTGGCTTAGGTCATGATCTCAGTGTCCTGACATCGAGTCCTACGTTGGGCTCCACACTTAGCGCAGAGTCTGCTTGGGACTCTCTTCCCCTCTCTCTGCCCCTCCCCACCGCCTGCTCCCTCTCTGTCTGTCTCTAAAATAAATAAATGAATCTTTAAAAAAAAAAGTATTGATTTCTGATATTCTGGATTATGGTAGCCCTAGTCTCGTTAGGGACAAATACAAATTTATCAAGTGTCCCTGGGCTTTAAAATGAATAATTGCGAATTTGTGACTGATCTAAGCAGTACACTTATTTGGCGTTTCAGAAAATTACCAGAGTGACAAAAGGAAGCATTTTTTTGAACTGAGAGTTTTGGAGGTGTCAGAAAATCAAATTTTGGTTTCACATTATTTGGGGAATGGGTAAGAGATTCTGGCATTCCCAGTTGACTGGAACATTAAGAGCTGTTTCAGTTGGTGGCTCCCAACACCGCCAGACTCCACACCCCCTTTTTAAACATACTTTATAGTGTCTCCTTGGCTATCCTGAAGTGAAATTCATTGATAAGTTAACCGTTCTCACATGTTACTTTTATTTTTAAAGGTATTTATTTATTTATTTATTTATTGAGTGCGAGCGAGGGGAGGGACAGAGGGAGAGAGAGAATCCCAAGCAGGCTTCAGGCCCAGTTCGGAGCCCAATGCAGGGCTGGATCTCATGACCCTGAGTTCATGACCTGAGCCAGAATCAAGAGTCGGACGCTTAACTGACTGAGCTACCCAGGTGCCCCTCACGTGCTACTTTTAATGAGTTGACATTATGGGCGCCTGGGTGGCTCAGTCAGTTACGTGTCTGCCTTTGGCTCAGGTCATGATCCCGGCGTCCTGGGATCGAACCCTATCCACCCCCGCCATGTTGGGCTTCCAGCTCAGCAGGGAGTCTGCTTCTCCCTTTTCTTCTCTGCACCTCCTCTACTTGTGCTCTCTTGCGCTCTGTCTCACATGCTCTCTCTCTCTCTTTCTCAAATAAATAAAATCTTAAAAAAAAAAAAATAGAGTTGGCATTATGCCCCAGGTGGTATTAAGGGAGAAAGAGCAGGAAACAATGTAATTTGAATACTACTCAGGTACTACTATATTAGAAAGAAGTGATTACCAGTAGTGATATATTTGCAGCTGTACTAATTTGGCTGTGACTGTGGCTGCTACACTACAGGCTGATATAAATAGGATGTTAACAATTACTTAAATACAATAAGTGGTGTTGTTTTTGATGTGACTTTCTGAAATGAACAATTTTTGGTAAAGTTTCTAACAAGATAAAGTACAACTTTTTCCTTATTCATGTGGGAGTTACATTCTTGGGAAAACGAGTGTACTGTAAAATACAAAGCATATTTTGTGTTTATGTGTAAAATGGAGTTAGATTCTAGGCTCATAATTTTTTAAAATTTTCTTTGTGGCCTACATGACTGCATAGTGGAAAGTCTTTTGGATGTGGACCCATTGTCCCATGCATTGCAGAACATCCAGCCAGCTTCCATAGTCCTTGCCCACTAGATATCAGTAGTACTTGTCATTTTGACAACCAGAATCACTTATATGAATTTATAAAATATGTCCTAGGGAATAGTGCTGTTCCTGTTTAGAACTGTTGAGAGCCTGGGACTTTCTGAGTGGTGTATCTTAGTGTATTTCCCTCTTTCTCTCCTGCCCTTTTCCCTCCCCCCAGCTTATAAAAGTGTATAGTATAAGGACATGGAAATAAAATGTGCTATTAAACGTTTTCCCCCGTAGTGTGTATAGTCCTCTAATATTCTTATTTATCACATTTATTGCTTTTTGTCTTTCTCCCCTTGCTGAAATGTAAGCTCTGCAAAGGTGGGTTGGGGGGTGGAGGGGTGTCTTTGTTCATTACCTCGAACAAAAGTGTCTGCATAGTTGTTTAAATATTTGTTGACTGAATTAAAGGGTACAACTTCAGCTTTGTTTTGGATTCCCAAGTGTATACTGTATCATTATAATACTAAATTGCATTTCTCAAATGCACCACATTGCTTCAGAACTCTCTTGTGCATGTATTGTGCTCTCCACCTAGAGTCCTTGTCTTTTTTCCTCCCTTTTTCACCTAGCAAAATAATACTGGTTTTTCAGATTAATCATCCTCACTGCTTAGACATCACCTCCATTCCACCCCTAACTTTGGTACTTAATTATATCTTCAACTTTCTTTTTATCTTGTATCCACTTACTACATTTATCCTGTGTCATAAGTTACACTTGTAAGTTACATATATCTCTGTTCCTTTCTGTGCTTTGAATGCCTTGAGGGTAAGGGATTTTTATCTCTTACCAGCACCTAGCATAATGCATGATAAATTAAAGATATTCACATGTTGAATTTCAGCCTGAAATAGGTTTTAAATGGAATCTTCATAGAGTTCAAACATTTTATATTTTTAGTTGTGGTTCTTTCATTTCTCCCCCAAACTAAGATTTATCCTTACAATGCTGAATGATGAGCATTATGAACAATTTTATCTTGAAGTTTCTAGTAATTTGTGGAATAATTGAGATATTAAATTTCGATTGGCAATGACTAAACATTTCCTAGGGGTCAGAATTTCCCATTGAGAAGTGTTAACATTTTTATTTATAAAAATCATATAAGTGAGAAAATAGATACAAAAATGTTTTGTAAACTGTAACATACTAAACAAGTGTCAGATATAATAAAACTATCTCCCTTTTCTTCTGGGGTGTTTGTATGGGAGGGAGAACACTACAAATTGATTACTTAAACTATAACTGGTATTCTTAACTGTGGTTTTATGTTCTCTCTGAGTCCATAACACCTACAGTTACGGAAATTTTAAAAATGCACATATTATTTTATACACTTTTAGTGGTTTTTAAAAATCTCAGATAATGAAAGCTTAGGTTTTTAAGTTCAGCACTCAGGTGCATATTTATTTCTTGCTAAGTACTTAGCTTGCTCTGGGAAAAACGCATCAGGTAAGAAAAGGTATCTTTGAAAAAAAAAAAAGAAAGAAAAAGTATCTGTCTGAGTAATTAGGCTTTAACCATGAATATAAATAACCAAGGGAATCATTAATGCACTCATTAAAGCAAGTATCTTTTTTGTACAAAAATAGAATTTCCCTGCAATCAGTATTTGGATGGTGCTTTTACATGGAGTTTTCCTGTATGTTCTCTCATTTGTTTCACATTCTATGTGGTAATGTCACCATTTTATAATTGAAGAAATAGTCTCAAATTTTTATTTTTGCCCTAAGTCACAAAGCTAGTAAGTAGTAAAATGAGAACTCAAACCCAAGTCTTCAAATGACAGATCATTTGTTCTTTCTACCAGACAATTCTTGAGTGTGTTAGAAATAAAGAACATTATATTTTAATGAAATGTACAAACGGCAAGACTTCCTTGCCAAATGAAATAAGTAGTTTGATATTTTCTTATTAACACTGTTACTCTTCATTTTCTAATAAACTCATTGTTTTACTTCAAATTTTAAAACAGCAGTTGAACACTTTTATAGTTCTTAATTTTTAAGTTAAATGCCATACATGGCAAGTCTGGAATTTAGTAATTTGGCTTCAAAAGCCTTTCTTAAGGATGTGGTTTTTTTTTTTCAAATGACAGGGATTTGTTTATTTTCATTTATTGAGATATAATTGGCATACAGTATTATATTAGTTTCAGGTGTACATCATAGTGTGAAATGGTCACCAAAATATGTCTAGTTACCATCTGTCCCCTTACAAAGTTAGTGTTATTGACTCTATTTCCCATGCTTCATGCTGTACATTACATCCCGTGACATATATTTTATTACTGGAACTATGTTGATTCCCCTCATGCATTTGGCCTGCTGCCAACTGCCCCCCCCCCCCCGCATTAATCTCTTCTATCTATGAGTCTGGGTTTCATTTTGTTTTGTTTTCTTTTTTAGATTCCACATATAAGTGAAAACATGAATTATTTGTCTTTATCAGACTTATCTCACTTAGCATAATACCTTCGGGGTTCATCCATTTTGTCACAAATGCCATGATTTCATTTTCTTTTATGTCTGAGTAATATTCCATAGTATATACTATTGATTGACCCTTGAACAACATGAGGGTTGGGACACTGATCCCCCCCGCCCCATGCAATCAAAAGTCCACATACAACTTTTGACTCCCTGCAAACTTAACTACTACTAGCCTATTTTTGAACAGAAGACTTACTGATAACATGAACAGCCTAATATCACATATATTGTATATATTATATACTATATTCTTACAATAAAGTAAGGGAACAAAATATTAGAATAAGGAAGAAAAATACATTTATAGTACTATAAAAAAATCTGACATAAGTGGACCTGTGAAATTCAAACCCTTGTTGTTTAAGGGTCAGTTATACATGTTACATCTTCTTTATCCATTAATACACTAATGGATACTTAGTTTTTTTTCATACCTTGGCTATTGTAAATAATGCTGCAGTGAACATAGGGGTGCATATATCTTTCTGAATTAGTGTTTTTGTTTTCCTCAGCTAGATACCCAATAGTGGAATTGCTGGATTATGTGGTAACTCTATTTTTAGTTTCTTGAGGAGCCTTTATACCATTTTCCATAGTGCCTGCACCAATTTATATTCTCAGCAGTGCACGAGGATTCCCTTTTCTCCACAGCCTTGCCAACACTTGTTATTTCTTGTGTTTTTTATTCTAGCCATTCTGACAGCTGTAAGGTGATATCTCATTGTAGTTTTGATTTGCATTTTCCTGATGATTAATGATTTTCAGCATCTTTTCATATGCCTGTTGGCCATCTATATGTATTCTTAGAAAAATGTCTATTCAGATCCTCTGCCTATTTTTTAAATTGGCTTGTTTTTTTGTAACTGGGTTATATGAGTTCTTTGTGTATATATTAGATATTAACCCGTGATAGGATATATGATTTGCAAATATCTTTTCTCATTTAGTAGGTTGCCTTTTTGTTTTGTTGATGGTTTCTTTTGCTGTGCAGAAGCTTTTTAGTATGATGTATTCACATTTGTTTACTTTTGCTTTTGTTTCTGTTGCCTTTGGAGTCAGATCTAAACAAACATTGCCAAGACCATTGTCAAGGAGCTTCCTCCCTATGTTTTCTTATAGGAGTTTTATGGTTTTAAGTTGTACATTCGTTTTTAATCTATTTAAAGTTGTTTTATATATAGTGTAAAATAGCTGTCCAGTTTTATTATTTTGCATTATAGCTATTCAGTTTTTCCAACATAATTTAGAAACTGTCCTTTCCCACTGTATGTTCTTGGCTCCTTTGTTGTAAGTTGATTGACCATATATAATTGGGTTTATTTCTGGGCTCTCTGTTCTGTTGATCTACATGTGGTTTTGTGATATTACCATACTGTTTTGATTACTATAGCTCTGTAGTGTAATTTGAAACCAGGGAGCATGATACCCCTGGCTTAGTTTTGTTTTTTTCCTCTCAAGGTTGTTTTGGCTATTCGAGGTCTTTTGTGGTTCCATATAAATTTTAGACTTATTTGTTCTCATTCTATGAAAAATGTCATTGAAATTTTAACAGATTGAATTGAATCTGTAGAATGCTTTCAGTAATATGGATATTTTAACAATACTGATTTTTCCACTTTATGAGCACAGAATATTTTTCCATTTACTGGTGTCTTTGGTTTCTTTTGCCGGTGTCCTATAGTTTTCAATGTATGGGTCTTTGACCTCCTTGGTTAAGTTTATTCCTAGGCATTTTTTTCTTTTAATAGTAATTATAAATAGGATGGTTTTCTTGACTTCTCTTTCTGATAGTTCGTTATTTGTTTTTGTGTATTAATTTTGTATCCTGCAAGTTTATTGAATTCCTTTATTAGTTTTAATAGTTTTTTGGTGTAAGCTATTGATTTTCTATATATAGTGTTATGTTTAGATTCCTTTCTTATTTTGTGTGTTTACCATAAGTTTTTGCTTTGTGGTTACTGCAAGGTTCACATATATCATCTTGTGTATGTGATAGTCTATTTTAAATTGATAGCAGCTTAAATTTGAACACATTCCAAAACTTTATATTTTTACTTTCTCCCACCCTACATTTTATGCTTTTGATGTCACTTTCTACATCTTTTTATTTTATGTATCTCTTGGCTAATTATTATAGTTTTAGTTAATTTTATCATGTTTGTTTTTTAACCTTCTTAGTAGCTTTATAAGTGATTAATATACTACCTTTACTACATATTTACCTACTTCAGTAAGAATTTTTGCTTTTGTATACTTTCTTGTTATTAGTGTCATTTCTTTTCAGTTTAAAGAAGTCCCTTTAATATTTCTTTTAAGGCTGGCTTAGTAGTGATGAACTTTTTTAGCTTTTGTTTGGAGAACTATCTCTCTTTCAATCTGAATGATAATCTTGCAGGTATTCTTGGTTGGAGATTTTTATCCTTTCAGCACTTTGAAAGTGCTGCCTTCTGGTTTGCCACTGCCCTCTGGTTTGCAAAGTTTCTACTGTGAAATCTGCTGATAACCTATGGGGTTTCCCTTGAACATAACAATTTTGCTTTTCTTGTGCTGCTTTTAAGATTCTGTTTTTAACTTTTGACATTTTAACTATAATTTGTCTTAGTGTGCCTCTCGTTGGTCCATTTTTTTTGGAACTCTCTAGGTTTCCTGGGCCTGGATGTCTGTTTCCTTCTTTAGGGGAGTTTTCAGCCATATTTCTTCAAATAAGTTTTTTGCCCCTTTATTTTCTCCTTCTGGGTCCATTTTTTTTGGAACTCTCTAGGTTTCCTGGGCCTGGATGTCTGTTTCCTTCTTTAGGGGAGTTTTCAGCCATATTTCTTCAAATAAGTTTTTTGCCCCTTTATTTTCTCCTTCTGGGAGTGCAAGTGTTATTCCACTTGATGTTGTTCCAGAGGTCCCTTATTTTCATTTTTTAAAATTATTTTTTTCTTTTTGCTGCTCTGTTTGGGTGAGTTCCATTGAGTTATCTTCCAGCTCACTGATCTATACTTCTTCCACTGTATTGAATCCCTCCAGTATATTTTTCAGTTCAGTTATTGTATTCTTCAGCTTTATGACTTCTCTTTGGTAGTTTCTCTTTGTTGAAGTTCTGTGTTCATCCATTCTTTCAAGTTTGATGAACATTTTTATGACCATTATTTTGAATTCCTTATCAGGTAGATTACTTGTCTCCATATCAGTAAGGTCTTTTTTCTGAGGTTTTGTCTTGTTCTTTTGTTTGAAACGTATTTCTCTGTTTCCTCATTTTGTTTGACTCTTTGCATTTGTTTCTATCAGGCAAAACAGCTACCTTTCTCAGTTTTGAAGGAGTGTGTTCCCCCCCCCCAAGATCTTATTTATTTATTAGAGAGAGAGAGAGCATGCATGTGAGCAGGGGGGAGGGGCATAGGGAGAGGGAGAAAATCTCAAGCAGACTCTATGCTGAACACGGAACCCAGTGTGGGGCTTGATCCCACGACCCTGAGATCACAACCCAAGCTGAAACCAAGAATCAGCCACCCAACCGACTGAGCCACCCACTCGCCCCTTGAAGGACTGGTTTTAGGTAGGTTCTGATCCTTCTCCTTCAACCTTGCCCGAGCTCTTGGTTGTCTCTTGCACCTTTGTGATTGTCCAAACTGCCTGATTTATTCTTGATATGCCGCCATTGTTGTGGATGTGCCAAGACTTATCAGCAATCTAAGAGAAGGAATCTCTTTTAGCATCTAGTTTCAGGCTGATTGGAAGCCAGATCTTTAGGCAGCAGCTTTTCAAGTGTGCAAATACATGCAGTCCTGTGGGGCTGCAATTGTAATTCCTGTGGGCCTACAGACCAGAAGATCTGGAGGTGTCTCCAGGGCAACAGTTGAAAAGTCTGGGCTCCAGACAAGTGTATAAACTCCTTCCTGGGGAGTCTTGTGGTGTTTCCCTGGGAGTGCGTTTTTAGCCTCTAGATGTGTGGGGAACTTGATGCCTATTCTTCAGGCTAAAGTACTGGGCTAAGCAAATAGCCTTTTTTTCACAGGAAGACTGAGGTTGTGTTTCAGTCTTCTGTCTCTGCAGTGCTTTGGGGGTGGTGGCCTGCCACAAGAGCTGTCTGTCCAGTTGTTACAGTCCTGTACAGCTCTGGAAAGCCAACCGTCTTGGCCACCAGGGCCGGGTAGTCAAGAGATGTTCCCTGTGTGGGTGTGTGTGCCTACTGGCTTCAGCAAGGCAGCTGGAGAGTGTGGTGGGTGGGGCAGATTCACAGGCTTCAGAGAAGGAGCAGAAAAATGTCTTGTCTGTGATTACCCATGGGCCTCAACAATGCTGTGAGAAAGTGCCTTGTCTTTGTGTGTGCTCCAGCTTTAGGCTGGAAGTGGGAGAATGCCACTGCCACTGGTGTTTACCTGCCCCAGCTAGGGGGCAGGGGAATATCACAACCACTTGCACTTGTGGACTTTAAGTAGGCAGTGGGAGAACTCGGAGACCATTTGCACTTGCCTGCTCTAACCAGGGAGCAGAGTAGCACTCCAACCACCCATGCTCTCTGGCCTCAGCAAGTGCCAGGACCACTCACCCCGATGCATCCCAGCAAGGCAGTGGGAGGGTGCCATGTCCGAGGTTACCCACCTGTGCTGGCCTAGCAGTCTACATGGAGAGTGCAACAATGGTGTCAGCCAGCACCTCTGTCTCTGGGGAGCATCTCAGCTGTCCCTCACCCCTCTAGTTGATGCTTCTAGATCAGCAAATCATTCTCCTTCACATATAATCTACATGCTTCTCAAACTGCTGTTTTTTGATGGGTCCTGGGGCAGTGAAACCACATATGAGCCCTCCAAGCGGGAAATCTCAGTTTCCTATAGCACTTTAGGACCCCTGGATATTAGCACCATTGGTTTTCTAAGCCATCCTGGGGACTCATTTTTCTGGTATAGATCTCAGAGGCCAGGGTGCCCAATGTGTGCACCAACCCCTCCCTTCTCTGGGAGAAGCACCTAACTGGTAAGATCCTTCCCTGTTGTGTGCCATGCCAGGGGGTAGGGTTTTTTGCAAGACTGTGTCTCTTCCTCTCTTACCCATCTAGATGTGACCCTTTTATCCTTTGTTGTGAAGAGCATCTCATCTCATTTTCAGATCTTTTTAAGAGTGAAATGGTCCAGGGGCGCCTGGGTGGCTCAGTCGTTGAGCGTCTGCCTTTGGCTTGGGCCATGGTGACAGGGTCCTGGGATCGAGTCCCGCATCGGGCTCCCTGCTCCGTGGGAAGCCTGCTTCTCCCTCTCCCACTCCCCCTGCTTGTGTTCCCTCTCTCACTGTTTCTCTCTCTCATCAAATAAATAAAATCTAAAAAAAAAAGGGAAATGGTCCATATGTAGCTATATTGGTGCATCCATGGGAAGAGATGAGTTCAGGATTTTGGCATTTGCTGAGGCCTGCATGGGTGGTTGGAGTGTCCCCCAACTCCCTGGCTGGTGCAGATGTGTGCAAATGGTCACGGTTCTCTCTCTTCCTAGCTAAAGTCTGCCATCTTGGATCCTCCTCCCAAAGGGCAGGGTTTTAATTCAACCCCAGTCATGGATAGCTTATTCAGAAGGGTAATTAGAGATTGTTTTAGTTTGCCTTTTCAGGATGTCTGACCAGTTTTCTGAGCTCTAACTTTTTCCTCTTTGGTACTACTAAAGAAGAATTTAAAGGTAGGATGATTATACAGCCTGATTTGTTTCTAGCTCTCATTTATGTGTATTACTCTGTGATAATGATTAATAGTGCCCTCTTTCCCTCTTTAAAATTATCCTAGTTTGGATGATAAATTTGAAGGTGCATTGTTATCTATAATACTGTTACATAACAAATTACCCTGAAACTTAGCTGCTTAAAACTATGTTTATTATCTCATAGTTTCTGTAGGTCAGGAATTCAGGTGTGGCTTAGCTGATGCCTCTGCCCCAAAGTTTCTTGAGAGGTTGCAGTCAGGGTGTTAGCAGGAGCCGTGTTTTGTTTTTTTTGTTTTTGTTCTTAATTCTGTTTTTGTCTTTTTTTTTTCTCTAAGATTTATTTATTTGAGAGAGAGAGCATGAGCAGGGGGAAGGGTAGAGGGAGAAGGAGAGAGAGAACCCTCAAGTGGACTCCATCCAAGGACCCCAGGATCATGACCTGAGACAAAATCCAGAGTTGGCCGCTTAACTAACTGAGCCACCCAGGTACCTCTAGCAGGAGCCATGTTTAACCTGAAAGCTCAATTGAGGGAGAATCTATTTCCAAGCTCACTCACGTGGTTATTGGCAGGATTTAGTTCCACGTGGGCTGTTGGACTAAGGGCTTCAGTTCCTTGCTGGCTCTTGGCTGGGGACCTCCTGCAGTTCATTCTGTGTGAGCCTCTCTGTAGCACAGCATGGAAGCTGGCTTTTCACACACACATACCAAACTCTGAAGTGACATCCTGTCACCTCCACTGCATTCTGTTTGCTAGAATCAAGTACCAGGAGGGTGGGTATCATTGGGGGCCACTTAGAGGCTGCCTAGCCCTAATAAAAGGGAAATAGCTTCCATTAATACTTCTCCATAATGGAATGCAACTCATTACCTGTTTCTATTTTTGTTTTCCTACAAGAAGAAATTTGCTTCAGGATTCTCTTATTAGAGTGATCGGTACCTGTTGGTACCGACAGTGGACTCAACTCTTCTTAGAATTAACTCTAATTCACAAGTTTGGTTTCTACAGACTTTCTGTTAAAGGGTTCCACGTACATTTTCATGTAATATAATTTCAGGGGGTGCTAGTAAGCAAAAAACATCACAGGTTTTTAATATATACATTTGTGGTGGTTTTATTGCCACTTTGAATGTGTAAAATGAGGTCAGATCCAGGTTTTAAGGGCTTGCTAGGTCATTTGTTTGAAGTCTTGTGCCAAAAGGCGGTAGTCACAGTCTGACCATGGCTATTTTTGCTCTCCTTTATGGGCATGAACTGTACCTTGAGCTTTAGCTGGCTGCTTGGCACATTCACTCAGTCAATTGGAAGGATTGAAGAATCACCATGTGTACAGCTAATGGAAGCTACATAAAGCAGTTTAAAAGGGCATTGGTGTTTTTTTTTGTTGTTGTTGTTTTAAATAGGCTCCATAACCAGTGGAGCCCAATGTGGGGCTTGAACTCCCTACCCTGAGGTGAAGATACAAGCTCAGATCAATAGTCAGACACTTAACTGACTGAGCTATCCAGGTGCCCCATAAAAGGGCATAGGTGTTTTGAGGTGAAGATGAAGCCACATCTTGAAAGGACAGGACATCAGAAACCCTCCTAACCTTCTTGTCTCTATGGGCAGGAGGGAAGGAGGAACCCCAGTGCTTCTCATATTTCTGGAGTAAATAAGAAGTGCCCAGATCAAACTGTCCCTCCCCACATTGTTGTTGGCAAGAATGAAGAAGAGCCCCAAAGTTCTTTCTACCCCTACCTCCCCCACACACTCCTGCTCTTTCCCTTGAGGTCGTCAGGATTAAACTCTTTATGCCTGTTTACATTAACTACCACAAGAAGCTCAAGGCTCTAGGGTCATTCCTCATGTGCATATAACTCTTTTTACTTTTCTATCTATATCTCTTGCCTTTCTCCTGCCTCTTCTCTGAACATTTCCTTCATCTTTCTTGTTTAGACCGAACTGGGATTTACCCCGATGATACTTTTTCCCAACTTTCTTTTGTAAACTTCTCAGCTGGTGGCTCTTTTTCCTTCTCTATCTCTCATATCCCTTCTATCCCTAGAGATGGAGATAGAGACTTGCTCCTCATTGTTCTTTTCAGACTCCTCTCTTTCCCTTTTCTCTAAATACTCCTGCTCTGTATCTTATCAGACTCTACCTTGTGCATCTATAGACCCCTTGGTTCATTCTTCCTCATTTCTTGAGATTTTAGCTGCTAGCTTATGGTCACTTTCTGTAGCATTACTTGCGTGATAATTTATGGAAATTTCATTTCCTATGCAGACAGTTTTTCTTTTTTTAAAGATTTTATTTATTTGTCAGAGAGAGAGAGCACGCACAAGCAGGGGGAGCGGCAGGCAGAGGGAGAGGGAGAAGCAGGCTCGCCTCGCCAACAATGTGGGCCTCAATCCCAGGACCCGGGGATCATGACCTGAGTAGAAGGCAGATGCCTAACCAACTGAGCCATCCAGGCACCCTAATCATTTTTCTTAAACTGTAGGCTTCCCCGATGATCATATCCTCCATCCTGCCTTGAGGTACTTGTTCCCATGGTCATTTCCTAGACCTTGACCACCCACCTCCCCACACACCCTCACCATTTTTTACTCTCTAAAAATAGGAGTAATCACAGACAATGTCCACAAGTGCTCACTGCCATATCCATCTACTTAATTCTCTCTGGTTATTGTACTTTCCATGTTTTACTTGGCCGGTAAATCCCTTTCCCTCTCAATTATTCATGAACATAGTTCCAAAAGTTCTCCCCCTGCCCCAGTGCAGCATGTTTTTTCTCTGTTAAAAAAAATTTCCATTGGGGTGCCTGGGTGGCTCAGTCATTAAGCATCTGCCTTCGGCTCAGGTCATGATCCCAGGGTCCTGGGATCGAGCCCCACGTCGGGCTCCTTGCTCAACGGGAAGCCTGCTTCTCCCTTTCCCACTTCCCCTGCTTGTGTTCCCTCTCTGGCTGTCTCTCTCTGTGTCAAATAAATAAAAATCTTTAAAAAAAAACTTCCATCAATAAATAAATATGCTCTAATTTATTCCATCTTTTAAAAAATGCTCTCCTGATTCCACTTCTCCCTCTAGGTACTACTCTGTTTCTTCATTCTCCTTTCCATAATGAAACTCCTTGCAAGAGTTGTCTGTATTTACTTTCTCTAATTCCTCTTTTCCCGTTCTCTCTGAAGTCCTCTTCAAGCAGGCATTGGCTTCACCACTCTGCCCATACTGTTGTTGTCAAGGTTGCTGATGACCTCCATATTTCTGTATCAGGCCCTAGTCATCATCTTATGCTATACATTATTAATACTTGGCATATTTGATTACTTTCTCCTTGAAACAGCTTCTCATTTGGCTTCTTGGAATTCTGCTTGATCCAAGTACGCCATTGTTCAGTCTTCTGGCCTTGCTTTGTCCATGGTAAAGTGAACTCCCTTAGTGAACTCATCCCATTCGCATGCTGACAATTCCCTGATTTGTATATCTAGCCCACAACTGTCTCCTGAACTCCAGATTCATATATCCAACTGCCAACTTGACATTCTCACTTGGATGGCTAATAAAATTCTCAAACCTAATATGTTCAAAACTGAATTTTTGATCTCACTCAAACCTGCATCACTCACAGTCTTCCTCATCTTATTAACTGACAACTCAAATCTTTCTATATACTCAGGCAAAAACCCTAAGTGTTATCCTTGGCTCCTCTCTTCTTTCACATCCCACATCTATTGTGACAGCATATCCAATTTGACAGTCATTTCAACTTCAACATTTATCTGGAATCAGTGAATTGTATTACCTTCAAAATTCTTGTCCTAGTCCAGTCTACCATCATCTCTGAAATGACAGCATTTCTGATACTGAAACAGCCTCCTACCTAGTCTCCCTGCTTTTGTCCTCTAGCCCCTCCATGTATTTGTTCTAAGATTGTAACCAGAGTGATCCTTTTAAAACAAGTCAGTTCGGGGGGTGCCTGGGTGGCTCAGTCAGTTAAGCGGCTGCCTTCAGCTCAGGTCATGATCCCTGGGTCCTGGGATCGAGCCCTGCATTGGACTCCCTGCTCAACAGGGAGCCTGGTTCTCCCTCTCCCTCTGCCTGCCACTTCCCCTGCTTGTGTGTGCTCTCTCTCTCGCACTCTCTCTCTGTCAAATAAATAAATTTTAAAAAATTAAAAAAAACTAGTCAGTTCATGTCTCTCTTTTCCCAAAACTGTAATGGCTTCCCAACTCAAGCTATAAAAAGCAAAATCCTTACAATGACCAACAGGGCTCTATACCAGCCCTGTCCAGTGGAAAAATAATGCAAGCTATCATGTAATTTTAGATTTTCTAGCAGCCATGCTATAAATGTAAAAAGAAAACATAAGATTAATCGTAATACATCTAGCTTAAACCAATAGTAATCAATATAAGGAATTATTAATTGAATTATTTTACTTTTTTATAGTAAGTCTTCAAAATCTGGTGTGTATTTTATACAATTTGGATGCCAGATTTTGATTGGAAATACTTGATTGGCATTTAGGTTTCATAAAATTTACAGTTGAACAAGTAGATTTACATATCCAAGTAATTCTGAACATTCTTCAAGGTTTTCTAATAACTGAATCCAGTATTGGTTTTTAAATTTAAAAAATTAAAGTTAAAAAAATTTAAAATTCAGTTTTTAGCCACATTTCAAATGCTCAATAGCCACATGAGGCAGTGGCTATCATATTAGACAATGTAGCTCTTTACCATCTGGCCCCTCTTCTCTGACCTTATCTTCTGTGGCTTTTTCCTTCACTCATTCTGTACCAACTATAATAATGGCCCCCTGTTCTTTGATCACAGCAGACACTTCCCATTTCAGAGCCTTTGCATTTGGTGTTCTCTTTGCCCAAAAAGCTTTGCCTCCAGGTGGCTACATGACTTCATCCTTCATCTTCTTCAGGTCTTTGCTCAAATGTCACCTTCTTAGAGAAGCTTTTCCTGACCAGTTTGTTTAATAGCTATACCATTTGCCTTCTGTCTCAAATTCTTACATTTCCAGGTTGCCTTTTGAAAGAAGGGAGACGAGGGCTGAGAGGGGAGAGGTGACCTGATCTACAAAGGAAGCAGTGAAATATAAGAATTGTTCCATACAGACAAATCAATGAATATGTTAGGAAGAAGCATAGAGTAAAATTGAATACGTGACTATATCACCTCAGCTCGCTGCTACCTAGGCAGCTCAGAGGATTGGTTTTTTTGTATGTGTGTATACATGACTTGACCCCCTTAGAGATTGTAAGCTCCTTAAATGCAAAGTTCTGCCATAATATCCTTTTGGATCTTCTTTGGCACCTAGCATAGAACTTTGACCAAAAGACAATCTGTATTCCAATTATGGGCCGCCTATTGATTAGCCTTTTGTGTTTTATATTCTTGGTGGCATCTACCCTCTCTTCTTTCTCAGTGCTAGCAACTGGTATATACTTGCTGATGGTATATGTGTGTTGGCTTCACATGTGCTATGGCTGTGATTGGGACACTGATTCTTCCTTGTCCAGTCTCGTGCACTCTTACTTGTTTTCCAAAACTAACTCCTCTAAGGAGTCTTCATCACTGATTCTCCTAGTTTATTAACTCCCTCTTCAGTGCTGCCTATATGTATGTATACTTCTGTTTTGTATTCTAGTAGGAAACATAAACATGTAAACATAATTACAATAGAAAATGAATTCTTGAGGACAGGAACCATGCCTTATTCATTTAAAAATCTTTAATGCTTTCCTCAGTGCCTTGCATATAGTAGGTTCTCAGTGCTTGTAAAATTGAATGAACCAGGTACAGAGCAGTAAAGAGAGTTGCTGTTAATGGGCAAAACTTATGTTGTTTAAGATACAGGTCTTAAACCCAAGTGTCTTTTTCTAAACCACATTGAGAGGCAAAAGATACAGAGCTGTGAGAGAGTATGTGAAGAGGAACAGTAAAATCCAAGATCAATCCCTAGATAGAAGGGAGGCTAAGGGTCTGAGGTACTCAGAAGAATTTACTATGTTGGAAAGCCAGGGAAGCACATGTATTCAAATGGAGTGATGAAATTCATCTGTTTGTATTATAGGAATACTGTTTTCAGTTTTACTCTGGATTTTGCTCTTGATATATTATTTCTTGATGTATTTGTACAGTTGTTTGCATCCCTACTTAAACTTTGACAATCTGGCATCAGGGTAAAGATCCATCCCTCATTTGTTAACTAAGAGATTGGGATAAATACTTTTTTATTTTTTATTTTTATTTTTATTTTTTAAGATTTATTTATTTATTTATTTGAGAGAGCGAGAATGAGAGAGAGAGAGAGAGTACATGAGAGTGGGGAGGGTTAGAAGGAGAAGCAGGCTCCTCGCCGAGCAGGGAGCCCGATGCGGGACTCGATCCAGGGACTCCAGGATCATGACCTGAGCTGAAGACAGTTGCTTAACCAACTGAGCCACCCAGGCGCCCCTGGGATAAATACTTTTTTAAATTATGAAACTTCTTTTTTTTTTTTTTTAAGATTTTATTTGAGAGAGAGAGAGCACGTACAAGCAGGTGGAGGGGCAGAGGGAGAGGGAGAAGCAGAGTCCCTGCTGTGCAGGGAGCCCAACACTGGCCTTGATCCCAGGATCCTGGGATCATGACCTGAGTCGAAGGCAGAAGCTCAACGGGCTGAGCCACCCAGGTGCCCTAGGGATTGGGACAAATACTTATTAAGAATCCTTCTAACTCTGTGGTTCTGTTATTTTGAGTAAACCAAATCCTATTATCAGGTACTTTAATGGAATCCTGGTGGGCACAAGTGTTTCTATCAGTTTTGCTTGTTTGTTGCCCCTGTTTGTTCTTTATAAATGGAGTGCATACTAGAAGTAGGTATTTGGGTTACCTATGAGGATATTTTGGTAGTAAGCTCATAATAGAAAAAAATATTTTGATTTTGAATTAATTCTATTATCAGAAAATTAGAGTTTATGCACTTTTTCTCCAGAGATACTTTTGGTGACTCAGGAGTTTAAGCTGGCACTGTGTCTTGTCAGTTAACTGTTTCTGATCAGGGGTTCTGGGTAAACTGGAACAGTATTTCTTCCTCTCGATGCTAATTCATTACGAATGGATGGCAGTACATGAGCATATTTCAGCAGGCATCAGAAAGAAACAGAAGGGATGAAAATTCTTCTCCGGTTCTTAAACATATGTTCTTTGTTTTAAAAAATGGGGCACCTGGCTGATTCAGTTGGTAGAGCATGCAACTTGACTTCAGGGTTGTGAGTTTGAGCCCCACCTTGGGTGTAGAGATTACTTACTAAAAGAAAATCTTAAAAAAAAAAAAAAGTAATGAAAATTAAATATAAAAAATATTACCCCTCCAAATAAGTATTATAAGAAATAACATAATAGAGGAAACTCCACAATACAAATAAAAGGAGGTGTCTCCCTTTGTTCTTTATGTTCTAACGCTCCCCTTCTATGTAGCCTCAGCCACTTCAGACTAGACCACTCTGTTGGACTTGATAAATGTCTTTTTTAAAAAGATTTATTTATTTGGTGGGGGAGAGGCAGAAGGAGGGGGAAAGGAGGAGTCTCAGGCAGACTCCCCACTGAGCACAGAGCGTGGCTCACTCTATCCCAGGACCCTAAGATCATGACCTGAGCTGAAATCAAGAGTCGGATGCTTAACTAATCCAGGCACCCCTAAATCTCTCTAATTCTTAATTGCTTTTCCCTCACAGAAAGCATGACAACTCATTTACTTTAGTTTTTATGTTTGCACATGTCTGCTTCCTATCAGTGTAGCTTCTCTGTGTCAGTCTGAAAGTCTTCCTCTTGTATATGGACTATCCCTCTTGGACTTTTTATGAAGTGCTTCCCCTTTTTTCCTTGCTGAGAGCCAGATTTTCTCTCCCTTTAGTGGGTACTAAACAGAAGCAACATTCCTATCTGTTGTTCATATGAAGGTGACATCCAACAGTTGATTAAGAAACTTACCTTGCTTCTTAACACTTATGCCCAGTTCTTCTGTTGGCAAAGCTTGCAGGGCTCACCACAAAGATCCCACTATCTAGTTATGGTTTTAGGGAGAACAAGGTGTTTTCTTTCTTCCCCATCTTGTCACATACTTTTCTCAGAAGGATTTAATATATTAAGTATTTTATAGACATTCTAATGCATCTGCCTTAAATTAGATGAAATAGCTATTTGATGTTGTGGGTGATGCTGTGAATTTGTGATTTGCATGGCTTCAGATGTCATAATTTTTCCCCCCACTTTCTAGGAAGTAACAGCTAGCAGTCGCCACTATGTTGACAGGCTATTTGACCCTGATCCCCAGAAAGTTCTACAAGGTGTCATGTAAGTAGTATGTATTTAAGAGTCTATCAAAAAGTCTTTTTTTGTTTTGGTTTTTTTTTTTAGTCTTGTTTGGTTTTGTGTTTAAATTTGCCAAATATTGTAATTCTGAAAATGCAGGGTTAAAACTTTTTTCTTATGTTTTAGAAAGATCCCTGACATTCATGACTTTACTATTGTACTGTAAAGAGTTGTCTGATAGTTGTTCACTGACATGGTTAACTTATTTTTTTGTAGAATACTTGTTTTACCATTTTAAAACATGTTTTTGGAGAATGCTTTTGTGACTTCTTTATCCAACAAAAGCAAGGGAATAAAACTGATGATCTTTTATAATTGGAAAGAGTGGGAGAATATATCAGTAGGGTTTTTTTGTTTTATTTTGTTTTTGGTTAACTCACTGGCTATAAAGCTTGAATCTCCTACTGATGTTTTAAATCTCAGAGTTCAGAAAGCAGTCATTGGAAATCTAAATTCTTGATAATCTGAATGCCCATTTTTTTCCTCCAAAATTCCCTAGTGTTTAATGAGAGGAAACATTTTTAAGCAACATACCTGAGGTGTTAACATTTTTAAAAACTTAAGTCAGATAAGTGTGATAAGATTGCAAGTGATTGAAAGATGAAATCTCTATCCTAAGAGCAGATTACTATGCTCTTGACACATGACTTCTAGGGGAGAAGGTCTAGCCTAAGACTCCTCTTAGGGTTGGCAAACACGGAGTACCCACAGGCTTGAACTGTGTCCAGGGGAAGGAGGAAACAAAAAAGGGTCAGGATGTTTGGTATAGCAGTGAGGGCACACATGAGTCCCAGTATTATTTTCTTACCCTGTTAGTGTCATCAGCCAAATAGTACTTTTCAGTTTAACTTTTGCTCAGTCATGGCAAGGCGAGGATGCTTAGTTTATAGAAGTATCTACAGATTGTAATTCTTATTCAAACCATTCCCCCCCATCTTCCCCCCAAAAAAGCGCATTGTATAAGGCATGTCTTGGGGATGTGGATTTGTAGGGTGGAGGCAAGATAAAAGTGAGTAAGGATGCTTGACTATTCAAATTGAGCTGGAAAAGAAGGTGAGGAGCTGGATGTAGACCCACCTGGCATACTTGACACCTTACTTCACATTTTCTCAGTTTACAGAAACAGGAGATTACAATTCTTATTTTCTCATTATGTTGACTTTGCCTTTGTCCCCTTCACTAGGAGACTTTGTAATGATTTAATCAGCCCCTTTGTAGACTAGTTTGATTATTACCAGAAAAAGTGTTATTAAATCCATCTGTTAAATAAATTAACACTCCTCCTTAGGCAGACACTCCCCACACACAGCCAGACAGTTTTGTATATTAGTAATCCTCAATATCATTTAGGATTGTTCAATAAATAGTTTAGTTGAAAATGTTAGACCCATTAAGTGTTCCATGAGTGATAGAGATGATGTCGTATCATTATTTTTATTTTGATTGCTAGAGTGGTTGTTTAGGAGAAAAGCTAATTTTGTCAGTCAAGATTTCTGTGTGAAAGACTTTTATCTTGTATCAGAAATGAGTAGCTAATTCAGGTGTTACTTGTCACTTTGTGAAATTTCTCATTTCCCAAAGAACACTGTAGCTTCTTGAAAATTGATAAATAAGGCATAAAAAACAGTGGAAAGAGTATATTATAGCAAACCAGCTAAGGTGAAGTTTGGCCTTAGAGCCTCTTAAAAAAGTTACCAAGTCTAGGACACTAAATTGTAGCTAAGACAGATTAGCAAAATTTTTGTGGAGGGATGGTGGAGTACAAAGAGTATGGGCTTTGGAGTTGGACAACAAGAGGTTGAATTCTTGGTTCTGACATTTCCTGCTGGAGGCTTTTCCTAGCTGTGTGCTGGAGCAAGTTACTTAATATCCTTGAGCCTCAACTTCATCATCTCTAGAGGGAGAATAATATGCCCATCTTGCCAAGTTGTAAGAATTGAGTCAGAAATTTAAAATCCAGTGCTTGGTATGTTGATAACCACAGATTGGCACTGAAGTGATTAATCATTATTGACCCTAATTTAAAACAACTTCAAAAATAAGATGATTATTTTCAAAGAAGAGAAAGAAAAACAAAAAACATCAAACAGAAACAATTCAAACTGATGGAGATGGTGGGGGGGCTAGAATTCTTGATTCAGACGAGAATGCAAGTGATAACATATAAAGGTGATTGCTACTTACAATAGTAAAGTCTGTTTAAAGTTGGAAAGGCACAGATCACCCCAGATCTTTTTACTTTATGTCAGAATAGGGCTAGCCTTATATGGATATGTATAGTGTGATTTGATAAAGTGTCCTTTTCCCCAGAGAGAAAAATTTATTCTTTCTGACTTACTATTTTCCTAAACTTTGTCAGTCTGAAAATTAATTGTACATAGTCAAGAGAATAAAAAGTGAACTATATTTTTAACATTTTATTCTTCAGTAACCTTGTCTAGTACTAAAATAATACAGTATTGATAGAGGAAAGGGGGAACCAAAATGAGGTTTAGGAAAAGAGAGTTGACCAATTTTTTTCTCTTTTATACACATTACACAGCCACCATTGAGTCATACAGAGACCATTACTAGACCAAAATAGGTAGGTAGAAGGGGAGTAGCCACAGAGTGTAAACAACCAAAGGTACCCTCCTAACTTTAAGGAAAGAGAAGGTAGAAGCTGAAGTAATCAGCTTTGAGTCCAAAATATCCAATTGGAGAGACATTTAAAAATTGGCAACTAGCTTTAGCTATGAGACAACCAGAGTTTTATCATTTTTCTAGCTATAAGCTTGATTTTTCTTAATAAGGATTGTGAACATATAAAACAGACCAGCAGGAAAAACAAAATTGAAGAAATTAAAGGCAAGTAAGGACTTCTCATCATGGTCTATAATCTACTCAGCCGTGTTAGAGCCAGAGTCCTACCCATACATATAGGGAACTTCTTTGTAGCTAACCCATGTCACAAAGGACCATTTTACATAGTGAATGTGCCGTTACTGAAAATTACTGTTAAGCAACAGAAGTGCTTAATTTTCATTGTTGAAGAATGAGGAATTCTCTAGAAATAACTATTTTATTAGTAGTACAATATTTGGTATAAATTTAAATGATTCTATTGTATCAAAGGTTTGAATACAGAATCAGATTCTAAAAGAGCAAAGTTTCAAATGCGTAACTGAATCGAAGATCATTAGGTAGGAATAGGTAGGAATAAGATAGATACGAACAGAGAAAACAGGGAGGTCCGTTGTGTAGGTCATGAATTATAGCCTTTGGAACTGAAACAGAGTAGCTATATCAAAGAAACTACACTGCATTGCAAATTCTGAGCTTCCTCTAGGGGCCAGATCTGTATATTACCTTAAACAGTTACAGGATATTTTTTTGGTGAAGTTACTAGTGTATTAGCTCAACCATGTTAAATCTCCTAGTTGAAGAAGAATAACTATTCAACTGTTTATGTAGATAAAGTCAAAGCTGCTAAATACTGTGATTTTTTAAAAAATATCTAATAAATTAGAACACCTGATCTGGTTTTCACATTAGTGACTCTCCAGAAAAGATCAACAGATATCACTACATGGCCCTGTGTTGAAGAGCAAAAGATGATAAAAGTCAGTGTGGCTGGCTTTGTAGTTTCCAAGTTGAATAGAACTAGGAAACTAGACTGGATCTCTTGGCAATCTCAGGCAGGCAGTTGAGGGTACTGTAGAATTGTTGGGTGGTTTTCACCAAGTATCCACTTCTAAAAATTATTTTCTGAAGTATTTTAATGTACTGATGATATAAGTTTATTTTGGTAATGATTACTTGATTTTTCTGGTTCCAGGAAATTATGTACCTCTGGTTTTAGTAGAACATAGACAGGTTCCATTTTTCTTGCATGAACTAAAGATATGAGCTTTCATAAAATGAAGGCTTTGGATTTTGAGAAATTTTAAAGGATAATTTTCAGAATAATTCAAAAGAAATAATCCTATCAGTTACTTTAAAAATGTTACAGATAAACATAAATAAAGATGACCATATACCAAATGAAATGGAGTGATTCTGAGTCTTACCTGTTTAAACCTGTATTCTGAGACAATTCAGTCTGTTTAAAAGGGTGGCAAGTTTTTCCAAAAATTATTAGATCAGATTGACATAGTTTTACACACAGATAGATAAGCTGTTTGTATGTGGTATTAACTTTGAATATCAAGAATAGCTGTATATTTGTATGCATATGTGTGTGTATATATTTATCTATCTTGTCATATCTGTAGAACATTTAACTGTATGCTGCCATATTATGTAACATTTTTGATGTTCTTTGGAATTATATGTATTAAAAATATTAATATTTATTAAAACTGCATTTATTTTAATGCAGTTCCTACATTGTACTCTTCATTTTTGGAGAATGTAAGGTGATTTATAATCACACATTGATAAAACAAAGAATTAAACATATTTCTAATTTCTGAGCTAGTATTTATACAAACTGGAACTGTATCTAACACCACGTACATTCCAAAAATCTACACAACAGGGTAACTTGTTTATAAGACAGGATTAAATTACCATCAATTCTCAGTTCTGTTCAATTTATACATATAGTAGATGCACAATACATGCCTCAGTTGACTTGAAATGGGAAGTTCACTATAAATTTCTCAAGTGCCTCTTGGATCAAAGACTTACCTTACAAATAGCTTTGGTTTAGATAATAGATCACCATTATCTAATTCTTTTACAGTTGGCAGTTCACTTGTGGCAATGGTACCTTAATTAGAATATGAGCATATCTCACTCCCTAACCATGCTGGATAGCAGAAAGCTTATTATACTTGGATGTTTGGATGTTACATTCTCCAAAAAGACATCATAATTAATTATAATTACAGGGACAGAGCAGTGAGTATGTTTGTAATTTTCCAAGTCCAGATAATTTTGTAAGTTGTTTATCATGTTGCCTTATTCAAGCTACCCACAAATGTATATTTCTCCTTATTTTACGGATGTCTTAGGACCAGTGAGTTTTCAGTAGGTCAAACTTTATACTCAGATTGTAGTTTTCAGTATCCAGTGTATTTTTTGGCTACTTCACATCAATTAGACCAAGGATTGAATGTACAGTATTCCAAATAGGAGCTTCTTCAGGTAAGTGAAAAGTAATACTGGTTCAAAATGATCTTTAGCTTGTGGCTCCAGCCTTCTGTGATCTTAAAGATAATTTTCTCATTCTAGATACTAGGTTTTCATTTAAAATTTATGCTGTTTTGACTGATTGACTGAAACTATTTCTCCAGCAGGTCTAGATCCCAGTTCTTTAAAAAATTTTCCTATTGTTTTAATTGTAAAGTGCAGTGTTTACTTTCTGTCTTGGTTTTAATTTTTTTTTTTTTTTTTAAGAGAGGGAGAGAGGTGGGTGGAGGGGCAGAGAGAGAGAATCTTAAGCAGGCTTCATGCCCAGTGTGGAGCCCGACACAGGGCTCAATCTCAGAACCCTGAGATCATGACCTGAGCCAAGAGTCGAATGCTTAACCAACTGAGTCACCCCGGTGCCTCAACTTTCTCTCTTGGTTTTGATCACCATCCTGATATTCTCATTTAGATAGAAGTTCTGGTAGGCACTGTGTACATGTTGGTTTAATAGTTGAGCCTTTTTCTCTACCCACTGAAAATTAATCTCTTTCAGAGTAAAGAAAGGAAGTAGAAAGGTTAGCCTCCATGTGAAAGTAGATGCCTCTTGAGTCCATTTATTAGTGGACAAATAAAAGTTTTTAGCTAGATTTTAACTGAGAATGTTCTGTGGCAAATTCATTTTTATAACATCTTAATATTGGCTTCTTCTCCCATCCCTAGAGTGGGATATCCCCAAGGCTTACTTTTTAGCTTTTCCACCTGGGTGTTTTTATCTTACCTGAAAGATTATTCATGTGTCCAAAATCAAGATAGATCCTTGTCTTGTTAAGGGATTTATTTTCTAAGCTTCCTGGTCTTCTGCATCTAGGAACTCAGACTTGAAGTAGTCACTCAAGACATGTCACATATCACATATCCTATAACCATCAAATCATCTTGTTAACTGCTTCCTCAGAATGTCTTCTGTCTTAGTGATTCCTGTGGCTGCCATCCTAGTCAGTCTCACATAACTAGATACCTGGATGGATTGCATAATTCCTTCAGCAAACATTTATTGAGTGCCTATAGCGTGCTAATAAGCATTGTGATGGGGTAAGAGTATGTAAGAATGAATAATGTAGTCACTGCTCTGGAGGATCCAAAAGTCTAATGAAGGAATCACATAGCTAAATAGATAGTCCATTATAGTTTGGTTAGTGAATGCTATGATAGTCATAAGCCCAGGGCAGTCTTAGGACCACAGAGGAAAGGCATCAGCTATTTATTTGCCTCTCTTGACTCTAGTATTCTCTGCATTCCCGTCCATCCCATATTCATTTTGTCTTCCTTAGTCACTGCTTTCTTCATATCCTTTTTCTGTTGGAAACATGACTGCTCCTTTATCCATCCCCCTTTAGTTTGTCTCTTCTTCCTATCACTTTTTCTATGCTCTGCTTAATGTTCCCACCTTAAAGGGACACTTCTTTTCAATCCAGGCTCCTGGTCCTGCCTCAGAAATATGATGTATTCATTTCCAGTATTGTCTTCTATGAATGGCTTTTCCATTTGCCCTTCCCATTCACTGTCCAAATCCTGGCCATTTTCTAAGGTTCATTTAGTTCTACCATTGCTTCAAAACCTGTTAAGCTTGTCTGATCATCTACTTATCTCAGCCATATAAGCACTCGATTTATAATATAGCACTGCCTTACATTGCTAGTGTTATTTTTATCTCCTCAAGGAGATTGTAAACTCTTCAAGCATCCCATTATGTGATGCTTTTGTATCCTTCATAGAGCCTAACACAGTGCTGAGCTCAAAACTTAATTGTTGAATTTCAGGAGTATATAAGTAAGGCATTTTTTCCCTCTAACATTAAAAGTTGGTAGATATGAGATATATTCCTTTGATCTACTGGGAAAAGGATGTTTTTAATTGAAAGTTAGAAATGCTTTTTCATTTTGCATAAAAATGTAAAATTGAAACATGGGAGGAAAAAGGAAATATGTTAGCTCACTTCTTTTCAATCAGTTTGTTCTGAATGCCTGATATGCTGGAGGTAATGGAAAAAACACTTGGCATAAAAGACATGGGTTGAAACTGGCTCTGTCATTTAATGTGGAGCTCTGAGAAAAGCCCCGAACCTGAGTCTTAGCTTCCTCATCGGTAAAATGGGGTTAATATTACTCAAGGTTATGATGAAGATTACATAAAGTAGTGGATATGGAATGCTTTGTAAACTTCAAAGCAATATATAAGTTTTGCATAATTTTGTTGTGCCCCCATCTTGGATGATAGTTATGAGTCTGTATTTTACAGAAGTATGGATTTCTATATGGTGCATGTTGTGATCCATCAATAGTAAGTTCTCTGATATTTTCAGGTCAGACTGGCTTTCTTGCCTGTCAAGAGGAAACAGACTTCTATCCTAACAAAGTAATGAGTGTGCTATGATAGAGGGCAGCTAGCTGGGACACCTAACCCAGACCTGGAAGTTGTCAGGGCAAGCTTCCTGGAGGAAGTGAAATTATTATCTAAGGTCAGACCTGAAAGATGAGTAAAGGTAGCCAGGGAAAAGTATGAGGGGGAGGGGATAAGGAAATGAGAGAGAGAGGGAGAGAATAGCTCCACTCTGGCTGGCTCTGAAATTGAATCCTATACCATATTTAGATCTGCTAAAGATGGGTGTATGTGATGATTATTATCTCTTTTGGCTGTAACTGTTTCATAGAAATGATCTAGTATCCCTTTATAGTAACAACTGAATAGAATTTATTTGCTGGGGGTGTTAACGTCTCTTCTTTCTTATGTAGCATTAATACATTTTATTTATTAGAACCACAGCAAGAATTAATTTCTTTAGACATTGGTCCATTTTATTAATTCTCTTCTGCATTTACTCTATAACTACCAATTGCCTCCTTCATGTCTTCTTTGCAAACTATTAAGAGAACTGGAAAATTGGTTTTGGAGGGGTTTTTGTTTGTTTTTGTCTATAAAAACATTTACTTTTGCATGGCTTCAGATATTTGGAACGTGTTTATAAGGTAATGTGGGGACACCTCATTTTTGCTTAGTTTAGGAAGAATGGAGAGAAATCTCGGGAAATGTTCCTGTTGGGAGTTCCAGAATAGAGAGAGCATCCAGAATGGCACCTGGCACAAAATAGACTTTCAATAGATAGCTGCTGGACAAATGGATGTGCTACATTAGTATAGACAAAACACATTAAGAGAAGGAAAGAAGATGAAAATAAATGGCAAACTGCTAAGTTAGGGTCTATAAGCTGATGATTGGGAAGTAAATTTGTATAAGGAGGCAGAAGCCTAGATGTATAGTTTCACCTACTATGCTTTGCTAAATGAGGCTTTGATATCACATAATTTTATAGTTGTCTATCAAAACTTGGTCAAAACCCTAGTAAGCTTCATTCAGCTAAGTCCCCATAAATGAAAAAATACTCCTACTTATCCCCTGTGAACCATATGGAAGATCTGAGTGATAGTTTACAGAGAGAACTAGATCAGGCCCTGAAAAAAATAGACCTACCCTCAGCTCCACTGAGCTACTGGAAGACTAGGCCAATAGTATTTGGCTCAAAACTTGTGAAAATGCCATTCAAAAACTTGTGGCGAGAATCAGCTTTCATCAGATCACTGCATCATAGCAGTATTCTTCTGCCATAATTGAAGAAGGTAATTAAGGAGAAAGGGCATTATAATTATTACCAGGGTTTTTAACGCCAGTGAATTTGGTTGGTATTGGAAACACATGCTGACTCTAACATTTAGTTTTGATTTTTTAAAGTAACTCTTTCTCCTGTTTTCTACTTTGTTTTTCTACAAGATCATGGTTTGCCAATAATAGAATTTTTTAGAATTCTAAGTTTCAAAGTTGGCAAAAAATTTCCCATATACGTTAGACTGCTGCCACCTAAAAGAGTCAGAAGAGATGCGTGTGAGAATGTAGGGGAACTTATTTTGGGATATGAAAGAAATGTGTGAACTAAGAACTTTGAGGCTCTGTAGCGATGGTCTTAACACAGTCAAACCTGACTCCCCCCCCATAAATATTTCTTAATGACCACTGTACTACCTTGAAATTAAATCTATCATAATATAACTCCTCACATACATAACTCCAAAACTAATATAACGCCTTCCGTGCTTATAAGGGAGAAAAATTATCTTTTTAAAAATTTTTTAAAAATTTAAAAATTATCTTTTTAAAGATAATTTATAATGTTTCCGTATGTAAGTGTTTGGTATTGATAACTCCAGTACTGGGAGTGGCCCCTGTGCTGGGTGGTCTGATTTTCCAAAATGAAATGATTTCTAATAAAAAATGCAATTTCCTTTTTTTATTTACAGGGCCAGATGCAATACTGAAAAATACAGTTTTCTTTAAAACTGTACAAAAACGCTTTCTAATTGTAAAACTGTGGCCAGAATTTCCAGACACCCTCATAAACTTCTGAAATGCCCCTATGGGGCTTTAATGCTTTCTTCCCCACTTTGAGAACCACTGCTATATAGAATCACATAGTGTTCTAGTGTTTTACATTAAGATAGCACTACTGACCAATTAGGGTAAGTATTTCTTATTAATCATTTTATTAGTAGTACTAGGTTTATTTTGAGCCATTTATTTTTTCTCTATCTGTCCTTTGGGACCAATCAGTGTTTGTGAACCAGTTGGTCATTCATAGAGATATTCTTCTTGTGGAATAGCATTTTACTCCTGATCTGAGTATAGCTGGAATAAAAAATACTGGTGAATATGTGAGAAATAGAAAAGGTTTTTTTCTTATTTTTTAATCTCTTTAAAAGGTAATTGGCTGCTTAAGTAAAAAATAGTAACTGTATTGTTATTTCTAACCAATTAAAAAATAAAATATATATGACAGTAATAGCACAAAGAATTGATGGAGAAATGGAAGTATATGTTTGCAAGACTCTTAAAATACAAATGAAATGAGATACTATCCCTTGAAGACTAACTGTGATAAGTTAAAAGATACATATTGTAAATTGTAAAACAACCACTAAAAAAACAATAAAAATTCAAAGAGGCACAGCTAATAAGGCAGTAAAGGAGATAATATGGAATTATAAGAAATATTCAGTTCAAAGAAGTCAGAAAAAGAGGAAAGAAAGGAACAAAGTCATGATCGCTGAAACAAGGTCAGATACATTGTGTGGGCCTTTTCTGAAGAACTCAACATGCTTTTTATTGGAAGTCTTCTACAAGTACTCAGGGTATCTCCCACTTTCCCCACTCCCACACTGTCCTGTTTTACAGCTCCCAGGCTCATTCAGCACCTATCTCTGTTCCTTCTCTTTGGTACTCAGGTGGATTTGACTTTGTCACTAACTTCTATATTTGCCAGTACAAGATGTTGCATAATAAAGATACAGCGGAATGAATTGATTACTGATTTTTCTGTGATGTCTCAACGTACCTTACCCTTTTCTCTTCCCCTGAATTCAGAGACATGAAAAATGCTGTAATTGGAAACAACAAGCAGAAAGCCAATCTCATTGTTTTAGGAGCTGTTCCAAGGTATGTTTGCTATCAATCCCTTTTCTGATATTCATACTGTTCCTAATATATTTCTCATTCTCATCCATAAGACCCATCTTTTTTCTGTATTGTCTATCCTATTTTTGAAAGCCTCTTAATTTTTAAAATAAATGCTTTGAGATATATGAAGCATCTCTTTAGAAATTTTTAAGTACCGGAGAATGGAATATAAAGCAAATGTATTAATGCTTTTTGGAAATTCAGGGTAAGATCATTAACCCTGCAATAAAAGGATGTGTTGGGTAGATAGATGATATACACCAGCCTGATTCTTTATCTCCTCAGAGCCTTGGCCGGTTTTTTTGTTTTTTGGTTTTTTTAAAGATTTTATTTATCAGAGAGAGAGAGAGAGCGCACGTGCGTGCACAAGCAGGGGGAGTGGCAGGCAGAGGGAGAAGCAGGCTACCCGCTAAGCAAGGAGCCCGATGCTGGACTCGATCCCAGGGCATTGGGATCATGACCTGAGTCGAAGGCAGACATTTAACCGACTGAGCCACCCAGATGTCCCGCCTTGGCAGTTTTGTATGATTGAATAATAATTTCTTAGGAATCTCAAAACCTTTTTTAATTAAAAAAAAAAATCCTGCTAGATTTTTAATCCTGCTTTTCTTTTTTTAATTTCTAATTTTTAGAATTTGCTGTTTTTTAACTTAGAAAGTTTGGTCTTTTTTCTGATGAACTGAATTTCTTTCTGGTAGACGATGATAGTTGTATAACTTTCTCTTTGCTACTCAGAACTAAGTTTTATGTGCAGTTGCTATAAGTTTTTTAATGTTTTGGTTTTTCTTTTTCTTCATTTCTGTCTTTTGATACAGGATTGATGGTTTTATTGTTTTTATCGTTAACTGATCTTAAATATATACTTTGGTAACCATAAAGCTCTCAGTAGCCTTTCTTAGGGGATTAGTGTTCAGTGTATATAAATGTACTTTAAGGAGCATGAGTGTTCTACCTTAAAACATAAAGGAGGTGGTCATAAGTGGTGGATGATTAGAGTTTGGGGAGTAGTTGCTCAGTAGGCAGGGCTGGAGTGGAAATGGGAGGATCTCCTGATTCCCCAAATGGGAAAATTGGAGAAAGATGAGTTTCCCTTGCTTGAAGAGCTGCACAAGGATTCTGAATGTTCCCTCTAGGCTAAACGTCTGTGATCTCTGAACCGTACCTCTGGATAGTGCAGGTCCCTTTCTAAGTCTAAATTTAAGATCCGACAGTACTTGGCATTGAATGTTCTGAGTCTTGATATCCTGGAGTGGCAGATAACATGGACTGTTGTGCTGTTTTGTTACTTGTGGACAACTTCCAGAATAATAGTTCTGATAAACTCTAAGATTATACATAATAGTCCTTTTGTTCAAAATGAAGAAAGTCTCTTTTGATTTTTTTTACCCAAATATTCCTTTTTTAAATTAGTAGCTGATATAAACAAATGATCATTTCCTAACTTTCTATTAGCTCACCAACCATATTTTTAGTGGGATATATTGGTAGCATTTTTCTGTCACATTACTTTTAGCTAATTTACTTTTGTTTAATTGTTTTGTCTCCTCTGTTTATCAAATTCCTTCTTTTTAGATTGTTGTACTTGCTTCAGCAAGAAACCTCAAGTATAGAGCTGAAAACTGAATGTGCAGTGGTATTGGGAAGTCTTGCTATGGGTACTGAAAACAATGTCAAGTCTCTTCTAGATTGCCATATTATCCCTGCCTTACTGCAAGGTATGTAAGGAAGTCATTTTTGTACAAGTAAAAATTAGAATCCGTTTGTAGTGTTTAAAATACGGACTGAAAGGATGAGTCTCAGGTCCATTTTCTATTAATAGGACTACTATCTCCAGACCTGAAGTTCATTGAAGCTTGTCTCCGATGCCTGCGCACCATCTTCACCAGTCCCGTCACTCCAGAGGAGCTACTGTATACAGTGAGTTTTAGAAGTTTTTGAATCATCGGTTACATTTCACTAACAGCATACCTCTACTTTACTCAGCATCTCAAAACTCATCATAGCTGTGTTACAGAGAAGTCTCAAGAAGTATTTCAGTTCTAGCATGCTAATTTGCAAATATCAAGTGTTCTAGGTATTATAAAGAAGTGAAAGATAGTATCAGACCTTGAGGAATTTATAAGCTGTTTAAAAAAAAAAGACCCATGGGGCTCCTGGGTGGCTCAGTCGTTAAGGTCTGCCTTCGGCTCAGGTTATGATCCCAGGGTCCTGGGATCGAGCCCCGCATCGGGCTCCCTGCTCAGCGGGAAGCCTGCTTCTCCCTCTCTCACTCCCCCTGCTTGTGTTCCCTCTCTCACTCTGTCTCTCTCTGTCAAATAAATAAATAAAATCTTCAAAAAAAATTTTAAAAAAGACCCATTTTGATCTCTTAATATCAAATTAAGGCAGTATATTTAATGTACTCACTTTAGGTTAAATCCAGCAGAGTAGGCTTTACAGAGAATTTGACCTGGATCTTAAATAATGGATAACATTTAGAGAAGTGGAGAGGAAAGAGGCCATTCTAAGAAAGATCTGTGTAAGAGAAAGGGTGCAGGACAGTGGGCAGAATAGGCTAATGTGGGAAGGGCATCAGTGTTTGTTTCAACAGAAAAAGTGAACCAGAAATGGCTTGTAGGAGGCTTACTTGCCAGGCTAGAATCCGAGAATATGTGTGAGAGAATCCAGAGATCTTTGGAGTCATTCAGTAGTTTTAAAAAACCTTAGGGATTACTAGCAGGCCTTTTAATCTATTGATTACATGGGACTATCTTAATGAACATTATCCAGGCCAGTGTTTTTCAAACTCTCTCATCTGCAGTCCATGATAAGAAATACATTTTCCATTGCCACACAGTGTGTATGTGTGTGTGTGTGTGTGTGTGTAAGAATATTCCTGAGACAGTCTTCAAAAACAGTTCCACAAATGTGATACCCTCTGGTTACTAGTCTATCCTTCCTTTCTCATTTTTAGAAAAATGGCTGGTTGTGAGCCAACACAAAGAATCACAGTGTCAGATAGGACATACATAAGTCAGAGATCTTATCTAGAATCACATTTTACAAATATTTCAAGAGCATAAGCAATCAGGAGGCATAGGCAGTGGAAGCGGGGGTGGGGGCATATCATGAGTCTCCACAGTCCATCCTCCCCACATCAGATACATGCCCCTCTGGCCCATAATGGTACATTAAGTCTGTAAGTGAGGTTCATGGGTCACTTTACACAGCAGGGAGGCTCTAAATTATGAAACATCTCAATTTTACACCTCAGGGATTTGTGCAGTATTCTTCAGGGAGCGATGCCATATAAATTGGTATTGTTCACTACAACAGTTCTCAGAATTGAGCATGGACCACGATTAGCTGGACGGTTTATTAAGCACAGATTGCTGGAGCCTCCTGCCAGACTTTTTGAGTCATTGAGTCTGGGGTAGGGCCTGAGAATTTGCTTTTCTAACAAGTTTCCAGGTAACTCAGAGGCTACTGGTCCATGGACCGCTCTATGAGGACCACTGGTTTATTGTAAGCAGTCCTAAATTGGGGACATCCTCCTCAAAGCTTTATACAGAGAAGGACTCTCCTAGTAAGTATCAGTCTGTTTCTCTGAAAGTCCTATTGTGATGTTTACAAAGAGATTAAACCAATCACCTGTCTTTAACCTAGAAGTTACTCTCCAACCCCTAGCCCAGTAAGTGAGAAATTGCTCCTGGCCAACAGTTTTAACTCCTTTCTCCTTGCTTTCCAAAATGATTTTATGGCCCACTAATGGTTCACGGTACATAATTTTGAAAACTAGTCTACACCAACTTAACTTTTTTACATAAGAAAATTTAAGACCCAGGGACATTAAGTGACTTTCACAGTGACAATGTCTGTTTTATGCCTCAGAGACAATGGTGACTCTGTGAAGAATGTTGGATGGGATGATGACAGAGAGTAGTGTTTTAGTGTAATTAACTGCCATCTGTGAGTTGGACTGTATAGAGCCAGCTGGCACAGCAACTTAGGCACTAAACTGAAAACAGGGCAGTCCACTTACAAGAAGGTAGGATGTCTAGTTTGAAATCCTATTTATCAGTTGGGTGACTTTGGGCAAATTATGTAACTGTTCTTTGCTTTGTTTAATCAACTATAAATTGTAGATCTATAAGACAATTGGCAGAAAGGGGCAGGTGTGAAGAAATGGGATGAAGCTGTTATTACAGGAAAACTGAGAGGTGAGAGAGCAATGGAGGAAAGAAAGGAGGTGGAAGTAATTGCAGGAGGTTAATAGAAGCTTTCATATCATCCTTCAATTGCCTGTTCTTTCTTAGCTGCTACCTGCTTCCCTGTCTTCTGCCAATGGAATCAGTTTCCCCTCCCCACTCTATGAAATAGACATGTACTTGACATTCTCATCTCTCTTTTCTTTCTATACATTTAGTACCTGACTTTCTTTGGGGTTTTCTAAATTTTTCATTTTGTTTTTAAACTGCTTGTGATAACACAAAGGGTTATACTAATAAGCAAAGGGAAAGATTCTACTTAGAGGGAATCAACTGCCTTCTGTTTTCTCACTTGGCTCTTAAAGATTTTGGGCATTCTTTTCTTTGTAAGGGAAACCCCAAATCTTGTTCATCCCAACAGTGGTACTCTTAAGTTTCCTTCCTTGCCCTCTTTTGTCTTTTGTCAAAGTGTGGTCTATGGACCAGCAGCATCAGCCTTATCTGGGAGCTTAGATCTTACTCCAAACCTATAGACATCAAAATCTATACATAATGACTATCCCCTGGGAATTTGCATGCACATTCATATTTGAGAAGTATAACTCTGGGACTATGACAGCATTGACTAGGAGGCTTGAGCTAAGTCTTCTTTTCCATCTGTGGTTCAGATCAACTTTTAATTCCCTTTGTACCCTAAGAAGAAGGGGATTCTTGGAGAGCCCTGCAGCAAATTGGGCAGATTCTCCTCTCTCCTACTGCACCAACTTGTATATTGCTAAGTTTCAGCAGTAGGCAGAGAACGTGCTCTAAGTGAGGAGTTGATATTTTGCAAATTATCTTGTGAAAATTGAAATTAGCTAACTATAGTCTTATGATTCTTACGAGTAACTGATACTTACCACAACATCTCAGATATCAAAACTGTCAAGTTTTATTTTTATACAGTAATTCCTCCTTATAGGCTATTTGTTATTATATATCTTATCAGGTCACATTTGGTTTCACAACAGATTTCTGTCAAGTCTTTTGAAATGATTTTGTCTTATTGTGGGGATATAGGCTGTTTATGAGAGAGAGATTGAGAATTTCTCATTCTGGTATTTTGTTGTTGGGGATGAATATTGAAGCCCCTCGTCCTTTACCTAAACAATTTGGGTGACTCTCTTGTTTTTGTTTTGCTGTGTTCTTTAAAGAGACTTGATTTACTGTGATTAAGTTAAGAAGCTTGCGTATGTACCTCCTCATGGAAATAGTTTGTTAGATGTATTCACAGTGCCTAAGTTCCTTGTTGCTGTGCTCTCTTTTCCTTCGACTCCAGGATGCCACAGTGATACCACACCTCATGGCACTACTTAGCAGGTCCCGCTACACCCAGGAGTACATCTGTCAGATCTTCTCACACTGCTGTAAAGTAAGAACCAGAATAAATGTTCTCCGTAATGTAAAATCTTCTGTGCCCCCAGGAGATGTGCCTTCTTTGTGTGTCCTCCCAGAGAAAACCTGTACATATATAATTATGCAGACCTATGTATATTCTCCCCCCTCCCCTGTTTTTATATATAAGCAGACCTATGTATATATCCCCTTCTCCTTTTTGGACACAAATGGTAGCATTCCATACATTAAGTCCTGTACCTTGCATTTTTCATTTAACGTATCTTGAAAGCTATTCCATATTAGTACATAAGGAGTTCCCTTTTTTTTTTTCAACAGCTGTATAGTATTTTACTATATAGATATACAATAATTTGTTTAACCAGTTCTCTACTGTTGGACATTTGCCTTGTTTCCAGTCTCACATTATTACAAAACAATGCTGCAAAAATACCTTGTGTAAGACATTTTATAAGAAATGACATTGCTGAGTCAAAGAATGTGTGCATTTGTAATCTTACCACCTACTGTCTTGTATAGAGGTTGTGCCCTTTTATACTCCTACCAGCAGTGTGTGATCAAAACTATTTCCCCACACCCTCATTGTTGGAAATTGTTTTAAGTGATCTCCTATAAGGAAAAATGAGAGATTCTTCTCTGCTCTTTGTTGAGAGAAATTTCTGTTCCTAAAAGGGCCTCAACCTAAACTGAAGAGTGCTGCAAAGTGCTACATCCTTTGTTTCATAGTTTACATACTGAGTGTAGTCTTTTGATAGCCATGGGTGATTATGTATTTGAGATCTTTCAAAATTTCTGCACATTTGCCAATTTCTAACCAAATGTTTATCTTCTAATGATTCTATAAATTTTTCAGGACAGCATTACTCATCTACCTATATTTATAATACAAAGATAAACTGAAGAGTTTGGGGAACTATAGAAAATAAAGGAAAGAGAAGTGAACACCTACATATGAAACCAGGAAGATCACACATGTACGCTATTTTAGAACAGTTGCCCAAATAAATGAAAATTAAATCACTTGGTTCCAGAAAAAGTATTATTATAATTTAATTGTTTAACTCTTACCTCCCAAATCCTAGCAGGCTTTCACAGCCTATTCAGTCCATTAAGACGTTTAGAATTTAAGGATTTTGTCAAAAATCTTTGAAGTTTCTCTTCCCAGATTGCCTTGACCGTGTGTAAGTCAACTCGTAGGTCCAGGGATGTCAAACACTCCCTTAATCTTTTGAAGTAGGCAAAGAAAGGCTTTGAGAAACTGACAATTTTGTTGCAATTCATTTGCTAAAAATGAGCTGAACTTAATAGGGTGTAGAATTTTCCAACAGTGAAGTCTTGTAACCCAGCCCTGGCAGGTAGATAAAGGAGGATACTCCAGAACTCCTGTGCCTCATTAAAAATCTTTCTGTGTCTATACCTAAGTGCTTCAGAGCACAACATCTAATAGTTACAACCACAGTAATCCCAAAGGGACACTGAAAATTGGACCTGGAGGTATAATTACTACATGTCAAATTATTATGTTACATTATGAGAAGTTTGAATAATCCCATTCCAGAAGTTACCCAAATAGCTTTTAGAATTACTCATCAGAAACTTCTAAATCCCTTTAGGCTTGCTCATCTAAAACTTCTCAGTACTTTTTAGCTGAAATCATGGATAAAAGAAAACCATTAAATCATTAGTTCAAAAGAACTAATGGAGAGAATCTTATGCTGAGCAAGAATTTATAGGCATCTTCATGCCACTAACAGAGCTGAAGATGTTATCAGAGCAAATCACCTTAACTCAGATTTCTTTTAGCCTGGTAATTAGCATTTGCCACTGTAATTAAATGACCAATTTTAAGTGTTCTGAGATATAACTAAACGTTAGGAAATATTATAGCATTTATAAAACCAGTGACAATAGCCTAATATTAATTTTTCTACTAATTTACCAGCATGAATCTTTGAAAACAATTAATCTGATGATCTCTGTATAGTTATTAACCATAAAAACCTTTTATTTTCATGCTGTTCAATTTGCATATAGGCTTAAAATAAGATTTATAATAGAATTTTCAGACTCATTCACAACTTTGCATATACATTTGACCCTTGGACAAGGCGAGGGTCAAGGTGCCAGACCCTGCTCAGTCAAAAATAGGCATATACCTTTTGACTCCCCTAAAACTTAAGTACTAATATAATCCTGATTATATCTTTGAAATTCTCTCCCTGATTTATTAGGGAGAAAAAAAAAAAAAGACTAGTAATATTAAATTGTTGCCACTTCTTAAACAGGTTAATCAAACTTCTGAGACCTGTCTTTTGGAGTTTAAAATCTTGAGGGCTTATTTGCTTCCCACCCTATGGATGTTGCCTCTCTAGCCCAGGTCCATGTGGGTTTATTTGAAGAGACCTAAGGGAGACTTGATAAGAATCAAATGATAGCTCCTTCTCTAGTTGGTTCAGCCAAAAATTCCATTCCTTGCAATTGTTTTTACACAATCCTATGTACAACCACAGAGAGGATGAGGAAGAGCTTCTTTTGTAATAATTATTTCCTGTAATCTCTGGGGCAAAGAAATTGAGAGATTAAAAACTACATTATCTTGTAAGAGGCAGGGAACAGTTATGTTAAATGAATTGCATTGTGCTTGATCTTTTTCATAATATAAGTTCATCAGTACAGATATTCCATAAGTGATCTAGCTTTTAAAGATGCATGCACATGGATATTTATTGAAGTGATGTTTGTAATAGTAAAAGATTATAAACAATCTAAATGTCTAACCATAGGGTACTAAAGTATGGGTTATCCATACAGCGGAATAAGGTCAAAAAAGAAATAAGAAAGCTCTTTATGTATGCATATGAATGATTTCTGGGAAATAGTATAAAGGAATAAAAGGTTTGAAGCAATATGTATAGTATATGTATAGTATATATAGCACATATATGTAGTATTCTACCATTTGTGTTAAAATAGGGGAAAGGATATACTTAGGTATTTGTATATGTATGTAAAGCTTGAAGAATATAAAACAATCTATTAGTATTAGGTCACTTCAAAGCAGAGGAACAGAGAGAAATACAGAGACAGAAGAGCCGTGAGGTGCAAGGGTAGAGGCAGTAAGTACCCTGTCTACTTAGCTATTCTCGTAAACACTGCCAATATTTAAATTAGGATGTTAAAATTTATATGGAAGGCAAAAAAAAAAACACCTTAGTATGTCAGCCTAGTGTAATTTAGGCTTATCTTCACAATTTATTCTAATTACCTACTTGATACTACGTAAGAAAAAAAATAGGTCATATTCTTAGGAGACCCTTCTTTTCCTGGGCTCCCCATTATAGTCTCCACAACTATCTTTATATTGAATAAGCTGGAGACTCATGTTTCAAATGAGACAATTCAAGTAAAGCATTTAAAGCAGTGCCCAGCACATAGCAAGTACCCAATAATTAGTACCTATGATTAGAATTCCAGATGCATGGATGAAGATGAGGTAGGAAGATAAAGAGCATACTTCCAGCCTGTGCCCTGAGAATGTCAGTATCTTTAGTTGTTCTGAAAGCAAGCCTGCATTATTCTGGGTGGATATGTAGGGATAAATATATCAAGCAGTGTATGCAAGAAATTTATCCTCATACTCTAAGAGTTTGCACTGAGATGGGGCTGGCTTTACTAATGTTCAACAGAACATTGTTTTTAATAGTGAGACATTAGAAACTGCCTAATATATGTAATGGGGGTTTGCCTGAGTAAAGTGTGGAACATTTTGCATCGAAAATCAGAAATTAGGGGCGCCTGGGTGTCTCAGTCATTAAGCGTCTGCCTTCAGCTCAGGTCATGATCCCAGGGTCCTGGGATCGAGCCCCACATCGGGCTCCCTGTGCAGCCGGAAGCCTGCTTCTCCCTCTCCCACTCCCCCTGCTTGTGTTCCCTCTCACGCTGTCTCTCTCTATCAAATAAATAAAATCTTTTTTAAAAAATCAGAAATTAGAAGTTAGTAAGGAAATTGCTGAAGTGTTTTTGTTTTTTAAAGGAGCCTTTTAATGCTATATAAAATGTTCAGGGAATTACTACCTATAAAATAGAATATAGCTGTTTTCTGATTCAGAACTATGAATACTGATCTCCCCACTTCAGATGATGGATATTTTGGTCCAGGAAAGAATAAGCATCTTCAGGATCATTGTTACTTGGCTGAATAGTGGGTTGGAAAAATTGATTGGAGAGGGTTTTTTTTCTAGACTAGCAACTGGTTTTCTCTGGTGAACCCAGATAGGTAGCCAACTTTCAGTGCTGTGTTTTTCTCTTCTGAATAATGATAAGCATGAAGTAGCATCCTTATCCTTGCTTTGACTTCATTATGTGGGCGGGTAGTACATAAAATCATTGCGTAAGAGGGGCACCTGGCTGGCTCAGTTGGTAGAACATTCGACTCTTGATCTTGGAGTTGTAAGTTCAAGCCCCATAATGGGTTATAGAGATTACTTAAAAATTGAAAAATATTTTTAAAAAATCAATGCATACAAACTGGCAATTTCGAAGACTTGCATTAACCTTTAGCTTCTGTCACTTAGAAGATTTCAGTAAATTGCTTAGTAGAAGACAGTTGGTGAAAAATAAAATCGTGAATTTTCTCATTTCTTTACCTTCCTACTCTAAGAAATGGTAATTTAAGAAGAGAAATGAGATAGAAACAGAAACCAAAACACATTCACTTCTCTGTATGGAGTGTTGTGTTTTCCACCATCCATAATTCAAACTTCCCTGATGTATTGAGGTAGGTTAAGCTCTGGTCCAGTTCTTCTTGCATTTAATTAGTTTTAGAGTTCCTCTGACTAGTTCATCAGTCTAAAGTTGCAAGAATGACTACTACTCTCTCCAGTGGCATAGTGTAAGGTTGTGCACATGAAATGCAGAATTCACAGTGGTTCTGTTGCTGTGATGGTGTGTTATTTAAGAACTGCAAAGGGCCTGTGCCAGGATAGCTTCTGTGCCCCCTTCATTATTTGGGGGTAGGTAAGGAAGCAGTAGTTCTACAGAACTGGGATGACATAAGAAATGGCAGCCCTTTGTCTACCCTGCTTTATTAGGAAGGATTTGTGCAAGAGAAGGGCAGCTGACAATTTGTAGTAAATGAACTTTTCTACATTTAAGTAAGTGTTTTGTTGGAATGAATCATTACTCTTTTTAATGTTATATTCTCTTTTCTTACAGGGTCCAGATCATCAAACAATTTTATTTAACCATGGTGCAGTTCAGAATATTGCTCACCTACTAACCTCAGTATCTTACAAAGTAAGATGTTAAAAATTGTGGCCAGATTTTTGTACTTTAGTTTTGGTTTCTAGAGTCTTGAACTAGATGGAGGCCCACATATTTTATTGCTTTGATAGATATTGGGATCAAGAATAACATTTTATCAATAAAATGTTATGGGGCATTGTTTTACCTATAGAATCCTCTTTAAAAATTTTTAAAAGCTACCCTTGCCTTTTCTTTTTTTTTTTTTTTTTTTTTTTCCAGAATATGGTTGTGGCTTGATTTATTATTGATTTTCAGTCTCTTCTGCTCTGATGTCAGTGCCAAAGCTGCACACGAGGTGATGCCTTGAAGTATGTAGGAACAATGGCTTGCTATATCAGGAAATACCTTGATTTCATATTTGAGACCTGACTTAGCCACAGTGACTCAAACTTAGAGCATATACCCACATATACATCAACATTTAAAATGTGTTACAAGGGTGCCTCGGTGGCTCAGTCTGTTAGGCGACTGCCTTCGGCTAAGGTCATGATCCTAGAGTCTCGGGATAGAGTCCCGCATTGGGCTCCTTGCTCAGTGGGGGGTCTGCTTCTCCCTCTGCCCTCCACCCTGCTCTTGCTCACTCTCTCTCTCTCTCAAATAAATAAAATCTTTAAAAAAAAAAATGTGTTATGTATTTCAAAATGTGAAGTCTCATAAAAACTTAGATTTTTGTCTGATGCTTTGTTTTTTAATGTGTTCTGTTTTGTATTTTGATTAAAAAGTCAAAGGTTTTCAGACTTGTTAATTAAATTTCCTTCACTGTATTTTATATTTGGGTAAACAGCATCATGATATTTTATCAAGCATTAAGTTAAAAATTTGGTCATTTCATTGTTGTCCAACTAGCAAGTTATAGCAGATAATGGGGCATTGTCATTGTGTCACATTAGAGCTGGTATGCCATGACTTTGACGCAGAGCAGAGAGAGCAGTAGTCATTTTTGTCTTCTGTCCTCGTGCGTGCACTGATTCTAATCTGGTCTGTATTGCAGCTTGCCAATACCTATGTTTTCCTACTTCAGACATCCAAAGTTTGATCTTGGTGAAGCACCCACAAGGATAGGAATGGGGAATGGAGCCAGCTTGAACTTAGCCAGAGGGAGGGAAAGGAAATATATACTGAGAGCTGCTTCCTCTACCCTGTGCCTCATGGAGGCTGAAACCAGTCAGCACTGGCACATCAAGAAACAATTGCTGGGGTGGCTATTTACTGTTCTTCCTCTTCTCCATCCTCTAGCTTCATAAACTCCCTCAGTTCTCCCTCTTTTTGTTTTGTTTTCTTTTCTGCACCAAGCTTCCTTATATACTATAATAGATTACAGGTTGTGAAAGGAAAAAGGTTTTGGTAACATTTTTCTTTTGCCAAGGTTTGCTCCATTGTCCCAAGTATCATTGGCATATTTTAGGTCCCGTATTTTAGGTGTGCACATGCTGTGCTGCAGATCATTGCTGAGATGAGGGACAGGGCTTCTTCACACTTTAGCTACCTATCCTGCCAATCTCAAATTCCACATAAGAACATCATATTGTAGACGCAGGCTTGGAAGTGAGGATTAGATTGTCTGGTGAGAACTGAACAGCAAGAATGAAAAATAACAGTTCTCATAGGAGCTCCTGCAAATTGTAAAATATATTGTATGTGGTCAAGGGTTTGACCCGTGTTATGGTCCCAGACCAGTAATCTGGTTTTGAGGAATAGTAGCACAATTCGTAAGTGGTTTTTTTTGTCGTTGTTATTGTTGGTTTTTTTAATTTAAATTCAATTAGCCAACGAATAGTACATCATTAGTTTTTGGTATAGTGTTCAGTGATTCATTAGTTGTGAATAACACCCAGTGCTTTAAAAGTTACATTAGGGGGTGCCTAGGTGGCACAGTTGGTCAAAGCATCTGACTCTTGGTTTCGGCTCGGGTTGTGGTTTCGGGGTCACGGGATCAAGCCCTACATCAGGCTCTGTGCTCAGCGTAGAGTTTGCTTGGGGCTCTCTATCCCTCTCCCTCTGATCCTCCCTCCTCTCTCTTTCTCAAATAAACCTTTAAAAAATAAAATAAAAGTTAAGTTAGTTTAGTCCTTTCCAGATTTTTATTGTAACTTTGTTTCCTTCTGTTCTCTTTGACACAACCCCATCCCACACACAACTATAAGAGTACACTTTTTCCCCCCCCATTTTTTGTCTTCTCTTCAGTTCTCTGGTTTGTATTTTGGGAAGAAGAAATGTCCCACTTGAAAGGCAGTTGGTAATTAAGTGTTAATGAAGCTCTCTTTGATTTACCAACATTGTATTTTGTACATTGTTCTTTTAAATTTGCTTAGGAATTTATCTAATTAAATTTTAGTTGCTACTTCTTCCTGCTTTTTCTTTTCTGTTACTTCAAAATTAATTTTAACTTTTTATAATTAAGTTTAACTTACTGTACTCCAGATATTCAGGTGTTATTTTTATTCCCTTGAGGCCTTCTTTTAGTATTTTAAGCAGATTTAAACAGTTGTTTCTTCAGAAGAGTTTAGATCTGAGACATTAAAATTCATATTTGCAAAATCAAGATAAATGCATTTTTTTGTTTATTGTTACAGGTTCGAATGCAAGCACTGAAATGCTTCTCAGTTTTAGCTTTTGAAAACCCCCAGGTATCGATGACCCTGGTAAATGGTAGGCTGGAACTTTCAGTGGCACCTACATGATTTAATTTATGAACTTTGTATATTTAAGGAGTTCCTTAATTCTTGTTGTTTGTTTTATTTCTAGTTTTGGTTGATGGAGAATTGTTACCACAAATTTTTGTGAAGATGTTACAGAGGGATAAGCCTATTGAGATGCAGCTGACGTCAGCAAAATGGTAAAAGTCAAGACAATGTGGGAAGAACAGCAGCGCTTTATCAATATGTTAGAGAACTTTTGGACAGCCTAATTAGCTCACCTCCAATCCCCATCTTGTTTTAGGATTTTGGAATTTGCAAGTCATGGGGTTGTCTCACATTTTCTTAAATGGGCATGAGTTTTTTACTCAGTGTACTACTAGTAGCATGCAGAACAGCAACACTCATATAACAGCTAAGACGATCACAGAAAATTATTATATTCTCAACGTACTCTCCTTGTATTTCAGTTGAAATAATATAGAATTAGATTTAACTAACAAATTTATGCTAAGAATTAAGAAAATATAAAGATAGGAAAATCATGGAGTGAGAATTAGTTGAAGTTGATAACCAAGGCATGATTTCAGAGAATATGGCTTCCTCATCTTTAGAAAAACAAGACAAAATTTCTATAGAGATGTGACCGTTTATAAGATAATTTATTAGTACAAGTCCTAGCTCATTTAAGCATTCAATACATGTCAATTCTGTAATTATGAATACATTTAATAGATAGGTTGAGCACCTGTTGTATAAGGTTCTTTGCTAAATTAATTGTTCCAGTATTTAAGAATTTGTGGCTTTTTAGTATTTCAGGCGAGAATGAGAAATTTTCAGTGAATTACTCATGCACAATGAATTGTTTTTGTTTGTTTTTTGAGTATATTATTTGTATGCTTGTTTGCTTTTTGTCTTCAAAAACCTTTTTGCTAAGTAAGATAAATGCTCTCATGGAACTGGTTTAAGAAAATGTAACAAGTCTTAAGATGATTAGAGCTATAAACAATTCAATCCTCTACAATCTAAGTAAAAATTTTATTGTTTTTTTTTTTAATAGGTTTCTATAAAAGCCAGATTATGGAGTGTTTTAAACCCCCCCCCCCCCCCCCCCCAGTTAACTAAAGGACCCTAATCCAAAAAGGAAATTCATTAATTTAAGTTTCTGAAGTGTTCAGTACCTGCTTAGGGAGTACCAAGTAATTTTATTCTTATTCAAAGCCAGATATAATTGTGAAGGCAAATTGTTTTTCAGTAGAACCAAATCATTGACCAGTTGTCAAAGCCTATGCTGGCGAACTCTGAAGAGTTATTAGTTAATTTCTTATGGCTACCGCTAAGAGTTAAAAGTTAAGTGCTTTTTCTGTGATACTTGTACTATTGCTATTGGAGTTAGACTACCTCAGCTTAGCTTGATTTAATCTTAGACACTATATGAACTTTATATTTTATTTTTAACTCCCCCCCCCTTTTTATTATGGAAACTTTCTCACACGAAAAATTTAGAAAAAATTATAAGGAACTCCATTGTGCCCAGCACCTAGCTTTAAAGTTTATCTGTTCATTAAGCCTTTATTTTTAAAACAATTTTGTATGTATTTTTGAAAAATATCTGAATTATTGTTGTATATATCAGTTAGTTGTTTTTGAGTATTAAATTGGCAGAACCTCATCAAAGGTAATATGAAAACCTCCCTCAAGATAAATAAGAGTAGCTGTCTTTTTTTTTCCATAAAATCCTAAAGGCAAGGAATTTTTCTTTTAAAGCTTTAAAACACAAGCAAAAACTTACTTTCTGCCGTCTTATTCCAGTTTAACTTACATGTGTAGAGCTGGAGCAATTCGGACAGATGACAACTGTATTGTATTAAAGGTGAGCTAATTAATTCTCTCTAAACACATGCAAAAGTTCCCCAGCCATAAGTTTTGAATATAAATATTGGTATTCCCATTTCTTTTTTTTCTCTTATTTCTTTTTATACATTTATAACTATGGTATATGTGCATAGCATAAAATAATATTAAAACACCATGCTTTTGTTTTTAATGGAATGCCATGTAGTTTTAAAAAATGATTTTTAGATGTGTCTTGAGAGTCAAAGTGAAGTAGTTCTTTTCCTGTCACACCTTTTTTATTTTTATGGAAAGTAGGAGGATCTAGAAGTTGTAAAAATATGTAAAATTCAGATGAATTAGAAAATATATTTTAATCCTTGATTTTCTTTAAGTTTGCAACATAGTTTTATAGGAAAGCAGTTCATTAGCTCTGTAGACAAAGACTTTATATCACCCTCATGGCAGATAATCAAAAGACATAATGAAAAAGAAAAAAATAGCACATGAAAACCATCAACATCATTGTGACATGTCAAAAGCAACTAGAACTCAGAAAAACCCAGGTAAGAGACTGGCCCTAAAAGTTACAAGACCTGGATTCTGGTTTCAGCACTCCCACCCCTGACTGACCTGAGTAACCTTGGGCACCTCCCTTATTCTTTTGTTGCCTCATGAAAATGGAGGCAATAATTTTTGTTCATCTATCCCACAGGGTCATTTTGAAGATAACAATATATTAAATATATTAAACATCTTATTAGCTACAAAGAACAAAATAAGTGTAAATAAATTGATTATGTATCATCTTACGATCGTGAGATCTCGCATTATCAGTGTACAAAATGAACCTAAGAATAAAAGAGCATTAAGACTAATGTTTGCTTTAGTCTTTGGTGAAGCAAGTCAATTAATTAGAACTGAGGACCCACTAAGTAAGCATCATTGTGTAGAGTTCTAAGGGATTCCATGCAAGTAACCTTGGTTTATTTGCTCAACTGCTCTACCCCTCCTCTTCTCCCTTATTGGTAAACTAGGTCAATAGCATCTTCTTCATGTAGTAGTTGTGAGTGTTAAATTCAATAATCCATGAATTTATGGTATTAATAAATGTTAGTAACTGTTCAGAAAAAATAAGAATAAGGCTTTGCTCTTGGACACCTAGGATTGTATTATAAAGCCTGCACTAGCCTGATAGGAAATCAGTAGTGTACAATAAAGTGCTAAACTCTAGGAACTTAGAAAAGAGCAAAGCACAGTTGATTACAGTAATTGAGGAAGGCTTCCTATAATTATAGCATTTTGGTTTCCATTTTTGTGGTATTGTTTAAAGTGGATTCATCGGCCTTAGAAACATGGAATATTTTTATTGAAGACCTAATGTAGATAAATTACCAAGACCAGCACCAAGATTTTTGAAGGACCTCAGAAGTAAAATTGAACTAGCAGGTATAGTCATTCTAGGGAGTGATTTAGAAAACCTAGGAACTATGATTGATGCATTTCACTCACATTATAGGAAAACTCATGGAATCTGAGTACTGGTAAGATCACTGAATTTTTAAAGCTGTATTTTGGTTTTGTAGGTATTGATCGCACCCCAAAAATAAAAGTCATCCCAGTCATATATTATTCACTGAAGAAAAGATAGCATACTTTTTCTACAGCACAGTTGTTCCTGATTAAACTGCTGGATGTCTTTTATCAGCACCACGCTCTAACCACCTGAGCTAACCGGCCACTTTGCTGGATGTCTTTTAAATAAATAAATACATAGATGGGACAGAAACCTCAGACACGATTTATTAGGGATTCTTAAATGTCTTTTATAAGGTTGTGTAATAAAGTTTCAATTTTATCCATTCCAAAAGCCTGATTAGAGTTTGTATTAATATGCTTTGATTGTATGATTAGGGTTTACTGTGCCAGCACAAATGATTAATATACACTGAACTTTGTTTTTACATTCCAAACAACCTTTCATTCTCTGAAACATTTGATCGCTAACTTGACTGCCAATAAAAACCATTGAGTTGATTTAGTCACTATATGCTCTCCATCAAGCTTTTTGCCTTTACCACAAAGCAAATAATTAATTTCACTACCTTCCAGACACTGCCTTGTTTGGTTCGAATGTGCAGTAAGGAGAGATTACTAGAGGAGAGAGTTGAAGGAGCTGAGACACTCGCCTATCTGATTGAACCAGATGTTGAGCTACAGAGAATCGCTAGCATAACTGATCACCTCATTGCCATGCTTGCTGATTATTTCAAGTATCCCAGCTCAGTGAGTGCCATCACTGATATTAAAAGGGTATGTTCTGTTTTCTTTTCAGCAGCTCAAGTAAGGGATTTTTAAGAAGTTTTTCTTACTGCTCACAACTTTGAACCAATTAATAATTATAGTTCAAAGCCCTTTTAAATGAAGGAATCTTTTCCCTTTGATAACATAGATGATGTTTTATGGGTTTTTGAATCCAGTTTGTCTCATGTAATTATCAGAAATTTTTCACTAAGCAGGTAATCAGGAAGGAAGAAAATTACATCCCTAATTCCCAACTAAAACCCAAAAATAGTGGGGTCTCTAAGCTGGGTATTTATATCAACATTATCTTATCCTGTTGAGGTTCCCAGAATCATCTCTCTTGCTGTATTCTCGTTCTTTAGGTCAAAGGTAATCTTCTGTGACAGGTGATGTGAATGGCCTTATTTGACTCTCCACCACTGTCTTTCTCTTTTGCTATCTTTTCTAACTTTTGTTATCTTCTTCTCTCACCTGGCTTCAGTTTTATACTGTGCTTTGGGCCTGCTAGTGTCAGCTAAAGCACTATTTAACCTCTAGTTTGAGACCACCAAGAACCAAACTGTGCTTTCCTCAAACTTTTTCTCAAACTGTAAGTTCCTTAGAATAGTTAGATATTTCTTTTGACTTCGTTCTTCTCAGCCTATTTGTCATATCCATTTCTCTAAGCATAAGAAAACAACATTCAATTAGAGAAAGTTTATTTAAGGAGGTCATGGTAGAGAGGCGCCTGGGTGGCTCAGTCGTTAAGCGTCTGCCTTCGGCTCGGGTCATGATCCCAGGGTGCTGGGATCGAGCCCCACGTTGGGCTCCCTGCTCTGCGGGAAGCTTGCTTCTCCCTCTCCCACCCCGCCCCCCCCCCCCCCCCCCGCTTGTGTTCCCCCTCTCTCTGTGTCTTTCTGTCAAATAAATAAATAAAATCTTAAAAAAAAAAAAGGAGGTCATGGTAGAGAGAGCATTGCCTCCTAATTAGTAACCAGTACTGTTTCATGAATGTGACTGTATTTTTGATTCCAGTGTTCCCAATGGTAGTTTTTTTTTTTTTAACTTTTCTCTTGACCTCTCCCATGCCCCCTGAGTTCCCCAAAACTTCATTTGGCAGGCAACTGTTCACTTGGCATTTAACACTGAAAAAATGAACTCTCAAGGGTTTATCTTTTTCTTTTAGAAAAGGCCCAAAGTAACCTTCACTGTTACTGGTATTAATAATGTACACTGCCCTCTATGAATTATAGTGCCTGCTCTGCCTTCAGTAGTATTGTTCTTCCAGTACAGGTGATGGGTTACTTTGAACCAGCTACCTTGTCTGTTTTCCCGCTGGCCACTTGCACATAGTATCTCACTGGTAGAAAAATACATGAGCAAGTCCTAACAATGGCCTCATGAACACCCTCAGTTGACCGTCCTAGCAAGGCAAATGGGACACTTGGATGGACAGGAGGTGAGGAAACATAGTTGTAAGAACTTGTAGCCTGTATCTGTGTAAATCATTTAACTAGTATATAGAAGATTATCTCTCTGTTAGGGTTTTTTCATTTTATTTCCATCACAGTAAAACTAGAATAATAATAATATTTTTTAAATGATCTTATATACCAAACCTGAATATGTTTGTCATCTTTATTTTTGATGATGGATTATACAGTGGTTTCTGACCATAAAAATATAGATACTAGACCCATAGTGAGAAAGTCTTACATGTTAATAAGTGTGTGATTTTCATGGCATATGTTAATCCAAGCCCATATCCTACTATATGTTATGACTAGAAAGTACTTAAGACTTTAAGAATAGATATTTTAGAACTTATACATCAAAATGAGTGTTGTATATTGGGGAGTTCCTCCCATAATCCGTCAGTGCCTGCTTTGATCAAAATATTTTTGGAACTACTGTTCTTGTTATTTGGCTTTTTTTGTTTGTTTGTTTTTAAATACTTTGAGAGGGAGAGAGAGCACGAGTGGGGGGAAGGGCAGAGGGAGGGGGAGAAGCAGACTCCCCACTGAACAGGGAGCCAGACACGAGATCACGAATTGAGCCGAAGACAGACGCTTAACAACTGAGCCACCCAGGTGCCCCTGTTGTTGTTATTTGTTAACCCTAAATAATGTTAGCTAGGTTTATTTCCCCATCTTCACATACCACAGTCTGTGACAATTAACTTAATAAAACTCTTAGTTGATGAATTTAGGGTTTTCTAACTAATATGCCACTTAGCTCTTTAGGAAGTTTCAGAAGAGGGTCTCAGAATGTTATAAACAATACTTTTATCATTGCATAAAGGCAAACCTTTCCAAGGCAACTCATTTGGAGTGGCAGTCATTTGGATGAATTAGTTATAAAATTATTTACATTATTGATATGCCTTATGTATTTACTGATTTGTATTTAGTCATTGAAAGTGTCATGAGAACATCCTTCTGTTTCATTTTTGTGGTAGTTTAGTGATAAATCATCAGGTGTACAGAAGAACTGAAAACCTAGCCAGTTATGCATGTGGAAAGATAGCATTAATTGTTTCATACCAGTAAATAACCTTAAACATAAATCTCAGATCATTATAATAGATAACATAGTAATGACTACCATGATATATTGTTCATTAAGATTTTCACAAAGGTTTTCCTCTTTCTAAAATCTTGTTAAATGCTGAAATTGGGCCAGCACTGCTGTTGGTGTTTAAGAAAACCTCCTAGAGACCCTGTTGCAGCAGCACTGTATCAGCTATTCTAGTCTGGGGGCTAGAAAGGCCCGAGTGCCTAGTTTTTGAGGAGAGCATTTCAAAGAGCTGGTGCAAGCAAGCATCAGTGCCACTAAAGCTACCATCTGGGAACACTGCATTTTTAAGGGTCAAAGGTTCACAAAGACTTTTCATGTACCAGTGTCAGATGTTATGGTGTTCACTTTTAGACAGAAGCAGACTGCATGCATTCTAGGTCATGCTGACGCAAACATAGCAAGGTCTCAGTCATATGTGAACAGAACCCAGAAATAACTAAGAATTCAATGAGAGCATTAATATCTTAAGAGTTGTCAGTTTTATTGAAAATTAGATTTGTGGACTGAGTTGCAGTATACCTTTTTTTCCCTTCCATAGCTTGATCATGACTTAAAACACGCTCATGAACTCCGTCAGGCTGCATTCAAGCTCTATGCCTCTCTAGGAGCAAATGATGAAGACATCCGGAAGAAGGTGAGTCTGGGAGAGGGGCGTCCCCCAGTCCTGACAGCCAGCAGGCAGGGAGTGACGTCAACCTGAAAGTCGTGGTGAAGAGCACTAACAGTGACTGTTTGAATATAATAAAGCAGAATGACTAAAGGCATAATTGAAGAATGAATGGGACCCGGATTTGGGGGTTGTTTGTTTTTAGAACATAGAGTGGCATGGCCGTGCTGGAATGACAAATAACTGGCGTGCTTTTTTCTGTCATTAATATGAATTATTATGTTGCACATTTTTGCATGTGTTCTGATAAAATCAATTCTAGCACTGTGAAGCTTCAGACACCTTGAAAGATCTAACACTAGAATTGTAAATGTTATTTATGGAAAAACTTTCCAATGCCATTGAGAAATTCAAATCTTTATTGTATATTGTTCTTTGATATGTGGCTTAGTTATGTTTTGATTTTTTTTTTTTTTTTGCTACTGTGCAAGTTTGATGTGAATAAAATCTTTGTGGAATAATGATTTTATGTTTAGTGAGTGGTCATCTGAATTTTCCAGTTCCCAAAAAATGTATCACTGGTCTAGCACCTTATGTTACTACAGCCTAGTCTAACACTGAACTCATGTTCTTTATAGAATAGTTCTAAGCAGGGACTAAAGTAGAGTGTTAAGCTCTGACCTGGCTGCCTCCACAAACCAAAAGGCTGGAGCTTACCACTCAAAAAAATACATCATCTAATAAATTTTACACATGGCTTTTAGGAACATCAGTAAATTAATCCACATGTTCTGTCTCGATGAATTATAGCAGAAAGAGCAAATTGGCATTATTTATTGAAACGTGATTTATTATATCTCCTATCTATAGCCCTCTGAGGAAAACCAAAAAGTATTGGTAATTTACCATGATTCAGAGAAGTACTTTGGGCTTGGAGAGAGAGGGAGAGAGAGAGAGAGAGAAGTATGGGGAAAACTGTAGGTTTATTGAAATAAATTGAAAAGGAACCATTATTGGAGAAAATTGAAATAATAGTAGAGAGATTAGATATGTGAGTAGCTTTGATTTAAAAATCAGTGCAAAAAACACAACTAAACTAAACGTTTTCCATGTACCTCAGTTTAGTTCAGTTAACAGGATGTTTTTGACTTGAAGTGTTTAGTAAATATCTATGAAAATCCTTTTTGACACTTCTAAGCTTTCATTTGTGATCTGTTACTTCAAGGCAAACGTACTAATGATCTGATATTCCCTATGTGTAAGCATGATTTATGGATGTTGATACTGATATGTTTCATTCAGTTTAGGTACATGGTGTATTGCAAGGGAAGAGGTTTTTATGGCAACTCATATAGATAAAACATTTTTTAAAAAATTGACATGGACTGTATAACTTAAATACATAATGATTCGGTTTTGGATGGTTATTAGGACCATTGGAAAGAGAAGTATTTTACCTATTCTTTTAGCTCAAGAAGGCTGTGCCATGGACTGAAAGGGAGATAGATAGATGGACCATAATGGGGGGGAAATAGGATGTCCATTTGTACTTCTTTGTACTTTTTTGTTAATAAACTATTGTTTTGGAATTAATGACTTAATTTGTGATATCATGTTCTAGAAATACTTGCAACATAATAGTCCGATCAGTAGTCTATTAAAACTTGTATTAATAATGTGTATAATTTCCTGGTAAGGCTAAATCCTGGTAATTTCTGTAGAAAGATGCCAAATAAAGAATAAGTTATAATTATTTTTTTGTGTGGTAAAGAAAAGATACTGTGACGTTCTTATGTAATGGGGATTTATAGAGTTTTTAGGAAGATATTTAATCCTGGGAAATTAAGTGTTGAATAATTTACAGTTTATAGCAACTATTGAAGAGAGAAATTGTAAAATGGAAAATATAAAATAATTTTGTGATAAAATCTGCATGAAAATGGTTCTTAGGAGTGGAGAATCCTTATTTTCAGTGTATAAAAAATGATAAAATGGTAACTTCCTTTGAATGCATTTATTTCTATTCCATTTTTTTTGTCAAAATAATTATCTGGATAGATTTTTATTTACTTTCTCCATGAAATATTTATTTACCTTTTACACTTATGCCTTATAAACTTTGATTGTATTCCTTTTTTGTGTAGATTCTTGAAGTACAGTGTTTATTATTGTTTTATTTTTTAATGCAATATTTATGCTTGTCGAGATGGAATTTCAGTTTACTGAATTAATGAGTGGAGACTGTGAAAGAAATTTCAAGGACTGTAGACCTGTTCTCCCCAACAAAAGCAACAAAAAGGCTTTTTGTTTTAGGATAAAAATATGAAGTGTTAATTTGATCTGCCTTTTAAATTAAAAATGAGAATGTATTTAGTAAATACAGGAGATAATCTATATATCCCATTGCCCTGTAATGGCCAATTAAAGAAATGAGGCAGAATGAAGAAGAGAAAACTAGAGTAAAGAGGTAGAGACAGGTATACACAGCAATAAAGGAGAAAGATACAGGCCTTCTCTCGTCATAGATTTAGTCTGTCTGCTTGCTTCGAAAGACTTCTAAAGGCCTGCTGTGATTCCATTTCTTGATCATTCTCTCTGGGCTAGAAAAAATTAAGCTAACGACTGAACATGACCTGTAGATTAGAAATTTACCACTCCTGCGTTGGAGCAGTGTTGGTGTATTCCCATTAAAAGAAAACAACTGTATAACAGTCCTTGGAACCTAGCAAGCACTCAATAAATATTTGTTGAATAAATATAGAAATGAAAATACAGAAACCATACACAGAGTGGTATTTCCTTTAATACGCTTGGATCTTTCTGTATCCTTCTGTGCAGAGCAAAGTTGGTATCCAGATTTCTGGCTTTGCCTCCTTTATCACTCTGTGGCATACTTATAAATTTCCCAATTTCCCACAGTGTCCTGTTAGAAAGTGAAGGAGGGTGGAAAAGTTCTGCAGTTGAAAGTGGGAAACATTACTCTTGGCTGTGACATAAAGAGGGAGAAGCCCAAGAAAAGGTGAAGGACCACTGAGCTTGACAACAGAGGTGGCCTGGCCATATTCCACTTAGAATAATTCAAGGATTTTGGTCAGAGAAAGCAAGGGCAGAGGAGCAATCGAGAGCTCAGTGGACGAAGGGTCCAGAGCGCATTAGCAGTAAGTGCACTGGCAGCAATGCCAGGTAAAGATGAGCTGTAAGCTTCTAATGATAGCTTTAGCACATGTTCATGCTGACTAAGAAGCTTATGTTCAGTTAATGGTACAGTAACGAAAGAAAGAAGATACCTAAGATTACTACAAATACTGGCATCCCCAGTCAAACTCCAGTCAGTGGTTAAGTCCTACAGAGGCAGCTGTGGCAAACAGTCCTGTAATGGTGAAGCCAATTCCTTTCTAATAAAAAATTGCTCTTATAAAGACCATTACTTGATTAATACCTATTGATCATCAGTTAGGTTGGAAATTGAAAGGATTGTTTTGCTTTTACTCTCTTCAAGGAACTGGTAGAATTTATCAGAAACAGAAAGTGTAAATTGAGGGAAATAGAAGTAGTAAATATAAACTAAAATTCAAGGAAGTTAATAAACTTAACATGATGTGATTTTTATTTTTGATAAAAATAAGACACATTACAAATGTTAAATGTAGTACTATTGTAGCCTTTGCTCCTTTGAGGTGTCTGACTGATGGAGCCTTTCAGAAAGTTTTCCTCTTGGATTTTGAGTACTTATATTTTAGCTGCAGATCCCTTTTGAGGAACTAGAATGTAAGCTCCATTGAGGGCAGGGATTTTTTTATGTTTGGCTCATCACTGTATTCCCAGCATCTACAACATTGCCAGGTGCTTAGTTGGCACTTAATGCATATTTGAAGAATGGGTGGAAAAAATGAACGAATGGACAAATGGATGAGTGAACCACATTGCAAAATTGCATTATTAAGCACCCTTAATCCAATTATATGTGGGCCTTTCTGCATTGAGAACTTACATAACTTTATTAGAAATTACACAAGTATGTGAAGAGATAAGCTTGAAAATACAGAAATCTATATCTGATCATATAGGCAAGGGGTTTCACTATATTTAGCATAGAGAAAATGCAAGACTCCCATTTTTCAAAAGGCAGACAATCCCAAGGGTGTGTCTTCTCACTTTGATAATAGATCAAAGAGAACATGTTTTATGATATGGTAGTTGTTTAATTTTGAAATGATTTTTACCATTATTTCTTAGGGGTTCTTTTGCTGTATAAATGTATGAGTTTAAAAAATTTATAGCATTCACAAGTGTGAATCTGGACCAGTGTTTCCCCCCTCTCCCATAGGGATAAAGGTATGATTTGGTTTATAGGAATTAGCCGGACTCTTAGGAATCAACCGATTCTGCAATATACGTCTGTATAAAATATTATCTCCCCTATTAATAAATGTCAGATTTTTAAGATCAGTAATTTGATTCTCCATAGATTGACTGAACTTCCTACATTGTATAGACATTGTCCAATGGGTGGAGGGAGCGGGAAGCAGAGGTGAGATAAAGAGCAGTAAAACACAGCCTTAAAACTCAGCATTTATAATAAAACCTCAGTAAGTCAGAGAAAAGTAAGAAATGAACAATAAGAATTAGCTAGGGGCTCAAAGAATTATTGGGAACCAATTAAAATGGACATGGTGATATCAATATAGCTATCCTTGAATCAATTTAGAAATTATTTAATATTTTTGTTATTTTTAATGTTTTCTAAATGCCTTTTATATTTTCAAGAATTGAAAACATGAAGTCTTAAGTTTTTGTTCCTTGTGGGGAGGGGGTGATCATCCAGTCATAGATGTTTTACATGATAAATGTGAAAAAAGTAGCCAAGGGTGAACAGTGGGTTTTTTGGGGGTTTTTTGCGTTTTTTTTTAAGGCAGAGAAAAATAAAAGGAAAACAAGGAGAATTTGTCTTCTACCCTCTTTTTCCCAGCAGAGGAAGTTATATCTACAGGGCCATTGTGAGGATGAGATCTAATGTATTTAAAATATTTAGCAGGGTGCCTGTAGGTGCTCAATAAATGGAAGCATTTGTTAGAATATCTTAAATGATTTAATTGGAAGATTAAAAATAATTATATTTTTTAAGTATATTAGAAGAGCTGAACAGCATTGGAGCATAAATTTAAAAAAAGTTTGCAATGAAGTAGTGATGTTTATGCTATAAATTTCTAAAACTATTCATTCTAGTAAAAAATATTTATCCTTCAGAAGCATAGGCCCTTTCTTCAGTTTATCTCTCATTAAGGATAAGATGTCTTTTTACTCGTATATTTTAAAACATATTTAAAATACTAGTTTTCAAAACTTTTTGATGCTATAGCTATAGCATGTTCTCCAAAGCACCAAGTACAATTTTTTCTTGGAGTTAAGTAGGATATTACAATATAAATCAGTAATTGGTTAAAATCATAGGTAATGGACGTCTTCAGAAAAGTGAAGAGGCCAAGTTTTACTTGACTTTGGTTAAGCTACTACTGTCCATGGTTGTCTCAAATGTCATTTCTCCAAGGGGTCATCATTTATATAAAATCATATCCCAAATGTGTATGTTCACATTTTGAACAAATGTAAGTTCTTCTGTATTTTTAAAGTTAACAGGATTTTAAAATAATTTATAAATACAGATCAGTTTTTCCTAATACCTTTCTGCTATGAAAATCTTGCTTAAGGATTTCACTTTTGAACATTTTTATCATTGGTTGTAGCTGGATTTTATTACTAATTGGTTTTCTGGGTAACAGTATAATTATACCATGAATTTACATTTTTAAAATATTTTTGCAAAGTTCAGTAATTTTAAATGGTCATTTAAAAGGCACAGTGTCAAAATTCTGTAACTGTCTCTGCCATGAAATCAGGCAGATGCAAGGAATTATTTCTGAGCCTTAGCCTGCATGTTGAAACAAACACCTGAAACGAACATGTTGAAGGTTTTCGTAGGTACCACAGAAGTGGCACCCTTCAGGACTTGGCTTTGCTACTGAATAATAGCAAATTCATTCAGAATTCAGAATTCCTTGACTTAATCTGTGGTTAAATTGTTAGTTATCTTCTTAAGGCTAATCTACCAAAGAATTTTAAATGAACTCTGCAACATTCTTTCATGATGGTAAGTATTTTTAAAGAGTTAACCATGACCATACCAGGTTTTGCCACTTGCCCAAGTATTGAGACCGTTGGCCTTCAACATACTGAAAGAAGCAAACCTGGGAGTGATAATGCTATATACATAATAGAGGTATTTATAAAATCAAGTAATGAATTTTTATTTCAGAGTTTCATTAAATGGGGACATAAAATTGAATATTATTATCTGTGTTAATTGTAGTTGCATAAACCATTGAATTATAATTCTTGTTCTTAAAATGTGAAGTACAAGTTAGTTATTTTATCATTTACAATCTAAGACAGATATAAACCAAGAGATGGGTTAAAATATGATCTTTATTAGATTTGTAGAACTAAAATTAGTGACTGAGTTGGGTTTTCAGAATGTTCTGTCTGGAAATGAATGATATGTTTGGGATGATATAATATTTGTGGAGTAGTAGACCTTGAGAAAATTGAGTTTGTGATGAGGAGCCAGGACCATTGCTGCTACACTTATTCCCATGACTATAAATGCTAGCACAGGGCTTGGCAAACTGTACTCTGTAGGTACTTAATACCTATGTAATAATTCTATAACCTGCCAGTTCAGAATGGTTTTTACATTTTTATATGGTTGGTGGGGAAAAAATCAAAGGAATATTTCCTGACATTTGAAAAGTAAATTAAATTCAAATTTGTGTCCATAAAGGTTTTTTCTCTGCTTTTTGTCAGCTTTATTGAAGTATAATTGATAAAATGTTCATAAAGTTTTATTGGAATATAGCCATGTTGAGTTGTTTATGTGTTGCCTGTGGCTGTTTTGCACTACAGTGGCAGGTTGAGTAGTTGGCGACACAATCATATGCCACAAAGCCTAAAATAAAAGTTTTCCCACCCCGTGCTAATAATGCATAGCTAAATATAAATGACCGTAAACCAGTTTGGTGAAGAACTGCGCTTCTTATTTACCTCTTTGTAATGGACTGTAGAAAGAAATGGGGCCTTACCAAAGCCAGGGGAGGGAGAGATCAATTGTCTAACTTCCTGAAAGAGAGGCATTATCAAGTGTTGATGATATGACATTTGTCACTGGATACTTTTCTACATGCTGATTCCCTTGTTTGAATGATTTTGGCATATAATGGACCCCGGACAAATTGGATAATAGCTATACATTGGGTTATGGTAGGAAACATTATTAGGTCCTATGTATTGGTTAGGAAAGTTGCCTGAATAAGATTTTTCACCATGTCAAAGAGAAAAATAAAGATCCAGTTCATGTATTAAGCAAACATCTATTCAACCTTTGTGACATATGAAGCATTGGATTACATGGTATGGGTTCATAGAAAAATTATATAACTCAGATACGAGCATTAAGAGATAATCTGTTTGGGAAACCTAACTTTCACGTAACTGCTACCATTTATTGAGCACTTACTATGTGCTAGACACGGTGCTAGGCATTAGCACGTTTACTCCCTTAAACCTCAAATAACCCTGTGAGATAGCTGTTGCAGATCAAGAAATAAGCAATTTGATCAAGGCCACCCAGATAGTGACACCACCTACATCATATCCCAGTCTCTGACTCCAAAGCCCACGCTGTTAACTGTTACTTTACTCATGTAAAGTTAAATACCATTCCTAGAGCCAAATTATAGTATAAAATGGCAAGAAAATTCACAGGAGAATGTGCGATAGTCAAAGTAGGTGAAAAAGAAAATGCTTTGAATTGAGAGAACTTAATAGCTTTTATTAGCTGGTTGCAAAGCATCAGATTCAGAAAACATATCTATTTTCTCACATAGTTTTTGGTACAAAGTGGGTAGAGATGCTCTAATTATTCCCATTTATTCATCTGGCATTTATGATATGTACCTCCTCTTGTGTGTCTGGGAATGAAGAAGACTGGTGTATACCTTTTAGGAGCTCACAATTTAAAGTAGTGAAGGAGATGAGACACTAAATTGCTATGTAGTAATCCCAGGGCCTCGTGTGTGATAAAAAGTGTTGTCCACATTGAAAGCCAGTTTGGCCGTGATCAGTACAGCCAGATATGATTAAGATATGGCTGTAATTAAAATACCTTATTATGAGTGAATCTGGAAGAGTCCATCTCTTCTATAATAGTCTCATCTAAAACGAGTTTATTTGAAAGCATTCTCACCTTCTCCTTCCAAAATATTAAAATAAGTTGTTTCAGAAGTTTTGACCCACAGAATGAAGGATCTTCATATCTCTGTTCTTCTACATCAATTGGAAATGTTTTTCTAAGGGCACTGTCTAGATGTGATCATATTATAAACTGATGTTCTAGAAGCATCCAGAATGAATGATGTAATAGAGGTAATGTTTCAGCATTTTATTTTGTCGATAGCTTCCTTAATGGAATAGATTTAAACTTAAGGCAACATTTTGAAATCCTTGTATCTTCTTTTAATAGTTATCCCTTGTCAAACTATAATTTTGTAACTAGAATGTAAACTCCATAGAAGCATTACCTGGCAAATAGTAGATGCTATGCTTGTATTTACTGAGTAAATTGTGTATGTCAGCCAGCCAACCTATAGGATAATTAAGACTGTTGCATGCACGGCTTTGTATATAGAGGATGAGGGACTGAGCAGGGCCATTGTGTTGCACAGTTCTTGGGGCAGATTCAGATCCCTGGAAAACAGTAAAGGGTGGAGAGGAAGTTTCTAGTCCTGTTATTTAAAGTAATCTTTAATGGTTTTATTTATGTGCTAAAATGAAAGAATTCAGCAGGTATTTATGTTCTATTCTGCCATTAAGCTGACTGAGTTTTAAAAATGAACTTTTATATGTAGAGAAATATTTTTTGATAAAGTGTTGATCTATTTTTAGACATCACAAGTATTTCTGATGCAATGTGTTTGGTTTTAGGGGAAGGAGAAGTTGGGCCGACTTCTTTCCAAGGTGTAGAAAAGTTTAGAACATTGAGTATTTCTTCTAAACATTTAACATAAGTGAACGTTTAAGTTGCTCAGCTATTAAGAAGAGAAAAAGGTCCTGAGGTAGAAATTACAAAATACTGCTTAAAGAGACTTAAAAGCAAGAATGAAATCTAGAAGCTTAAGAATGTGCCCACCATAAGAAGGCTCTCTGCTCTTTGTCCTCCACTCCTAAAGTGAAGTGACCGTTTCCATTAGGCCTGTAAGAGGAGTTAGATGTTAATTTAATTCAGTGCCTTCAAGGAAAAGGACCAAAAGGAGGCCCTGTAGGTCAACCCTTAGGATGTTTTGTCTTTTACCTCTCTGGCTGAGAGAAGTAACTATTTCTTCCCACCCCCTGTTTCCCAAGATCATGGAGTTAGAGAAATTTGGTATGAATGTGGGAGTGGATAGCAATGGAAGACTGAGAGAAGGGAAGAAATACTTTGTAAAATATTTACTGAGACTCTGGAATATAATGGGTTTATAGTTATTTGTCCTAAGAGAAGCTGTGTATCTTTTAGGGGGAAAAAAAAGAGCCTTTGGTAAAAACTACCCTTTATTTTAAAACTGTTTGCATGAGGAAAATGTCAAAATCTTACATTGGAGTAGTGGCAAAGATATTACATAGAATAGACTGTGGGTGGGAAAGCCTACAGTTCTCATCCAGAACAGATGGGGCTTATGGCCTGAGAACAGTGGAATATTAGTTCTGTTTAGTTAGTATCTACAGAAGCTAGATGCTGATTCTAGAATGGAGATCAAATCATCAGGAAATTGAATTGAAAAGTCAGTGGAACTCACGCTTGTGGCTTTTTTCACAGTGTTTCCTTGGCTTACCTTTTCTTCATTGGCTTCCATTCTCTCTCACCTTTGGCATTTTTACCCCCAACCAAAGCTACATCATTGATTTGTTATTTTCTCTCTTTGGGGGCCGTGTGAATTGTACCTGGTTTTTTTTCCCCCTCTGTCATTTCAGTTTATTAATGATGACCTCTCTTGTATAGTATGTTAATTTTTATTGGCCTAGGATGTCAGTATATAGAGGCTGTAGTTTCCACAGCACTGATAACTTTTTTCTTTTCTTTCTTTCTTTCTTTTTTTTTTTTTTTTTTTAGCACTGATAACTTTTTAACTACTCCTTTTTCCCAAGTTTTCCAAGTCAGATCTCAATTTAGTTACTAAGGCTAAGCAAAAATCTCATCCTTAAGCACAGCAAGTGAAATGGACCTCACAGTAGAAGTAAGAAAACCAGGTGGAGCCTTACCACTGTCCCAATTTGCCTGGAGAACCTTGACCAGTGACTTAATCTTCCTGAATTTCAGAGACCTCATTGATGAACTAAAGAAGTTGGATGAGTTTATTTCTAAAACCCCTCAACATTATTCAACTAAAAGCAATACATGTATTTAATTCCTTCGGATAGTTATGTCTGCTACCATCAATGGTATTGAGAAGAATGCAGTAGGGGAATTGGGCTCCCAGGTGAACCTCTTTAGGAGCAAGCATTGCAGCTGCCCCTTGCTTGATTTGTGGAAGGCCATGTGCTGTTGGGGTGTTTTTGTTTTGCTTTTTTGTTTTAATAAAGGAATTGGTATAAGGATGTGCTCAGGAATTATAAATATTAAGTGCATTTCCATGATATACATGACATCATGTCTTTTAGTTAAGTATTTTGTGGTAAAATCAGTACGGCAACTTCCTAAAACCTAGGGGAATTTTGGTTTTCCATTTTTAGGAGTGGATCCCTCTTCAGGCCCCTATTGATCCTACTCAGGCTACCAAATAAGCCGGTTGTACATGCCTATCTCACTCTAGCATCTACCTTATTATCTCATAACCCTTCTCCTTCCTCCCAAGCCTCTACCGTGTTTCTAAAACCAGTCTCTTGACTGTACTGACATCAGACCTTGTGTTCATAGGGCTCATCTGCTTAAAAAAAGATAAGTTTTATGAGGGGCTGGACCTTAAATAGGGGGCACCTGATCGGAAAGACTCAACTGTGTACCCTGGAACTCGTCTACATTGACACTTAAGAATCGAAAGGGTTGCCATCCACACCCAATAGGTGCAGTGTCCATTGTAGATCCTATTTCCTTGCCAGACCTACTCTTTGTTCCTGACCTTCTTTTTCTGCACCCTGCTTGGCTGCTTAGTCCCTGCTACTTTAACTAGACTTTCCGGATTTGCTACCTTATCCGCTTAGATCTTAGATCTACCTCTTCTAACTTAGCAAAGTTTGATTCCAAGTCTTTATTCTCTCTAGCCTGTTCATTCTTGTCATCCTCTGTGAAGACTTTCTGGGAACCTTTCACAAAAGCCTACCTGGAATTAAATTGTATTTGCCTGGCCATTGTGCACATTAGTATAAATGGTTGACATTAAGAAAATGCCCGCTTTACCATCCAACTGCCTTGACTCCAAGCCCACCCACTCTGAATTGTCTGAGAAGTTTCTTGACACCACCAAGAATCTGCCTGGTTTTTATATCCTCTGCTTGACCTGTTTTGATCACAGTTCAAGGTCCAATCTGAAGTTGTTAGTACCTGGGAAGTGCTTCATCCTGGAAGAATAGTTGGGCCTTGTTTTTAACTCTGACTCTTCCAGTTCTTCATATGCTCTGAGGAACAGGTGGTATATGACTTGGCCACAACTAAGGTATGAGTCCAGTAGAGCTCATGGAGGGCTAGGGAATTCCCTTGAAACCAAGGCCATTTTCATCTTATTAACATTCCCATGTGTGCCATGCACCTTAGGATTATCTGGGTTCTGCGTTTTCCCCATGACCCTCTAGGCTTACTGCCTTTTTCTCTCACAGGCCATAAGGTTCTGTCCCAATGGCAGGGGCCTCAGACCCTCTTCTCCCCCTGCAAGAGCTACAGAGTCAGAAAAGAAAGCTTAGCAAAAGCATGTAGTCACAAGAACTAAAGATACCAGCAGAGAGAGCATTAGCACCTGATCCATTGACCTAAAACTTGGTCAGTTTATGATGCAGCATTTTTATGTAATTTAATTCTGTAGTTAAATTTACAACCCAGGCCCCTAGAAGAGCAGAGAGAGAAGTGACGCCTCCACTCTGAAGATTCAGTCCACCACTTATACTCCTGGCCAGGCACAGTGTCTGTGTAACAAAGGGCCCACCCGCCCTTCCTACCTACCTACCTACCTACCTACCTTCCTTCCTTCCTTCCTTCCTTCCATCCTTTTTTTTTTTTTTTTTTTTAAAGCAAATTCAGCAAGCTGTGCTGCAGGGCATATTTGCTGAACGATGGCTGAGGAACCTCCAACCAGAACCATGTGGCAGAACAACGTCAAGGTTCACTTGACATTGCTCTTATATTCTGGAAAGACCTAAGATCCTTTACAGGGGCTAGGACTTGGCTCTCTATCATTATCAAGGCTTTGTAGCACAGTACAGGGGTTGTTGAAAGGCACCATGGAGAACATGCTTTATTGTGCTTGGCTTTCCAACCCGTCTAAAAAATTACCTGGTGCTCTGTTAGACCGTCAGTGGGTCAGAGAGCTATGGCAACAGCCACTGCCAACTCCTTCCCAGCTGACCTAAAAATTTTTTCTCTGAATGTGATTCCAAACCTTTCTCTGCCTCGTAATCACATTTTTATGTTTATTTTGGTCAGTGTATTCACTATATTGCTCCCTTTATCCCTGCACAGATGGTGTCAATACCCTCAAGAATACAAAACCACAGTTAGATCATGTTGCTCATTCACATAGCCTCTCAGAATACCTTTTTGGGTTGGAATCCTAAGTTCACATTCTGACTTTGCATTATTTTCACCCTCTTGCTCCCAGACTGGTATCTTGATGGAGAAGGTGGACCAGTCATTCAAGTAATGGGCTTTCCAGAATGTTAACAGGGTTACTAAAGTCCCTCAGGCCTCCTACTTGCAGACATTTTGATTGACTGTAACCTAAGAAGGGTCACCTTGTGCCTGAAAGAGAAAATACCTTAAAAGAGGCCTACTGTTTTATATCCCAAATCAGGGGAAAGGTTTACCAGCCAATTTATAGCTATTCTCCAGCTCCAAAATACCAGCCACCACACTCCCAGGAAACTTAGAGCATGAAGCTCTGCTCTATATAATGATTGGCTGCTAATATAGTTCTCTACTGTCTGCTGGCCTAAGCCTCAATATTCTCTGGTATGGTCATTAATGGCCATTTCCCAGCCATTCTGAGAATGGGTGTTTTTCCCACTTAGCCTTTGTAGACACTTAATTCACTCTGTCTGCCTTAAGCCCCATGGCCCCTGTCATTCCTAAAGTGCTTTTGCTAACATCAATTCAAGTGCCATAACACTCATTCAGTAGTTCATTGCACTTGCTTAACCTATACTGTAAGTTTGGTGGGAACAAGGGCTTTCTGCCTCACCATTTTATCTTCAAGTTTTAAAACCGTGCCTAGCATTCAGTGGGCACTCAGATATTTACTGAATAAGTAAATGTGGGCATGTAAATAGGAGCTGTGCCCTATTTGCCCTTAGCCTAGCCTGCTACCTGATTTTTGACCCCTTATTTAACTAGACCTGTACTGTCTCATCTCATCTACTCTACCTTCCCATGTCGCTTCTGGATAACGTGATAGTTTTGCCCAGACAAACATGATTTTTATTTACATGCTGGTTGCAAATGATTGGAGGTAGAATAATCATTGCTCTATTCCCTCATTTTACTGAAAGCCCACAGAGGTCAAGTGAGTTGGTCAGGATTATAGAGCAAATCTATATGCCTAATGATTGCTGCACTTGTCCCTTGGCAGATTTACATCTTTGGTTGGATGGCCAATAAATGACCAATAAATGTTATCCAGAAGCTTCTTTAAATTCTTGCTCATGTCCAGGTTTCCTAAGCATCTGGAGCCAGCCTAATAGCATTTCTCAGCTCTTGGAGAGTGTTCTTGTGTGCCCACCCCCACCACCACCACTTTATTCTTGGAATAAAGAATTTTAGATTGGGGAATATCAAGCTGATTTTGAAGTCCCAGCATTGTCATATATGTAGAGTGAGAGATGAGCGGAGCCTTGGGACATGTGTCCATTTAAGGAAGGGAAGGGGTGAGAGGACTATAGCTTAAAGAGGTTAAAGTTTGGCACTCTGCCTTTTAAGTTGAGGTGGAAGTGGGCAGTGGGGCAGGCCAAGAAGGATCCAGCTGGATAGGCAGAATAAAGATGCAAGAAAGAGGTAATGGAAAGTAGTTTCTGTATCAAGGTGGAAGGGCTTTGAGCTTGAAGTACCCAACTTCAACAAAGAGTGAAGAAGAGAAATATGGAGACATATTAGTGAGAAGAAGAAAGTTGAGACAACTTGTGTCCAAGGAAGAAAGCAAGGCTCCTGCAAAAATGAGGTAGGCACAGAGGGACTTAGGGCATGAGGAGGTGGGAGGAATTTGAAGTAGGAAGTAACCATCCTAGGAGATACGGGAATCTCCTGCAGATGAGTGCAGGGCTGGTGGAGCAGCAGTGATGGTCCCGCCAAGGTGGGATAGCATAAGCTGAGAGCAGGCTGCCAGGTTTGGTGACTTCCATTGTAGTATCAGTGGTTTGAGATCTGAAGCAGGAGTGTGTGGTGGGAGGACAGTGAATTGGGGAATCTGTCTACTAAGTGAGCAAAGCATACAGGTCAGGGAGCAAGGTCTGTGAGGGTCAAGAGTAGGTAAACAGACAGGAGCTGAGGGGCTAAATAGACAGGACAGGGTCATGTGCATAAAGGTAAGGGTAAGATTAAGTTTGGTCTGGGGAGAGGAGTGGATCAATATGTAAGTTTTCTTCCGTCACTTTGAAACCTGCAAATCACTATATAAAAATTAACCATTCCTACCCTATAGCTAAAGTGTGGCTCCATGTTGTTAATAGTTGATATTTTTCTCCCCATCACTGTTAATTTCAACACTGTATTTTAGCTTCCCATTTGGCTTGAACATGTGGAGATTTCCCATCCTCTCCTGTTCTGAAGTCAGCCTTCTAACTCTTTCATTTTAGTCTAGGTCAGTGAACCTCAGGCTTGGCTGCACACTGGACTTTACCTGAGGAGCTTTAAAAAAAAAATATATATATATATATATGGGTGCCTGAGCCCCACTCCACAGAATCTGACTTAATTGGCCTCTGATTTTTTTTTTTTTAAGCTCCCCAGGTGATCTTCCCACGTGTTCTCCCAGCTAGGTGTTTCCATTAACGTGTCACTCATGTTGGGGACTACCTTGTGAGCACAGGAATACTTCTCTAACCAGGACCGTATTACAAGCATGGCTAAGCATCAGGACTCTGGAGTCAGATGCCTGGGCTCCTCTCTGCTTTGTGATCCCAGGCAAGCTCTGTATCATCTAGAACCTTCGGTTTCCTAATAGGCTGTTGAGAATAATTATAATAATGCCTGCAAAAGGGTTAAATCAGATCATGTAATATGCTTATTAGCACAATGTCCAGCACATAGATGTACTTAACAAATGTTAGTTGTTAACATTTTGGTTGTGATTGTATTAGCTTTTTTCCTAATAGGCGGTTTTTCCATAGGACCACACAAGTTAAGCTTAATTTCTTCCACACAGTATTTATTTTGTATCTATACATTGTTTAATGAAGGAAAATTGTAGGCTATCTTGTTTTTAAATTAAAAAAAAAAAAGACTGTGACTGTAGTGATTACATGTAACAGGACTTAGTGTTACAGTAAAAAGATGGCAAGGGTTACTTTTCTAAATATTTAGCTTAGTTTCCATTTGCTTGGTAAGAAAGTAGCCACAGGGTGGCTCTGTCAGAAACCCAGATTTCATTTCATAAGGGGCTGAATGTGAACCATGATTTTTCTAGAATCTCTCTGACAGGAACCTGCCCAATGATAATTCATTACATCTTTTACTTTTTCTCAATACTATTTATGTAACACCTCTGCAATATTTATGCCATGTAGTTATTGTTTTAAGTATTTTTATAAAAATAAACAAAGAGACATAATTTGCCCCTTCATGCCTTTCATTCAGTCTGGCAAGTCCTTAGAGGGTAGTCTTTCCTTTCTGATGAACTGTCTGCCCCCACCACAAAATGATTGTTCCAGAGGTAAAAACTTTTGCTAAAAACATTAAACTTCTAATGGATATTAACATACTTGCATTTACAAGCAGTGAAATTTGTCCTCTTCGTGTTGTTATTTATGCAGCATTAACCTTTTTCTCCAGATCATTGAGACTGAAAATATGATGGACCGAATTGTGACTGGCTTGTCTGAGTCTAGTGTCAAGGTGCGGTTAGCTGCCGTCAGGTATGAGCTTTAAATGGTCTGAATAAAAACCCTTTGCCGTGTGTTTAACCTGTTTTCTTTCCGGACCTTCAGCAAGTAAGCGCAGAATTCAGATGTTACTCGAAAGTATTCTCAGGTGAACTCATACAGTGTGTAACATCAGTTAACAGAGAAGCTAGCTGAAAAGCCCATGAAGTCCTGAAGTAGTTGAATTAACAATGTCTATAGATATACTTGAAGTGCATAGTAGTAATTAGTGAAATGCCAAGCAGTGTGTTTGAAAAGTAAAAGTTTTGGCTTCTTTTGAAGCTAATTTTGATTATTCTTTGTAGATGTTTGCACAGTTTATCTAGATCTGTGCAGCAGCTTCGAACCAGTTTCCAGGATCACGCTGTATGGAAACCTTTAATGAAGGTAAGAAGAAAGCAGCAAGTAGCACCCATTCCCACAGAGCCTTTATAGTGAGCCAAGGTAGCTGACAGCACCCCTGGTCTAGGAGTATGGCTGGTTTTTGTGTGAAGGATTTTGAATATTTATCTCCTCAGATCTGATGTTTTAAGCATCTTTAGATCTGCAGAATGTGTTTCTAAGGTCAGCCTCTCAAGTGTGGCAGGGAAGTAGATGCCTAGTTTTCTTTTATTAAATAAAACTTTACTTATCTGATCTCCCTGTATGTTTGGTATTACACTTTAGACTTCATCCAGAGTCTTTGTAATTTTTAGTTACAAAAAGGAAAGGAATCAGTCATTTAGAGGTATAACCTGTTCTTAGTCTTTTGGCAATCCCTGGATATTTTTTACCACAGTGTTATCTCCTGTTTCTCTACACCAAAATAACTTCTTTGGTCTTATGAAAAGGCTTAGGTCAAATAAATCTGAATCAAGACTTAGGTGAGGTGTTAGGTTGCTGCTAATGTTATCCCCTGATATATTACAAAACCGTGGGTCCACTTGGTATCTGGTCCATCTTTTTTTTTTTTTTTTAAGTGATCATACACCTTGCATTTAATCGACAGAATTTTTTATTTAAGATTTTGGTTTTGGTTTTGGTTTTTCATTACCTACTGTGGAAACCTCTTAGGCACAATGAGGCTACCAAAATTTTTTACTACAGAACTCCTGCCCTCGTCTTCAAGCTTCAGGTTACAGTAGGGGCATCATTGTGGTAGAAAATAGTCAGGGGAGGCTTCAGGCAGGAAAAATATGAAGTGGGCTTTGAAGGAAAAAGGAAGGCAGCAAGATTTTCCAGAGAGAGGAATAGCATGAGCAGAAGTATTAGGTATGATCCGTGAAGGAAGCCTAAGGATGTCTTCATGACTGTAGTAGAAGGGGTGTGGTGTATGATCACCAGATGGAAAGAGCTGGACCAGTGCTCTCTTTAGGAAAGCTGTTTTGCTATGGGTACTCTTTCTTGTTTTAGATTATACCTTTTGCATAGCAATGTAATCTTGATTTCTGGGTTCTGTCCATTCAAGATTTTTTTAAATGCTCTCCTATTTGCCAAAATAACTTCCAGATATTTCCTCTGGAGCCATTTTCTCTAATTGCTCAGTTCAGTACCCCTCTATCATATGAATCAGAAATGGGGCAACATATTGTTTCTAGCTAGTTCTACCTGGACAAAGGTTTGGTGAGCAATCTCGAAGGATTTTGTACACGTGGGTACATGTGAGTATAGTTACTGTCAAACCACGACTTTGTTGCACAAAGTATAATACTAAAAGCTTGAGCTTGGAAGTCAATCAGTGATTTATTTAAGATACTTGTAGGTTTCTCTTAGTTCAAGGCTGTTTGCATGTCTATTGATTTTTTTCCCCTTTGGCTTTGCCATGTTTTCAACTGTTGGTTAGCAAACTACACAGGAGTGGGCATTAAATTTTAATTAAAAATTTTATTTGTCATTATTTTTTGTCCTTATTTTGGTGAAATTCTATTTGGTCAGTGTTAGATGTCAGCTGCTGAATTTCAGTGTTATATCTTATACCACATTGAGTAAATGCTTTTAAAATTTTCATATGATCTATTCTGTTGTAGTTTATCATTGTTATCTCATTTGAAAATAAAACTTGATAAAAGCACATTAATCTCTATATAACAAAAAGTAGTATTTTTAAAGTGATTTGTATTGAGCAAAGCAACGTTTTAAAGCCTTGGTAGGCACTCACTTATTTCAAGCAATGATTCTAAGTAGTATAATTTTGGAAAATGATTATTTATCTTAATTCACAAACATTCATTGAGCACCCCTTTTGTGCAGTGCCATTCAGTTGATAGGGGCCAGGATAAATTAGACCATAGATAGATTAGTCCTTCAAGAAGCTTAAATTTGGTAATAGAAAAGGAGATTGGCATGACTGCACAAAGAATTTGAATAGTAGATAGTAATAAGGGTCCCAGGAAAGGTCACAAACAAAGGCTGTGGTTATTCAGAGGAGGATAGAATGACTTCTGACTGGAAGGGCTTCAAGGAGGCTTCTGGAATGAGGATGGCCTTAAAAAATGAGTAGGGTGTGTACCTGAGGGATAAAGAAAGGGCATGGCAAGGGAAGGGAAAGGCTATATGATCTCAGAGGAGGTTGTGGCAAACACAGATCAGGATGCATAGTATATGAGATTTGATCTTCATCAACCAGCTGACAGTTCACAGGAGAGTTAAAATGCAGTATCTTAAGACAACTATTTCTATTTTGTAATTCTTGCTTATTCTTAACTTGGGAACTTTAGACTTGATTTAGCTCAAGAAAGCAGATAATATATTTAACTCTCTGAAGTTTTTTGTGATGATCCATTTCCAGTTTGCATAACAAGAGCTTCTAAGATTCCTTTTGGGATCATGAGGTCTGATCCTGATCTGATCCCAAATGCAGAGGATTTAGTTGAAGTGGAAATTGCATATAAGTGGTGGTGTTTATGAAGCCTTCACCCTTAGAATCTAGAAAAATAGGTTCTGATAATAGCTAATGGTGACTAACATTTGTCATTGTGCTCTGTTGTCTTCTGAGTTGAGTGAGAGTCCATGGCAGTTAGTTTGCTATGTATCTACTATGTGCCTGATGATAACAACAATTACAATAATAAATTACCTTTGTAAAAACTTTATTTTTATAGCCATTACTGTGTGCCAGTTACTGTTCTAAAATCTTTTCATATGTTAATTCTCACAACAATACCATCATCCCCATTTTATAGCCAAGGAATTCATACACTTATTTAGTGTTTGAGTTGAAATTTGCATTCAGGCAGTCTGCATCCTTTACTCCCATGTTATGTTGCTTCCCTTAACATTCACCTTATCACATTTAATCTTAAAAACTCCTGTCAAGGAAGTGTTGTTTTCTTCAATTCAAAGACTAAGAGAGTTTAAGAAATATGCTCAAGTTCACACAGCTAGGAAGTGAAGAGGAGGGTTGGAACCAGGGCTGTGATTCCAGTCCTCAAAACCAGTCCCCACATTGCCCTAGCTGTATAGTAGCTTGATTCATCCCTGCTTTGGTCAAACAAGTCCTTCTAGAGATGCACACATCAGAACATTTCAGGCTCTGGGGCAATATGTGGTTTCATAAGTGGCCTGATAATGGTGGAGTAAATTGAACTAACTTGTCCTAAAGCAGCCCCATGGTGTTCAAACTTTTCATATAGAGCACCCCCTCCCTGACTTATGTGTTTATCTCTTTCTGTGCAGCACCTCCCATCCTGGCAGTGGGGCTGTAGCTTCTCCAGCAAGATAGGTGTGAGGGCCTTAGTCATAATTAGAGCACCAGGTAAAGTTTGACACGATCACAAGTGGATCTTTCCTAACTATCCAATATGAAAAGTCAAGTTGAAAGATAAATTATTTTTGGTTCTCATTTGTTCTTAGATCTCATCTCCATTGTTCCAAACCATTAATAGCATTCCTTTTTTAAATTCCATAGGTTTTACAAAATGCACCAGATGAAATCCTAGTAGTAGCATCTTCCATGCTATGTAATCTTCTTCTTGAATTTTCTCCAAGCAAAGAGGTTAGTATCGATTTTCTCTCCCTAGACTTTGCCCAGTCTACCTAGAACTTAGTCAAATAATTTTCACAGTAGTTGACTTTGAAATTTCCGGATTGGGGTGTAAAAACTACTTCAGGGCAGGGGGGCGCCTGGGTGACTCAAGGTCATGATCTCACGATTGTGGGATCCAGCCCAGTGTCAGTTCCGCAGGGAGCCTGCTTGAGTTTCTCTCCGTCTCCCTCTGCCCATCCCCCGTTTGTTCTCTGTCTCAAATAAATAAATAAATCTTAAAAAAAAAAAAAAAAAAGAACTACTTCTGAATTGTTTGGTGGTGTGTGTGCAAATAAAATAATTTTAAAATGTGGTTTAATTTCCTGTTCTCCCTTTTCTGCCTGGCATGTGCAACTTATTTAAAGGATATTATAGCTTATAGTTAATCTAAACTGCCTACAACTACAAATCTAATTACAAAAGAATAGATTATTTTCAAACTGTATATACTAAAGAATAAATTAAGGATCAATTATAAACCAGGATTGTAAGTCATTTCAGGGAGATTACTGCTGGAAAATAATCTTTTTACCTTTTTTTTTTTTTAAGGGGGGGTGGAGAGAGGGGGAGGGGAGGGGCAGACGGAGAGGGAGAGAGAGAATCCTAAGCAGGCTCCACACTGATCACAGAGCCCAACGTAGGGCTCAGTCCACAACCCTGAGATCATGACCTGAGCCGAAATCAAGAGTCAGATGCTTAACTGACTGTGCCACCCAGGTGCCCAGGAAAATAATCTTTTTAATGTTTAATGTTAATCGTAGTTGTTTGGGGAGGGATTAGGTGTGGGAATATTTTTTCCCTTTATACATTTTATAAATTTATTTGAACATGTATTGTTTATATACTAGGGAAAACTACAATACACTTTAATAAAGGAGGGAGGGAACCTTATAGAGTTCATTTCATCATGTTAAAATATCTCTGGTCTGCCCAATCGTGAGCTGAGGTTTAGACACTGTCCTTTATTTAGTAATTCCATTTTGGTTGAATTTCCTTTTAGCATTGTAACACCTGTAAGCTTCTGACTGGTAATTAGGAAAGCATTTAGTAACAAGGTGGAGGTTCAGAGACAGTTATTCAAAAAGCAGAAATCTTGGAACAAAAGGGGAAAGACTGGTAGTTACTCTGAAGGAAGAGAAAGTCGAGACAGGATGCCAGAGTTTCCATCTGTTTTCCTCTGCTCTGGTGGTTGGGGTCTTGGCATGATGATGATCTGGTTGCAGTCAGTACTATACCATTAATCACCCTGAACAGCACTCATATTGCCTCAGATCCACTTTCAGCATATATAGATAGGGTCTGGTTAGAAGTTAAGGTAGATGAGCTCAGACGTAGGGTCAATAATATGATTGATTTTTTTGTATTAAAAATAAACTGGATCCTGAACTGGAAGGGAAGGAAATGCTATAAAAGCACTTATTACTCCAGTTGACAAAATTGGGATATGGGCTATAGATTTGATAAAAGTATTGTTTTAAAGCTAACTTCTCTGAATTTGGTAACTGTTCTGTGATTCTAAGAGAATATCCTTGTTCTTAGGAAATACACATTGAAGTATTAAGGGCAAAGGGGCATGATGTATATGTTCTACTTTCAAATGGTTCAGAAAAAGATGAAGAATGTGGATACGGGCATACAGAAGGAGATAATGATAAATACGGCAAAATGTTAAAAATTGTTGGGTCTGGGAAAAGAATATGTGGTAGAAGCACCTTACATTTATTCTTGCTACTTCCTAAGTTTGAACTTACTTCAAAAGAACAAAAACCAAAACAGGAGGTGGGGAGATGGGCAAAAATGGATGAAAGGGAGAGGGAGATACAGGCTTCCTGTTATGGAATGGTGAGTAGGTTTGGGGAATAACGGATTGTAATAGCACTGTATGGTGGTGATACATGGTAGCAGACACTTGTGGTGAGCGTAGCATAATGTATAAACCTGTCAAATCATTATGTTGTACATCTGAAACTAATGTAACATTGTGTGTCAACTATACTCAAAGAAGAAATTTTTAAAAAGAAACAAAATCAATTTGTACAAGTAGAGGAATGTATATCCTTCAAAATGTCACCGTGAAAGTCACTGCTCTTTTTCTCCCTATGTAAGTCTGAACTGCTTAAGACAGTTCTAGAGTCCACTTGAAAGGGGGCCTTTTAAACATTCATTGGTGACAGTAGATCAGTCCTCAAAGGTGTGAATTTTTTAGAAATTATCAAACCCTGTTTTCAGCCAAGGATCATAAATAAAATGAGTGGTCAGGCTAAAGCATGCTATTTTAGGTGGAGAATGTGATAGGACTATAAAAGTATACAACTGTTTTGCTTGTAGAATTGATAGATAGTCAGTCCTGAAAGTTCTGCAGCATGTTTTGAATAACATTGACAGTTTGGAAAGAAGATAGTTTGGTTTGTAAGTTCCATGTAAACCAGCTATGTTGTCATAGTCCCAGCTTGTAAAGGACACAAGGGATACACCCGTGCACCATGCAGGAAGTGAGTGTCTCAAAGGACGGTTAGGAGAGTGTGGAAGTAGATAGTGGAATTATAAGGGCATGTGCAGAATGTACAGAAATTAGGACAGCTCCTGAGTCTTTCAGAGCTACAAAGAAAAGAGAAATTACTAGGACTATTTTGGCTTTTGAATTTGTGAAAGACCTAATTGTTCTTGCCCTTTTTGTGGTAATTTTTATGTCCACCTGACTCCCTGCTATACAAAAATTTCCTGGAGTTGGGTGAGAGTAGGAAGGAAATCATAAGCAGAGCGCCAGGGTATACGCACATTTAGTCACAAACCTGACTTTAAAACTGCTTTTTTTCCAATCACAGCCAATTTTAGAATCTGGAGCTGTAGAACTGCTTTGTGGATTAACGCAAAGTGAAAATCCCGCTTTGCGAGTGAATGGAATTTGGGCTTTAATGGTATGTTTTACTCTTTTATATAAGTCGTCATTTGTAAAGAGAATGGAGCTGTTATCAAAGTTAAAACTAAAGAATGTGTTATTTGAAGTGTCTGAAATTTGCTTTTTATTTATTTATTTTAAAGATTTTATTTATTTGTCAGAGAGAGAGGGAGAACAAGCAGGAGGGGGCCAGAAGGCAGAGGGAGAAGCAGGTTCCCCGCTGAGTAAGGAGCCCGACGCGGGGCTCGATCCCAGGCCTTGGGATCGCGATCCAAGCCGAAGGCAGGTGCTTAACCGACTGAGCCACCCAGGCGCCCCTGAAATTTGCTTTTTAATAAATGTTGCTATTTTGGCTCAGTTTTCTAATGACCTCAGACGTAGAAGACTTAGTATTCAGCTTTTGGATTTGAATATAAGCAAGTTATGTGGCCACTGTGTGCCACAGTTCTCTTGTTTATTATTAAAGAAAAGCAGACAGGTGTTAAAAGTGGACATCTAATTTGGGAAAAACAAATTTTCCTTGTCATGAATATATTGATAACCTGCCTAGAGATATCTGCTTGATAGAGCCATTTCATGTCTTCTGTGCTCTTTATAACAATTCTGAAATAAGCTAGGGAGTATTCATATTTTACAGATGAGTAAACTATGCACAGGGTGATTAAATAACTTGCCCAGGGCAACAGAACTGATGCATAATTACTTAATAATTTCTTAACAATTTCAAGTAAATAATTTATAATAATGTAAATTATAAAACTATATAACTATGAAGTCAAAACTATGTAACTTAAGATTTATTAAAATATATTGAAATTAAAATTTACATGGATTTCTTCAAATGTAATTATAGTAGTTATAATTTGATTAGTATGTACCAGACACTAAGCAATGTGTTTATCTCTAATTGTTATCTCTAATTCTTATTTTAAGTTATATTGGTTTATATCCAATTCGCAATTGGGAACCTGGGGCTTGGAGGGTAAATGAATCATCCAAGGTGTCACAGCTAATAAGTGATGACAGTGGATTCTGAACCTGTTTCAAGCCCATATGCTTTACCCTGTTCCATGTATACCTGTTGTCTTTTCACACAAATTTGGGATAGAAATAATCATTTTCTAAAAAAGCACCAAATCGAGTAGTTTCAGTTATTTTTCTCCTAAACTTTGTGCCAGCTTTTAGCATTTCTCTTTCTTGAAACTCTTTCCCAGGAGTTAATTTTTTTTTTTTTTTTTTAACCTCATTTTCTACCTAGCCCCCTTTTCAACCTCCTTCTCAGGGAATATTTCCCCATTTTCAATTCCCAGTTTCCAATTCCCTTTACACTTCAGTTTCAGGGACTTCATCTACTCTCATGGTTTCAGCTCCCCTTACTAGAAGTTACTTTGCGATATACATACCCAGACATAATTGTTCCCTATATCCCACCCAGGTCTGTTACTTAAATGGCCTATGAGACTTCATTTAAGGCCTCCCTGGGCGCCTGGGTGGCTCAGTCGTTAAGCGTCTGCCTTCAGCTCAGGTCAGGATCCCAGGGTCCTGGGATTGAGCCCCGCATCGGGCTCCCTGCTCCGCGGGAAGCCTGCTTCTCCCTCTCCCACTCCCCCTGCTTGTGTTCCCTCTCCCGCTGTGTCTCTCTCTGTCAAATAAATAAATAAAATCTTTAAAAAAAAAAAAAAAGGCCTCCCTGACGTGTACAATTTTATTGTTGAAAATTAAACTTATCATACCACCCTCAAATCCATATTAACTATCTTATTCTCATTAGTCACCATATAACCAGCTGCTTTCTTCTCTGTCCACCAAGTATAAAACCGTGGAACCATGGAATCATTTTTGGCTTGGGTCTCTTGACACCAGCCCAGTCAATACTCTCTTTTCTCTCTGTCATGCTGCCTCACATCATTAGATAACTTGATCTTTTGCATGGTTTAGCTCCTCAATTTTAAAAATAAGCCTGGGGGCACCTGGGTGGCTCAGTCTTTTAAGCGTCCTACTCTTGATTTCGGCTCAGGTCATGATCTCAGGGTATGAGATTGAGCCCCACCTCGGGCTCCGTGCTCAGCAAGGAATCAGCTTGAGATTCTCTCTCCTTCTCCCTCTGCCCCTCCCCCCACTCACACTTGTGTTTTCTCTCTCTCTCTCAAATAAATAAATACAATCTTTAAAGAAAAAAAAGTTCCTGTAGGGCAATGACCACATATTATAGTAAGTCTCAAGTATACAAAAGATTTTTATACCAAGAGTTGATTTATGAGTTATTTGGCATTTGCTGTGTTTTTATTTTCTTCAGATGTGTTATTATAGCTTCAGGTTAAGCTTGGGTAATCTATAATGTGTCCAGAAAGGAGAAAAAGGAGCAAAATAGATACCAGCCCTCTGGGGTTCCTAGTAGCTTAGATGCACCTCCTACCCTTTGGGGAGCTTCCTGTATAATATAGACCTGCCATATCAACACCCAGCATAGTATTGTGAATACAGTAGGTGTTTCTGTGCCAGTAAAGTTAACAAAACCCACTAATTTCCACCCATAATAAGGGAGTGCTTTTTAGTCATTCTCAAAATGGGTGGCACGGTGTAGTTATTAGTAGTAATTTTGTTATTAAAGTACACAGAGGCGGGGTGTCGGGCTGGCTTAATGGGTCAAGCATCTGACTCTTGATCTCAGCTCAAGTCTTAATCTCAGGGTCATGAGTTCAAGCCCCACACTGGGCTCCACACTGGGTGTGGAGCCTACTTTAAAAAAGAAAATGGTGCACAGAAGGCAACTTGATAACCAAAAACATTTCTGAAAAGTAACCAAGCTCATAGTTACAGATAACAGATCAGTGGTTACCAGAGGTAGGGGATGGGGGGTAGGAGAAATGAGTGAACTGTTTTTTCGTTTGGGTTTTGTTTTTTGGGTTTGTTTTTTAAAAGTTTTGTTTTTTTATTGTTGTTTTATTTTTTTTTCAGTTTAAATCAAATAATTTTTTAAAAGAAACAGTAGATTTTGTATTTATTGGACAAATCTTAAGAGGCTCAAATGCCGTATCAGGAAGTGGTCATATTCCTTATACAGGAGTATATATAGGAGATGGTTATCTTTCTCTTGATAGGCAGAATTATAGGTAATTAACAGGAATCAGAAAAATAATATGACTTAAATTATCTGCAACTTCTGTTTATACTTTGAAAATTGTCAGTTACTATCAAAATATAATTTAATAAAGCAAACATGATTTTTGAAACTTCTTTAATCCTTTCAGAATATGGCATTCCAGGCTGAACAAAAAATAAAAGCAGATATTTTACGAAGCTTGAGTACTGAACAGCTATTCCGGTTATTATCAGATTCAGATTTGAATGTGCTGATGAAAACATTGGGACTTCTTAGAAATCTCCTTTCTACTCGGCCTGTAAGTAAAATCATCCAGGTTTCCACATTAGCTGCCCCTGCATATGCAGTGTAAAACATTGCCCTCCCTCACTTCTCCCATCAACATCTGCCCAGAAGTGTGATTCAAATGCTGTCCCTTCCCAAAGAAGTGAGAAGTCGATATCTAGACCTGTCACCTTCATAGGTGATCTGGGAGCTGCTTTACCATATAGCTACCTGACCCACTCCTGCACTGCCTGTTCTGTCTCCCTCTCCTTACTCCATGCTGGATATGAGCCTGCCTTGATTTGTTACTTTATTCTTACTTGGTTTGCTGGCCAGAATGGGTTTTCTCATATGCCTAAATCACTTACCCTGGGGCCTCTGCTTCTTTCCCTTTAGAGAATCCTTCTCAGTGTTATTCCATAGACCAATCCCCACACTGCCAACATTTACTGGATTGACCTCTGAAGATGTCAGTGTGGAGAACAGTGGGTATATGTCAAAGCAGGAGAGGCTGAGCCTTTTTCTGGGGTCCCTCTCATTGTTCCCTGAGCAACAGTGTCAGTGGCCTTTAGGTCGATGAAGAAACATGGATAGTTCCTTTGTGCTTCACTTGTTTTCTGAGCCTTCTTTGTACATTTGTATCCCAGAGTATTAGTAAATCTGTGCCATATTTTCCATGTCTCTGGCTTCTCTTCCCCATCCATTTTTAAGTTCCTTTTTCTGTAATATCTTTGGACTTGAGGATCCCCAGTGATTGTAGTTCTGTATTCTATCAGGCCAAGTCATTTTTAAACTTCAAGTCATAAATAAACACACACACACACACACACACTCATACATACACAGACACATACATAGAAGGCAAAATGCAGTTTTATGCTATAATAAACACTATTCTTTGGCATCTAGTTCTGTATGCTATGGTGTTCTCTTTCAAGCAGTTGTGTATTATATTGTTTAACTGAGAAGCTTTCTGTTCCTTTCTGTGATCTTTTTCTTTGTTCCCCAGATGATAACTGTGGATTTCCCATTGTTTTTGCAGCATATAGATAAAATAATGAGTACTCATGGAAAGCAAATTATGCAAGCCGTTACCCTTATTCTGGAAGGGGAGCATAACATTGAGGTCAAAGAGCAGGTATGTGTTCCCTTTTTTTTATTATTAATTTTTTTTTTTTCTGAGAAATATCTTCTGAGTGTGAATACCAAAAAGGATCTTCATTAGGAGTCTCCTGAAATACTCAAATCTGCAAAAGACACAGTGCTGAGATGGAAGGTGCTATAGAGACAAGAAAGATTTGAGGAGAAAGATCCTCCACCACCCCTGAAACTATTCAAGAATTCTTCCTCCCGGAATAGAAGAAAATATTACCAGAGTCTATAGTTTCACCCTTTGTGACATGCACTGTACACACTGTCCCTGTCTCCATAGGGAGTGTAACCTTTGATCATCCTAGACTGAGTCCACTCTTGGATTCATCGTTTCCAGCTTTCTGTATCCACCATGCTCTGAACTCAAATTCCTGCAACACCCTGATAAAATAATTCCTTATGCTGGAGTCGTTTTTCATTTTTTTACTCTAATGTATCCTTGTTCTTTATTTCTATCCCATACTTCTACTTTCTGTTGTCTTGCAGTAGGGCAGATTTAGGATAGGCATAAAAATACAGAGGCTGTGCGCTCATCAGGGGACAGTTTTAGAATTACTTTTGTATATTTTCTGGGATTTAGTATAGAATTTTTACATAGTGTATGTTTTGTCATAAAAAGAAAGGTCACCTATAAACTTAAATTTCTAATACAAGATCTGAGGCAATGGTAATGTTCAACTTTCTGACATAGATGTTAGCTACATGATGTGTTCACTTCAAAATTCATTGTGCTGTATATTTATATGTGTGGAGGAAACTTGCCCAAGGTCATCAGTGGGGAGTTGAACCTAGGGTCTAACTGCAGGCCCATGCTCTGCATTTTCTGTGTTCCTGAATTAGAGTAATTCTGCAGGCTTCAGAAGAACAGTCCAAGAAGTAAGAATGGTAGGATATAGGAGCTATAATTGAATTTATGAGCAAAAAAGGCAGTAGATTTGACAAAGTGGTTTTAAGATGGACATTTTAGGTGATTTCTCTTAAAATTCAATAATAAACAACCATATTTTCTGGTGAACAAAAATTTAACACAGAGAAACTATCATCTCAGGCATCACTAAAACTAGGTTGAACATGATCCATTACTGGCACACAACAATGAAGAAGATGCATTGCTCAAAATAAACTATTCACCTGGGGGCTCCTGGTCTCAATGTCAGGGAAGTGAGTTCAAGCCCCGTGTCAGGCTCCACGCCCAGCTATTTTACTTAAACTATTTTACCTGAAGAGCATAGGAATGAATTTTGTCTATAAAGACAGCTCACCTAGATAGAATTCTGCTAACTTGAAAAGTGAAGCAAGGCAAAAAGGTGAGGCAAGATTTGGATGAGGGCAAAAAAAAAAAAAAGGCCAATAACAGTAATGTGTTCTGACAGGATTCAAATTACACGCTTTCGTACAGATTTTGGTGATGGTCCAGAAGTAGGTGATGATGGGGAGGCTTACACTGTCTGGTTGTTAGCTGGAAGTTTAGTTCTTCTCAGACACTTCTGATAATTCAGCGTTTTTTTTCTTGAGGTATGTTGACATACAGTAAGCTACATATATTTAAAATATATACTGTGGGGCGCCTGGGTGGCTCAGTCGTTAAGCGTCTGCCTTCGGCTCAGGTCATGATCCCGGAGTCCCGGGATCGAGTCCCACATCGGGCTCCCTGCTCGGCGGGAAGCCTGCTTCTCCCTCTCCCACTCCCCCTGCTTGTGTTCCTGCTCTCGCTGTCGCTCTCTGTCAAATAAATAAAATCTTTAAAAAAAATTAAAAAATAAAAAAAAATAAAATATATACTGTGATATGTTGACATATGTATATACCATGAAATGATCCCCACAATCAAGATAGTGAACTTATCTGTCACTGTCCTTATATTGGGAAAAAGACAAATATGTCCATTGTTACCAGTCTTATTCAGCAGCATATTGGAGTTGCTACCAAGTGCAATAAGACAAGAAAAAGAAAAGGCATATAAATTGGAAAAGAAGAAATAAAACTATTCCCAGACAACATGAATGCCTATGTAGAAAATGCCATGGACTCATCAGAAAAAGCTAGAACTAATCAATGAATTAGCCAAGGCCACAAGATATAAAAATCAATTGTATTTTTAATATGCTAGCATGAACAAGTAGAATTTGAAATTTTAAAAACAGTACCATTTATAGTAGCTCAGAAAAAATGAAATACTTATGTATAAATCTCATAAAATATGTGCAGGATCTCTGTGCTGAAACAAAACACTGATAAATCAAAGACCTAAATAAATAGAGAGATATACCATATTAAAATGTCATTATGTATTATCCTTTACATACGTTGTTGGATTTGATTTACTGAAATTTGGTAAGGAATTATATTCATGCGAGATACTGATGTATAGTTTTCTTGTGATGTCCTTGTTTGGTTTTGATATTGATATTTGATTATTGAGATAATGCTTGCCTCAGGGAATGAGGTGAAGGTATTCCCTCCTCAGTTTTCTGTAAGAATTTGTGAAGCATTGGTATTCTTTCTTTCTTAAATTTTGGTAGAATGTACCAGTGAAGCCATCTGGAACCTGGTGTCTCTTTTGTGGAAGGGTGTATAGCTAAATTCTGTTTCTTTTATGGAAATAGGAGTAGTCAGATTATCGATTTCTTCTTGTGTCAGCTTTGGTATTTTGTGTCCTTCAAGAATTTGTCCATTTCATCTTTTTCACATTTATTAACATAAAATTCTTCATAATATTCTCATTATCTTTTTAAAGTCTGTAGCATTCTTTGTAATATCCCCTCTTTTGTTCTTTTTATTGATAATTCCTTTTTCCCCTCATCAGTCTGGCTAGAGGTTTATCAGTTGTTGTTTTTTTTTATCTTTTCAGAGAAGCAGCTTTTGGTTTCATTGATATTTTTTTTCCCCTGTTACTTTTCTATTTCTCTATTTCAGGGCAGGATAGATATTTTAAGTTTGTAGGCCATTCAGGCTCTGTGGCAACTACTCAACTGTGCTGTGCTAGCCTGAAAGCAGGTATAGACAATATGTAAGCAAGTAGACATGGCCATCTTCCAATAACATTCTATTTACCACACAGGGAGTGGGTTGGATTTGGTCCACAGGCCATAATTTGCCTATCCCTACTCCCTACTCTATCATTAATTTCCAGTTGTTCACATGAGTAAGTGTGTGTGTGTGTGTGTGTGTGTGTAGCTTTTCTCTCTGCTCCCTAGCTTATATGTTAAATTGGCTTGGCCCAAGAACTAATTGATCTCTAACATTTGTGGGGCTTTAAAACAGAACTGTAGCTCGCGCTGCCATGCTGTTCAAGCCTGAGGATGCATGGGTATATTCTAACACTCCAAGAAGGGGAATCACTTGCCTATCTTGCTGAACAAGTCTATTCTCAGAAATATTTCATGAAATCCCCTTCATATTCTGTATTAGTGGTTAAGAGAGGGGTAGCTCTTCCCTAGATGAGGCTAAAGATGTTTGTCACTCCCTCCTCTTCCCAGACGCAGCCTCTTTTTTTTTCTTTTTTTTTTTTTTTTTTTTGGTTCAAACCTCAGGACTCACTTCTTAATCAGTATATTAATCTAGGAAGAATAAGACTACACACTCTTTATGTTTGAAGCCTCAGGCCATAGGAAGAAAACAATCTCGTCAATTAGCTATAATCTGCAAGCTTAATTTGCTTAAGTCTACCAAAAGAAAGGTTAAGTTTGGAGAAAATTACTTGAATTTAGACCCCATTCCCACTTCTGATCACTTTCTTTGAGTGGTTCCTTACTGTTCTCCAGGGCTCAGTGTCGCTTCCTCCAAGAAGCCTTCCCTGACCTTTGCAGTATCAAGCAAGTGTACTTCATGCCTTTTCGGTCCTGTTTTTCCTCTGTCACACCACAGTGAAATGTAATTGTGTGACCGCTTCAAGATTAGGTAGTGTGTCTTATTCCTGTCTGACCCTAATGCCCTGCAGAGTGCATGCACATTGTAGGTGCTCAGTAAATGTTTGTTGAATTGCAGAGACTGGCACGGGCTCAGTTTCCTTTCCACAGTCCTTTCACCATTACTCTAAACATTGCCCTCCTCCTGGTCTGGCTGTGAGATTCCCAACAGCTGATAAGAAAGTCCTTCCAGTACCAGTGTGGTGATTATCTTCAAGTTACACTGTCCTGCCAAGTGTTACGGTCTCCCTCCAGTCTCATTAGGCCAGGCTCGACTAAGCTTCACACATTTTCCTTACCTTTCTGTTCCTCTAATCAGGTTTTAAAAAGTCAAGAAGTCCTAAATGCACATGGCTAGTGGACCAGCGTCCAGGCCTTCACCCAGAAGGTCATGAGCTTGGGAGCAAGAAGTATTTGGAGGGGGAGGGAGGGAAGTTGCAGCACCTATGATGCTTCCACCAAAGAGACTACGCTTTTGAAGAAACATTGTTGGGTTAGTAACAAGAGCTTATCTTAGAAATGAAATAATAACAATTCACATTTTCCCTTTGATGTAAGACATGGCTGCCTTTACCCAGTGATGGCTTATGCCCCAAAAGAAACTACTGAAATGTTTGGGTTCTCTTTTGCCTAAGGTGGACTTTTGTTAAGTGTGGTTACTTTTGTTGGCAGTAATGTCAGGAGATAAGAAATCAGAGCATTCAGAGTAGAACCTGTGAGAATCCATGTACTTCAGATGGAAATTACCCAAGTTCTTGAGAGAGCTTGCATCTGAGGACTTCAGAGCTTTCCTGATCACCGGCCCTTTGTTCTTTTCCAGACACTGTGCATCTTAGCCAACATAGCAGATGGGACAACAGCAAAAGAACTTATTATGACCAATGATGACATCCTGCAGAAAATCAAGTATTACATGGTAGGCCTTTGTCCCTTTCACTGCTCTGTAGTAGCTGCATTAGGAGGCTCAAAACAAATTGTGCAGAGATTTTAAAAAAGAATAGACTACTCTGTCACAGATTCAGGGAACTCTCTTTCATTCTGAAGAAAAACACAGACACGAAGGCCTTGAAGCTTGTGCCATTTGGGCAGTACTACCACCCATTCATCACCCCACTCCCCACCTTCATTGTTTCCTGATTGCCTCCTTAATCAGCGAAGACATCGGCTCTTGGTTTTCTTCCAGGGCGTCCAAATCCCTGTCTTCCCTCTCAAGGCTTCTCTCCGATGTGCATGACCTCTTAAGCCTCTGGCATCTCTGGCACTTGTTCTTTGACCTCTTCGCTTGCAAACACAGACTGCTACCTACTTGCAGACACCTAAGCCACCTATTGCCACGGCCATCCCATGAATCTTGTCATCACCAGAAACTGCCCATTGCCAAACCTGGCAATATTTTCATTCTGTCAGTGTCTCATAGCAAAACCCCAGCTGTGGGTGAACCTGTCTTCTTTTTGCCTGCCTGTCAGAGTCAGCAACTGCAGAGAAAGGCACAGAACCAGGCTGATTGGTATCGTGTTAATTTCCTGTTTACACCGCCTACTACCCCCTTGTGATTCTCCAGCAAGCTGACACCTCCCTTCTCCATGAGGAGGTGTCAGCTCCTCGTTTAAGTCTTTTCTCTCCCTCATCACTCTTAGTGGTGACCTCACCTTTTGTTTTGTTAAGAGAATAGAAGCCACAGTCCTTTAGTGGCTCCCTTTTGCACCTTGAATAACATCCATATCCCCCTTGTGATGGCCTGTGAAATCCTGCATGACCTGACTCATCCGTGTCCCAAATCCTGTCATTACCCTTTCCTTTGTGGATTACATTGACCTCCTGTTCCGTGGAAAGGCCATGCGTGTTCTTTCCTGCCTCGGGACCTTTGCACATGCTGGCTCACCTCCCTGGAACACTTTTCTCCCCCACTCCTTCATGGCATGCCTTCTCACCTCTCAGATCTGAGCTCAACTGATACTTCCTCGTGGGCTCTTATCTATGTGGGTTATTCTTTGTTACTGCATTCTGTTCCCTTCAGAGCAGTAGCTCAATTATAGTGATACACATGTGTTTGTGTGCCTGAGTGTAAGTTCCATGAGGGCAAAGCTCCATGTGTTTTGTGTACATTTTTATATCTGTCACCTTGGACGATGCCTGGCATTTAGTATGTGCTCAGTAAATGTTGAATGAAAACCTTACTGCTTCAACCAGGAACTCCCTTATCTTTCCAATCCCAGATCTACATAGCATCTCTAATCTTTTCAAAGTTACTCTTGATTTCCCATATCCACTGAGATATACCTATTTTTGTGCTGCTTTTCATAGCCAGACTTCTTAAAAGCATCTTCTGCACATGCTATCTCCTTCTTCACCTTTAAATTTATTCTAACCCATTTCATCTGGCCTCCACTGTCATCGCTCAGCTGAAACATCTCTGCTTAAGGTCTCCAGCGACCTCCAGGATGCCAAATCCAAAGGACCATTTTCTCTCCTAATCTCACCTCACTTACAGCAGCCTTCAACTCAGCTGACCATTTCCTCCTCCTAGAAACATTCCTTTCTCTTGGCTTTCAATACACTATCCCTCCCTGCTTAGCCCTAGTCCCTCTTCTTTTCTCTCCTACATGGTCTCCTGAGGTCTGTGATCTTTGTTGCACAATGGCATTTTCCAGGGAGCTTTCAGAGATGGTTGCATTGTCCGTTTCCTTTCAAGATTCTGATTTAATAGGTCTGGGTTATAGCCTGGGCATCAGGGTTTTTAAAAGTTCCCCAGGCAGGGTGACTGGGTGGCTTAGTCATTTAAGCATCTGCCTTCAACTCAGGTCATGATCCCAGGGTCCTGTGATTGAGCCCCTCATCGTGCTCCCTGCTCAGCAGGGAGTCTGCTTCTCCCTCTCCCTTTTCCCCTCCTCCCACTCATTCCCTCACACTCTCTCTCCCCCTCAAATAAATAAATCTTTAAAAAATTAAAATCTTGGAGCACCTGGGTGGCTAAGTCAGTTAAGCATCTGCCTTCAGCTCAGGTCATGATCCCAGGGTCCTGGGATCGGGCCCCGCGTCAGGCTCCCTGCTCAACAGGGAGCCTGCTTCTCCCTCTTCTCCCCACTCATGCTTTCTGTCACTGTCACTGTCTCTGTCTCTCTCAAATAAATAAATACATATATACATACATACATACATATCTTTAAAAAATTAAAATCTTTAAAAAATCTTAAAAAAAAAATAAAAGTTCCCCAGGCAGCTCTTATGTACAGCTAGAGTTGAGAACCACTGGTTTAGGAGAATCGCATCCACTCCCATGCCTTTTACTATCATCTATATGCTTTTTTGGTTTCTGGGTTCTGGTCTAATAGTCAGTTTTGATAAATAGAATAGGTATTACAGTATTTATACTTTCCATAGTATCATCAATAGAAAATACAACCACAATAATGGTTACTGGCCTTTCAAAAGCCATGACAACGAGCTTTCATGATGGTACTTGCAGCTCTACAGATGCTGGTTCTTTTCTTAGTGGGGGTAGAGGGTAGAGGAGCAAGGTAAGAGGGTCACATGGAAGATACACTTCCAGATTTGTCTTCTGAACTCTGGACTCCTATATCCTCCTGCCTACTTTACATCTCCATGCACCTGTCTGATGCTTCCTGAAGTTGATGTTTAAAAATGAGTTCTTGGGGCGCCTGGGTGGCTCAGTCGTTAAGCATCTGCCTTCAGCTCAGGTCATGGTCCCAGGGTCCTGGGATCGAGCCCCACATCAGGCTCCCTGCTCCGTGGGAAGCCTGATTCTCCCTCTCCCACTCCCCCTGCTTGTGTTCCCTCTCTCACTGTGTCTCTCTCCGTCAAATAAATAAAATCTTAAAAAAAAATAAAAAAATAAAAATAAAAATGAGTTCTTAAATATCTCTCCTAAACCTAAATTTCTTCTCTCCTGTTCTTTCCTGTCTCAGTACAGTGGCTCTGCCATCTATTCTGTTGCTCAAACCTGGGAGTCAATCATGATTTCTCCAGCTCTTTCACCTCATTAATCCGATTTATCAGCAGGTCCTGTCAGCCCTTCCTCCAAACGTGATCTGGATTCTGTTTGCTTCTTTCTATCACCACTGCCCTCACCCTGGACCAAGCCATGGCATCTCATGCCTGGTTGACCATAATAGCCTCCTAGACACTTCCGCATTGTCATCCAATCCCTTCAGCCCGGGTGACCTTCTAGAAATGTAAATCAGATCTTTACTTTCCACTGCTTAAATCCTTCAGGAGCTTCCTATCAACTCAGAGCAAAATCTAAAGTCCTTTCTCTAGGGCCCAGAAGGGCCCACAGTTTAGCCACACCTCCTTCCCTGAGCTAATGTTGCTCCACTTTACCTTCTCAATATGAATGAGCTCTACAGCTCCTTCGTACTTCAGACCTTTTCAGGAACTTTTCCTTCCTCTCAGTGCCCCTAGGCCCTTGCTCTTTGCACAGCTGGCACCTTCCTACCCTTTAAGTCTCTGCTTAAGTGTTGCCTCCTTCAAAGAGATCTTTTCTGTGCACTCTACCTAAATTATGTTCCCACCTCTCCACTCTCCACTTTTTTCCACAGCAATTTGTTTCCTCAAAAAAATATGTATTGAATGAACTTACACATTGTAAACACTTATTTTTGTACTGTGTATAAGTTCATTTATCCCCCCTATTCATGACCTGAGGCTGAGAGCAAATGATAAATTTTGTTCCGTCTTGTCTTTGTGGAGCCCAGACTGGGCATCTCTTTAAAAGTCTTGGCAGGTAAAAGGAAAAGAGAATCACCAGCCGTAGAATTCTAGTGAAGAAAGCCATGTCGTCCACTTCTTGTCTCTGCGTAGTTGAAATATAGTCCTACTTGGCAAAATAAGTCCGTCTGATCCTCCAAGAAACTGTTGAGCATATTATGCCACTGATAATTCCCTAGAAATGCATGTTATTTAAAAGTACAGGGGACTTTTTTTTAACTGAGCAATAGGAAAATCATCTGTAGAGATTGTTTTACAATTGGGTCCTCTGTTGTGTTGGAGAAAGCACTCCATATGGCTAAATGATCCAACTTAAGCAAAAGTGGTTGTACTTTTAGTACATAAAGAAAAATAAGAATTGTGTTTCAGAAGAATAGGAGGCTCTTTAACAATAATAGAAACATTAGATGAATCAAGTAAAGACTCAGGTTTTGGGGGACAACCCCCCCAAATAAGAGTAATTTGAATCAGATAATCAATAGCTGAATACCAAAGCCACATTCATCCTATTTATTGGCCATTGGTGACCTGAATGTTTCCTGATGTAGATCAAGCATAGCCTAAGTCTAAAGCATAGACCTGTCCTATGCCAGTTTGTGTGCATGGATAGAGTGATAAATTGCAAACTATAATTACAGCCCTAAAGGTGTTTTGTTTGGCCTGTCAGAGGGTTTCTAAAATTTGAATGTGAATATCTTTTGGCAAGTCTTCACTCCCCAGTTTACCAAATTTCCCACCACTCTCTCTTGTCTTTAGCACAACCAATTTACCCATTAGTACTAACTTTGTGACCCCTCAAGACATTTGAGTTTGAGGGCCCTGCTTCACACTTTTAGCCTATGGGAATTGCCTATGGTATGTTACCAAAAAAATTCCTCAAATCAGATTGCCTCCATATTTTTTCTTTTTCTGCATCAAATAGGGTCATTCACATGTGAAACTGCAGCTTGCCGCTATGTTTTGTATATCAAACCTCATATGGAATGAAGAGGAAGGTAAGAGATTGGTGAGATCTGTTTTGAGGACAATTATGGGAGGGAAGGTAGCAGATGTCCCTGAGATCCTAGATGCAGGCATCACTCAGTGGGTCCTGAGCATTCTTTCAAGTTAACCTTGGTATGAGAATCCATGGGACTAGCCAGAGTTGGCTGGACAGTTAACAGTGAGCCCCACCTTGAAGTCAACACTGCAGGAGATTACAGAGGATGGGGGTAAAGGAGACCCTAGAGAAATAAGTGTCAGTCCATGCCCTTGAGAGAGCTGAGGAGGAGGTTACGGGGATGTACTTGAAGAAGATGAGAGGTGGGAGTGGATGGGCAGATTGGTCTTTCATTGTGTGCAGAGGGACACTTGTAAGGGTTACAGGCATATAAGCTTAATGAGGAAGAGGGTGCCTTGGTGAGAAATGAGAAATACACTGTGACTAGTGAAGCAGCCAGTCTATAAGGTAGCGTCTGTGAATCAGAGGTCCTCCATCTTGACTGCATAATAGACTCACCTGAGGATTTTTGCACCAGACCAATTTAATCAGAATTTCTGGGAGGCGGGTTGCAGGCATAAGTTTTGGTTTTGGTTTTTTTTTAATTTCCCAGGTGATTCCAATGTAGCAAACATGGAAGAGCAGTTGTTCTCAGTGCTGGGCTCATTGCATAAGAATCACCTGGGGAACTTTTTAAAATGCAGATTTATGGTTTTTACACCTAGAGATTCTGGTTCATTGGGTCTAGAGGAGCTCAGTGCATGAGTGAGTCACTGCAGGCACAAAATTTTCTTCATGGGAAGGAAAGACTCCAAGAGGATTACTCTACCCAGCAGCTGTGTCTAGAACAAAGTGGAAGGAGGAAAAATTGGATTCAACATATAGGCCTAGAGACCAAGTACCATCCAGGTGCCAGCGAAACAGAGCCACCCTCAAGGAGGTCCTAGTCTAGTTGGAAGATAGGACAGAGCAGTATGAAGTTGGAACTGCCACATGCTAAACAAGAGGCAGCAGGAAGTGCTGGGAGGTCAGAGGAGGGTGGAAGAGAACAGAAGGAAAAATAAGACCTGTCTGGAGTAGGAAGAGTCTGACTTGATATGTCCAGACAGAAGATATGAAGATGGGGCCAATGGCAGAGGGCCTTGTGCCAGGCTGAGGAATCTGACCTTGACCCTGTAGTCCATGGGGAAATTAATCTATCAGCAGAACCCAGGATGGACTGCAAGAAAGAGGGTCAAGGAGCAGAGAGACCAGTTAGAATGTTGTTAGAGGATCCAAGCATGAGGCAATCCAACTTCATTGGGGATAAGGGGGATGGAAGGGTGGGGAGTAAAGGACCCTGGTAATGCTCTAGATTGTTGATTGCACCTCAAGGAGAGCAATTGCCTGGGTCATGTCCCCAGTAACCTGTTAGCTTTAATCTCTTAGGTTCACAAGAACGCCAGGATAAGTTACGAGACATGGGCATCGTAGATATTCTACACAAACTGAGTCAGTCACCAGATTCAAACCTTTGTGACAAGTGAGTATCAAAGGAAAAGGACCTTGTTTTGGGGTATGTTGAATTCTTTTATGAAAGGGTTTGGCTTGCTTAGTAATTTACGTTGCCAAACTTAAAATCTTTTAGATTCTTGAGTTCCCTTCTTAATCTTCTATGAGCTAACTGTATGGCTTTTGAATAAGAAACTAATAATTAGCAAATTATTAAAGATTCTCATCTTACTGTGAGTTAACATGAGCCTGAGCCATCTTAGTGTATATCTGGAGAGGATCCAGGGATCATTCTCTTGACATTAAAATAGAAAGGAAGGCCAATAATAAAAACATCCATTATCTCAAGATCTCACTGAACGCCTGCCTTGTGTAAGCCTGGCCCGGCTGCTGAGAATATGGCAATGACCACTGAGGGGTTCCTGTCTTCACCATTTACTGGGAGAGGCAAAATCATAATCAGAGATCCCTCTACCTTCAAAATAGCCAAAAATGTTCTTCCTGGCTGTGTACACTCCCTCCTACCACAGCCTTCACTCTACAGCTTGCTTTCATGCCCCCCCAACCTGTCCTCCAGACACACCTGCCCTCTTGCAGTGTCACATCTTCACGCATTTACACATTCTGTTCCATCTGGTTTGCCATCCCAGACCCCTCTCCTCTGAATTCCCCATTCATTCAGCAAATATTTTTTGAATACTAACCTCTACCAGGGACTGTTTTAGGCATTGGAGATATAATGATGAATAAAATTGATGAAGTCCTTGCCCTCGTGGAACTTACATTCTAGTACAAAAGACAGACAAATGAATATGTAATATGATAGCAGGTCATGAGATGTACTATGAAGAAAAATAGCAAGGTGAAGGAATGAAGAGTAAGAAAGTTTCTTCTCAGATAGATTAACCAGTAAAGGCCTCTCTGAGGATGTGACATTTGATCGAAGACCTGGATGAAATGAGATAGTCTGCCAGGCAGATGTTCCAATGAATAGTATTCCAGGCAGAGGGGACAGTGAGTGCAAGGCTCTGAGGCAGGAACAAGGTTGGCATGTTCAGGAAACAACAGGAAGGCCAGTGGAGCTGCAGAAAAATAAATGAGGGGCAGGGTGGTAATAAGTGCACTCCAGGGAGCAAGTGGAAAACTTTGTCGGCCATAGTCAGGACTTTGGATTTTATTCAGAGTCTAATAGGAAGTCACTGGAGAGTTTTGAGCAGAAGAGACCCTATCTGACTTGAATTTGTATAAAATCACTCTGGTGGCTCTGTAGAGAATCACCTGGGCAAGAACGGAAGCAGGGAGAGCAGTTCAAGACTACTGTAGTCCTGTAGGTAAGAGATGAGGGTGGCAGTGGTAGAAATACTGAGAAGTGGTCAGATTCAGGATTTAATCTAAAGATAGAGAAAACAGGATTTGCTCAGGGATTCAATATGTAGGATATTAAAGAGAGGAAAGGAAAATGCCTAGAGTTTTAGCCTGAGCAACTGGATAGGGTGTTGCCATTTACCAAGATAATGAGGAATACAAGAGAAGGAGGTTGGGGTAGGGAGAAGTGAGGGTTCTTGTTTGGACATGCCAAGTTTTGGATGCTATTAGATATCCAAGGGACTTCTCAGGATAATGGGGCTGAGGGTATAAACTAGGAGGGTATATAAAGCCATGGAGCTGGATAGAGTCACATAAGGAAAGGAAGAGAGAGGAAAGAAGACAGGAAGGCTAAGGACTATGCTCTGGAGCTCTCCAGCATTTAGAGGTAAATGAAAAAGATCCAGCAAAGGAAAGGAAGGAACGACCAGTGAAGTAGGCAGAGACCCAGGCACAGCAGTTGTCCTGAAAGCAAGGGAAGAGAATGCCTGGACAGTGGCCATTTATCCTTCACAACTCAGATCAGGTTGTCACCTTCTCCAGAAGATCTTGCCTGATCCATTCTCCACCCTAGGCTTTGTCAGGGGACCCCTTCTGCCAGGGACTCCTGTAGCACCCATAAGACATACCACACTGTTGTCATGGCTGTCAGCTTGCTTGTCTGCCCCACTGAAGGGAAAAGGCACTTGGTAATTGCTCCTTAAGTGAATGGCTGTGCCCGACTCTGGAGCACACAGAGCAGGCTGGGCCCCTGCCTCCCTGAAGCTTGCCATCCAGTGGGTTAAAGAAGACAAATCCCCCAAATAATTGAGGCCCAAGGCTGCTGCTCAGCTGAGTGTCCCATCAAAGGCAACTGAAAGCTAGGCACTCGCCGAAGGCTGGATTTGAGCTGTACTTTGAGGACTGGCACCCGTGCCTCCACCTCCATAGTGGTAGTAGCGGCTGCTGACTTAAGCGGTGAGCTCGGTCAGCCCGTCTCTCCTGGTTGAGGGCCACATCGTTCCCTGGGTTTCTTTTCTCATGTTCGTCCAGAAATGAAAATAGTTGTGCTCGAAATCATTTCTAGGATGACCTGGAACGTTAAAAGAGGCCTCACTAGCAGGATGTACAATAGGTTTCAGCCCTGGCCTACAATGGTTTAGATCTGTCTGGTGCTGTTTCCCCATATTTGTATGGCACATAAGTTTTCAGCAGTTCTTAAACCACGTTAAAAGAATCAAGGTTTGAGCTACCCTGCCTAAGTCCATCGAAGGAAAGATGATCTTGCCTCAAGAACCATCCAACTGAAAGACTCCTTAGATATTAAGAGATAGCAGGAGGATAATAAGGTTACAGTCTCTGAAGTCTAATATAACAAACATAGGTAGCCCCTGAGAAAGATTCAGAAGGAGTCTGAATTGGTAGTTCTCATTTAGTCAAAACCTTTAGTCTGTTACCTAAAGAAGACATCTCTCAGGTTCCTTCTGTCTTTAAGGCTTTGTGATCCTTTGACTTTCAAACACTTACAGATGAGCTATTGCCAACCAGCCCTTTCCACCTTAGGCTCAGAGTGTCTTGGGACTGTGTGGTGAGGTAGATGATCATTAAGAGGTAGCCTGTGGCATCATTCATAAGCTTGTTTCTGTAGGAAAATGACCTTGTAGAACCCAACTCACTTATAACTTGGAGACCATCTGTATGGGGCTTTCCGTTTTGATGGATTGGACTATATAGTCTTAGATAATTGCAAGAACATTTCCCTTAGTATCCACTTTTAAAACCGTAGGTCATACCCATTACTTCACTATAGAGACTGCACTTGCATCCAACATATTGCATGCCCAGTCTACCTTGGCTTACTTTCATCAGCTAGTAGTAACTGAACATTTTAGCCATTTCTTTCTATAACCTAGCAGGGGAGACCATTGCTAAAACTTGACTTCCTAATTCCCACAATTGTAGCCTCTTGAGAACCTTTACCAAGCTCATGATTGGAGTAGTCAAGGAGGCCTCCTCAGTCCCAGCTCAAAGGACGACCCTTTTACAAGGATCAGGATGCACCCATCCTGTGTGGCTGTCATGAGACATTACATCTCTTCTTCTCCAACTAGCTGTCTTCTTCCCCAACCACCCTAACAACCTACCTCCTATGCCAGGTCAGTGTCCGCAGGCATGATGAGAAGAATGAGATGAAACTATAACCTCCTTCCTCAATTTGAAGGCATTTGAACCATGAGACAGTCTTGGGTTGTGAGCACTAGGCCCCCCCCCTGCACCTTCTAATCAACACCTGAAGGCCTCTCCCTGGGTCAGTTTTCCTCTTAGCTTCCCAGAATCCTAAGTGTCCTCCCCAGTGTCCTGCAGCACCAGCTAAAAACCTGCATGGCAGTAGGAGAAAGTAAAGAATTCCAGACCCATCGTGGCCAAATGCCAGTGACAAAGGGAAACTAGAATTCACTGCAGCAGGTGGAAGGACAAGAGCAGCCCTTCCTAAGAGAACCTCAGGAAGAGGAATGTAGCCAGCATGGGTTTGAAGTTATCTGCTGACCACAGATCTCTGCCCCATACGGTATTCGCCCAGCTGGGCTCACCGCAGTTCCCTTTGGGGATCTTTTTAGACTACCCCCCCATTACCATCTTTGAGCCACAGGATTTTTGCCTTAATTACACTTCAGAGAGGATGGCTAACAGGAACTTTGTGATTTCAGGGCAAAAATGGCACTGCAGCAGTACCTGGCGTGATGGGAGCGCCCCGGGCACCTGCAAGCATCCCCCGTCCTTGTTCAAGGAAGTACAGGAACTAGCCTCATTTGATTCCTTCTATTTGCACAAGTCACCTTGGACTGCAGGGAGCTGTTTTGCAAAAGCAATTTGGTAGGCTTAGATCTCAAATTCATCTTGAGAACATTTTTTTGAGGTAGTAATTTCCTCAGAGGACTATTGTGTTTTATTTTGGTTTTTTTTTTTCTGAGCTACCTGGACTCTTTATTAGAACAATCAATCATTTTCCTTTGGACCTACAATTTTTTGCCTATGCTGCAGCCACTTTGTGAGTGAGAATGAATGTGTCTCTGCACACATAGGTGTGTGTGCGTGTGTGTGCACATGGGTCAGAATGAATGGATGTGTGTGTGCGTATGTGAGGGATACCTCAAATTTTTCTTTTCTTATTTTGTGTGAAAATCTCTTTTCTACAGATTTTCCAGGGTTTAAGCATTGCTTGCTGTATAAAAAACTTTACTGAATTATATACAGTTTGAATGAAATGTTATTTTAAAAACAAAACAATTGTTAAGTGTTCCATAAAGGTTATGTTGAATTTTGGTCAGATGAATATTTGTAAGTAAAAAATATATGCATTTCTGAACCTCAACTTACATAGATTTTCTTTATAAAAAAAAAACAAAAAAACAAAAAACAAACAAAAAGGTTGGCTGTAGTTGGCCTGGAGTAACAGGCATGATACATGGTGCTGTGCAAAATAGTAAGCTAGCATCTTACTGCCGTCAATATCAGCAGGTACAGAGCCTCTTTTCAGCCTAATTCAATAAGCTCTCAGGCTTCCAAGTCAGATGGACAGGGTGGAGTGGAGTGAGGCAACAGATTCACCATAGGATTTTTGAACCATCAAGGGGAAATATAACTACTGATAGTGAAAGCCCAGCCCTGACTCTGGCAGGCTACACTTGGCAGGAACTGGGCACCAAGAGCCTCCCAGCAGCCCTAAATCCTGCCACTGGTGTAGCGATATCTGGCAGGATTTAGAGCCAGTCATGAAACCTTATGCTCAAACTAAAGTAGGTCATCACTTCCTGGAAACAAAGTCTGATCACCTTGTGCTTCCTGAAACAGTATATATCACTGTGAAACTAAAGAATGCTCTACAGACTCCTCTGTAGAGAGAAGCGAAGAACAGGATAGTTTAGAAAGCTGTTTTTCTCTTAGCTATACTCAGCTAAAATTCTACTAGTCACTCAGGACTGCTATTCAGTGTGCTTTTGTAAAATGAGATCAAAATTTGAGTAAGACATGTGGCTGAGATCTTTTCCTGCATGAAGCCCAAAGCACTGAAGTTTGAGCGAGGGAAAGGGACTCTCCCCAGAGGATGGAAGATGGCTTCTTGTACCACCAGTGCTCCTTCACCCTTCTGCAGCCCTTAGCTTGGCACCTGGCTCCAGCTTCTGGGGCAGCTTCAAGGTGAACTCCACAGAGGTTGCTCTTGACTGTTTGGAGGAACAACCAGCCTGCCTTTCCCTTTGCTAACAGAAGTTCAGAGGCATTGCGGCCCAGAATCGAGGTCTGTGGCGGAGAAGCTTGCCATGAGTGTGCCACTGGCAGAGTCCCAAGCCTACCAGCCACTCCTGATGGGGTTGCGCACACCGAGGCCACCCCATCACCAGCCTGCACCTTCCTTGGAGGATTTAAATATGTTTGATTGCAAATGAATGTTTTTAAGTGTATTTAATGCAATTTTTCCTGTTCTCAACATGACCACCCAAGATCCAAACACAGAGATTTCCAAGTTGTTATTTTTTTTTTTTTTAACATCACCAATTTAAAAATCTGTCACAACGGGGACTTGGGTTTTGTGCGGCCATCAGAGTGCTAATGTGAGAAGGCCAGTTTAAAGAGAATTGAGTTTATTGGGAATAAAGCCTTATTTAGGCCCACTCATTGACACTTCTAGTACTGAGAAAATATCCTTGGTTGGCATTTGTTAACACAAACACTATAGAGTTGGTGTTTAAAAATACCAGGTAAATATTAAGGAAACCAATAATGAATTGCTGAGACAATCTTGAACCCAGATAGCATTAGAAAGCTGAAAGCCCAATGAAATAACACTTTCACACTTAAACTCTGTGGATAAATCTTGCCTGTGGCTATAAACAGATGGTCAAAGAAAAAGTGCTTTACTATAATTAACTTTTCTGATTTGAATGAAGGAAAAATGTATTTATTAAAACAAAGCTGTTTGCTGCTTTAGGCAGGTGCAGTGTTCAGTCAGCAAGGAAGTGGGAGGAATGGGGCGTGGTCTGTTGTCTCCACCCGAGTCCTTCACTAAGCTTCTCGCTCTCTCTAATACTGCATTCTGTTTCTCCTTTTGTGCCCTGATTGTAACCCAAAATTTATGAACTAGAAAAGAATGTCCAATTTAATAAGTTGCATTTTTTTTTCCTTAAGCACTTTATGCAGAACAATACATGTTCTTCTGGTAGTGTTTGGATAATATGATTTTAACACATGCTAATAAAAGCCAAGAAAAAAATCATGGCAACTTCTAAAAAGGAGTCTGTTTTCCGAATGTCTAGAACATTAGGAAACATTGGAAGATAATGTGTCCCGGCTTTTGGAACTTACGATTCTTGGTGAATAAGAGGCCAGGGAGTGACTTTGCATTTCAGAGTGGGGGCCAGTGCCCTGTGGTAGTTACAGCTATGCTATAGGGGCATCTGCAGCAGCCTGGGAACCCCTGTCCTTGGCCTCCTGAAGTCTAGCAGACCTTTCACAGGTGGCCACTCCCAGCCACCAGGACCTCCCCAGTGTTGTGTCCACTGCCTCCATCCTCTCCTCAGCCCCTTAGGTACGCCACACTTCCACTGCCACTACTCACTGGCCTCAGGCCCAGAATTTGGCGGATGACCAGCGGCCCCAACAAGCCACTGCTCCCCTTTGCAAGGATGCCCAGGTGCTCTTCATGGACTGCACACTCTTCTCCCCATCTCTAAAATGTAGAGAAGCACCTCTTCCCTCTTGACCTCCCTAGAAACAGAAAGCCAAGGACATCTACCCCAGAGCGTGGAGGTTGGGGAGAGAGCGTCGGGGGTGGTGAGGTGGTTGGCAGGGGAGGGAATTCCCTTGCCACAGGGCAAACATGAAAGTGAGACCTGGGAAATGGGAGACTGACCCCAGATTCTAATGGAGAGCTGACAGGAGGAGGTCCCAACACCTTGCCACCTGGGATAGGGGCTGGTGCTGCCCCAGTCCTGCTCCTTTGCACATTTCTCCTGATTGTTGGGCAGAGAGGCCTGTGTCCATTTCCAGCATGAGGGTAGTTTTGGTTTACGCCCTGGCTTCTGGGAAAACTGGGAACCCCTGCCTCAAGGGCCACATCATGGCCTACGTAGTCACCTTTCCTCCCTATATTTATGCACCCCCTGACTCCTGGCCTTGGCTCTGCTGGGCAGTCGGCCCTCTCGCTGAGTGGAGAGCCAGAGCCAATCATTAGAAAGGAACCACCCTCTTTATTTCATGCAGTGGGGCCTGCCTTCCACCCTATCAGGCATTCACACCCAGGAGCTGAGAGGTCTTAATGCCCAAAACAGCACCCATTCTGCATGCCCTGGTTTGCTTCCATTGTAGGAAGCCAGGCCCAGGGCCTCTGCTAAGGAGTTCCATCCTCAGAGTGGGCTGACATTTTAGCCACTCTCATGAAGCTTCTCTCCTCCAACACCCCCCCTCCCCCGCACCTCTGTTACTTCTGCTTTGAACCTTCCAGACTCTAAGAAATGCTCTACCAAGTTATAGATGGAAAGTATGTGTCCCCACTTCTCCCCCTCTAGTGCCCCTCCTGCCTTCCCCTCTCCCAGCTACTTCCTGGGGAGGCTTAAAGGTCATCACAGACAGCAACACGCATCACCCCTACAGTCTCAGTTCCGCCACCTACTCTTCCTCTCCCCCCACTGCTTTCAGAGGCCTTGGGCAGACCATTTCTCATCTCTCCACTGGTGGAAGATCCTTGGCTTCCCAGCTTCTGGGGAGATCAGATAGCGGTCAGCTGGGTGCACCCCCAAGTAGCTCATTCAGAGGCACGCAACACCTGTGTGTGTAGAAGAGGTGCAGGGTTCTAATGCCCCTGCTCCTCCAAGGCATTGAATCCCCCTCTTGAGCCCACTCACAAAGGAAAGAGCACAGTCCCATGGTGGGCTGAATATCTGGAGGTCTGGAACAGTGGATTCAGTTTTCCTGACATCCCGTCAGGGAGGGACCCTCTGAGTACATTGTTTCTCATGGAGGTCAGTACAGATGCTAATGAACACAACAGGCATGCATGTTCGCATCTAAAGGTGACAGTCATGGGGAATGCAGCCACCCACCCAGAGTCACAGGACTTGCTCCCCACTTCACACAGCCTGACTCATCCTTCCGTCCCCAGTGCCAGCATAGCATTGGAATAAAGAGTAATGCACCCATGAAGAGCAGTCTTCTGGGAGCTAACTGCGCATTTAAAGAACTTCAAGTCATAGAGCAGAGTCTTCTGGAGAAAACCAGCAAATGAAAGGAAATCGCTAACATTTGCCTTGGGGAGTAGAACACAGCCTTTTCCTCAGAGAGGAAATTGGATGCCTGGGCTTAGTGAATTTTCAAATGGACCAAAGAGCAAACTAGCAGGAGGGAGTAGCTATCCATGTTACTGTTCACAGGGGTAATAATAGTTACTTTTTTATTGAAAACCTTCTGTGAGATTTTCAACCTCAAGGGCACAGCCATGGAAGGATGGGCTCAACCAGGTGATGTAGCGAAAGCTGGAGGCAACTTGGCTCCACTGGGAGCTCTCAGACTTTAAAATTAGGCAGTAGCCAGAATCAGAAACCAAAGAAACGGGGAGGGAGCATCAAGAAAATTAGATGAACCCTGGTTCCAAATGTAACTCCCAAGCATTTCTTTATGAACATGGCCTGATTCATGGAGAACCTCAGGTGGCCAACTGGGCAGCGTTGCAGGACTGTCCCCGTGACTGGGTAGGCAGCAGGAAGATTAAAGCCAATTTCTATCTGCCTCCACATCCATATGCCTGGAAGTGTTATAGCCAATCTTTTTGCACTGTTTTCAAGTTCATAGTTACCAACTTGAACTTTAAACTTGTTTAGTCCACAAAGTAGATTTATTCTTGGGGCAACTCTGTCCTGTGTAACTCAGTATCCCCTGAGATGTCACCATATCACGCCAGGGTAAAATAACGGATGTCCATTTATTTTATAAAATCCCAGAGGTAGCAAAAAACAAAAGCAAAAAACTATATATTCTATATACTGTTTAATAAGGCAAGAAAGTATATACTATTCTTATTGTTCATGAGACATAGCTAAACCAAAAAAATATTGGTGCTGAAAAGAGTAAGTTCCGATTCTGGAGCTTTCCTATGTGCAGCTGATTCGAGTGCACTGACATTTCATCTCGTGGCCTTGCCCCTGGTCACATGCTCCGGAAGAGCAACCCAGCCTCTCAGTCCATGTCCTCAGGGAATCGACGTGCCTCGGTGGGACCCGCCGCTCCTTCAGCCCCGTGGCCTGTGGGACAACAGATGTTCTGCAGGACTTCTGAAACGTAGCCCTGTGCCCGTCCTCTGTCCCACTCACCATCCACAAAACAGCAGGAAAAGGGGATCTAAGTACATCACAGACAATGAAGTGAGGGGTCCGGGTGGAAGGGACAGCAGAGAAAGGTCCTAATACGTGTGTTCCGGACCAGGAATTAAAAATTAGGAGAATGAGGGGCACCTGGCTGGCTTGGTTGGTGGAGCATGAGACTCGATCTTGGGGTTGTGAGTTCGAGCCCCACGGTGGGTGTAGAGATTACTTAAAAATAAAACCTTTAAAAAAAAAATCAGGAGAATGAGTAATTTGTTGAGGACTTAATATGTGTCAGGCCCCAGGCTAAGAACTTCAATATCCTTTGTGTCCTTCCATCTTCACAACAGCCCTGTGAGGAAGATCCCTGTTATGGAGATGTTATTATGGGGCTAGTAATGGGTCTGTCATACGGGGCTAATAATGGGTCTGTCAATATCTCCATTTCACAGATGAGGGACCTGGGGCCCAGAAAGGTAACTTTCCCAAGGCTATTCAGCTGACAACTAGCGGAGCCAGGATTCAAACCCAGGATGGTCTTGTCTCCAGTGCCCTTGAGCCCTGACCCTTAGCAGAGACAGTGATGGGTAAGTTGGAAGCACACTGTGCTCCTGACACCTGAGGAGGACTGACACATCAAACAAATGAGCAGCACATCAGCACCCCGACAAGCCTGCTTCAGAATCATGCTCTCAGGAGCCTGGGTATTTATCCCTGGGATGTGTCTGGGCTCAGACCCCGGTGGAACTGTCCCCTTCGCTCATTATCACCTGGGGCCCAAACGTCAGGCTCGCGATCTCCCAACACTCTCCTCAGTAGCTCCGATGAGTATTCCCCAGCCGGGCCACTCTCCTCCTTCCCCAGACTTGGCCCTGAGTTATTCTACTTGCCTCCAATCGCCCCCCAAAGGAGGAAGATGTGCCATGACCCTGGACACATAAGGAAATGCATCAGGAGCGCTCTCTGAGGGCAGGTCCCTCGAGGAAAGCGGGCCCTGGTCACCAGAGTGAGATTTCCTCCCAGCAGGGGAATGGCTTTGAAGAACCACAGCATGCACTTGCATGAGTCAAACTGGGTCTTTTTGATGCCTATAACGCCACACTTCCCATGCTCTCTCTACTCTACACCCCACCGCCGCACCCAGCTTGCCCCTCAGCTGGCAGCAGGTAGCCACAAGGATTAAATGAGGGCCGGCATGGGCCAGCTCCTGTGCCATCTTCCATTGCCCTCAGGCCACCTATTCTTACTCAGCTGGATTCAGATCTTGAGGAAACTGTGAACATAGCAAACATTTAGGTAAATATATTGATTAAAACCCAAACATTTGTGCCCAAGTGTGTTGTTACCATTTCAGATCTACATGCAGCCTTCTCCCAGGAATCCTACCCTCACATCCTTTGCTTTTTCCCAGGATACTCACCCCCTGGCCCCTCCCACCTCACCTCAAGCTCAGACCACGGATACCCAACTCGGCAGCAGGAGCATCATAGGCCAGGCCTAGTTCTTCTTATGGAGTGGGGTAAGTCACATGCACTCTGGACCCCTTGGGTTTCTCACCCAGATTTGGAGGTGGAGATGACCTAGCACACTTTACCCAAAATGTGGGAGCTGAGGGACACAAGAGTCACAGCAGGCTCAGGGCCCTTTTGTATAATGCTCCACTGCCCAGCAACCCCACCAAGGGCCTGGCGTGGGGTGTGTGAAGCACAGAGGAAGTGAGGAAGTGACCTCTGGCCTCTAAGTGGCTTTGAAGCAGGGTTCTAGAAAGCTAGTTACATTTTCCCAGTGGTTTCCACAAGAAAATGCAAAGTAACTTTGCAATGAAAATATGACTCCAAAGTAAGAAGGCAGCAAAAAAAAAAAAAAGGTAATGAAGTATTAAAAAGCAACATCATTACTCTGTGAAAACAAAACAGATCAGGACTGCTACAAAAGTTATATAATGGCCCCTCTTTCTCAAATAGGACCTTCTTAGATTGAAGACTCAGTTACCACATAGTTATTATCAACCCCTGCCAAATACTCACTGCAGATTTAATAAAGAACCAAAATGGCCTTGATGACTTACCCAGAGAGGCTTCTAGAACTTCATCTGCAAACTTAAATGTGGGGAAGAGCAATGCCAGTTCCCGGCTGGCGGCGTCTCTCTCCTGGCTTCCGTGGACTGCGTTAAAGGGCATTTCTGTGCCGAACTGAGCACGGAGACTGCGAACATAGGTAAAATGCACAAGAAACAATCGTTTCATTTGCAAAGAAACATTTTGCTCTCCGGCAACGGGCACCAGCAACCAGTTAGCACCCCGCATTTCTGTGAAATGGCTTTCTCTCCGTTGGAAATGCCAAGAACAACAAGGACAGTAGCTGACATCTATTCCATCGTGATGTTGGGTGTTCTGGGCAGGTTGCCAGGTACTTCACATACATGATCCCGTTTCATTTGCACCACAGCTCTGTGAAGGACACTCTGTCATGATTCTCAGTTTAAATACGCACGAGTCACGGCGCAAGCTCGGGAGCTCCCATTTTGTTGCTATCACTACCAGGGACTAGCACCCTGCCAGGAGCTCGAGAGTGTGCATCATTAATTCCTCAATAACAGCATAAGATAATACTAATATTGCCAGGGCTTCCTTTTTGTCAAGCACTGTTCCAAGTGTTTCATATGTATATATACGTATATACACATACATACGTAAGTACATATGCTCATTTAATCCTCACATCAATGTCTGAGGCATTGTAGTACCCATTTTTCAGATGAAGACATTGAGGCACAGAGAGATTAATGGCCCTAGGAAGTGCTCTTAACAACACTCAGTGGCATCCCAGGATAGGTGTCATAACCCCATTTTACAGAACTGAGAACTGAGGCTCAGAGAAAGGACTTACCCAAGTATGTGGTTAGCTAGGATCTAAACCCTAGGCTGTCTTACTAGTCCCATGTATGAATATTCTGGTCCCCTACAACTGCAGAGTACAACTGCAATTACTTAGTCTCTTGCTCATTTCTTTCCTGGTGGCTGGGGCTCTCTCAGCTTCAAAGGCAAGACACAGTGAATTTGGCATTGGTGATGCCAGGCTAAATACAGGGCCAAGGCAGCCTAGTGCAGAGTGCAGAACCAGGTGCTCAGACTCTAGGGGGCCTCAGAACACCCTGGGTGGGGAGGAGAGTGGAGAGAGTTGAGTCTACAATGCAGATCCCTAGGCCCTGCCCAGAGTCTCTGACTTGGCAGACTTTACCGGGGGCCCTGCAATCCATATTTCCTGGATGAGTGTTGCATGTGTTTTCTGGGACCACACTATGGAACCCTCTTAACTGTAGGACTGGATCAGAGGGTGAAGATAGCAGGGTCTCCTCAAATAGATAACAAAGAGGTCAGAGTCTCTCCAAATATACATAAAAGGGGAATTTGGGGCTGAATATAGAGCAGGGCTCTTGGATTCCCAGGTTTTGAGATAAATGAAAAGAACACAGCTGGTGACATCACCTGTCAGGCTGCTCCCTCCTTGCCACATCAGGGTCACAGGGCCCCATGAGCGTTCGCCAGGCAGCGGTCACGTCCTCCGGGCCCTCAGGCCTGGTGAGGATCAGGAGGTGGCTCGGTCCACTGCACATGTGATGTACCAGCTTCTCAAATGCCTCCTAGCACAGGGAGAGGAAACGGTGACCCAGGGCAGGGGTCCTGGGGCCTATAGTGGGTCAGCGGGCCCATCCCACCCTCAGGAAGGGAGGGGCTCAGTGAGCAGCCTTGCCACAGGCCAGCCTGCCCATGGAGGGCCCAGGGAGGGGTGGTGGTGATGACCAGCCACACCCAGAGAACCCAGATAAAGGCAAAGGCAGGAAAATGAGGCTTTGAATTGACTTGTTTGGGGTTGGGTGAGAGACTATAACAAGTTAGGTAGGGACGTGTGTGGAAATCATGTGGATGCCGGATAACCATGGGGTGCGATGTAGCTAAGACTTATTTTTTGCAAGGCCTTGCAACCCTTCCCGCTGCTTGAAGTAGCAGTACTCTGGTTTTCCTTTGGGGAGTAGCCCTTCCCCATTTCACTTGGCCTAGTCTGGCTGACGACCATGATGCCCCTCCATCCCCTCCAACCCCACCAAACACACACACCTCACCTAAGAGGTGGGGCTATGACCAAGCTAGGTCCACTAGGCCTCCGTCCCAAGTAGGGGAGTCAGAAGCAGAAGCACGTGGAAAGTGGTTGAATCTGAGTTGTCCAACAGTAGCACCTAAAGTGACTGTTCATGGGATTCTGCTCCTAAGGTCCCTACAACTGTCTTGATTCTTTTTTTTTTTTAAGATTTTATTTATTTGACAGAGAGAGACACAGCAAGAGAGGGAACATAAGCAGGGGGAGTGGGAGCGGGAGAAGCAGGCTTCCTATGGAGCAGGGAGCCCAGTGTGGGGCTCGATCCCAGGACCCTGGGATCATGACCTGAGCCAAAGGCAGACGCTTAACAACTGAGCCACCCAGGCGCCCCAACTGTTTTGGTTCTTCTCCCAACACCTTCTTGTTCAACTCCTTCAACTATCTTCTTCAGTTCTGGAAGCTATGGAGTATCCTTCTAACAAATTCTTTATGTCATTACTTAAGTTAGAATCAAAATCTCTTCCTTGCAACCAAAGAACTTTTTACTTGATACAGACTATAATCATTATTCTGAGAGCAAATTCATGGCCTTCTTGCTGTTCATATTCTTGTTCTTCGTAATACTCGATTTTCTCCCAAACTAACATCAATCTATAAACATAATGTTGGAGAAAGAGAAAGAAATGAGAGTGTGTCGGACATGTGGAAGCAGATGAGCTGACCTCCCCAGCTTTGTGTTGATAGAAAAGTTGCATTTCTGCCTCTGTCATGGTTCTCTCTTCATTTGCTAAAATGTCAAAACCGGCTTCGTGGATCTGTAAAATATACATATATTGTGAAAGGGTAAATCAAGCCCAAATTCACATTCAAATGTGCTGAAAAGTAAAAGATAATGGGAAAGATAACATTAAAAGCAGCGAAGACCCTCATCCTCATCGTATCTGTCCCAAACGGATTTAAAATGTTTCGTTGACTTAACTGGAATTTTGGTTGGAGCTCCTCAGAAGCCTCCTTTTCCCACTAGCACACTGTTGTTCAATGCCCCACCCCTGCTTTTCCAGCAGAGGAGACATGAGGGCAGTCTGTCCGGGAAGCGTTGTCTCTCTTACCTTCATAATAATCTCATCAGTCTTTCCGTGGACCACTGCGTCTGGCTTAATGATGGCCAAGGTGCAGGTCTTCCCTGATGAAGCTGGGGTAGGGGTGGGGAGGGAGAGCAGGGAGGAGATCAGAGACTACTCGGAGCAGAGCTCCAGCAACAACTGGAAGAGTCAGCTTGGAGCTGGGGAGAGCTGGAACAGAGGCAACACGGGCCTGGCCTCTCTCGTGCCTTCCTGTCACCTCCCCTGACTCTGAGCCTCTAGCTGCTGTCTACTCTGTTCTCTTACTCCACTGGCTCCCTCGCCAGAGCTTCTTTTTAACTTTTCTGGCATATGGGCAGTAATGACTGCCCCAGGCCCTGAGTCTGTATGACTTTTCAGCACCAGCACGTTCTCCTGAGAGAAGATCAGACTGGCCAGTTCGTTGTGTGGAGCCAAGGTAGCAGTCATAGCTCCCTGAACAGTGTCCTGATGGCTGTTCTTTGGTCAGTGCCCATAGATCCAATCAGCTGTGGTGACGCGGGAGGTGGCACATGGTTGTAGTCCCTGCTCAGGCCTGTAGGAGGCCCGGTGTCCAGTCCATAAGCCCAGCCCTACTGTACTCCTGTTTGTATCAACTTGGCCTTGGTGAGCTTCCTACACTCTCCACAGACTCTGTACCCCCCATAGCCTATTTTCTGTTCTCAACCTTTACATCAGTTGTGTGGCAATGAAACATGACAACGTCTGCGTTTGAGGAGAACTTCCTACTCTGAAAATCTCAAAAACTTGTGTACTGCAAAAATGTGAATCATTTTAAGCAACAAATCTATCCATTTTTCTCATTTCTAATGTCCCATGAATCCTTAGTCTTTAAGGGACTCTTAAAATGAAATCCCTTATACGTTGACCCATTAATGAGAACCCCTAGAGGCGCGGGGTGAGAAGAGAAGAGGCCAGATCAGGGCCCAGAGAATTCCAGCTTGAAAGGGGAGCAAATGAGAAAAGGCCAATGAAGGGGGGCAGGCTGTGGAGAGGCCAGAGACGTAGAAGGAAAACGAGAAAGGTCATGACATCTCAGAAACGAAAAGAGACGAGGGTTTGGAGAAGGAAGGCACTGTCAACATCATCCAAGTCCTCAGAGGCTGTAGGATATGACTGGACACTGTGTGTTGGATTTGGCCACCAAGGTCAGTGGTGCCCCATGAGCACCAGGGAGCAAGTCGGGCAGGAGCCGAAGGTGAGGGGTGCCCAAGGAGTATGGGAGCTCAGGAAGTTCAGGCATGGAGGGAAGGAAGGCTAAGGGCAAGGGCAGGCTTTTAGGTTATTTTCTAGGTGGAGAGACTTGATTTGAGAGGAGATAATGAAGGAGGGAAGAGGAGATCATCCAAAAAAGGAGGTAACAAATGTTTCCTGCAGAGGCCAGAACACTAATTTTTTCACACTTGAAGTGTTTTTGCTCTCCGAACTGTGCCTCTTTCCTTGTTAGAATCCAAACTCAAACAGTCCTCATTATCCCCACATGAATAAACAGCCTCTCTGCTTCACACAATAATAAAAATCTTCCTTCTCCTTCCAACTCAGTTCCTGAACTTAATGCTGGTTTCCCCTAGAGTCTCAGTTACTGTCACAAGCCACCTTCTAACTTCTGGCTTCCCTGCTGTCAAGTCAAGTTGTTCTTCCCATAGTAAAGGTTCAGGAAGAACTATGACGCCCAGGACTCCTGACTTTTGGACGCTTCAGGAAAAGGTGAAAAAAAGAAATGAGCTCTCTTTAGCTCAAATGAAGACTAAGGAAACACCAGCATCATTACTTGAAATTCTACCTTCCTTTTTATTAAGTGGGGCTTTTCCTGATGTGGGGTAGTAGCCCCGAAAGTCATACTTGTGATACTTGAGCATGATCAGAAAGCTGCAAAAAGTACCTACAATGTCAAGAAAGGGCAGAAGGGAGATTGGGCACAGTATGTTTGAAGTTAGGTGACTGGAAACCGAATGTTTCACGGTTAATCTTCCCAGAGTTCAGATTGCCCAAATCACTGATGACCCATATGCTTTGCCTTTTTGTCTTGCTTACTGGTTCTATACTCACCCACGTCCACATCTTCACCATTGTCCTTGTCATGGGAGAGGCATCCGTCTTCATCAGACAGAGCCTCGTCTCTAATCTAGAGCAACACATGGGTCATGAACAGAAAGTAGTTAGCTAATTAAAATTACCACAAAGACCTCCAGCAACCGACAGAAGCCAAAAAAAAAAAAAATGCAAAGGCCTGAAATGCAGAGCCAAGAAAAGGGGGTCAAGAGCGTCAGCCTTGGAAACTTTACAAGATCTTTTTTAGTAGCTGGATGACGGTGGAGGTGAGGGTGTTCGAAGACAAGGAAATCCATGCTGACTTTAAGGTTTAGATTCGGCCCATTTCCACAAACACCAAGTAGAAAAGATGAAGTAGGGAGTTGGCCAGAAGACAAAGGAAGAAGTGACATACAAGGAGATACTTATCAACTGGCTCCCCCAGGCAACGTTAGTCGTGAAGACATCATCTCCCCCTGGAGGGGGCACAAGCAGGTGTGATTTTCGGAAAAAATATAGATTCTAAGCCATTCTATAAAAACAGGGCTTCACTATTTGGAAGTGACTATGAAAACTTGAACAATGAATACTGAACAACATAAGGCTCATTGGACAGAAGCTCAAAGCACCAGGAAATGCCTCTCTCTATCTGAGGTGGTGTCAGTGTTCAATGGCAGCCAAATTTTTGTGAGAAACTTGTAGTCTATGCTGTCATAGAAATAATTTATCAAAATCATAAGCCATGCTGATCCTATTGCTCGTGTGAATGACAGGGCTTAATTTCTAAATTAAACGATCCCTTAAACTAAAACTTTCAGGTATGGGAGGCGAGGGCAGATCACCAGGAGAGAACTCACAGTGAGGCTGACTTCTACCCCACTACTCTACTCCATAACTTTATCTTCATTTCTGAACATATTGTCAGAGTTCCAGAAACCCCTGTTAAGAATTGAAGCAGGGGATGAACAGGAAATGGATAAGAGAAGTTCAAGTGCTCTGGATGAAGGGTGCAACTTTTTAAAATGAGTTTTTTAAAATGTATGGGACGCCTGGGTGGCTCAGTCGGTTAAGCATCAGCCTTTGGCTCAGGTCATGATCTCAGGGTCCTGGGATCGAGCCCCACATCGGGCTCCCTGCTCGGCGGGAGGCCTGCTTCTCCCTCTCCCACTCCCCCTGCTTGTGTTCCCTCTCTTGCTGTCTCTCTCTCTGTCAAATAAATAAAATCCAAAATAAAATAAAATGCATGTATGTCCTAGTGGGCACTGCCTCCCCGAGCCCTCGGGTGGGCATTTAATGGCACTTGCCACTGAGCGCTCCAGGAAGATTGGTGGGACCGGGAGACACCGAGCTCGGCGCTGGTGGAAGCACTCCTTACCACTTTTCGCTCGCGGCCTTCGGCCAGCACCTTCTTCTCAGCCTCCAGCTGCTCTCGGATGGTTTTCTGCAGCAGCGGGGCGTTGGCTCCTCTCACCACCGCCACCAGTTCTCCCCCCTAGAACACAGAACACACGCGCTACCCAAACTGCTTGAACTCCTTCACAGATCTTCATCTCTTTGAAGGGCCAGCGAGTGTCCAAGAGCTTTGCTTAGGCGTGTGCCCAAGGCCGAGGCCACCATCCACTGCTCTGCCTTCTACCCCATGCCTCTCCTTTCAGAGCTGCCTCCAGGGAAACAGGGAGTTAGTTAAGGGAGGAGCAGGGCAATGAAGTTGTGGGTGACTAAGAGTGGCCTAGACATGTCTCATCCACTTGACAAATACCTATTGAGCGCTTACTCTGCCAAGCCCCAAGACAGAGGCAAAGAATATGAACAGTCACCATGAAAAGCCAGAGTTGCCTGCTTCAGGGAACAGGAAGCCAAGTGGGGAGAGAGGTGGTCATATCAAAGAAACAATTACAACAGAGTAAGATCATCACTTTAAGAGGGGGAACATACAGGATGCTTGGCATTCAGGGCAAGAATGGATTCCCAGTTCCGTCCGGGGGGGTCAGAGGAGACTTCATTCACAGCGGAGGTGGTGTTTGGGGCCACTGAGTCTCGGCTTTAACCTTTCCAGCAGTCAGTCTCTGCCTATTACTCACAGAAGCTGGTGGAGAGTGGGCCCTCCCCCGTTCCCACCCCGCCCCGCAGGGGGCCCGCCACAGGGTGAGAGGCTGTGATGGAGCCCGCTGCCTTGGCACCTGCTCCCACACAGTCCAGTGTGATTTATGCCTTCATCACTACAGGCTCAAGCAAGCGAACCCCTGTGGCAGCAATCGCATTTCTGCGCCTGTGGCCCACTGTCACTTTGGCTCCTTTCCACTTCTCGAGACCTCCATCCTCACCCATGTTTCAGCATCTAACTCCAGTCTTCTGTCAAGAATCAACACCCAAATAATGTTGGCCATAGGCTTCCAATCTGTGACACTTGTAGTGCTGTGGGCAGGAATCTGAAGGTTTCCAAAGTGAACAACCCTGGCCTGGCTGTCAGGAGAGGCGGGCGGGTAGGTCTCAGTTTCCCCTGACTGGATGAGGACGGGCTGCAGTCAGGAATAGCGTATCTGTCGCAAGCCTTTGGAGCCTGGCAGGTGACCTAAGCTAGGAAGCCAGGTGTGAGGCAGTGGGCCCGGAGGGGCATGGGGCCAGAGCGTGGATGTCACACCCCAAGACATCCAAACTATCTTTCAAAACACAGAACTACTTGGTTTTCCTCAACACTCCCTTTCATTTCTGAATTTCTGTAAACATATCTTCACATCTTACGATTAAATAAAAGTGAACGCAGAGCTTGTCTACCCCATTAGAGTATGTGTGCTGAAAGCTTCCCTCTACAGAGCGGAGGATAGAAATCTTGAAACCTTGTGCTCTGTCCATGAGCCAGAAGGAGCAGACGCTTTTGAGTGACTCCCATTCTTTCCCGTGTACAGCCAATCAGGAAGGCTGCTGAGTCCAGAGTGACCCTCAGGAGCTGTGTCATCCCGGGCCTCCCCGCCAGCAAGCCGTGCCACCGTTCAAGGCAGGGACCTGCATTACCAGGACTTAAGTATGCCTCTCCTTACCCCAGATAACAAATGCAGTCAAGGAGGAAACAATCCCTTGTTTGGATCAGTGAAGCCTCTTGGTGACTTTCAGGGAGACGCCTCTAGCGGAACCCTGATGATCTGCAATGGTTCTGGGTCTGGTTCTACAGATGTACTTACTGCATAAAACAGAAAGTTCGGCTCACACCTCCCTCGGTACTTTTCAAGGACATCAAGACAATCTGCTTCTGCCTAGAGAAAACAAGCTGTCAGGAGGGGCCTGGGGTGCCGGGGACACAGGGACATGATGGTGGGCGACCACACAGGACAATACCCACACAGACACACACCCCACATATACACACATAGACCCCATAAACAGCACGCACGCACACACACACACCCTCTCCACACACAGTTTGCCTTCCGTGTCTGAGAAGCCCTGTGCAGGGGCAGACATTGCTGCCACACACCCTCCCCAGAAGGGTCAGAAGTGACTCCCCATGAAGAAAGTGCAGAGTCCTTGAGAGGTCAGCGTGGGTGAATTTTCTCCTGTGTTCCGCCTATGAACCTCTAATCCGAGTGTCTCTCGCACACTTCTCTGGAATTTATTCCCATTTCCATACATTCATCCAAGGATATATTGGCCAGAAATTCCCCATGATGGAGGACAGCATAAAAATCTTGGAACTCTGTGCTCTGAGAGTAAGACTTCAGAGTCCCCAGTGTTCATGAGCCAGAAGGAACATGCGTGTCGGGTGACGTGCACCCCTTCCCTGTGCACAGGGTCAAGAGATGCCGGAGCTCAGAGTGACTGTCGGGGGCTAGGGGTGGGGTAGGAATCTTTTATCTCTAAAGAAACTATAAAGCACCGTAACTGATGACCCAAAATTTCACAACCGATGCCTTTTCAATGATCTGGAAAAAAGGCAGCTCATGCTTCCTGTCCCTGATTTTAAATGTTTAATTATTTTACAGTGTCGTGTAACATTCTGCTGAGAGAGGATCTTACTAATGCAAAATGCAGAAGGTCCAGGCCAACCTCCATCCTCATCTTCTGGAAGAGGCTCACCACGGGTTTGCAGGGCCCACACCAGCCTTGATAGACATCAACAACTGTGTGGAACCAAGAAGCAGGAACATTCAGTGGTCACCAGCACTCACCATGTCAGGCAAAATTTATACCTGCAAACTCTAACTCCTCTCCAGTGCACGTCTGTTTGCAGGGTTATTTAATGGTTCAAGGGATTTATTCTCCCCTTGGAATAGGGTCAAGCATGGAAACACAGCCACCCATTATTCTTACGAACTCAGGGTTCTGAATTCTAAACAGAATGAAGTAAGTGCGGTAGAAAACAATTTTCTTTACGGATCTTTTACCTGCAGTCATTTCAGGCTACGTTCATGGCCAGGCTGGTACAGAGTAGCCCTCAATAAATATTTGAATTGTACTAAAATTATCTATTCTAAAAGAGGTCACGGTAGGCGGCCTGTCAGCACACAATCAACTCTTAGCTGCTTTGATAATAAGCACAGTTTTGACATTTTCCCCTGATGGATTAAAAGCCACTTCTTTGGGTAAAGGAGAGTTTTATTTACTTTATAAAATCAACATTGTTCTCCTGAAAAGTGTACCTGATAGAGACCTAGATGGTAACTTGGCTACTTTTTTCTTTGTCAGTCCCAGTCTATGGAGTGTGCCAGGACAGGGCTTGAGGGAACCCTCTCGTCTGATTGCACGAGGCCCCAGGGCCTGTGGGAAAGCGAAGCAAGCTAAGCCAACACATGTGTACCAGATACATGCAGGACGTGTCCAGCCCCATCATGACGACACAGCTAGTGCTAGACTGTGTGAAGTTCAAAGACATGAAGTTCAAAGACGTGAAGTAACTAACCCAAGGTACAAAAGAAAAATTAAATTCTCAAGCGGTAGAATCTAGTTTTAAACCCAGGTTCGTCTGAGTGCATGCTCTTTCAACTACTCCAGGAAAGAAGCAAGATGCATGGATTCAGGAGTGTTGGTTAGTTTCATCAAGCAACATAGTTTTGCAGGGAGAAAGTGAGAACCAAGTTGGGTATGGGAGGGATGAGGAAGCCAGGCACAGGGGGTTAGTGGGGGTGGGAGGGAAGGAAGGGAGGAATCCACAAGACTTTGAAAGGGAAGGGAAGGGGGGACGGGGGATGAAAGTCACGTGGGTGTGGAAAGGACTCTACCTTGGAGCCTGGCAGAGGAAAAGAACTGGGTGGTAGCAGGGAGAGATCATTTGCGGGAAAGAGAAACGTCAACTCGGTTCTAGACATGCTGGGTTTCCAGTTCAAGCAAGAGAATCTAAGGCCAGTGGTCTCAAAGGCAACCAGGTACCTGCAGAGACGGAGACAGATTTGGGCCTCCTGGGCACCCACGTGGAGGACAAAGCTCCGGGTTTCGCTGAGGATAACAGCTTCACACTTGAGGGGCTTGGGGATTTCAATACACCAGGGAGGTGTAATGGGGGAGGAAGGCATTTGGGTCAAGCCAGGAAAAAGTCTTTGAAGACCTCAAGGGCCTGTGTTTGGGCCCACCAAGGAAAGCAGGTTCACACTCCCACTAGGGAAAAAATGGGACCCAATTAGCTACCAATCTCTCTGCAGGATTTGCACCCATAGTTCAGCTTCCTATCTCCCCTCGTAGTCCCTGGCTCTCTGAGCAGTGGTGGGGCAAGGGCATACTTCACAGGCTATGGGGCAGAGAGCAGGACTGGAGAGGAAGTGTATCAAGAGTTACAAAGCAAGGGGCGCCTGGGTGGCTCAGTTGGTTAAGCGACTGCCTTCGGCTCAGGTCATGATCCTGGAGTCCTGGGATCAAGTCCCGCATCGGGCTCCCTGCTCGGCGGGGAGTCTGCTTCTCCCTCTGGCCCTCCCCCCCTCATGCTCTGTCTCTCACTCTCTCTCTCTCAAATAAATAAAATCTTAAAAAATTAAAAAAAAAAAAAGAGTTACAAAGCAAAACAGAGAAGACATCGGGGAGGAAAGAAATGACAGAGAAAATGAAAAGTTGGGTGTGCACGTGTGTGCGTGCACGTTCATGCGTGGGGAGAGGTGAGAGCAGACACAAGCTGGCCGAGCAGGTGTGTTTATAAGGAGAAGAACTGAGCAGATACAGAGAGAGGAAGGGAGCCCAGAGCTACGCACCATCAATGAAACGAGAAAGGAACTGTAGTGGCAGGTGTGGCAGGCAGCCTCTAAGAGGCCAGGGGGGAGTCCTGCCTCCTGGGATGTAACCCCGTGCCCTTGAGGGCAGGCCGGACCTAGTGCCTGGCTTCTAACAACGGCGTAGGGCAAAGCGATGGGATGTCACTTTTCAGATTCAGCTATAGAAAGACTTTGACTTGCATATGTCTCTCCCTCCCCCTCTGCCCCCCTTCCTCTGGGGAAGAAAGTTACTGTGTTGCAAGTAGCTTTATGGAGAAATTGATAGCAAGAACTTGATGTCTCTGGCCAATAGCCCCCAGGGCCCGGAGTCCTGCCAACAGCCTCATGAATGAAGTTGGAAATGACCTTCTAAGATCTGTCAGAGCCACATGACCAAGCTTAGAAGCAAATTGGACTTTAGTTGAGCTTTGACATTCCCTGTCTTACACCTTAACTGCAGCCTGGTGAGAGACCCCAAACCAGAGACATCCCAAACCAGAGGTGAAGCAACACCTGGATTCCAACCCCACAGAAACTGTGGGATAAGAAATGTTCATTTTGGGGGTGCCTGGGTGGCTCATTTGATTAAGTGTCTGCCTTCGGCTCAGGTCCTGATCTCAGGGTCCTGGCATTGAGTCCTGCGTTGGGCTCCCTGCTCAGCAAGGAGTCTGTTCCTCCCTCTGTGCTCTCTCGCGCTCTCAAATAAATAAAATCTTTAAAAAAAAATAAATGTTCATTTTTTTAAAAACTACTAAGTAAATTGCAATCGATAACATACAAGAGGATAGGGACGAGGAGGCCCAAGGGACAGTGGCTATGCTGGATCTTAATGACAGTGCAGTCCCTGGTTCCAGCCCCTTGGGATGCCTAGCTCTCCTTCCAGCCCCTGAGTTCCAAGAGATCCCCATATTCCTTCCGGCACATTCCCCTTTATGCCTCAGGTAGTCAGAAGAGGTTTTCATTCCTTCATACCAAACAACCCTTGGGTCGGACAGTCAGCTCTGAGACAAGGGAGCCCTGTTACCCGGCAGTACTGACTGTTTTCCTGAGCTGAACGTACTAACAGATGTGCAAGTTGGATAGATACACATGCACAAAGAAATGACCTGGTTCTTCATTTATGAAACTCAAGACAGGAAAATGGTGCTCATTGCAGCTTTTCTCTGCCTGGTTCAGTATGCCATGTAGCAATTTTGAAAAGGCTGGATCTAAAAACGTATCTGAGATTACCAGTTAGTCCTTTGGAACTGAGCATTTCCTCCCAAAGCTCCTGGGTGCTGATGTTAACCTAACATCAAAGAAGAACAAAGTCTGTATTACTGAGGGCATGGATGGGGAAAGGATTTGATGTGTTTGCTCCAGATACCTACCTACCTACCTACCTCTTGCTACCTCCCTTCCCTCCCTCTCTCCCTCTCCCCCCACTTCCCTCCCTCCCCTCCTCCTCTCTCCCTCCCTCTCTGAAATAGGTACAAATACAGCTCAAGCTGTCTTCTTTCCCCAATCTGCCTTTCTCCTCCTGTCTCTTCCTGCCTCCAATCCCCACAAATAACCACTAACCTAAGAAAATCTCAGTCATTTTTTTAAAATAATTTTTTCTTGTTGCTCGTCCAAAAAAATAATATATAAAATTGTTTTGTGTCCATAAAATGTACATAAATAATATCATACTATAGAGATCTTTTTGCAATTTTTGTTCTCACTCAAATCCAGTTTGACATTTATCTAGATTCATATACAGAGAGGTATTCATTCGTTTTTTTCTTTGGTCTTTTTACGTATTCTGGAGATATATAATTTATATACAGTGAAATACACAGAACTAAAGTGTTGCAGTTCGCCGAGTTTTTGCAAATGCACACAACCCAGGTCACCACACCCCTATCACAATACAGAACTTTCCCGTCATCCCCGAAAGTTCCTCTGTCTCCTCCCGGTCACCCCCGCTCCTCACCCCAGGTGAACACTGATCTGCTTTCTGTCACAATAGATGTGTTTTTTCTAAAACTGCCTATAAATGGAATAGTGCAGCACATACTATTTTGTGCTAGCTTCTTCCATTCAGGGTATTTTGGGAGATATATTTGTATGGTTGTGTGTCAGTAGTTTGTCCAGTTTTATTCCTGAGCATATTTCATTGTATGACTATATCATAATTTGCTTGATAGATATTTGGGTTACTTCTAGTTTGGGGTTATTACAAATAACGACTTATAAACACTCTTTTTTTTTTTTAAGATTTTATTTATTTGAGAGAGAGAGCGAGCCTGTGTGAGCAGGGGTAGGGGCAGAGGCAGAGGGAGAAGCAGGCTCCCTGCTGAGCAGGACTCTGGGATCATGACCTGAGCCGAAAGCAGATGCTTAACCAACTGAGCCACCCAGGCGCCCCACTTATGAACATTCTTGTTAAATCTTGTTGTGCTCACGTTTTCATTTGTCTTCAGTAAGTAAATACTCTAGGAGTGGCATTGCTGGGACATAGGGTAAATGTTATGTTCAGTTTAATAAGAAACTGCCCGTGCTTTTCCTAAAGTGATTATACCATTTTAAACTTTCATCAGCAAAGTATAAGAGTCCTGCTTGCTCCACATTCTTACCAAAATATAATATTAGTCTTTTAGATTTTAGCCACACTAATGATAATGTAGTGGTATCTCATTGTGCTTGTAATTTCATTTCCCTGATGACTAATGGTGTTAAGCATTATTATTAAATAATGCTTATTATTAAAATTATTAAAAGAGGTATTTATTATTAAAATAATCTCTATTTAGTGTGCTTATCAGCCATTTATTTATCTTCTTTGAGAAGTGCCCATTGGTCTGTCCATTTTCTTTATTGGATTGTTGGCCTTTTTATTATTAGATTGTGTGTATATATACGTATATACACAAAGATGCTCTCCCATTTTCTTCTAGAAGCTTTATAATTTAAGCTTTCACATTTAAGTCCATGAGCCATCTGAAATTAATTTTTGCCTGTATTGTGAGGGAAGGATTGAGGTTAGTTTTATTTCCATGTAGAGGTACAGTTTTTTCTGCAAAACTTCTTGAAAAGATTTTTTTTTCCCCCTCATTAAATTGCTTTGGCACCTTTGTTGAAACCAGTTGACTGCATAAGCATGGGTTTATTTTGGGCTCTCTTCCGTTTCATTGACCTATTTTCTATTCTTTTGCCAACACCATATTCTTTTAATTACTGTAACTTTATAATAAGTCTTGGAATCAGGCAGTGTGGGGCTTCCATATTTGTTCTTCTTTTTCAAAAATGTTTGGCTATTCTTGATCCTTTGCATTTCTATTTTTTTAGAACCAGCTTGTCAATTTCTACAAAAACTCGAGATTTTAATTGGGATTGCATTGAATCTATGGGTCCATTTGGAAAAAAACTGAATCTTCACAACATTGAGTCTTCCAGTCCATGAACATCATGTTTCTCATCACTTATTGAATCTTCCTTAATTTTCTTAGCAATGTTTCATACTTTTTGGTGTCTAAGTTTTGCACATCTTTTTTACGTATTTCCAAACATCTACATCAGAAATAATAAGTTGAGTTTATTGCCATTTCTTCACATTTTTCTCTTATCTATAAAGTATTCTGGTTTCCATCATAAATTAAATTTAAGGAGAAATACATATTATGTTATACATAGCACATTATTAATAGTGTACATTTTTGAATAATGTTTTTATTTGGAAACAATTTCAAACTTATAGAAGATTTGCAAGTACAGTATAAAGAACTTCTTGAATTATTTGAAATTATTTAAATTATTAAATAACTTGAATTATTTTGAAATTATTTGGATTTAAATTACTAACCTGATATCCCATTATCTCTGAATACATTATCCTACATACCACAATACAACCATCAAAGTCAGGAAATAAACACTGATATATTATTACTATGCCATCTTCAGGTCCCATTCAGGTTTTACCAATCATCCAAACCATTCAGGTTTTACCAACATTATTTGTCCTGAATAGCAAAGGATCTCGTCAGAATCATGTACCGGATTAGTCTCTTTCAGTATGGAATAGTTCTTCAGCCTTTCCTTGATTTTCATGACCTCAGGGTCATTCTTGACGACTATGGGAGGGTTATTCTGTAGAATGTCCCTTGGTTTGGGTGTGTTTGATGTTTCCTGATTAGATTCAGGCTGTGCATCTTTGGATTGGTTGGAATTGGTTTGGGTGGAGTGTCAGAGAAGCAGAAGAGTGTTCTCTCATTGCATCCTATCAGGTGACACACAATTTCGATCTGCCCCTTATTGTTCATGTTCACTTGGATCACTTGATTAAGGTGCTCTGTCAGTCTCCTGCACTGTGAAATTATTCTCTTTTACTTTGTAATTAGTAAGTTTGGGTGGGGCTAATTTAAAACTATAAAAATTAAAAGACCATGGCAATGATCACTCATTCTTAATACAGGTATGCTAAGGCCTTTGTTCCTTTAAAAGGGCTGGAAACATGTAACATCTGCAATCTTCTACTAAAGATCCATCTTTCTAAAGAGATCATATCTCCATACCTTTTGTTTCTATGAAAAAACAGAAAAAACGGAAGAGTCTTCTTCTTGATGCCTTGAGGGATCTAAGAGAGTTGGACCAACGTCATTCTGGGCTCACAACTGTAGTCCTGAAGAAGGTGACAGATGGTTCATAAGAGTCCCCACCCCCACCCTCTCTCATAACAGTCGCTTCCGGTGGCTCATTGGTCCATCAGTAGCAACTCTCTGTGGTACACCCCTGTTGTGGGATAAGCCTCACCAGCTATGGGGCAGGGACTCCGAACACTTAAAGAATCTCACTCCTAGGAATGGGCCATGATCAGGAGAGTATGGAAAATGTCTGGACTTCACTAAGCCCTACATTTGGTCGGGAATGAATGGGGAATGCGTGGCACATTCTGGCCAGATTGTCTCTTGATGTCCTGTGATTTCTGTCTCAGTCACAGAAGAAGCCCGAAATAGTCAAAGAGAGGACAGGGTTCCTGGGCTTGCAAACCCTACAGCACTGCTTTCAAGGAGCTGACCTGGTAGAGAGGCAGTGTTCACACAGATGTCTCCATGCACATCCCTCAGCAATCGGGAGTACTTACTTGGAGCACCAAACTGAATTCGGAGCTCTGGGAAATAACATTTTTGTGAAATCACCAAAAAATATTATCCCAAAGGAGATACAAGGCATAGACAGATGAAAAGATAATCATATGGGGCAAAAATCTTAGAGCCACCACAGACAGCAATCAGTCGAGCCTTGAAATCCCTAAAGGAGTCTCATCGCAATAACTCTGCAGGCTATGTATTATCCTTCCTGTTTGCATAAAGGATATGGAGTCTCAGGGAGGTTGAGGAAATCATTCACAAAGCAGTAAGTCCAGGTGTTTAGAATTTATTTACAGTCAGAATGAAGACGTATGAAAAGTTTCATAACTCCAGAGTACTAGAGCACCAGTGCTGGAAGGCCCTTAGGGATAGTTCACTCATTCTACAGATGGGCAAGCTATAGCAAGAGAGGTTATGTGATTGATCTCAAGTCTCCGAGTTGACTAAGAGAAGATCAAGAACTCTATCAGGTCTTCAGACCTTCAGTCCAAAGCTCTTCCCACCCTCTCCTAGTACATGCTATCCTTACAGTGACATTGCTTTCTCCCTTTTTAAATCATTAGGCTTTGGAAATTCACATGTAAAGTGCTGGTGCCACCAAGGACAATGAAAGAGAAATCAGGTGTCTCAAGACCACTGCCACTCTACTCTGCAGGTGGCGCCTGAGCATGTTTCCAGATGGGCTGAACTATGAGACACTGTAAAGTTTGCTTTAAAATGTGCACAAATTACAGATCATCCAGATGATCTGCTTATGATAAAACACTCCCTCTTGTCCGGGATCAGGAATCAAAGCAGATGGGGGCTTACAGAGTCATTTGTTCCAGGTGCAAATGAAGTAAAGCACTCTATACAACAAAGTAAAGCACTCTATACAAAAATTTTACGTGCAGCACGTAAAATATCAAAACATATTTGTTGAATAAGCAAATGATCGCAAAGAGCAGTGGTGGGAGAACTGGGTCTCCAGAGAGCATGTAGTTACGGACGCATGCCCAAACTCAAAAGAACCCTACATCATATTCTCGAAGCAAGCCGCATTTATATTTCAACAAAAAATATGTCAGTATCGAATTGTATTTGTTCATATTTTCTTGCGTTTTTAGTTTTATTTTAATTCATGTTTGAATTATGTTTGAATAAGCACTATAAGCATAAAGAGCTTATACCCCATTTTATGTTTGCTTATATTTAAGGGCACACAAAAAATTGTCACTGGGGGTCGAGATAAGTTTGTTGGGTTTTTTTTCCCCCTTTAAGATGGAAGGGTACAATATTCAAGTTTGAGAACACTGTCACGTACTGCTAGCAAATAATATCACTTTTATACATTTCTTTCCACTCCTCAACCCCTACCCCCAATCAAGTGCTAGAAGCAAGAGCCCCTTGAGGCTTACCTGCAGGGCAATTTCCTTCTTCTTGCTTCCCATGGCTCTGCAAAGAAGACAGAAGCCCTGTTACTTCGGGTTCGGACTGTTCCCAACAGCAGCCTGGAGACAAACCGCTGCGAAAACCAGCAAACCCAGAGCCTCCTTCAGACAAAGCCCCCGTCCCTTAAGGTAAACATGAGTGGCAACGAAATAAATGCCCCGATGCAAAATGAACACCACGGGGTGGGGGGTGGAAAGGAGAGCCTGCCGCCCGCAGGGTCGTGGCTCGCCAGGCGGTTTTCGGCAAAGCCCCTTCCCAGCATGGAGTGGGGGAGCCCGGCGACGCAGCCCTTCAGGCATCGGAGCGCCTGCCGAGGAATTCGGGCAGGAAAAGGCCACAGAACCCTGTTATCCCTACTGTTGCACTATATTCCTGGGAAACTGAGCCACCGCGAACGATCCCTCGACGGCTACACGGTCCTCAAATTGCCGCGAGTTTCCAACCCAGTCGTTAGAGACCCAGCCACGGTCGTCAGGGCAACAATAAACAAGCGTACGCGTAAGCCACGCCCACCGCGGGCGCGCAGAACAGCGGGAGGGAGTCCCGCCCCCTTGCAAGCCGAATTGTGCTATAGGGACGCTCTCGCTGGCTGATGCGTTTGTCAGTGTCTGGGGCATTTGGACTCAGCAAGCAGAGACCCTGTGCACTCAGGTACTGGACAGTTGCCTCCCCGAAGCCCTGCATACTTCCAGCCCAACCAGAGCTGGTGTGCAGCTTTTCTTTCTTTTTTTTTTTTTTTAAGATTTTATTTATTTGACAGAGAGACAGGAAGAGCAGGAACATAAGCAGGGGGAGTGGGAGAGGGAGAAGCAGGCTTCCCGCTGAGCAGGGAGCCCGATGCGGGGCTTGATCCCAGGACCCTAGGACCATGACCTGAGCTGAAGGCAGACGCTTAACGTCTGAGCCACCCAGGCGCCCCTGCTGTGCAGCTTTTCTGTTGTTACTTACTGCATGCCAGCCAGGGGTGGCTCCAGGTGTTGAGGGATCTGAAGGGATTCCCTTTAACAAAGAATACACAATTATAAATTCAAAATTATGTATGAAAGTCAAGTGGGGCAAATAGAAAACAGTTACCAACATAGCATGAATAGTCTATACCAATTAAAAGACAGAGTGTCAATGGATTAAAAAAAAAAAAGGCCCAACTGTGTGTTGTCTATAAGAAATTCACTTTATTTCTTTTTTTAAGTTTTATCTATTTAAGTAATCTCTACCCCCCAACGTGGGGCTCGAATTCATGACCCCAAAATTAAGAATCGCATGCCCTTCAGACTGAGCCAGCCAGCTGCCCCAAGAAATTCACTTTAAATATAAAGACACAGATAAGTTAAAAAATAAAGGAGTGGGGCGCCTGGGTGGCTCAGTCATCAAGTGTCTGCCTTCAGCTCCCTCTCCCTCTGCAGCTCCCCTTGCTTTTTTTTTTTTAAGATTTTCTATTTATTCATTTGAGAGAGAGAGCAAGCAAGAGCATGAGCAGAGGGGAGGGGCAGAGGGAGAAACAGAACAGAGCCCAGAAACAGACCCATACTCATGTGGTCAACTGATCTTTGACAAAGGGGCAAAGGAAAGTCAAGGGAGAAAGATAGTCTTTTCAAAAAAGTGGTGCTGGAATAATTGGATCTGGACACAGAGCTTACACCTTTTACAAAAATTACCTCAAAATGGATCACAGACATAAATAAATTAGGGATTACAAATTAGAGCAATAATGAGATACTTCCACACACCTATTAGGATGGCTAAAACCCCCCAAATTGACAATATTGGTTCACAAAAGTTGGTGAAGAGCACCAGAGCAGTAGACACTCTCATTTATTGCTGGTGGGAATCCAAAATGGTATACAGCCACTTTGGAAGACAGTTTGGCAGTTTTTTAGAAAGCTAAATGTAGTCTTACTGTATGGTCCAGCAATGATGCTCCTGCAGGTTTATCCAATTGATTGGAAAACTTAGGTATACACAAAAACCTGTATGTAATGTTTATAGCAGATTTATTCACAATCACCCCAAATTGGAAATAACCAAGATGTCCTAAATAGGTGAATGAATAAGCAAACTGAGGCACATCCATACAGGGTGTCTGTAAGACACAGCATTGCAGATTGGGTCTACTAAATGCAAGTGATGTTTGTTGCCACTGAGTGGTGGTTACTCATGCTCTTGAATGGTTTGAAATCTCCCTTAGAACTTCATTTCCAAAATAAAATTCAAGTCAGGACCCTGAAAAATACTGCCAGGACACTGAAAAATACTTTTTGTTCTTTTTGAAAGGGTTCAGTTTCTCACCACTGGTTGGTCTCCACCATAAAATGTAGTCACATCTTTGCCAAATTAAACCACAGAACAAATTTAGGGTGACTACATGTCTTTACACCCTGACTTTATACATGTTGTCCTGTGCAATTATTAATAGCAACCCTTTTTACTTGCAAAAGTCAGTTTGGACAATATAGAACCTCCTCAATTTTTCCCAAATGGATCACCCCAGCTTTTTACACCTTGATTTAATGAAAGTTCCCTCTTTTACATATTTTATGATATCCATCAGTAATTGGATTGCGTTGCCCAAAAGTCCTGCTCTAAGGAAGGTGTTTTGTTTGTTTGTTTTGCTTTTGTTTAATGCAAAAACTTCTAACTTTAGAGGTTACTCCTGTGTTTTGGTGTCTGAAAGATTGAAAAAACAAACAAAAATTATTCTTTCTCCTGCGAGTTATGTTTATTAACACAAGATGATGGTTTACTCAAGGGAAACCCTTCTGTGATCCAAATTGGATGCCAGGAGCATTTTCTTTATTTAAACACTTAGAATTGTGTCGTGACTCTGTGCAACAACAATGAACTTACTCACTTTAAGAGCAAATCACAAAACCAAATAGTTTCCAGTTTTCATGTTAGCTGATAAGAATGTATACATATTGACACCTCTCTGCTTCCGGATATTATGGTTTCTTTTTTCCATAAATACCAGCGTGTCCCTACTATGACTGGCTCTGAGGAAGGCAGCAAGGAGGAGTAGAACCAGGAACATTAGAATCTCACAGACGTGGGTTGGGTCCTTGGACCCACCACCTACAAGCTGTGTGAGCTTGGGAACCTTACTTGAACTTCCTCAGACTCAGTTTCCTAGTCTTTAAAATGGGGAGTATAATACCTACATTTCAGGAATGTGGTGGAGAGAGATAACGTCTTCCAAATTTTATTGATAGTCACGCCATTATTGCTTGAGGTGTCATCCTCTCTTCACAGCATAGGACTGTCGCTGAGAGGCAGCTTCCCCCGCAAAGTTCACAGTGGCTACCCCCAGCCCTGGCAGCCAGATGGAGCCATTCCATTAGTTTTCCTCCATCAGGGTGGCAGTGCCGGGTGCTACCTCTGAACCCCCCACACTCTGCCCCCATCTGCCAGCTCCATGTGACCAGGATGGCTTTAATGACCAGAGATATTTTTAATTTGATGAAATTTAATTTGTCAGTTTTTATTCTATGTTTATTGGGGCTTTTTGCCCTGTTGAAGAAATCTTTTCCTTTCCTAAGGATTTCCAACTCCCAGGTCATGAAGATATTCCCTTTATTTTCTCCTAGGAATTATAAAAAAGTTATCATGACAGGACTTATTAAAAATTTACATTTAAGCCTATGATCCATCTCAAATTCATTTTCTAAATGAAATTTTTATTGAGATAATTGTAGGTTCATGTAATGGTGAGAATAACATGGAATCATTTGTATATTTGGCCCAGTTTACCCAATGGTAACATTTTGCAAAACTATAGCCTAATATCACATCCAGGATATTGACAATGATACAATCCACCTGTCTCAGTCAGATTTTCTGAGTTTTAGTTGTATTTGTGTGTGTGTGTGTATGTGCGTGTCTTTAATTTTATCATCTGTGTAGGTTCATGTATCCACCACCATAGTTAGGATCCTGAACACAGGGATCCTTTGTGTTGCCCTTTAGCCACACCCACCTCTCTCCTTTATCTCTCCCCCTAACTTCTGACAACCTCTATTCTGTCCTCCATTTCTAAAATGTTGTCACTTAAAAAAATGATATATAGATCATAGCATATAGCATGTAAACTTTTGGGATTGGCTTTTCTTCACTCAGCACAATTCCCTGGAGAATCATCTAAGTTGTTGCATGTATCAATATTTTGTTCCTTGTTTTTGCTGCATTTCGTGAATGGGTGTTCCACAGTTTACTTCTAATTGCCTTTTCATGAGATGTGAGGTAGGAGTCAAATTTCCTTTTTTCTTTTCCATATGGATTTCTGTTGTGCAAGTACCATTTGTTGAAAAGACTTTGCTTTACTCCATTGTGTTGTTTTGGCATGTTTGTCAAATATCAATTGGTTATAAGTGTGTTTCTTTCTGGACTCCCTGGTCTATCCCACTGATGTATTTATATATCCTTATGCTGGTACTTCACTGTCTTGACTACTGTTGTATAGTGTTGTGGACTGAATGTTTGTGTCCCCTCAAAATTCATATGTTGTAACCCTAATCCTAATGAGATGGTATTTGGAGGTGAGGCCTTTGGGAGGTAGTTAGGTCATGAAGGCAAAGCTCTCATGAATGGAATTAGTGCCCTTATGAGAATAAGCCAGAGAGCTAGCTACCTCTCTTTCTGCCCTGCCATGTGCCATTCTAAAATTTGTATGGAACCACAAAAAACTCAGAATAGCCAAAGCAATCTTGAGAAAGAACAGAGCTGGGGCGCCTGGGTGGCTCAGTCGTTGGGTGTCTTCCTTCAGTTCAGGTCATGATCCCAGGGTCCTGGGATCAAGCCCTGCATCGGGCTCCCTGCTCAGCGGGAGACCTGCTTCTCCCCTCCCACTCCCCCTGCTTGTGTTCCCTCTCTCGCTGTGTCTCTCTGTCAAATAAATAAATAAAATCTTAAAAAAAAAAAAGAACAGAGCTGAAAGTATCCTGCTTCCTGATTTCACATTATATTACAAAGCTATAGTAATTAAAACAGTTTGGTATTGGCATAAATACAGACACACAGATCAATAGAACAAAATAGAGAGCTCAGAAATAAACTCATGCATATATGGCCAATTAATTTATGACAAAGAGCCAAGAATGTAGAGTGGGAAAAAGAATAGTCTCTTCAACAAATGGTGTTGGAAAAACTGGACAGCCACATGCAAAAGAGTGAAACTGGACCACTTTCTTATACCATACACAAAAATTAACTCAAAATGGATTAAAGAATGTAAGACTGAAATCATAAAACTCCTAGAAGAAAACATAGGCAGTAAGCAACTTGACATAGGTCCTGGCAATTATTTTTTTAATTTGACAAGAGAAAAAAAGCAACAAAAGCAAAAATAAATAAGTGGGATGACATCATGATAAAAAGCTTCTGCATGGCAAAGGAAACCATCCAAATGGGAGAAATGAAAAAGCAGCCTACTGAATGGGAGAAAATATTTAAAATCATGTATCTGATAAGGGGTTAATATCCAAAATATATAAACTCATACAACTCAATAGCAAAAAGCAATCAATTACAAAATGGACATGGGATCTAAATAGATATTTTCCAGAGAAGACACACAGATGGCTAACAGGTACGTGAAAAGATGCTCAACATCATTAATCATCAGGGAAATGCAAGTCAAAATCACAATGAGGTATCACCTCATACCTGTTAGAAATGGCTATTATCAAAAAGACAAGCAATAACAAGTGTTGGTGAGGGTGTAGAGAAAAGGGGACCTTTGTGCATTGTTGGTGAGAATGAAATTGGTGCAGCCACCATGGAAAACAGTATGGAAGTTCCTCAAAAATTTAAAATTAAACTACCATATGACCCAGCAGTTCCGCTTCTGGGTGTTTATCTAAAGAAAAGAAAAACACAAACCTAAAAAAATATCCGCACTCTCGTGTTCATTGTAGCATTATTTACAGAAGCCAAGATTATGGAAACCAACTTAAACATCCACTGATGGATGAATGGGTAAAGACTGTGGTGTATATGTACAATGGGATGTTATTCAATCATTAAAAAGAATGAAATCTTGCCATTTGTGACTACATTGATGGGCCTCAAGGGCATTACGCTAAATGAAATAAGTCAAAGACAAATACTGTATGATCCCTCTTATATGTGGAATTGAAAACAAAACAAAACAACCAACAAAACAAAAAAAAAAGCTCGTAGATACAAAGAACAGATTGTTGGTCCAGAGACCAGGAATGCAGGATTGGAGAAAGAGGTGAAGAGGGTCAAAGATAAGAAGAAAAAGAAGAAAAAGTCCAGAGAGCTAACTAGCTCTCTTTCTGCCCTGCGAGGACACAAGGAAAAGTCAGCAGTCTGCAACCAGGAAGAGCACCTTCACCTTCACCTTCACCTTCACCCGGGCTTGCTGGCATCACGATCTCTGACCTCCAGCCTCCAGGATTGTGAGAAATAAATTTCTGTTGTTGATAAGCCACCCAGTTTAGAGTATTTTGTTATAGCAGCCTGAGCTAAGAAATAGTAAGTCTTAAAATCAGGTCATCTGAGTCCTCCTCTAACTTTGTTTTTCTGTTTGAAATTGTTTTGGCTATTTTCATACAAATCTTAGAATATCTGTTAGTATCTCTTAATCCTGTTGGAAATTTGATTAGGATTGCGTTAAATTAGAGATTAACTTGAGGAGAATAGACATCTTAATAATATTGAGTCTTCCAGTCATGAATATTGCATCTTTCCACTTATTTACTCTTTTTTTAAAAAGATTTTATTTATTTGTTTGTTTATTTATTTGAGAGAGAGCGTGTGCGTGTGTGCAAACTCGGTGGGGGAGAAGTAGAGGAGGAGGGAGAGGAAGAGGGAAAGAATCCCAAGCAGACTCTGCGCTGTGTGGAGCCCCATGCAGGGCTCCATCTCAGGACCCTGAGATCATGACCTGAGCCGAAGCCAAGGGTCAGATGCTCAATCAACCGAGCTACCCAGGCACCACCCCTCCCATTTATTTAACTCTTTCATTTCAGCAAAGTTTATAGTTGTTGGAAGTCATTTGTATTTCATGTTTGTTAATGCTATTCTTAATGAAATCACTTTTATGTTTTTACTTCATTTCCAATTGTGTCCTGCCAGTTCATAGAAATAAACTGGATTTTGTGGGGCACCTGGCTGGCTTAGTTGGCAGAGCATGTGACCCTTGATCTCCGGGTTGTGAGTTCCAGCTCCATATTGGATGTAGAGATTACTTAAAAATAACATCTTAAAAAAAAAAGAAAGATGGGGCACCTGGGTGGCTCAGTCATTAAGCATCTGCCTTCAGCTCAGGTCATGATCCCAGGGTCCTGGGATGTAGCCCCTCATTGGGCTCTCTGCTTGGCGGGAAGCCTGCTTCTCCCTCTCCCACTCCCCCTGCTTGTGTTCCCTCTCTTGCTGTGTCTCTCTCTGTCAAATAAATAAATAAAATCTTAAGAAAGAAAGAAAGAGAGAGAGAGAGAGAGAGAGAGAAAGAAAGAAAGAGAGAGAGAGAGAGAGAAAGAAAGAAAGAAAGAAAGAAAGAAAAAAGAAAGAAAGAAAGGAAGAAAGAAAGAAAGAAAGAAAGAAAGAAAGAAAGAAAGAAAGAAAGAAAGAAAGAAAGAAAAGAAAGAAAGAAAGAAAGAAAGAAAGAAAGAAAAGAAAGAAAGAAAGAAACACAGACAGACACTGGGTTTTGTATATTGACTTTGTATTCTTGCTAACTTTGCCTATTAGTTCTAGTAGTTTTTGTTGATCGTGAGGCTGACTTTGAAAACAAGCTAGTGAGCCACAAAATGGAAGCAGCCTGTCTCTGAGTCCACCAACCTGCATCGGAGTCTAACTTTTTTTTTCACAGTGTAGCAGTCACTGGGAGTCCCATCAAACTGCTGATCTGTATTCTGAGTCCCTATAGGGCAGGGGACTTCAGCTACTTTCTAGTGACTCTTACCACAGAGCCTTGGGTATCCCTCATGAGCAGGACTAGTGAACCCTGTGCTGCCCACCACTCAGGCTTATCCAGAGTTTAAAAGAGATAGGAAGGAGACATCTGCTCCACGCACAGCAGTCCGATCCCAGGTTCCTGTCAGCAGCATTCCTCCAAGGCTGCCTCACACTTCTGCACATTTTGTAAGCAGAGGCACTGACTGTGTTTATTCTCAACTTTCTTTTCAAGAATGTTTACACAGTGGACAGACTTGAAAGATAGAGATAGTATCTCCTTCTAAAACAAAGAGCAGGGGCGCCTGGGTGGCTCAGTCGGTGAAGCATCTGCCTTCAGCTCAGGTCATGATCCCAGGGTCCTGGGATCGAGCTCCACATTTGGCTCCCAGCTCAGTGGCAGTCTGCTTCTCGCTCTCTCTCTCTGCCCCTCCCCATGCTCATTCTCTCTCTCTCTCTCAAATGAATAAAATCTTTAAAAATAAATAAATAAAAATAAAACAAAGGGCAGGTTTGCTTACAGCCTTGGAAGATGGAGGTGGTGTCTCTTTCTACAGCAAGCATACTCACTCTCCAGTGTGAAAGCTCAGAGTTCTTCTGTAACACAACCCACTGCATGTGCAGGTGTACCTGGACCTCTTTGCATCGTCCTCTGGGAATCGAGGTTGAGGAATCCTGTGCAAAAATGCAAATACCCTGATGACTACTGTGCGTAATAACCTCTCCTTCACCTCTGACCCAGGAGTTTCACGTTTTCTTTTTTTTTTTTTTTTTAAGATTTATTTATTTATTTGAGAAAGCGAGAAAGTACATGAGAGGGGGGAGGGTTAGAGGGAGAAGCAGGCTCCTCGCCGAGCAGGGAGCCCGATGTGGGACTCTAGGATCATGACCTGAGCCGAAGGCAGTCGCTCAACCAACTGAGCCACCCAGGCGCCCGAGTTTCACGTTTTCTGCCAGTGTCCATAAAACTATGGAAAGATCACTTGTTAGAGCTTGCAAGTAGGATAAAATGTCAGACCTTCATAGTTCCTGGTACCTCCCAAGAGGTAATGAGCATTGCCCCTTGATTGTTTAGGCTCTCCTGGGAGATTAGAGAGCAGGACTTCTTTCCCATCTAACTTCTCATTAGACCAGAACTCCTTGCCCATCTTTTTGGGCAGACAAAAGAAGCTTTTGAGGCAGATCTGGATCTGAGTGAGCCACACAGATCTCATTACTAAAGACTCTGCTTCTCCAGGTGTCCCCTGAGGCTTCCTGAATGACTGCCACAGGCATTAGAGGCCAGGCTCAATGGCCTTCTGGGTTCTCTAAACTTTGCTAAGATGTATGCATATTTTGAAATACTACATACAATATCCGCATTTGTTTTAGTGTAAAAATGTTTTAAAATTCTAACCATCAAAGATTTAAAATTTTTCTGTCTTATTTGTTAGCAGGGGTAATTTAATTGGATTCCAGAGAATGGGGCTAAATGGAAATGAATAAATCCTGCATTTCAGGTTCAAATTCCAGGCAATTTTTGCTTTTCTAACTTGGTATTACAATATTTCAAATACTACGACTCACGAACACATGTGGCTACAAAGGACAATCATTTCTCCATTGTTTGGCCAGCTGGGGTTGGGTGATTAACAAGGAGAGATGCTCAGGATGCTGGGCTCAGGCTCTTAGTTGCAGAATGTCTCCTGTTGAGAGGCCAGGCCACAGCACGTTGTTTGTGTGGCAGGGAATAATGGCTCTCACCCCAGTTCCGCTTCTTCTCAGCTTCAGAAAATGTTCATCAAAGGATTTTCTCAATGAAGGAAGATACCTGATGTTTTAAAAATTATGTTTGAGGGGCACCTGGGTGGCTCAGTTGGCTGAGCATCCTACTCTTGGTTTCAGCTCAGGTCATGATCTCAGGGTCATGGGATCGAGCCCAGTGCCAGGCTCCCCACTCAGTGAGGAGTCGGCTTTAGATTCCCTCTCTCCCTCTCTCTCTGCCCCTCCCCCCACTCACGTCTGTGCTCTCTGTCTCTGTCTGTCTCTCTCAAATATATAAATCTTTGTAAAAATTATGTTTTACCTGGTTTTTAGCAGTTAACTATAATGTGCCTGCAATCAGTTTTCTCTGTGCTTACCCTCTTTGGGATTCACCAAACTCCTTGAATCTATGAATTTGATGTCTTTCACCCACTGGAAAATGTTTTGCTGTTACCTCTCTGACTATTGCTACTGTCCCATTCTCTCTCTCCTCTCCTTCTGGGACTCCAGTGATATGAATGTTAGTCAGTAGTATATGGCCTGCTTATCTTTTATACTATTATCTCTTTTTCTTTCCATCTTTTTTCCTGTGTTTTCATTTCAATGTATTTTGTAATTTGTCTTCAAGTTCAGTAATCCTGTGCTCAGCTGTGTTCAATCTGCTATTAAACTCATCCAATGAGTTCTTGATTTCCATTAGTAGACTTTATAAGTTCTAGAGTGTGCATTTTATTTCTATTTTTATTTGTTGTAGATTCCACGTATCCAGTGACATTTCCTTTCCTTTTATCTATTTTACCTACCTCTTCTTCTGTTTTATTCAACATATTAATTGAGGATATTTTGAATTTTCAAAGTATAACACACATGCAATGGTGCATGAAGTATGCTAATCGTGAATGCATAGTTTGATGAATTTTCATACTTGTATATACCCATGTAACCATCACCCAAATCAAGATACATAATATTTCTGGTACTTCCTTCCCTCTCAGGCATCGCTCCCTTGCCCCAAAGAGATAACCACTATTCTGACTTCTATCACCATCAATTGGTTTTACTATTTACTGGACCTCATATATGTTGTCTTTTCCATCTGGCTCCTTTCACTTAATATAATGTCTGTGAGATTTATTCATGTTGCTTATGTATCAGTACATCATTCTTATTTATTGTAGTATAGTATTCCATTGTATGAATAGACCACAATTTATGTATTCATTCTCCAGTTCATAAACATTTTGGTTGTTTCCACGTTTAGGCCATTATGACTAAAGCTGCTATAAATATTTTTATATATGTTTTTTGGTGAACATAGTTGCTCATTTCTCTTAAGTATGTACCTAGAAGTAGAAATGTTGAATCAGAAGGTAGATGTATGTTTAGCTATAGTAGGTTCTACTTTCAAGGCTGATTGTGCCAGTTATCAATTTATCACCATTCAGTGCCAAACCCATCTTTATTACCTGCCTGTGATAATGAAGCTGGACCCTGTAAACATTTTTCTTCTGCCATCTGGCACATTGTTAAGCTTTGTCAGGAAAGGGTACTGACTGCCACTGCAGGAGAAAGTGGCTTCTCTTCCTGGCTCTGATGTGCTCACTTGCTGGGTTCCTGCAGCACATGGCTCCTCCACACGTGGCAGCCAGAAATACACAGCACGTCTCCACTGACAGCTTCCTCCATCACCACAGAGGTCAGCTTTTGAATGAATCATTCCCGTGGGAAGTTTTCCAGCAAATTCCATAGTGCAGCACCTTTCCCTGGATGGCTTCCCTCAGTACCCAAGAGGAATGCTTTCCTTGCATTCCATCTGCATGGAACTTCAGCAAACTTCTTCATCATCCAGGGAGTCATGGCTACACTGTCTCCAACAAGGTATGGACCTCAGCCTGGGGGTAGAGTGTGAGGAGGGACCTCATACAGGTTTGTTCCTTCTTTGGGTTCTCTGCTTCAGCCCCAGAGGCTACTCCCTGTATCTGCTATAATTATATTCCTTAGAATTCTCCTTTCCTCTTAGCACCTTTTATACTTAATAATTCTTTACGTTAAAATTTCCTTGTCCAAATTACTGTGTGGTTTCTGTATCCTGAGTGAATGCTGGCTGATACATGGATATACAATTTTACACCTCTACCACCAATGTCTGAGAGTTCCAGTGCTTCTATAATCAGTTATTTTAGAGTCCTATCTACTAACTCCTACATCTGAAAGATCTGTGTGTCTGCTTCTATTGTCTATTTTTTCTCTTATCAGTTATCATTTCCTGCCTCTTCACCCGATTATTTTTTATTATATGCAGACATTGTATGTAAGAGGTATAGGGACTGCAGATGATATAATTTGCTACACAGAATGTTCCTTCTTTCCTCTGTTAAGCAGATGACCATGAGGGATGATTGTCTCAGTCTGGTGAAGGATTAAGCTGAGTTGAGGCTGGATTTCAGTTTTTGCAAAACAATCTATCTCTCTTTACCCCTATTCCTCACACGTGGATTTTGATTGAGAGACTTGCAGGTCTCTGTACCCTCAGCCATGGACGGTGGAGATTCAGTTGTGCCCTTCAGAGGTTCCTAATCCAACTGTCTAGATTCTGTCCCCTTGTAGATTCAAAATCTGGCAAATGTCACAAGGTAGGAGCTGGCCTTGTGTTTGAGGCAGGCCCTTTCTTCTTGGTGAGACTTTGTTTTCTAAGTTCTGTAAGACTGTGGAAGATTTCACTCTGCTTTTTAGATGGGGAACTCAGCAAATGTCCTGTGGAGAAAATGGGGTTGCGTTTTTAAAGCCTCCATGTTCCCATTTTTCATTCTAGTACCATGTAGCCACTAATAGCTTTACTGGTTTCCTTTCCTCCATTAGAGATCTTTCTTTTGGGCAAAGCTTGATTGTTAGGAATGCCCCAAATTGGCAAATGTCCAGGGAGATGAGTGAGGGGCCAGCTGGAGAGACTCATCTCATCTTGTTGCGGTAGGACCATTGGCCTGCCACAACCTACTACATCCTGCCTAGAAGAGGAGATCTAGGCTTTTTTTTTTTTTTCTAAAGATTTTATTTATTTATTTGAGAGAGAGAGAGAGATAGCGAGAGAGAGCATGAGCAGGGGAGGGTGGGTGGGGAGAAGGAGAAGCAGACTCCTTGCTGAGCAGGGAGCCCGATGTAGGACTTGATCCCAGGACCCCAGGATCATGACCTGAGCTGAAGGCAGATGCTTCACTGACTGAGCCACCCAGGTGCCCCAGAAATCTAGGCTTTTGAGATTCAAAATTTTTTTCTTTTTGAACTTCTGTCTGTAGCATGTATTTCAAAATCTTAGAGTTGACTTTTCTTTCTTGACAAATTTGTGCTGTAATATCCCTAACTGGAGGCTCTGAATGTCAAAATATCTGGGCTCAATGTTCTTCAAACTGTAGGTCACAACCCATTAATGGGGCATGAAATCAATTTAATAGGTCTTGATAGCATTTTTAAATGAAACAGAATAGAATAGAATATATCACATATAGTAAAGATAAGTATTGTTTCATTAAATTTTTGTTTCACTTGTGTGTGTATGTGTTTGGTTTCCAGTGTAAAACCTATTTGTTTCTATGGGTTGCAGCCAAAAATGTTTAAAAGCCACTGGACTTTAGTTTAAACAGAGGAAGAGCTAAGGGGGAGAAAAACAAATGATCAGAAACAAATGTATTAATTGAGTATGGACACCTTTTTGGAGAAGTGTGGCCATGCCTGGGAAATGGACTGATTCTCTTCTGGCCCCAGTGAGCAAGAGGGAGTCCATGAGAGGGATAAACCACAAGCATCAGGAACCATAAGCATCAGAGAAGAAAATCCTATGAGGTCTATCTCCTCAGGGGGCTGGGCAGTTGGGGATGTGCAGAGGGGGTAGCAGGGAGAATTGAAGATGAGAGATGACCGAATTTGGATTGGTACGAGCCATGAGAACCCTGAGAGAAGACCGTGTCATTCTTGGTGCCATATCATGGGCAGCCCAGGGAACAAAAGCCTGTGCTTGGCCCAGAAGAAAAGTCAGCTGAGGGGATAAACAGGCATGGGGGTGGGGTGAGGCTCTTCTGCTAACCCATGGTTGGTGCTTTGGGGTCAGCAAAAGATCTAAGTCTAGCCACAAGCCTGAGGAGACTAGTATCCACTTCACCTTCTCCCTGCTTTCCTAACACCAAACACAAACACAATTGACCTGCCTGTCGAGGCCACCAGACATAGGAGAAAGAATATGGGCTCTGTGGTCAGAACCCTGACTCTGAGTCTACTGGCTGGATGGGATTGGGCTTGTGTCTCCTTATATCTAAGACACGGTAGGTAAGACCAGCACAGGTCGTTGGGAGATGTGCAGACTCATCATTATGCCCATGTCCAGCACGCAGTGAGTGCTCAGGAGTTCAGAGCTGCTTTTGCCCCCAGAGACCACAGTGGGGCAGAGAGTTCTGGAAGAACATTGTGCCGCAATGACCAGGCTGGCTCCTGGCCCTTGAAATCCCCAGGCCCTCTAGGCTTGTGCACTGAACCCCCAGGCACCAGTTTGGGTCTGCTCTGAGGCATGGCACTCAGCAAGCGTTGGGGCAGAGAGACCAGCCCAAGACACTGCAGTGGATGTGGTACATTTGCTTGTGTCTCTGAGCCGGAAAGTTCTGCTCTGGGTCAGGCAAGCAACTCTCGTCTTTGCCCTATTGCAAGAGCTGGCTCCTGGCCCTGTGGCTGGCCTTGGACTTCAGGCCCTGAAACTTGGGCCTGAGCCCAGTCTGGGTTTTCGGCCAGGAGTCATTTGGGCCAGGAGTCTGGCCTTCTACCATGCTGCAAACACACCTGGTCAGCCACGCGGATCTGCGGGAGTTTTGCAAGACTTCAGCTCAGTCATACCTCAGCATATAAGGGTTTCTCCTTTCTCAGTCTAGCTGAGCGTTATTTGTCCCTCAAGCCCTGGCTCAACCATCACCTCTCACAGAAAGCCTGTGCTGGGCACCCACACCCTCCCCACTCTGGGTTGGGTGCCCTTCCTCTGGGCCCCCACAGGCCCCGGGACGTCTCTCTTCCACACCATTTACCCTCGGCTGGCACTCACAGTTTGCTGGCGGCAGGCCTCTGCACAGCACCCGGCACACAGTAGGTGCTATGGCAGTGTTTACTGACGGAACTGTCAAACTCAGGCCTCATTGTCCTGCTCAGTGCCCCTGTCTGCCAGCAACTGAGCCATACTTTATTTCAGGGTTCAAACAGCAGAGGAGGCAGCCCAAATGGGACAAGGGCCCTGTTGTAAGCCCTCAGCCACAACCTGCATTAGAGAATCCCAGGTACCTGTGTGTGATTACTAGCTGTTTCAGTTCCATTTCTGAGGAGATGGATTTTTATTTTTTTTATTTATTTTTTTAAAAGATTTTATTTATTTATTTGACAGAGAGAGAGAGAGAGACACAGCGAGAGAGGGAACACAAGCAGGGGGAGTGGGAGAGGGAGAAGCAGGCTCCCCGCCGAGCAGGGAGCCCGATGCGGGGCTCGATCCCAGGACCCTGCAGTCTCAGGCACTGTCTCAGCTCAAGCTGAGGGCAACAGAGCCCTGTGCCAGGCAGGGCCCGGGAGAGGATGTTTCTTGACAGACGGAGCCCAGGAGGGGCTGACAGACAACCAGGACACACAGACCTCTGCCAGTCTCCCCCCAAGGCTTGTGGTAAATGGAAGGAAGAGGAAGAAGCAGGTTCAGAGCAAGACCCAGCCGGTCACGATGAGCATCTCTCCCTCAAGCCCCCTCCTCAGCCAGCTCTTTTACTCCCTACCAAGGTGCGATACTTGATAGCACCTAAAGCATGGGGACTCTTGGGGTCCACGGGGACGTCAGAGCAGCAAGTGGAAGTGGGGGGACACAACGGCTCTCACCAAATGGCTGCATGGGTACCTGGGAGGCCAATCAAAACCTGCATCGGATTGGAAGCCCCAGCACGGCAGGAGGCAGGAAGGACTCGGTAGTAAGCTCCCCCTGGGCTTGGGGTAGAAGGTGAAGCTCTCAAAATGACAAGCAGGTGAGGGGCGCCTGAGTGGCTCAGTCAGTTGAGTGTCTGCCTTCGGCTAGGGTCAGGATCTCAGAGTCCTGGGATCGAGTCCCACAGGGGCTCCCTGCTCCGCGGGGAGTCTGCTTCTCTCTCTGCACTCACCCAGCTTGTGCTCTCTCTCTCTCTAATAAATAAATAAAATCTTTTTTAAAAATGACAAGGGGATGAGTTCCCTGGATGTGTAAAACGGTTCCAAGTCATCATCAAGGTCCACCCACAAGAAAGTCCTGAAAAATGACACCAGTTATCAAAATTACAATGAGCTATCACTTCACTCCCAGTAGGGTGGCTATAATCAAAAAGACAGCATTGGCAAGGATGCGGAGCCATCGGTCCTCTCGCACATCCTTGGTAGGAATGTGGTGCAGGTGCTCTGGAAAGCAGTCGGGGGTTCCTCAAAATGTTAAACATAGCTAAGCATATGACCCACAGTTCTATTTCTACTTCAGTTCTACTCTAGTTCTACTCCTAGGCATACCACCAAGAAAAGTGAAAACACATGTTCCTATAAAGATTGTACACGAATGATCACAGGAGCTGTTATTCCTAACAGCCCCAAAATACAAACAACCTAACTGCCCATCACCTGAAATGGAGAAACAAAATGCGGTGTATATATACATTGGAATATTATTTGGTCATAAAAAGGAATGAGGTGCTGCTTCATGCTGCAACATGGATGAACGCTGAAAACATAATGCTAAGTGAAAGAAGCTGGTCACAAAACACCACATGTGGTAGGATTCCATCTATATGAAATGTCCTGAGTAGGCAAATCCATGGAGACAAAGTAGATGAGTGGTTTCCAGCGACCGGGGGGGGGGGGGGGGGGGGTGACCGCAAATGGGTAAGGTATTTTGGAGGGGGCAGCATGAAAATGTTCTGGAATTAAAAATCGTGATGGTCCAGCAACTTTGCTGATATACTAAAAACCACGTAATCGTACAGTTTTAAAGGCTTGTTTTATGGTATGTGAATTATATTTCCATTTTCTTAAAATAAGGAAAAAATGTCATCGATGGAGAGGAGTTAGCAGAACTGAAACAATGACATGGAGCACGAGTGTCGCCTGTGCCCGTCCTATCCATCTGAACGAACTTGGGGCGCAGGAATGGTGCACCAAGAAGGCCTGGGGGTAAGACACGCTGGGTCAGGATCTAGGAAGAAACACGTCCCGGGATTCGAAACGAATGCGGTTGAGGTGACGGCCGGCATCGCTAAGGACTGGGGAGGCGTCGGGAGGCTCAGAAGTTGGTCGGGCCAGAGCGGAGACTCCAAGGTTGGGGCACAGAGGCTCTTAAAGAGGCCCGAGCGATTTCCCATTCGGCGTCCACTTTAAAGCCAGCGCCGCGGAGCTAGGCTCTGACCCGGTAAGTGCGCGGGGTCGCGGGGGAGGCGGCTGGGGCCCGGCTCGGAGCCGGGGGCGGGGGCGCTGGGCGGCAGGGGAATCAGCGCGGGTGGCCAGGACTGAGCGGGCCGCGCGTCCCGGGGCCCGGGGGCGCGCGGGGGCGGCGGGGTCGCGGCGCCGCCCCCCCACCCCCACCGCCGGCGCCCGCCGCGGCGCTCTATTTTTAGCAGGCGCTGTTGCAATATAAGGAATGCGCGGCGCGCGCGGCGCTCGGGGCGCGCGCGGGCTGCGCGGTCGCTTTAAGGAGGCGCCGGGGCGGGGACGGGTCGGAGCGGCCAGAGGGCCGGCGGGCCGGGAGCCGCCAGTCCGGCTGCAGCGGGGCCGGCCGGGCGCGGCGCTGCCTCCTCGGCCGCGCGAGCGTGAAGGAGGCGGCCTGAGGGCCGGAGCCGAGCCGGGGCTGGAGCGCGGGGTGAGTGGTCGCAGCCGCCCGGGAGGGGAGGAGGGTCCCGCCCGGCGCTTTGTTCGGGCGGGAGGTGTGGCCGCCCCCGGGCCCTGCCGCACTCGCGGCGCGCGGAGTGCGCCCGGGGACTGGCGGGGAGCGGCCTTTTGCCCCCCATTGCAGGCTCCGGCGTAACGTTGTGCGATCGAGAAATCCGCCACAATAGAGACCCCAAGCGGGGAGGGCCTGTCCACCGCCCAAAGAGCCCCTTTCATGGAACCGCCCTTCGGTTTCTTGTCTGCCTCGGCGAGGACCAGCAGGGGGGTGGGCGGCAGGACTGGAGTGGCGGGGGGGGGGGGGGGGTACTCTTTCTCCCGTTTTAAAATGGCGTTAACGTGGGCAGGGATCCGCCGCGGGTGTTGTCAAATTTATCTCAATAATAAAAAGCAGCCTGCCGCACAAACAACCCTTCACTGCGCCCGGGGCTTGGGGTTCTGCTCACCACTGGGGCCCGGCTCATTCATTGACCGGACCTGGCTGGGGCAACTGAGTGGGGCACGGTGCCCGTTCCTGCTCTGCGGGGAAGGTAAGGACAAAAAAATGAGCGACAGCGCAGTGTGGTCAACAACAGGATCAGGGAAGAGAAGAGGTTGTGGGACAGACAGCGTGGAAGGTCAGGGAAGGCCTCCTAGAGGAGGTGATGCCTGGCAGGAGCGTGGGCGCTCAACACCCAATTACACTCTGTGGCTGGAACTGAGATCTGTGCTGGCCTTGGAGAAAGCTGAGTCTGGAGAGATGGACAAGGGCCACTTCATGGGGCCCTGATCTCAGAGCTCTGGGATTCCCCTACCACCCCCACCACCCCCACGGGCCCCTGCTGGTACCGAACCTCCTTGAGTTAAATGGTTCTTGCATCTACAAGACACACACTCTATCCTGGACCTGATCAGAGAGAATGACTGACAAGGCTCAGAATTCTAGCCTCAAAAGAGTAATAAGGGAGATCTTACTTAAAAACCCTGAAGCCCCGGGTGCCTGGGTGGCTCAGTTGGTTAAGCGACTGCCTTCGGCTCAGGTCATGATCCTGGAGTCCCTGGATCGAGTCCGGCATCGAGCTCCCTGCTCGGCAGGGAGTCTGCTTCTCCCTCTGACCCTCCCCCCTCTCATGTGCTCTCTCTCATTCTCTCTCTCAAATAAATAAATAAAATCTTAAAAAAAAAAAAAACCCTGAAGCCCCACTGTAATAGCTGCACCAGCAGGGCTCACACAGACCGGCACTTGACCAGAGTGTGCTTGTTCTTGCTGGTCACTTGACGAGACTCTCCCAGAAGTTTATTGTAATCCCCACATGCAGATGGGAAGCTGTGGCTAGAAAGTATCAGTAACTTGCCCAAGATCCTACCTTGAGACCACGTGGCTCTTCAGGCCCCTCACCTTAGAGTCGGGCTGTCCAGGCTTGAGGGTTCCAGGTGCAGCCTGTCCTAAGCTTTTGCTCTGTTGACAAGCACGGGTTGGTTGAAGTGTGGGGTGGTGACCTCTTGGTATTAATAACTGACACGTGTCAGGGGCTTTGCAGTGAACAAAGCACTTCACGGAGACAGTTCTTAGAGTTTCTTCTGCTTCTCTTCCCAGGGAAGAAACTTGAGCTGCCTAACATTTTATAAATCTCCTAATTTCCTGTAAATTGCAAGTCCCTGCTGACTGGGGCTGAAAATGTTTCGGGCCCTGGCTTTCAACCTTGGGTCTGTTCTCACTCTCAGCAGCCAGTGAGTTTCTCTGTCTGCGGTTTATGGTGTAGTTTGTACTTTCTCTGCCAGGTCAGGAGGTATTGGGCTTTGATGATCTGGGGTTTTCAAGGCTGCAGGGTCTGCCAGCCTCTTGCGGAGGCGGGTGGTGTTGAGTAAGCCAGGTGCTCTGGTAGAAACTGCCCCCACCCCCGACCCCTGGCCTCAACATTTCTTTATGGAGAAGAGGATCAGAGCCCCCTGCTGAACCCCAGTGAGGCTGGGGTTTGCCTGCTTTGCTCTCGCAAAAGGCAGTTTGCACTTTCTGCTACTCATACTTTCACCTACAGAAGACATTTTTGTGGCGGGTATAACTTTTATTAGCTCTAACCATAGGTATTTCACAGTTTGAGTGGATCTGAGCTGCTTATAAAGTGACAGATCTCTGGGGTTGGTTCTGAGTTTGAGTGATTACCTGGAACCAGGGAGGACTACCAAACTCGGATGAACTGAGCTAGCTCCTGGGGTGACTGGTCCTCACATCAAGTCAGATTTGCGTGGTGACCAGCCCGCTGGATCAAGTGAGTTCTCAGGGAACATGACCTCTGCTTTATATCTCACACCTGGTGTAATCAGTTCTACCAGTGAAATGCCCCCACACAGAGTGTTCCTCCCTGCAAGTGATTGAAAACGTACTGCTCATGCACTCTATATAGTTTGTACAAACCACACTTATGTGACCTAAATGTGCAAAGCTGGAATATTCTCAAGCATCAGGGTGTGCACGGAGTCGCAGAGGTTCTGTACCTGTCAGGCTCAAGGCACGGAAGAGGTGCAGTTACCCTTGTGTGGGGATGGGACAGAGGAAGGAGCTGGGAGAGCACCCTGTGCCCTGGGGCATCTGGCAAGTATCCATTGTCTAGGGACTATGCAGAAAATTCAGGGTCTGAGAGGAATTTTGTTGGTGGACTCGGAGGCCTTGCCAACCTTCATCGTCTTGGTGTTACCACTAGGCCTTATGGTACTGGATCGGTGGGGCTGCTTTTGGCTGCAAATAACAAAACCCAAGGAATAGTAGGTTAAGCAGAGTTTAGATCTTCCAAGGATGCCGAAGCTGTGAAGTTGCTGTACAAAGACACTGGATATTAGTGCCACTTCCAGCAAGCTCTTGCATGGGAAAGGCAGCCAGGAAGGCTGAGGGTCTGGTGACCAGAGCAATGGTTTTACCTTATTGGGTCACAGCCTCTTCAGTATGCCAGTGAGAAGCCCAGAGAAGAGTTGCCTGGATGTACAGAGTGGGCATACAATTCAGGGGATTCACGGATCTCTGAAAACAAGCCCTAGATTCCAGGTTAGATGCCCTGGTCTAAGCCACGTTGTGTCACTAGTGGTTCCTGAGGACCCACTCTAGGCTCTGCGGCTCTGCCCTCACAGCTAGGCTATCGGCCTGGGATGGTAGAGTCAGGTGTTAAGAGTGAAAATGAGCAGGCCAGTTGTTGGTGCCGACTTCAGACAACAGAGCTGAGCTGAGGGGAGGGGACCGCTGTGTTGCCCCCCTCGGCGCCTGCTGTGCATACTTCGGTGCTCATCTGCCGTCTTCTGGGTGGTGTTTCTGTTGCACGTGATGAGATTGGCATCGCCTGCTCCCAGAGACTCCACCCCCGGGCCCCCACCACTGAGCGCTGGGTTGGCACCATCCAAGGCAGCTTTCTGCAGCCATCCCTCTTGGAGGGTTCATGAAGTAGCAGTGTGTATTTAACTTCTTAATGTCCCTCTCATTGACCTTTGGTATTTTGGGGTAGCTTTTCTAGGTGGGGCCTGCTGATGGCCAGAAGGCCAAATGACAATGTAGGTCATTGCTGGTTGCTGAAGTGTTATTGTGGGTCTCAGAGGGCATATTTTCATCTCTAGAGCTTGGCATCTGGCTACCTAGATGGATAAAACACCATGATTTACATCTGGGTTGTGGTGCTAATGAGATTTGGGAGAGCACCAAGGATGGATTTGAGTTTGGCTGTGCAGCGGTGTGGTGGTAGCATGAGGAGAGGATGGAGAGGTGGGGGCTCTGCGCCCTGGTTCTGGTCTTCTGTGACTATCTAGAGGGCCTTGGGCACATCCCATGCTACAGGGACCCAGGCGCCATCTGTGACTTATCTGCCTGCCCTCAGGGTTGTCATGGGATTAGATGAAAGACACAGAAGAGAACATGCTTGGGAAACCAGAAAGGGCCATAAGGATTAAGAGCATCATCAATATTCAAGCAACCTCAGATAACAGAATCATAGATCCAGAAGGGGCCCCTGGAGCGTAGTTAGTCTAGATTCAGATCCTGTAGAGCACATTTCTCAGAGCGGTCAGGGAGATAATTTTAGGTGGGGCACATTCAGCATCATTTCATTTTAATACACCTATTTATGTGTATTATAAAAATACAGGCATCACATCAAACCCATTTTTAAAAAATGGATATTTTGTTCAAATTAAGGCTAGAGAAAGATTTTAAGTTACAAAATATGGTGGGAGCACCTGGCTGGCTCAGTCGGAAGAGCATGTGACTCTTGATCTTAGGGTTGTGAGTTCAAGCCCCATGTTGCGTATAGAGATTACTAAAAAAATAAACTTAAAAAAAATAAAAGTAAATGAAAAGTATGGTGATTTTTTTTTAAGATTTTACTTATTTATTTGACACAGAGAGAGAGAGAGAGCAAGAGAGAGCACAAGCAGGCTCCCTGCTGAGTAAGAAGCCCAATGCGGGACTCAATCCCAGGATCCTGGGATCATGACCTGAGCCAAAGGCAGACGCTTAACTGACTGAGCCACCCAGGCGCCCCAAAGTATAATGATTTTAAGGTAAAGATTAAGCCAGTAATAGTTCAGTAGTAAACAAATACGGCCCAAACAGGAAAGTGACCCCTTGAATAAAGGCTGGGAAACTTTCAAGGGAGTCTCTCCCTTACAGTCCCTCCCTTACTCCCTTGGCTTCAGCTGGACCCTTCTAGAGATAGGAAGCTTGCTGCCCCCAAATCTGTCCACTTTTCCATTTGGGGATTCTCTCGTCCTTACAAACTTCTTTCCTTTCTCCCCTTAAGCTGCCCCCACTGGATGTGTCCCACATGAATCTCTGACAGTCATGCTTTTCTCCAGCACCAGCTCCACTTTTTTCAGCGGCTTCTCAAATGGCATGGTTTAAAGACAGTCTCTGTCTGTCTTCCTTTCCTCCTTCCCTCCCGTACTTCTCACTCCCTCCCCTCCCCCCACTTTCCCCCTCGTCCTTCTCTCCCTCCCTTCAACAAAGACTTGTGGGCTGGCCCTAGGTTAGTCACCATATTAGCCACATCTAGGCCTCACAGCAATTGCCATTAGCCTTTTATGTATGTGGAAACTAAGGCTCAGGAGGTTGAACAGGCCACGTCCAGTCAAAGCCTGAGAAAAGCAGAGCTCCGGAGTCTGACCAAGGTCCATCTGGTCCCCAAGCACATGCTCCTTCTGTTACACTGTGCCACTTACAGAACTGGATGACCAAAAACGACACATCTCTTGTTTCCTGGTGCTCATGGGGCCTGCCCCTCAGCAGTCTGACCACACATGACCGGTGCTGCCGGGGAGCAAAGCCCTCATGAGGAGGGGGGACAGAGCAGCCTTTGCTGGAGGGTGTGATGAGGCAGCTGGTTGGTGAAGAGAGGCGGAGCGCCTGGCTGGCGGTGGTTTTCCCTGACTACTGTTAATCTTACAGTCAACTGCCAACCCCTAAATCTTTTGGGCACTTGGTCTATTTTTTAATTTTGAAAAATAAAAAAAATGAAAATATAAAGGATCGTATAACAAACACCACGTGCCCATACCCGAAATGGACAGATGCAGCAATTTAGTCTACACTCAATCCATTGCGCAGGTAGGTCAGGACTTCAGCCCTATCCCTGGTCATTAGGCCTGGCTGGTTTGGGCCTGTCCTCGGCCTCAGGCGGGCTTTGGAACCTGGCTCCTGAATTTCCGTGTACGGGCTCTTTCAGCTTCCTGTCCCCCACTAATTCAGGTGCCGCCTGGGCCTCCCCCGAGGTTGCCCATAGCTGGGGAGAAACCACCGGGGAGCAGGGGGCGGGGGGTGAGTGGGCGCTTTTGGATTTAACCCTATTCCAAAAAGTTGATCTGCTCTCAGAAGCACCTGCCTGGACCACTGCATATTCAGGCCAGGCTGCAGAGCGGTGTTGTCACACCTGCCCAAAGCGAACACCGTTTAAATGGTAGACCTATATATTTAGAAAAGAGAGAGAAAAAACATGATTTTATAATTAGATGGCAGTGATTTGCTAAGCAGCTCATTTTACACAAACCTCAGCAAAATCCGTCTTCTATTCCAAAGTGTAGAACTACTTTAAAGCGCCGTGTGGTACCTTTCCGATCCCAGCTCTGCAGGCCCAGTGAGGAGGGAGGAGCAGCTGTTCGTAGCCTTCTCCTTTCCACCCCCAACAGACTCCAGGACCCCCGGGCTGCAGCTGGAGCCTGCCTCACCCCTCGAAGCTAGAGCCTCAGAACAGTTAGAGTAGTTCTTTTGAAAGCCATGCCGAAGAGATTCAGAAACTTCCAGGAAAGCCTTCCACTCCCAGGCAGATTCCATTTGTAGGGAGTCACGACGGGGGAGGAAGATTTGAACTAGTTTCCTAAGAGAACATGGGGAGAGGTGGTCCCCAAGTCCTTTTTATTAAGTGGTAAGAATGAGTTGAAATATTCTCTGTCCCTGAGTGGCCCAGAGAGAACAACACTGCCTGCGTCCCTTCCCCTGAGTCTGACGGAGATGCTGCAGAGGGACCTGCTTGTTGGGCTTGCTCTTCCAGTAAAAGCAATCGGGAGACTGCACCAGTGAAGGCAGTGAAACATGCCGTAAAACCAATTCCTGTTTTTTTTTATTATTATGTTAGGTTAATCACCATACATTACATCATTAGTTTTTGATGTAGTGTTCCATGATTCATTGTTTGCATATAACACCCGGTGCTCCATGCAGTACGTGCCGTCTTTAATGCCCATCACTGGGCTAACCCATCTTCCCACCCCCCTCCCCTCTAGAACCCTCAGTTTGTTTCTCAGAGTCCATAGTCTCTCATGGTTCGTCTCCCCCTCTGATTTCCACCCCTTCATTCTTCCCTTCCTGCTATCTTCTTCTTCTTCTTTTTTTTTAACATATAATGTATTATTTGTTTCAGAGGTACAGATGTGTTTGCACAGCAAAAGAAACAGTCAACAAAACCAATTCCTATCTGACTATACAGAAATACACAGACCTGTTATGTTTACAGGCCCACTTGTCTCTTTTTTGAATCTGATGATTTGGATTATTTGTAATGAATTCCTCCCCTTATTACTAACCATCTTTACTCTGGCTCCAGGCTTAACATCGCTCTTAGATTACTGCAGTACCATTCTAACGGATTTTCTGTCTCTAATTTTGCCCCCTGTAAATCCATCTTAAAGTTGGACAAAAAGAAATATCAGAATCAAATCTGAGCAATTTTACTCCTTTGCTTATAGACCCTTAATGAGTAAGGAGAAAGGGACTGGTCCTACCAGATACTAAAATACTATAATACCAGAATAAAGTGGTGTAGGCCTGGCTCAGGAATGGATAGGAAAATGAAACAGAATAGAATGCCTCCCCTGAAGTCCCTCCTCCCCCAAAAAACCGCTTTTTATTTTTTTTTATTATTATTTTTTTAAGATTTTATTTATTTATTTGAGAGAGAGAATGAGAGAAGGGAGGGTCAGAGGGAGAAGCAGACTCCCTGCCGAGCAGGGAGCCCGATGCGGGACTCAATCCTGGGACTCCAGGATCATGACCTGAGCCGAAGGCAGTCGCTTAACCAACTGAGCCACCCAGGCGCCCAAAAACCGCTTTTTATTTTAAATGAGACCTACTTTCAAAAGAAAAGTTCTGGTTTCATAAGAATCTGCTGTATATACTATGTGTTAGGTGGCCCTGACTATACCCAAGTACCCCAACAGTGACCATGTTTGTGGGCATGTGGGGCTGTGTGGAGGTTGCAGGACGGGTGGTGGAGGTGGGGAGGCCCACCCACCCCATAGAAACGAATCATTCTCAGGGAGCTCTGGGAACGGGTTCTTTTTTTTTTTTTTTAAAGATTTTATTTATTTATTTGAGACAGAGAGAATGAGAGAGACAGAGAGCACATGAGAGGGGATAGGGTCAGAAGACGAAGCAGACTCCCTGCCGAGCAGGGAGCCCGATGCGGGACTCGATCCTGGGACTCCTGGATCATGACCTGAGCCGAAGGCAGTCGCTTAACCAACTGAGCCACCCAGGTGTCCTGGGAACAGGTTCTTGCCTCTCCAAAGCAGCATATATTCATTCAAAAGCAAAATTAATTTTCGTTTCATTTAGGAGGTTTTTTTTTTTGTCCCTTAGAATTTCAACATACCTTCTTGAAAATTCCCCCTTTCAGATAACCCACACACTCACCCCTTTGTATTTGAATTCTGCTGGAAATGTAGGGCCCGAGGAGGAGATTGAAGCAAGCCCATCTCTCTTGGCGAGGACCATTCTCTCACAAGGCGGCTCAGCAACCCAAAATAGCCTCTATCATGTTCTTCTTTCAATGCGGGCTTTATTGTAACCAGGGATGATGGAAAAGGGTGGAGCCACCGTCCCAAAGCCTTGGGGGCATATATTAAAAAAATAACTGTATGAGATCTGTCTTCTCAGCCATCCCTCCACACCCACATTCCTCAGGTTGAGCTTCCTTGGGCAGCGGAGCTGGCAAGGCCTGGTGCTCCTCACACCCAGCTCTTCTTCTCCAGGAAGCCAGACCCAGCCCCAGGTGCCCTGCTGGCCTCCCCGGGAGCTCAGGTCAGCTGGCATCAGAACCTCCCCGCCCACCCCTCCTCACTGACCCCCCGACCCCGCCCACCCGCAGTGGACAGCGGCCTGAGTCCACTATCTGGACTGGGTGGGTGTTTCCTGCATGTTTGAGATTTTACAGAGGAAATCAAAATAAAGAAACAAAGCCTTTGTTTTACTTCTGGACTCAAACTGGGGACGGCTGGAAGGATGGAAAGGGGGAGCTGGAGTAGGTCACTTGGCACTCCAACAAAATAACCATTCTAATAAAGCATTTAACAGGGACTTTTTTCTATTTGGGGTTGGTGTGAGTGAATAGGAAAGACAGGGCGGAGGGCTAGGAGAGCCTCTGTGTGTGCAAGGAGAGGGCCCCAGGCAGGGTCTCTGGCAGGGGTCTGGGGCCACCAGCAGGGCTGCTGAATTGGCAGCCAGAGGGGCCAGAGGGGGTCTCAGTCCTCCTTTCTTTCCTCAGAAGACCCACGGGAGAGCAGGAAAGAGCATGGACTGCAAGGGCTAGAGGAGCCCTGCTCCAATTTCTGCCCTACCACCTGTTGCATGTGACCTTGGGCAGTCCCCCACCTCTGTGAGCCTCCCTTGCCTGGTCCCCAACAGGGAACGATGCAGCTGTAATGCAGATGTCCCAGCCACCCCATCCCAGTTTTTCCTGACCCAGTTACACCGGGCCAGGCCCCTCATCCCACATACATGGAAATGGGGAGGTGCTCTCTCCAGTATTTCATCATTCTTCCCAAAGGATTTTCTTTGTAGAAGTTCTCTGAGTGTATTATTTATTTTTCTTTCTTTTTTTTTTTTTAAAGATTTATTTATTTATTTGAGAAAGAGTCCAGGGGGCAGGGACAGAGGGAGAGAGAGTCACAAGCCGACTCCACACTGAGCATGGAGCCCAACGGGGGCTCGGTCTCACAGCCCTAAGATCACCACCTGAGCCGAAACCAAGGGTTGGACACTCAACTGCCTGCACCACCCAGGCATCCCAAAGGTGTTTTATTTATTTATTTATTTTAAGTAGACTCCACACTCAGTGCAGGGCTCGAACTCATGACTGTGTGATCAAGACCTGAGGTGAGATCAAGAGTCAGACACTTAACCGACTGAGCCACCCAGGTGCCCCTATTATTTATTTTTCTTTAAAAATTAGCCAAGCATTGATGAAAATGCTCCCCACCTGTAGTATTTCTGAGACTTTCGAGGTGGGGACCATGTCTGCTGGCCATCTGGCCTCCCGGGTCAGGTGCCCCACTTTGCCCCGTGCATGTGTGCAATCAGCTTGGCTTCCTCATTCCTTAAGCCCTATTAAGCCATAGCTAACAGGCTTTCACCAGGGGCTTATAAGAAATGGGGTTACCCATTGCTCAGAACAGGGCAGAAGTTAAAATTGAGTAGCAGACCTCTTCCTCTTGACCGCACCACTCATTTTCCTAGACACTTTTCCCCAGAGCTTCAGAGAACTCCAAATTTCCATTACTTTTGGTGGCAGAGCAGTCATGAGATCTGTCCTGGACCAGGCTCTATGCTTTTGCCTTAGGAAAGAGCCACTGAAGAACTCGTCTCAGCAAGAGTTACGCACCCTAGCCTTACACCGCTAGCCAGGTGTAACTTAGCACTAGGCACTAGACACATCAAATTCCCGATGACCAGGGCGAACCCAAGAGTAAATTTTTTTCCTTCCTGTTAGAACGTTTTGCAGAGTACCCACGAGGACTGGAGCTGATGTAAATCAGCACATATTTATTGAGCACCTTCTTGGTGTCACACGTGTGCTGGGCACCCGAGGTACCGTGGAGAGTCCGACAGAGGACGGCCCTGTGCTCGTGGAGCTGACACATTAAGGGGAGTGGAGTGGCCGCGTGTACAATGCCATCAGGAAGGACAGCTGAGTGTCCGGGAGAGTGTCACAGCAATCTCCCCCAGTCTGAGGTGTGGTAGGGGGTGCTCGGGGGAGTACATGTGAAGTGCTGAGTGTGTGGTCGGGACGTAATAAACAGGCACTATAATGATCAGTCCCGGCCACAGGACTCAGCCCCCGTGCATCTCCAGCATCCTGCTACTCCCAACAGCAGTTTTACATAGAGGGCTTTATAATTTTTCCAAGGTTACACAGCTAGGAAGTGACACACCCAGGATTCAAAACTGGATGTGTCGGACCCATTTCCAAGCTCCTGACCTCTGCTCTGCCTCCGGCTTTCTGCCCCTGGGATGGCCCCCACGAGATGGGCTATAGCATGGGGCATAGCTCTGAAGCTTCCCCCTTTCTCCAGATCCCTGAAGGAGGCGGCACAGATAGTGGATTCTGATCATTTCTCCATCATCAGAAATAAAACACGCTTCCTTGTTAAGTCCTGGGATGGCCAAGCGGCAGGAGCAGTGATACTTCAGTCCAGCTGGGGGGCTGGGGTCTCTCTGTTGAGCGGGCTGTGCTGAGAGCTTCTTGGGCTGAAGGAGGTGATTCAGAGGGAGCACCTGCCTCCCCCACCCCCACCCCCGCCCTGGGCGCTTTGGGGCAACCTGGAAAATACAGCTGTGTGTGGCCCCAGGCACCCTTCTGCACAGCTTGGGGGAAGGGGGCATTGGCAAGAGTTCCCACAACATACTGGTAATGATAATGGTAACAAGAACAAGAAGAATAGCAACCCTTTATGTGCCAGGCACTGTTCTAAGCACTTGCCTGTATGAGCTCATCCTGTCCTCAAAACAACCCTGTGAGGTGGATACTGGTGTTAGCAAGTGAGGAAACAGGCACACACGGATTGAGCCATGCGCCTGAGGTCACACCCAGCAGAGGGGCCAAAGCTTTGATGCAGGACTTTGTATAAAAGTGTTGTCTGTAGGAAAAAGGGAGGTGGGAGGCCAGTAGTGGCTCCTGGGGACGGAGCGGGTCTGTCAGCTCAGCCCATTGCTCCCTCCCTGGTCCTGGCCAGGCTACTGAGGAGGGGAGGAGACCTGCAGCGACTGTTTTGCATTTGGGGAGAGGGGTGTGAAAAGTTGCCTTCTGCCTTTCCAGCTGAGTGGGCTTAACATCTGGAGTTTGGGAGGGTCCCTGAAAAGTCACCGGCCCCCCTCCAGCCCTGGTTCACCCCTCCAGAGCCAGGCTGCTGGACCCTCCTTCCTCCATCCTGCTTCAAGGAAAATCCCACACCTCCCCAGCTGCTCATTGTCATGCCCACCTCGTTTTCAGGAAGTTTCCCTTTTATTTTGCTCAAGCCCAGCTCTCTACAGTCTGGTTATTCTTTTAAAATGGAGATTGGCTTGCCTCTCCCCACCTCAGGCAGGAGCCTGGACTGTTTCTGTCTCACTGTTGGTCAAACAAATAAATTTTTATGTTTTTCATTAATTGTGTTTGACATCGAATATAAATGATAGAATGAAAGCAGTGGTCGTTTTTGAATGTGCCTTTCTGCCCTTCACCTCCCCGGGTCCCGAACACTCCTCGGGTGGGCCGTGTGCCCTCCCACTAAAGACTGCTAGCCTGGAAAGTCTCCAGGCTGAGTAACCCCTGCTACTGCTACTCCTCAGTGTCCTTTTCACCTCCTTTAATCTCACACCTCTTTGTGGCCAAAGCCAGGCCAGGCCACGGCAGTGCAGAGTGAAGATGGGGCCCAGCCCTCAGACCCCTGCCTGCCCCAACCTAGTGGGGAAATGTGACGGGAAAATAACTCCCAGCTCCTAGATTTGAGGGGAGGAGTAGAGGGGCATGCTCCTGAGAAGAGGCGGAATGGCCACGGAGCTGAGCTAGGAGCTTTGTGGTCAGACTCGCAGACGGACAAGCCACAGAACCTCTATGAAATCAGGGTTCATCACTGACAGGCGCTAAACAGTGCCTTCTTGGTGTGGTAGCTGTGAGGAGTCAGTCAAATGGCCTAATGGCTGCAAAGCCCCCTGGCTGCCCCCTGCCACCTGGCCAGCACTCCCCAGACGCAAGCATGGTGGCTGAGTGGAAGGAGATCTGGAAGGTAGGAGAGGGCTGGGGAGGAAGGGAGCACTTCAGGAGGCTGTTCCTCAGAGAGGGAATGTTCTCACAGGTGGAGGAAAGGGGAAAAGGCAGAGAACATTCATTGGCAGACTCCGAGGTGCCCTGGTAGGGGCTGGAGCCCCTGACAAATTAGGCACCATCTCTGTCCTCAAGGACGCCATACTAGGAATCAGGAGCAGAGGCTGCATGAGGGGCAAGCGGTGCTGAGGGCAGTTCAGGGAGGGCCTGGAATGCTCCGGGCAGCAGGGAGAGAGCTTCAGGCACCCACGGGGGCTGGCTGAGGGGTGATAGCACCAGAGCGGTGGGAGGATAATGCGGGGTGGGGGGGCAGGCAGAGGGCAGAGCCAAGCCACTGAGTGCACCTGCCATGAGCAGCGGACTCCTTGGCCTTGGCCTTGGATTTGAGGTAAAGGGTTTTTTGAGCTGCTAGGGGAAGGAAGAGGGGAAAGAGTGCCAGGGCAGAAAGGTGGGACGAGGGGTCTGGAGGGGGTTTGGTTGTTGAGGAGTGGCCGAGTCCATGTGGTGAAGGGTTGAGCCTGAACAGCCCCGGGGGAGCTGTGAGGAGACAGCTGCATCACAATGGGGAGAGAATGGGACAGGGGCCTGCCAGGCTCTGGGGAGTCTGAAGGACCTGAGTATCCAGAAGCCACCCATCGCTGGTGGGGTGACTGCCAGAGTGGCTTTTCCGGTGGACATGCAGGCTCCTGTCTAAGGCTGAGAATTCTTGCCTGCAGGCATGACTGCCTCAGCACTAGGAAAATATTAATAGGCCCCCAGGGCTGGGAGTAAGAATTTAAACATAAAGCTGCTTCTTCCTCTTGAGCCCCTACCTGCCCCTGAAGGAAGCTGTGACCCAGGGAGCCACGCCCACCGCACCCCTGGATTGAGGTCACTCCCACCCTCCCAGTGGCAGTAGGACATGGGGACATGGTGGGGGGCGGCGCTGGGGTGGGACCTCTGAGGCTGAGAGGGCCAGATGGCAGCACCCCAGGAGCTGGGGATGCCAGTGGGGTGCATTGTTCTGAAGGGCTGAGTGGACCCTGAGACACTGGCGCCCTCGTTAACCCCTCAGTTTCCAAGAGCCTCAGACCTTCCCAGGCCCTGGACTAGCTGGGGGGTGAGTGGGGCAGTTTTCGTTTTTACTCGCTAAGTCTGAGCTTCCCCCTTTACCAAGCTGTTGCCCTGGGCAAAGGCCTTCACATTTCTGCCTCTGTCTCCCCGCTGGTAAAACTGGAAGACTAAATGCCACCGTGCAGGGTCGTGCCTGGGGCCTTTGTGCCCGTGCCGGCCCGCCTGCATCACTTTCCTGTGCCCGCCTGACCCTGAAACCCTTCCCCGTCTGCTTCCCTCTCCTCTGAGCTACTGCAGGACTTGGAGTTTGTCCCATGCAGGTTATCCAGTCTCCCCTGGCTTTTCTCCCTGGTTAACTGCACTGCGGGCAGCAGAAAGAGTTGGGGATCCATTGGATTGGGTCGGCCAAGATGTGAATGCTGCCCTCCAGGGCAGAACTGGGGGGGGGGGGTTGCTGAGGCCCACACACAGCATGAGAGCACACTGAGGAAGGAGTGGTGAGGGCTAAATTCTGTTGAGCTGTTACCTGTGGAACCAGCCCATTCACAGGGCATGAGCTCAGGCAGGACTCTGGAGAGACAGGAGGGCTTCCTGCAGGAGGAAGGCTTAGGATGGATTTTGAAGAATGCTGGTGATGGTAACAACTTGAGTGTACTGAGCACTCACTATGGGCCACACACAGGCAGGCAAATCAGTGCAGCCTGCCATAACCACCAGGCGGCAAATGATGCTGCTCTCCCTACTTTTATTATTTTTTAAAGATTTTATTTACTTATTTGTCAGAGAGAGAGCACACAAGCAGGGGGAGCGGCAGGCAGAAGGGAAGCAGGCTCACCACTGAGCAGGGAGCCCGATGCGGGACTCGATCCCAGGACCCTGGGATCATGACCTGAGCCGAAGGCAGACGCTTAACCGACTGAGCCACCCAGGTGTCCTTGTCCCTGCTTTTACAGAAGAGAAAACTGAGGTGCAGAAGATAAGTAACTTGCTTAAGGTCGCAGGCTGAGTCAGTGGCTCAAGCTCCTTGATGAGGGGTTCCAGGGGAGGGGCCAACCCCAAGCTGGGCAGGGAGCAGCTGGTGTGCAGGCACAAGGAGACAGGCTGGGGCTGGGGCAGCAACCAGCACAGTGGAGAGGGGCCCAAACAGAGGGGCTGAAACGTGGGTCTCAAAGCTGCCTGGTGCTTCCACCGTGCTAGGCAGTTGCCTGACCCCCCAGCTTCCTCCCTGGTCCTTGGGGCAGCAGCATGCGGCGGCACAAGGCCTGTGCCCTGTTGGGCAGACTGAGTCCCAGTTGGGATGGGGGTGGCGTGTCTGTTCCCAGTGACTAGTATCCGCCCTGGATGCCTCCCCCACAGGGGCAGGGATGTGGCCTTGGAGGTCTCTGTGACTCTGACATCACCTGCCTGGCTCACTGCTGACCTGTTTGCAGCACTCTCGGATCTGCTGCCTCTGGGCTGGCCTGACTCTGCCCCCGCTCACCATTTTGCCAGCGATGAGAAAATGCCCAGTACGATGGGCTGGCCACGGGCTCTGGAGCCATGCGGCGTGGTTTCCGATCCTGGCGCTGCCCCTCTCGAGCTGGATGACCTCAGAAGCGTTATTTTACTTTGTTGTGTCTCAGTTTCTTCAACCGTAAAATGGGGCATAATCAAAGGCATGCCCCAGAGGGCTGTTGTGAGAACTAAGTGAGTTAATGTGGTAAAATCTTCCAACAGCGTCAGACTGTTCGCTTACGTGAATGAATGAATTGTTCATTGTCTTGAACACTGATCACTCCTGTAACTCTTCCAGCAGTATTTCCACATACCTGTTCTGGGACTTAAATGGCTAAGCTCCAGGCCCTGTCAGGAGGCACTCTCAAGCTAGTGGGCAAGACCCAAGTGTCAACGGTCGTGATATGAGGAAGTCCGTGGTCCTCGGGGGTCGTGAGTAAGGCCAAGGGCACTGCATCCCTCGACTGGCTCACGTCCAGCATTGGCCTTTGCCTGGATCTCTGGATCCCTGTCTGACCATTTCTGCCCTGCTGCTAGCAGTCCAGGTGTGGTCTCAGCAGAGGAGTTTGGATTTGATGGGGGTAGAAAAGCAGGGGCTGAGGTATTAACCCAAGACTCAGCTCATAGAGTTCTCCAGAGATAACCAGGCAGGCTCCCCCTAAAGGTCCTGAGACTCTCCCACAGAACAGGATGGCCGGTAAGTAACGTGTTTTCGAGGGAACCCGGAGAGTAGTGGGTTAGATCTGGGGTGCCACACAAGTTTCCTGTATGGATCAGTCACCTGCTTCCAGCTGCCAAGGTGCTGCCTTACAAAGGGTTCTAAGACTGAGCAGGGAAGAGGACAGTGGTCGATTATGATGTCTGCCATGGTTTGGGAATGGGAGGGGCAGCACCCCTGCCACATACTCACCATCTAAAACCAGTGGTGTTTAAAGCCCTTTATCGCATAAAATAACACCCATGATCGGGTGGATGGTGAAGTCTTAATAATGGAGTGAGCTGAATGCACTGGTCGCTTCCCTGAGGGGTGGAGTGGTGCAGTGACAGAGCTGGGCTTGCATTAGCAGAGATGTGAGACAATGGGTCGGAGCAACGTCTTGGGGAGGGGAGAGTGGAGAGTGAAGCCTTAGGGGATAGCGAGTGGCCTAGACCCCTGACAGGACGGCACCATCTCTGCGCAGCCTGCAAGACAGCTGCCCTGGGGAAGCTGCCCATTTCTGGGAATTGTGCAGAAGGGAAGGGCAGCTCCTGGAATGCAGAGCCATTTCCTCCTCATGGGTTGGGTCGCTCCCCCCAGTGTGTCCTCATCCCCCTGAGCTGGGCACACCCAGACATCATGGAGATGAGATTAGCTTCCCAGAGCTGATTCAGCTCAATGTGATTGAAAATCCATTCACTCTCCCAAGAGCTGCATTAATAGTGAATATGTCCCTTTCTCTTCAAGCCTTATTTACCAGACAACTTGTAGTTCAACTGCTGGGATTGGAGGAATCTTTAAAAATAATTAGTACAGAAGTAGAGAAGCAAAAAGCAGTGAAAACTAAACTTTCAATAAAGTTAGCAGCGTCTTTGGGTGAGGCTCTGGGTTGGCCACTGCCCCAACTCCAAGAATCTTTGGTCCTATAATCAGGGCGAGGGACGCAACCAACAAGAATGAAGAGTGCCCAGTGGGTTAGCGAAATCACGATGACAATCAAAGAAAAACTCTGTGATGCTGTAAAACTAATCACCCAGAGAATTTAAGGCAATGTGTTGCGATCGTTCCCAGCGTGACCTTTGGTGTCCAGCCAGTCCACTGCATATGGCCACTGAATGGTGGGGAGCGTGATTACTGTGGAGCCTCTCCTGGGCATCAGTTCTTCTGGCCAGGACTGTCTGACACTGCTTTGGAAGTGTGCTGGTTGGGGGGATAGGGTGCATGGAGGGGCCAGGGAGCCTATGAACCCCTTGACAATGTCTGCAGGCAAAGCTATTTCTTTTTTAT